>NC_092356.1:73023644-73649644 GCF_963676685.1 Mytilus edulis | reverse complement strand
ATCTGATTCATCACACAATGTTATAAAGTTTAGGCTTAGTACATGCAAAAGAATTTGATAAAAAAAAAAATTAAAAATAAAATTACGAATTCAGAATTTGTCCTTCTTTTTGTTTTTCGTTTTTTATATAGATTAGACTGACAGTTGGTCTTCCCGATTGAATGATTTTACATTAGTCTTTTTTTATGCCCTTTATAGTTTGCTATTTGGTGTAAGCCAAGGCTCCGTGTCGAAGACAGTATTTTGACCTATAATTGTTTACTTTTACAAATTGTGACTTGAATGGAGAGTTGTCTCGATGGCACTCATACCATATTTTCTTATATTAATTTGTCCTCTTTGAATTTTAAGTACATGTATCATAAGACTTATATTTCAAACAGGACTTCTGTAGGTCAACCCTATGTCCTTACTTCCCTCTTTTAACCATACCTTGATCACAGTTTTGTCCTTTATATCCAATAGAACATGTACAATGGTAATTCCCTGGTAAGTCTTTACATGTACCATGTACACAAGGTGTAGTAGTGGCACAAAGGTTATATACTGAAATTAAAAAGAAAAGCAACATGAGTAATTTTATTGGTAAGCACAAAGTTGTTACATGTGAGCTGCTGATTGTAATTGATTAACAGCATGATGGTTCAAAATCTAAACTTGGATATCAATTTCTTCATATTTATTTTTTATTTGCCAAATGAATATTGTGATGTTATACATGTAAATACAAAATTTGATACTTTAACCCAGATATTGCAGCATATCATGATTAGATGCTAACATAGATGTGTACTGGTATTCAGTAAATCTTTCATTCAATTTTTCTACCTGAGATATTTTGTGTTTCATATCTTAAACTAATACATTATAACTCTTACCTGCACAAATGGGTGCATCTCCGGTCAGTTGACCAGTCTCACCACAATGTCTGACCAGTTCTGTAAGGAATCCACCTTTTTGGTCAACCAGTACATAGCCATTATCACAGCCGTAGGATATATCCATATTATACAGCACATGATCCCGTGTTAACTCTGTATCAAGTTTATCTCCAGCCATTATTGCTCCATTTTGCAGGGCTACCACTGGACAACTCACTTCTACAAAATTTGTTACATATATGATTATAAAACTCTATTTATTCTCTTATTGACTAAGTATCAAAAGTGTATGCTCATTTTTTTATTTTTTTTATTTTTATCTAGAGAATGAATAGATTGTATTTGAATATTCTAACGTTTATCGTAGGTTTAAAGTTTCTTTAAAATATGACTTTAATTTCGCACATTTATAGAAGTAGTTATGCAATTTACTAATATCAATCATTTAAGGCTCACCTAAACAATATATGATAATCTATCTATTTTGAGGGTGGTATAGGTTTATTTTCGTGCAAGGTGATCGCCGTTTTTCATTTCACGTTTCAACATGTTTTTACTGTTTTATTTGATGTTCAGTCATGCAAGACAGGTGGCTTGTTCAATGTGTTCTGCTTATCTAATTTTACGTGCATCGTGATTTTCAAATGCTTAATTTGCATACTGGGTGTTTTTAAATAAATTTCAAATACTAGGTAGGGATTGTCAAGAAAAAAATTGATTGAATTTTGTTTTTTTGATAAGGCAGAAAGGTCTATGATGTTCCTTTATTTGCATTTTAAAGTTAAGAAGATCATAATATACATTTTTAAAAGCCTTAAACCATTATCATAAATGTGTTTACTAAATCAGAAATATCATTTTAAAACAGAGAGTTTATATATATACAAGAGGACAGTGACTCAGTCACAAAAGGTTCACATCAGAGTCTTTATTTTTCATGCAATGCTCATGACAGAAATTATTTCATGTTCAAAGTGAAATTATGTCTTATTTCACCCTTTTTCCGTGCAAGCTACCCCTTTAGCACCCTCTTTTTCTAATGTATCTGTTATAATAATGAATTTCCCTTTTTTTATTCCAATTGAAGGTTTGGAAACCAAAAAAGTAATAATGGCATTCCAAATACTATAGAGTGCTGTAATAAGAGAAGGTGTGGTGATAAATATAAGATAAATAAATACACATATTAAAAGTGTTTCCCATAACACTCATACCTACCTTGGTCACAATTAATTCCTTTATAGCCAGTTAAACAAGCACATTTATATCCACATAGTTCAGATGTACATGTACCAAAAATACACGGCTGGCTCAAACAATGGTTTATTTCTGAAAGAAGAAAAAACATAATAAATGAACCTTAATAATATTCAGCATTTCTATTTTAACCCTTTCACTGATTGCTGCCCAGACAGAAGCTACTCTGAGACGATGGCTTCCCTGGCTACGTTTACTCAAGTGGGAGACCTTCATAATAAATGTCAATAAAAACTTGTTTGTAGTTATTTGTGTATTTATTTCATTCACTAACACCATGTTCACAGTTTTGTTCATGTTTTGATAATTTTTTCTTCATAAAATATTCAAATTTTAAAATTTTCGGCATTATCTAGGTGAAATTCTCAAAATTCTGCTCTAAGACCCCAAATCGTAATGTTTTAACCCAAAACGGCAAAATTTTGAAAAATTTGATGAGGCTGTACAAATTCCTCACACTGAACGATGTCCATTCCAAGTGTTTTGTATATAAAATGACATTTTATGTCAAAAAAGTATGCTAGTTTGGCTTCAATTCTTCCATATTCTTTCAAAAAAAATGTTCCCTCATTTCAAATTCTTGTAAATTCTGTAAATTTCGTCTGATTTTGACACGGTTTTCAACAAACGGAAGCACCATGTTTACACTTTCATCTGGGTATTCATCAAAGAAAGATAACTCATGTTTGCACTGTTTTGAGCGGGAAATATAAAAGAGGTATTCCGATCCCGGTAAAACGGGACTCATCGTCAGCTGTCTGAAGCGTAAATCCAGGTAAACCGGGACTCATCGGCGAAAGGGTTAAAATGTTTAAACTTTCTATCCACTTATATGTAAAAAGTTTTTGAATGACCTTCTACAATCAACAGAATTTGCATGCAATCTTTTTTTAAGAAAAGATTATTTTATTCAAAATGCCAGGTGAGCTCTGAATGGTACATATTGCTTTCTATTTTCAATGTGAATTTTTAAAAATATTGGAATTGTTGATGATTTGTGTTTATATTGAAATTGAACACATTTTGGTAAATTCTAATTCTGAATTGGAGTTATCCTCCTTTGTTCATAACTGTACATTTGTCATGTTTGTGATTGAATGTCAGAACTACGCTAAGTACTAGCATTAAGCTATGGTAATGTTGACACTTATTGTAATAGTACAACCTACCAGTACAAACAGGAATAACACCCGACCATATTCCTCCACGCATACAATTCAATACAAGGTCACCACTTGTTTTCTCATAGCAATCATTGCATCTATAGGTAGCTGTGTTACTGGGGTCAAAACCAGACACTGTTAGTTCTGCATTTGGAACAGGTGCAGGCTCAATACAAATTAAAGCTGCAATTACAAAATTCAGAAAAAATACAGAAGTTGTAGTAGTTACTGTTAATTATCCTTTTCTTAAACTCAATAGACCTACTAGCTGGAAACTCACTCTTTCATAAAACATCTTAAAATTTATATGGGTTGTGAGACCTTATTTTCAAAATTAGTTTTTTTGACTCCAAAATATTTTACTGGTCTAATTCTAGGCCATATTAAGGCACAGTGGTTAATCTTAATTGAACATTAGAATTTTCTGCAAAAACTTTTTTGTGGTTTGTTTTTAAGAAAGTTAAGTCTAATAGTTTTGCTGATTATATCCTTTTTTATATTTATGATAGAAAAAATCCTTCACAGAATTTTCATGTTTTTAAAGACTTAATAATTTATATATTTTGACAAAGTATGTTAACATAATCACATAGCTTAAGAGAAAATATGTTGAAACTGAGATCAGAAAAAGGGTTTACTTCAAACATAAAAAACACAATACATACCGACTTTAATACTATCTGTTGTTGCTATAGTAACCTTATCTGTTGAATCAGTTCCCTGACAGACATACCCAGCTTCATCTGATAGTTCCACATCAGTTATAACCAGAGAGGGAGCCGCCACAGTGCCGCCTGACAATCGGGGATTACTATCTATATCTAATTTACCGCCATCTTTTAACCATGTGATCTGATAGGGTATTCCTGATGTTACTTCACAAGAGAGAGTAACTTTTGCATTTAAATGAACTTTGTACTGGTTTGTAGGAGAGTTGAGTACAAGAGGAGCTAAAAAAAAGAATGAGATTGAAATAAAGAATCAATCTAAAAAGTAAAAAAAATTATCATCCAAAATACAGTTCAATAAATCAAATGATAGTACAGCATAAAAACAGGTTAAAAAAGTATTCTATGGGATATTCTTAAAAGTCGAAAAAAGAATGACTGAGGGGGTGGGCATGTCAATGTATATTTGTTCCACCTACATGTAACAGACGTTTCACTGGAAACTTTGTTATAAACAATGTCATAATACCTGTACCTGTTGGAACAAATATTCTATACCATTTAGGTTAGGAACATATACTGTAATATTTATTCCTGTGGAAATAATATTCCAGAATATTTTTTCCTTTTGGAACTTATATTATAAAGGAACTTATTCCGTTACAACTGTCAAGGCAATTAGACTGGAAAGCTTTATTATTTTTGAACTGTGACTGAACCAAATAATGTCCAAAGAAATGACAATTATATTTTAGCTATTGTCAAATGATTGTACTGATTTAACTCTACATCATTAGTGAAAACATAAAATTATCCAATAGATACTTACGCTTCACTGATAATTGTAAGCATTTAGTCTTTGGTGTATTGCCTAGTGTGGTCGTATGGAGTACATCACAGCAAATGGAATGTCCATTGTTTGCTTCTACTGGTGCCCAGTTCAACCTACCAGTAACAGTATAAGATTTCCCACCCTCATTGTCAACAGTGCTTGTTAAAAACTTGTCTGTCCCAAATTTGGTATTGGTATTTTGATTTCTCATGGTCATTACACCTGCTGGGTAGCCATTGGCTGAGTGACAGGTCCATACCCTAGACACTCCTGATGTTACAACAGTCGGGCCATCCAATGTCGGTGCCTCCGGTGCAACTACAAAATCAAAAATATCTCATCTACATCATCTAAGATGACTTTGTCATAAAACCTGAAATTGAATACAGAACCTTTCAACCCATCTATAGTAAAAATTGTTTAAAACATAAGCATAATTATTCTTAAACCCACAAAAATTGGTACACTCTAAAATAAAGTAAACTTGACAATTAAATAAAAACAATTGAAATAGAAATACATTTTTGTTTGCATTCTTCAAACTTTTAAATATCAAAACTTTTTTTAAATGATAACTTCTATAGATATGTAACCCTTATTAGTAGAAGCTAATTTCCTTCGATTTTCATTCATCTAACAATCAATGCTACATTTCAAATTTGTTTGATCTTAAGGACATAATTGATGGAACTAAAATTTTATTCGACAAAATTGTAACCTTGAATTAAAAAAAAAAATTGTACCAAGACATGGAACAACATTGACATTAAAAGTTTTTGAGTAACTTACAGTTGACTATGAGCTGTTCTGTGGTACTTAGTGGACTAGTTAAACCATTATCTGCCTGACAGGTGATGACCTTCAGATGATGTTCTAGGCTAGCAACAAAGTTCAAGGTCGATGTTACAGTATAACTGTTTGTACTGGGTGAAACTGTCTTATATGAAACACCAGTGGTAATTTCCGCCCCATCTTTGAACCATTTGACTGTTGGTTCAGGATTACCACCATTGGAGGTACATGTTAAAGTTACAGCGTTTCCCAAAACTATTGTATTTGGTACTGTGATGACTGGCTTTCCAGGAGGTACTACAGAAACAAAAAGTGAAAAAGTAGTAAAATAATCTCCTACCGCAAACTTGTATCATTCAATGGATATTTGCTTAGCCCAAATCATATTTGTTCTCATTCTCTTTCACTCCATTTCATGTTCGCACCACACACATTTGCACCCTTTTATTAAAGTTTTGTTTTGAATATGTTTTTAATCACGATTAAGAAAGTGTATTGCTATGAAAATAAATGTAAGTTTTTTTTCTTGTTTTAAAATAAAGTGACATTTTAAACAAGTAAACAGATTTTCTTTTGTGAATTGTATTAAATTTGACAAAATGAATATCAAGATGCTGTGGTATAGTGGTCTGGGCATTGGACTACCAATACAAATGTTTGTGGTTCCATCCCCATTCTGATTTACTTTGTTATTGTATAATGTTTTATCAAATTTATGATGCAACAGGATTTTTTAATTTTATTTATTTCAAAAATTAACTTAGTTAAAATCTTGAGTTTTATTCTTATGCATACATGTTATAAATTCTTTTAATACATTCACACTTGGACTGATAAATAAATGTTTTTAAACGATTATTATATATATATGTGTCTCAAATATTATTATCTGTTTTCTTATTTAAATCAGTA
Organism: Mytilus edulis; assembly: GCF_963676685.1. Classification (NCBI taxonomy): domain Eukaryota; kingdom Metazoa; phylum Mollusca; class Bivalvia; order Mytilida; family Mytilidae; genus Mytilus; species Mytilus edulis. The sequence continues at coordinate 73,643,139 of NC_092356.1, read as the reverse complement.
ACTGGATGACTGGTATTCATGCCTAACCACAAGTTCTATGGCATTGGCTTGTGAAATTGCTCTTGGTGGGTCTCATTGGGGTCTAAGCCTGACGCGGGACTGCCGATTTTTTGTAAGTGTGACACGTGAAAGTCAAATTATTGTGTCATAAAAATGGGAAATGAGGTCTAGCGGGACCCGGGAAATGATAAAAAAATGAGAATTGCTTACGTACATAGTGTAAGCGGGATACGGGAATCTGACAAAACAATAAGCGGGATCCGGGATCGGAACTCCCCAATGAGACCCCCTCTTGGGCTTGTAAAATACTCCTCTACAAGCCAACAGAATCCAACTAAATTTTCAATGAAGGAGAGAAGGAGATGAAATTTCACTTTAAAAAGAATCTTCAAAATAAAAAATTTACTTAAGAATTGAATGCTTCTTTTTGTAAATTTATTGGGGTGTAAAAGCGTTGACCGAAGTACATTTTGTATGAAGCGCTTCCGCGCTTCATTCTAAAAATGTACGCACGGTCAACGCTTTTACAACCCTATAAAGTTACAAAAAGAAGCATTCAATATTTATAATTACATTTTTTAGCTATGATCATGAAAACACGAATTTAATATATTTTATTATTTAATTCACCTGTGCACTTTATTGTTGGAGCACGTGTTATCATGAGTGAAAAGTTGTATTGAGCAAAACAACTGCTTACGGAATAACACGTGATGTGCAGTTTAGTAGCCAATCAGAATAAAATATTATAATGAAACATACATCTAATGTAATTATTATATAATATATTACTGCCCACAAAATAGATATATATAAAAGTAAGCAATTTTGCCTGCTTGAATTAAGGCATTTTAATCAGAAACAGAAAAAAAAGCATGCTGTCAAAATTGCCATTGCTTAATCTTTTTAAATATCACAAAATTAATCATTTAAAATCATTTTTTTTTTTTATAGTTTCTAATTACCCCAAAAAAATATATTGAATTAAAAATTATTGATTTAGGAATATTGATTAATAAAAATAAACATATTTTCATATTTACAGAGACATATAATACAAATTGTATTATATGATATAATACAAATTGTATTATATGTCTCTGATATTTACATCTAAAAAAGCATCTAATAATTCAACCGGTATTTGAACAAAAATCAAGTACAGACCAAGTGGGCGAACGAACCCGATACCAGTCCCCCTTTTTTTTCGGTGAACCAACAAAGGCTGTCAAAGACAAAGGTACCTAAATGAACTTCTGTTTATAGTTGTCGGTTGTGTTCTGTGGAGAAGATATTGTGTATGTGTAAAGGGAAAGAAAGCTTAGCTTAGAGTCTGATTTACATAAACTCATTCCAGTTCTAAACGCTGCTGCCGTTTTGTATCAAATAATCTGCATCTCCCGCCAATTTGTATCAGTTGCCTCCCTTACAACACCTGCGAAATTTTCTTTAATCACATATTAAATTTGGGCTTAGAAAATTATTTAATCTACTCTTTTTCTATTGTCAGTTGTATCTGATTTGTTTTGGCACCAACCTCCAGTCATAAGCTGTGAGATATTTAAGATTGATTATTAAAAATAAAAAGGGGGAGGGCAGGCTACAAGCTAAGTCTGCCCATGTCACTCACAGTGAAAATGTTGATACTGATAGTACTGTAACCTGGTCAGGGCAATAGGTATTGACTTATTGATAGTCCCAGGTGTAACCAGAGACATAACATACAATAGTAATCTTAGATTGATTTAACCAAAAGCAAAAGTATGACAAATATCAATCGGCCTAAAAAGAGTTAGTTTATTTCGTATCAGTTTTACTATGAGTTTTTGGTTTCTGTATTTCTGTATGTATATATATATGTTTAATTAAGGTCCAATTATTCTGACTAGCAGACAACAATCATGTAGTCTTAAGGCGGTTTATATCCTCGTAGAAAACATCAGGCTATACAGCTTTTTATTTATTGTATATGTACCTTTTAATATTTATCAAAGTTAGTTATCAATGATTTTCTAGTATCAAAACAAAGTCACATTAATATTATTTCTTATTTTCTTTCATCGGGATATTTGCTTGTTTGTTAGCAGTTGTTTTTGTTTATTTGTTGGGTTTGATGTTGGGTTTTTTTGGCTGCGGATTTAATTTTTTATCATAAGTTTGACCAGTTTTGGGGTGTGCGCGAAGGCAGAGACATATAATATAACAAATTATGTCTCTGTTAAAAGGAATACAATTTAATAACCGTAATTTTAGAAGTAAGTAAAGTAAATAAAATCAGCAATCATCGGCGTTTTGGTAAGAGATTACATCATAAGTATTAAGTTAGAATATGATCTTGTTATCGGCATTCTTTTTGTCTGTTTTGTGCAACTTGAATATACATTGTACCTGCTTATTTTTCTTTGTGTTCCTTTATGCGCAAATGTATCATGAATAGGCACATGAAGAATAAGATTCCGGGCAAACCAGTGCTATGGGCTTGTATAAAGTTATATGAATATAAATTATATAAGGAACCGTAATGAAAAAGCGTTTGCAATTCGCTTCGCGTTTTTTTTTTTTTTTGGGGGGGGGGGGCTATTTAATTTAATTTAATTTAATTTTTTTTTTTTTTTTTTTTTTTGGGGGGGGGGCTTTTATAGTGTCAAATATACTGCCGGATATTTGTTTCATGAGCATATTAATTATGCATTAACATAGTTGATATCTCGTGCTGTGAGGTGGATTAAAAAGTTTATCCGAGCATGAGGTTTGCATACTCGTGTAATTATAGTGTATTTCTTCAAGATATGTCTCTCTCATATATGTATTTACTAATTCACCTTTTATTTTCCACCCCTTTTTGAATAAGAAAACTGTTATGCAGTCCGTCCGAAGTTGTTTGCCTTTTCGGCGCATTATTCAGGCTATACATTTATTCTGGGGTTTTTTTACGGAAATGTAGGGTTTTTTTTGTAATAATTCGCGTAGGACATCATAGCTACAAGTTATAATTGGTTAAACTGCAATCCATTTTAGCGACGGACTAGATATTAACAAAATAATCCTATTTATTTTTACATATGTGAGCGGATTATCTTTATTTATTTTCTGTGTTGTTTTGGGCAGCCTCTTAAAATAATGCACGAAGTTTTCGTTTGCAGTATAGAATAGAATAGAATAGAATATTTTTATTCACCAAATTAGGGCCCCAGGAGGGCATATAGCATACAGACAATATTATTATAAACAATAACATATGCAATACACAAACAATAAAAGATATGTAAGATTGTGTTATAAAAATAATAAAAGAAAATAATAATCCCACAAAAAATATACTCAACAAAATAGTAGCAATGTATTATTATTCAATGAATACTATGTTGACATTGACTCAAGTGCACCCGGTAAGTGTATTTTCACTTTGAAAAGACAAACATGAGGCATTAGTAGCTTGTGCGGAGAAATCTCAATATAAAAAATGCAAAAAATATAACCAAAAAAAACAAAAAAAACAATTAAGCACTCGCACATTTGACTATGAGGTATACTGCAAATAACAAGTATATTTGATAAAGGATATTTAATATGAATTATCTGCAGAAAGCACCAAGAGTCGGTGCTTAAGGGGAAGTCCCTACTTGTACTTAATGCAGATGAGTCAAATTCCTAAATTATTAAAATATATTTTAAAAACATATGATTGTGCAGATTTTTATAAACTTTAAAAGTACTAAGTAGTTCAAATACATAATTTTTAAAATGAGGACAGTACTGCAAGACTATTTTTCAAAATGCTTTCTGAGTTTACTAAAATTACAGTATCAAATCTTAAGTTGTGTACTTCGAAGTAATAACAACATTATTTCTTATTTCTACTAATACTATCAGTGACTAATCGAAGTAATAACAACATTATTTCTTATTTCTACTAATACTATCAGTGACTAAGTTGTAAATGTTTCTTCAATGATAGCCCCGCCCCGTTTACTGAAGACTTCGAGAACAAATTGATAAATTATAGGGAAAGGTTTGAATTGTTCAAAATGATGGAAGTATAATTACTCTCTAAAACATTTGTAAAACTCGAAGTTCAGTTAATCTAACAACTATTAGTTAAACAAATTGACATAAAATTGATCCTACAATTTTAGAGAAAAAAGTTCACGATTAAAATTCAACAGATGAAGTATTTCAATATTAAAATAAAAGGAGTGCAAAATCGAGAATAAAAGAGAGAGAAAAGGTAGTGCAATCATGACATCAAACAGAAATTTATTTCAAAGCCAGTTTGTTTTTCAACTAATTATTTTTGTATTCGTCATTATTTCACACCTTGATAAAAAAAAAGTTCCCCAATGCGTTTTTGTTGAGAAATAGCTAAAATAATAATTACCTTGTTCACAACAACTGCCATAGTATCCTGTCGGACAGAAACAATTTTTGTTATCAGATGTGCCTCCATTTTGACATTTGTCAGTATTACAATAGTACACTTCATAGCCACATTCTTCCGTGGCACATGTAGTAAACTCGAAAGGACAGGGAGCATAGTTTTCATAGAGCCACATAGAACGTGTGCGATATGTGTAGCCGTTACACTGCTTTGTACATGGACTAAAAGCCGACCAGTCCCCGAATTCGCAGTTACATTTATACCAGTTTAAACTGTTGAGCGTGCACTCCCCGCACCACACCACTTGGAACATCAACAGTCCACATATTATTTGAAGGATCTAGAAAAAAAAAGGAAATTGAGAAAATTATAAAGTTTTAATACAATATTTTCAAATGTTGTTATAATTCGATTCTAACTTAAACCACATAGTTGGACTTGTAACAATTTCGACTCAAATCTCAGTAATTATCGATATAATTTGAAAGGAAAACGAGCTTAAAACTTCCTTAGTATATATGAAAGCATTGAAAGTAATTATGTATTATTCAAAAGACCCATCTTTTTTCCCGTATACATATTCTTATTTTGTGTATTTCTTTCGTATTTTACGAACAGAAAACAGTTGACATTATAATTGAAAATCAAGCAAAATATATTATCACAGTTCCTTTGAACACTAAAACTAGACAGCAATATATATATTTTTTTTTAGAATCTAACCTACCATGTTTAGCTGAAAAAAGCCTCTGACTTCTATCAATCTAGAACATTACCCACTCTAAAAGCGCGGCCGGTACCTGTAGCAATATATAGTTTAAACTTTTCGTTTTTTCTTTATTAAAATAATTACATTTTTCAAATAAGAGGCAACTCATCTGATTACGAAATTAACAAAAGAAAAAACACCACAAAAATAATTAAAAATCTAATTTGGCACAGTTTCTATTTGTTTAAAACTAATATTATTCTGGTACAGTTGTACGTGTTTTGAAATTTGTTTTTTAATTATATATAATTAAGTACTGAATATATCGAAGGTCATTACATATCTAAATTACAGTTACTGTACATAACAAAAATAAAACGAATGACAAAAAAAGTATATATAGGAACATTAGTATTTTTTTTTTTCATTAAGCCCCAGTCCCACTAGACCACGATCGCACCACGCTGACCGCGATCTAAATTAAATTCAGATCGTGGTGAGGTCGCGGTATGAGCGGCATGAAAATGTAAATTGTCGTTGCTTTCACGATGCTACTACGTCCTCATTACGCTTCTACAACGATCCCGCTACGATTATAACACGTTCTCACCGCGCTTATTCTGCGACCTTACTACGCTTATCAAGATCTTTCTACGCTCATCACGTTCTCACCACGACCATACCACGAGTTATCCGATTGCAACACGATCTTACCACGCTTCTACTGCGATTATAGCACGTTCTTACCACGATTACACTACGTTCAAACCGCGATCTTACTACGCGCTCAGCAATAACGTCAACATCGTGTTCCATATCAATACAGTATCATTCCTTCAGTTCTATTTCTGATTGAAACGTAGATTTCTCGAAAAAAAAATACAGTCATGCCACCAAAATCTACTAGAACACGTGGGCGTGGTGTTAGGGTTGATGTAGAGGCAAATGGAGCTCTGATAGTAACGAATCTTAATCAAGTAGAGATGTCGGACCGACCAATCCGACCTAAATTACAACTTATTGCTGGTCCATAAAGCTGAAATGACGATATTTTAGTGAACGATAGCAGATATGAAACATATGTGTCAATAGATATAGGAAGATGTGGTATGAGTGCCAATGAGACAACTCTCAATCCAAGTAACAATTTTTAAAAGTAACAATTATAGGCCAACACGGAGTCTTGGCTTACACCGAACAGCAAGATATAAAAGGCCCCCAAAATTACTAGTGTAAACCCATTCAAACGGGAAAACCAACGGTCTAATCTATATGAAAACAAGAAGCATGGTACTTTTAGATATTTAATAACAGTCTTTTGAGGGAAACTGAATTTATTGATAAAGTAAAAGGGGACATCAAAACTGTCATTGAAGAATATGAGTCTGATCCATCTATGGATATTGAGACAGAGGATAAACAGTTTAATATAAGCTATCAGCTTTTATGGGATATGATTAAGATGAAAGTCCGTGGATCTGCAATCTCAATTTCGTCTTTCCAGAAAAAAGAAGGAAATAAAAAAGAAAAAGAATTACTATATAAGATATCATTATTAGATGAAAAACTTTTGGAGAATAACTTGCCATCAGTATACCAAGAAAGGGAAGGGATCGAACTAGAATTAAAAATATTGAGGGAAAAAATGTAAAAGGGATAATAACAAGAGCTAAGGCAAGATGGCAAGTAGAGGGGGAGAAGGGAAGTAACTATTTTTGTAATTTTGAAAAAAAACATTACACAGAAAAAATTATTCCTAAACTTATTTTGGAGGACGAGACTGAGATAACAGATCCCAGTACTATTAGAAATGAACAAAAACAGTTTTATAAAAAATTATATACTAGTTGTAAACCATTGTTACTGAAAACCCACAGGGACACATTTCTTCAACATGATAATCCTTTTATTACAAAACCGAATGAGGAAGAGGTGGGTTCCTGTGGGGGACCTTTAACAATGCAGGAATGTTTGTCTTCTCTTAAACTTATGAAGAACTCCAAATCACCTGGTATAGATGGATTTACTGTTGAGTTTTATAAATTCTTTTGGAATGATATTAAAATACCACTGGTAAGATGTTTAAATGAGGCTTTAGAATATGGAAAGTTCTCAATCACACAAAGGCAGGGACTCATTACTTGTATACCAAAGGAGGGTAAGTCAAAATTTTATTTAAAGAACTGGCGACCTATCACACTTTTGTGTGTTACAGTAGACTATAAGATTGCTACAGCAAGTTTAGCAAATAGACTAAAAAAGGTGCTGGTAAATATAATTAGTCAAACACAAAAAGGATTTCTTAAAGGTAGGTATATAGGCGAATGTACTAGATTTATTTATGATCTGATGGACAAGATGGAGGAAGACGACATTCCTGGACTTTTACTTTTAGTCGATTTTGAAAAAGCTTTCGACACGGTCGAATGGTCTTTTATACTAGAGGCTTTGCAGTTTAATGGCTTTGACAATACATTTATAAGTTGGATTAAGGCATGCTACTGTGATGCCTCTAGTGCAGTGTTAAACAACGGATATATTTCAGAATTCTTTTCATTGAAAAGAGGGGTTCGTCAAGGGGATCCTCTGTCTCCTTATTTATTTATATTAGTTTTGGTACTACTTAGTGCAGCTATTAAAAATGCCCCTGATGTTGCTGGGGTATCAATTAATGACTCTGAATTTTTATTGAGTCAATATGCTGATGATTCTTCCCTAGTCCTGGATGGTGACCAAAAGTCTCTAAATGAATGTCTCAATTTGTTTGATAAATTTTCAGAATGTGCTGGACTTAGGTGTAATGTTGACAAAACTGAGGCCATATGGATTGGGTCAAAAAAGGGTTGTATGGAAAAACTTTTGCCAGAAAAAAATCTTGTTTGGAACCTTTCTGGGAGGTTCAAACTATTAGGTATATGGTTTGAGCTTGCTAAAAGGGATAAGACTCTATGGAATTTTACAGCCAAGATAAACAGTATCAAGTCACTTCTTAATACTTGGGCTTATAGAGAACTAACATATATTGGGAGGGTAGTTGTTATTAAAACTTTAGCACTTCCCATTTTGGTTCAAGTTCTGACTGTCCTTCCTAACCCCCCAGATGGGGTTTTGAAGGAGATTCAAAATATATTTTTCAATTTTTTATGGAAAGGAAAACCAGATAAAGTGAAAAGAACAGTGGTTATGTCCGAACACTGTGATGGCGGTCTTAAGATGCCTAATATTTACTATTTTTGTTATAGTGTAAAAATGTCTTGGCTGTATAAATTACTAGACCCCCAAAATTATTCTCCTTGGAAAGTTTTGCTGCTTAGTTATATACAAAAATTTGGGGGGGACAACATTTTACATTTAAGTAAGGAAGGATTGCTTTATTTAGCAAACAAAATCAATCCCTTTTGGCATGATATCCTGGTAAATTTTTCAAAATTGAAAAATAAGTTGAAAGTTGAAAACAATACCGATATTCTGGCCCAGTCCATATGGCTAAATCCAAACATCAAAATGGATGGCAAGATGATTTTGAAGGGTAAATATATTGAAAATTGTATATTTTTTATCAATGATCTGGTGTCGGATAATAATACATTATTCTCATATGAAGAATTTGAGAAAAAGTATAATATCAAGACTAATTTCGTAGAATTTTATGGTATTTTAAGTGCTATTCCAAATAGATGGAAAAGTAGGATAGAAGGTAGTTCTAAACTTGATAATATTGAAAATAAATTAGTAGATAAAGTTAAAAAAGAACCAAAATCTTGTAAATTTTTTCTATAATTTATTTCTGGAGGATAATAAAGTATTATCACTATCGTCCCGTAACAAATGGGAAATAGACTTAAATATACAGATTGAAGATTGGAATGCTATTTATTCCATGCCCTTCATTATAACAAGAAATTCGTTTTTACAAAATTTTCAATTTAAGATTGTTCATAGAATTTTACCATGTAATTGCTTTTTATATAAATGTAAATTAAAAGAAACTGAACTTTGTACATTTTGTTCAGAAGTTAGAGAAAATATTTTTCACATTTTTTGGGAATGTAATGTAACAAAAAACTTCTGGTTTTCCATTATAGATTGGATTAGAAATTATGACATCTTCTTGCCTTTTAGTGCAAAAGAGGTCATTTTAGGTGTGTCTGAGGATTTTGTCAACAGTAAAACAGTTAATAATATTTTGTTGTTACTTAAATACTATATATACAAATGTAGATGTAAGAGCGTATTGCCCACAAAATATGGTGGGATAGAACATTTAAAGTATTGGATCAAAATAGAAAAATACTCTGTATGTTTCTTAACCCCTACACAAAAAACAAAATTGGATCAGAAGTGGCAATTGTTAGAAGCAGCATTCAATTAACAAAATCAATTGTAATATTTATATCTTATTATACCATTATGATTTAATTGACCTTACAAGTGTTATTTAACTTTTTATACTTGTGTCTAATACTGTATTATGTAATTTCACATGTTTCATCTTCAAAAATAAAATAATTACAAAAAAAAGAAGCATGGTTGAGCCGTTAGAGAAAATGAACAAGAAGTCCCAGTTACATACAGACAAACAAAACCTGGAGAGAATTAATATATTTTATGGGAAAATTACAATAAGAATAATGGTCGTAGTATGAACGTAATCAGGTCGTAAGAAGAGCGTGATGAAGACGGCAAGGGCATGCTAGAATCGTACTATGGTCGTGAACAGCGTAGTATAGTCATAATGGAAGCGTAGTTTGGTCGCGGTGAGAACGTGATGGTCGTAGTGAGGTCGTTATATAACGTCGCAATGAGATCGTAGCGCAGTTTCTCCGAATAGAATCACGCTTTCGCTACGCTCTCACTACGATGGTACAGCGACCTTTGCGATCTTACTACGATCTTAGTGCGCTCTCACTACGCTTCTACTACAACCTGATTTCGCAACGACCGCACCACGATTGTTTTGAACATGTTCAAAGTTTGCCACGCTCATCACGATCGTAAAGACCTCACCACGATCGTGATTCGACCTTACTGCGATCTACACGATCGTACTATGATAATTAATTAATTTTTTTCACAGATCGTAGTGCGATCGTGGCCTAGTGGGACTGGGGTAATAATTCTCATTGTCATTTTCACATTAAATATATTAATCTCTCAAGGTTTTGTTTGTCTGTATGTAATTGGGATTTCTTGTTCATTTTCTCTTACGGCTCAACCATGCTTCTCCTTTTCATATAGATTAAACCGTTGGTTTTCCGGTTTTCCCGTTTACACAAGTAATTTTGGAGACCCTTTATAGCTTGCTGTTCGGTGTGAGCCAAGTCTCCGTGTTGAAGGCCGTTCCTTGGCCTATAATGGTTTACTTTTAAAAATAGTTACTTGGCGATGGAGAGTTGTCTTATTGGCACTCATACCACATCTTCCTATATCTATTGACACATCTGTGTCATCTTTGGGATCGTTGTAAAAGCGTAATGAGGACGTAGTAGCATCGTGAAAGCAACGAATATTTACATTTTAATGCCGTTCATACCGCGACCTCGCCACGATCTGAATTTATTTTAGATCGCGATGAGCGTGGTGCGATCGTGGTCTAGTGGGACTGGGGCTAAAAGAACTACAACAGCCATAGGGCTCACCTGTTTTAATTTATAAATTTTATCTCTCTATATATAGTTGGCAAAAAAGTAAGAAAAATAATCATAATTTGAGGCAAATAACCGTATAAATAGCACATTCTTATATTTTTACAACTATAGATCTTGTGTTGCTGATAAGGTTTGCTGTTTACAGTTTCTATCTACTACACCTATAGTTTTTTAGATAATAGACGTAAGGCATTTAGCTAATATTAAGAAGTCAATTGACGATTTATGCCATTTGACTTATTTGTAGATTTTGTAGGTTTTGATTTGTTATACTGCTAAACGATCATCTCTGTCCGCAATAATTTACATTTCAGAAAATGTGTAAAACTTTCCTTCAAGGTGCAATAACTCATGTAAGTGGTTAATTGTCGATTTTGTCATTTGACTTATTTGCAGGCCTTTCTTGTTGAAATGATGTTCTCTCGATCTATATCTACTCATTTGTTTCTGCAAAAAATGCAAAATTAGGGGATTCATCATTCAAAAGCAGTTACTCTTATAAAGGGTCAATTACAGATTTCAGTCTTTTGACTTATATGTAGACTTATATGGTAATTTTTACCTTACAGTTTCTCCCTATCTATAATAGATTTTAATAATAAAACAAAAATTGCGACATTTAAGGGACTAAACATGGACTGTCCTTTCCACCCCCACCCCACCCCCTGAAATTCATAGAAGATAAACCTTGACCTCCTTATTATTTTTACCCTAACAGTCCTGCTTTCAACTGTTGTAGCTTTTGAGTTATGATTTGAGAAACTACATGTAGTTTGTATACTGCGTTTCTAATCGAAATATGGTTAAATATATCAGGTATAAAAATGAAAGTAAAAAATATTTAGGTAAGATAAAAAAAAAAAAAAAAAAAATACCCTCAATTAATTCGGAATTTCGCTCGAAACCTATATACCCCGGTTAAATTGCACTTTCATTGTTAACAACTGATATATAATCAGCTTTTAAAAAGGTTTAAAAAATAACCAGTAAATAAAGGATTTCGTGTTTTTATAATTTAAAAAAACAGTAATTGTTATTTCTTGTCAGATTGACATGTCAAAGTGTTATTATACATTGTTTTAACATTTTGTCAAAATTGTATTACACAAAATATTATTGCATATATTGAAGACAAAAAATATCTCAATACTTTATAAGAGAAAACCGTTATAAGATATAGGTCCACATTCCTCAGATTTTTACAAGATTGCCGCTTGAACGATATGGCGTAGATGATAGGAACGTCACATTACAATGTATCTCCTTCTGGAAAAAGCATACATTCAATCTGTGAAGAGCATTATTTTACTAAAAAAAAGAGCATGTATTTTACTAAAAAAAAGAGCATGTATTTTCACTGTGAAGAGCTATATGTATGACTGACTTTGTTATGAGCATTCCTTGACTATATGAAGAGCATTTCTTGGCCCCGCGAAAAGCAATCATTGACTATGCGAAGAGAATTCTTTGATCCCGTGAAAAGCATTCTATGACCCCCTGCGAAGGGTATTGGTCAACTATGTGATGAGGATTCTTTGACCCCGCGAAGAACATTCATTGACCCTGTGAAAAACACTCATTGACTATGGTGATAGCATTCATTGGCCAATGAAGAGCATTTCTTGGCCCCATGAGGAGCATTTTTGTTTACTATATGAAGAGGATTCCTTGGCCTCGTGAAAAGCATTTATTGACTATGTGATGAGCATTATTTGGCCCCGTGAAAAGCATTCATTGACTATGCGAAGGGCATTCGTTGGTCAAGCGAAGGGAATACTTTAGTTAAGCGAAGAACATTCATTGTCTATATGGAGAGCATTCCTTGACCCTACGAAGAGCATTCTGTGACTATGCTAAGAGAAGTCAACTCTTTCTGTGACTATGTGAAAATAATATTCTCTGGTCCGCGAAGAGCATTCATTGTGCATTCACAGTGTGGTGTACAACTTTTGGAACAAGCTACATACAAATTATAGAAAACTTCATCAAATCTAACCCACACTATGGACAATTTTATGTTAAGGGGGTCTTGAGTTGATGACACGGCCGTCCATTACATGTAGGTAAACCAGAAGAAATAACTTTGCATGTTTCGTTTTGAACCGAGAGACGGGACGCGGTTGAAGAGAAGATATACATGTTTGTATGAAGGAAATCCTGGTTGTAAGACTAGTCAAGTTAAAGATACTTAGAAAAACATAAGAATTTTTGCATAGGTCTCAATATTTATAATTAGTCAAACCTTTTTAAAAGTTAGGTTTAAAGACATGTAATAAATATAGATATATCTTATTTATTAAAAAGAGTAATTGTTCGTAAAATTGACGTGTCAAACTAAAATTTAAAATCCATTTTCAAAACTGTTTTTTCTTTCTTATTTGTTAACCTAAATTTATGCATCACACACTAGAAAGTAAAATCACAAAAACACCGAACTCCGAGGAAAAATTCAAAAGGTAAAAGTCCCCAACCAAATGGCAAAATCAAAAGCCGAAACACACCAAACGAATAGACAACAACTGCATGTCGTATTTCTGAACAGGCATTTTCTTATGTAGAAAAAGGCGGAATGAACCTGGTTTTATAGCTAGCTCAACATCTCAATTGTATGGCAGTCGCATCAAATGGAAGATATATAGATTATAAAAACAAGAATCAAGTAAATATATGTTGCCATACTTGTTTTTAAACATATACTAAACTATAATAATAACTATAAATTGAAGAGGAAATGTTGATGAAGTTATGATTTCGGAATTTTATGCAATTTAAAACCATTAAAAATCTGTGTCCCACAATTATTTGCTCTTTTGTAAAAAAGAAAACAACATTTGATAGGAATTATTATGTTGTTGCGAGACACAAGAGGGCCATTAACATGTTAACTTCATTTTTTAAAATATTGGTTTTATATTACATATCTTAAAGCGCTAACATGCTCTTATTTAATTTAAATGAATCGTTGTCAGCTAGATGCACACAATAATTGTTGTTGATGCAAATTCAATAGCAATTCATTACATGCACTATAATTGAATTATTCTCATTGCCTGTGCTCTCATAAATCATTAAATTATTTTTGATGCCAGTTTCTTGTAAAGGCATTGAAAATTTATTAAAGCTGAAAACCTTTCATCTTTTGCATATTATGCAATAGTTAAATGATAATTTTTTCTCAATATACCATGAAAAATTACCACGGAAAATGAAGTTATCTTAACTTGATTCCCCGTCATTCCCTTGAGGTGCATATAAGAGTGGAAATCGAAAATGTTGCACAGGGTAGCCACCTTAAAGCGTTAATAGGTTATATCACGAGAATTTGATGTACTCTCAGCAAATTTTACGAAAACACAAACAACAATCTATAAAACACAACACAGAAAACAAGAGATTAGAAAACACAACACAGAAAACAAGAGATTAGAAAACACAACACAGAAAACAAGCAAGAGATTAGAAAACACAACACAGAAAACAAGAGATTAGAAAACACAACACAGAAAACAAGAGATTAGAAAACACAACACAGAAAACAAGAGATTAGAAAACACAACACAGAAAACAAGAGATTAGAAAAACACAACACAGAAAACAAGAGATTAGAAAAACACAACACAGAAAACTAGAGATTAGAAAACACAACACAGAAAACTAGAGATTAGAAAACACAACACAGAAAACTAAAGATTAGAAAACACAACACAGAAAACAAGAGATTAGAAAAATACAACACAGAAAACTAGAGATTAGAAAACACAACACAGAAAACTAGAGATTAAAAAACACAACACAGAAAACAAGAGATTACAAAACACAACACAGAAAACAAGACATTATAAAACACATCACAGAAAACTAGAGATTACAATTCACAACTCAGAAAACAATAAATTACAAAACACAAAACAGAAAAGAAGATATTCCAAAACATAACACAGTAAACAAAGTATTTCAAAACATAACACAGAAAAAAAATTATTACAAAACACAACACAGAAAACAAGAGATTACAAAACACAACAAAGAAAACAAGATATTACAAAACATAACACAGAAAACAAGAAATTTCAAAACACAACACAGAAAACAAGATATTTCAAAACACAACACTTAAAACTAGAGATACCAAACACACTACATAAAACTAGAGAAACAAACCCAACACAGAAAACTAGAGATACAAACCCAACACAGAAAACTAGATATTACAAAACATATGACAGAAAACTAGAGATTACAAAACACAACACGTGGTGATTCTGGTGCTCTGAAAGAGTAAGCAAATCGAGCTCAAAATGTTGCACCTAGCACATATTCGATGATAAAGTCTAATTCGGGAATCTGAAGTTTGAGTAATTACAACAGTTGAAATATATGTGTCCCAGATATGCCATATAATCAACCAACTCTGATGGTGTTCGTCAAACTTTCGACAAATTGACTTCAAATTCACCACTTGTTCTCTATCAAGGAAATCATGATAGGACACATAACAGTATTATCGACCAAAAAGTACTCTTTGTTTTTCATATCTTTGATTCTTACACAAAAAATGCCCTCATTGGCAAAGAAGAAATAACTTGGATACCTTTGATCGTAAACCGATTTAATCAACTGAATCCTTATGCCCGCGTCACACTGTCCCGATTTTTACGCCGATGGCAACACGATAATGGAAATTTTCAAAATCGGGACTGATCGTATTTAGATCGGGCTATTCGTAGTGCCATCTTTAACCATCGTAGAACCATCGGCTACTTTTTCTAGCCTTCGGGGACAACTTCGGGAAGGGTTCTAAATTTTTTAACATGTTAAAAAATCCCCGAAGGTGCGTCCGATGTTGAGGGTTCGTATTGAGTTCGTATCACCATCCTCAGCATCGTAATGTCACCGGAAATGTATCTTTGCACATCGTATTGCATTCGTGTTTCCATCGTTTCCATCGGGCAGTTTTGACATTACGATGTCTACACGAATGAATCACGAAGATACCCGAAGGTCTTACGATGGCAACACGACTTCGTAAAGACCTCGTAACCCCGTCGTGTTGCCATCGAATAAAAGTACGAAGGCGACAAGATGGAACTACGACGGCAATAAATCCAGCTAAATGTAAGTTAATTTTAGCGCTAAAATACATTTAAAGTGCCATGCGCGATATGCACTGGTCAGTCTAATACGACTGTTAAGAAAGACGTTCACAAAACATGGAGCTCATATCATATGATTCTATGAGAACAAGAAAGGCGACAGCGTTGTTTCTATTAATTCAAATGGAACAAGAAGAGCAGCTATTACAGGCTCAGGATTTACTTTTACAAGTAAAATATTATTTTTTGTCAATTTTTCATATCAAGTAACATAATGAAAATCATAAACGCGCCTCGTACACCAACACTGCAGGTACACGTATATAGGGAAACCAACTGTTTCTTCATTATTCTGATTTTTATGTTTCGTCTCAGTTGTTGTCACAAGAATGTTTACTCCATAACCATTTTGTGTTCTATATGTCATATTTTGCCGCATTTGTTGCTTTCCCCACATCCTTCCTTTTGTCTATATTATTATGATATTCTTTTGGAAAGGGCTCTTTTTAAATAAAAGGGATCAACGAACTCATTACCTTACCTTTAAGATAGATCAGTAAACATGGGCATAATTATGGGTGATTATTCAGACTAGTGCACACATTTTACAGTTCAAACAAGGCAATGCCGAGCGTGGCATCCCCTCGTATGTAACATATTGGGGACAAATATGGACACTATATTTGTATATGACACATGCAGAAAATAGTAAATTGAATATGCATATTTGATACATAAACTATTTTTTTTAGAAATCAACCAAAACATTCAGTAACTGGAAATACCTTTAATATTGTCTTTAGAACCAGCAGGTAAAAAAAATGAGCAACCAATTTCCTGTGTATTATGCTATTTCAAGGAGAAAAAACAAGTCCATCTGCATGACCTTGACCTTTGGCCTTGAACGTAAAAAATGTCAGTTCAGTACAAGGAAGAACAATATACCAAATGTGGTTAAAATCTTTTGAAGCATATTGGTTTTAGAGTGTCCACAAGGGTGATATTGCCTTGTATTACATCTGCCACTGTGACCTTGACCCTTGAACTTTAAAGTCAATAGCGCTTAAGATATTCTTAACGAGTAACGCCATACCAAGTTTTGAGCATTTTGGTTGCAGAGTGTCCATAACAATTTTATCTACAAGCAACTTACATGTAGTAGGCGAGGGGATAATAAACTAAGTTTTATAAGAATTAGATAAAAAGATCGATTTCCTGCCACGCATGGCAGACTTGTACAGAAACGATATGTTGTCGAAATTCTGTTCGTATCTTTTAGACATCGTATGGCCATCGCGCCATCATCGTAATCCATCGCGCCATCATCGTAATCCATCGTGTAGCCTTCGTAATCCATCGTGTAGCCTTCGTGATCCATTGTGTAGGCTTCGGTTGAGATATGAAGCTTAAATACCCGTCTTCGGTTAACCTTCGTATGTCCATCTTTTGCTATCGTATATAATTTCGGCACCTTCGTATAGACTTCGTTATTCATCGTACTTGCTTCGGTCACTTTTTTGTATTTTAACGAGATCGGGACCAACTTCGTACGAACTTACAATTTTCGCATTCGGGTGTCCATCGTATATAAAAATCGGGAAAGTGTGACGCGGGCATTAATGAGAGTTGATAAGAACCTTTACGTTGATGGTTTAATGGCCCCATCAGTCAGACAGAAACACGAAACTAAACCAGACTCAAATTAAAGAATTTAAAAGAAAAGAAAAGAGACAAATTATTTAAGTTGGGTGCTGTAATTCACTTACAAGGAAGTTGTCAATAATGGTTGATGATAAACTGTATAAAATTTAGGCGAGTGAAAAATGAAAATGTTACGTTTCTCAAAGTAAGTTGGTTTAATAAAAACATATGCATTATCATTTGAAATGAACATCAGTTGATTTATAATGAACATGTTTTGATACGAATTAATTTAGAATTTCCATGAGTTATCAATTTGTTATTAAGTTTTTGGTAATCATGTTATGATCAAGTTAACCTACACAGTCAATCATATCAGATTAGATGAAACTATAGTAAATATTGGATGTCTGTTTTATTTGCATGGTATCTTAATATTGTCCACAACAAGAAAATTCAACTGCAATCAATATATCATAGGAAACCATTTATTAATTTCATTTTGCTTCCCAATGACTTCTAAAAACAAATTAGGAAAAATATTCAGGCGCAAGAATTACCCAAACAGATCCTTTTTCTAAATTTATATTTACTTTCACTGTGCCGTTGTTTATGTACTGGAATTTAGCCTACACTATTTGCAGAAAATAAACAATTGGTTCTCTTCCCTTACGGAACACCTGACTTCATTCCAGGTTTTTGTTGGGTTATGTGTTTCTAAGTTTTTAGTTTTCTATGTTATGTGGCCTGCTATTTGTCTTCTCGTCGGTTTTCTTTTTTTGCTATGGCGGAGTCGCTTTGTTTTTGACCTTTGAGTTGGATTGTTCATTTGGTGTCTTTTGCCTCTCTTTTAAAATGTTACCTCTACTTGCAAAAGTAAAGACACGTACTGTACATAGAGGAATTTTTGTACAGTTAAATATGATGTTGCTAATATATTTTTGCGGAGACAGAGTTATGATAGTTAATCAGATTTGCACACACTTTTAGAGAATCGTGTAGCAGTCATTGTGTTCTCGTGTATGGGCGAGTAGAGATCGAAGAGTGGTCGAATGTGGTCGTGAAGGGATCGGGTATTGGTCGAGTTGGTCTGTGATAAAATAAATATAGAAGTCGTAGTGATCTGGAAGAGATCGGACATTGGTCGAGTTAATCTGGAAATGATCGGACTTTAGTCGCGCAAAGGTCGAAATGATCGAGTACTGATTGGTATTTTTTTGTATTCCGACCGAACGCGATCTCTTCCCGATCAATTCGACCGCTACTCGACGAATTCTCGATCTCTTCTCGAGTGGCTTGCTTTTCGGTCCTTACTCGATTGTTTTTGACATGTCAAAAACTCTCGGTCGATGACGAGTAAGGTAGACTATTCCGAACATCCTTGTCGGTTGAATCATACCAGTCTCCCGATCACGTAATTTGTTTTGATTGGGCTTGATCGAGTTGATCTGATCGTCAGTGTGAACCTACATGTAGCTTAAAAAAAAGATTATTTTTCTCGACCAGAAGAAACTTTGTCAAGTAAACCAGCGTTTGATAGAATTATCAAGACAGGATATTTGCAAAATTTGTTATGTCTAATAAATGAATTAAGGTTCTTTTATTACGGAATTCAATATCTTCCTTATGTTTACTTAAGGTGGATGATTAAATTAGCTTTCATTTGTATATCTACTTACAAACTGGAGTGTGTCAGATTATATTTGATTGAGTTACTTTCATTTGTGTATCTCTTTACAAACAGGAGTGTGTCAGATTATAGTTGATTGAGTTAGCTTTCATCTGTGTATCTCCTTTCAAAATGGAGTGTGTCAGATTATAGTTGATTGAGCTAGCTCTCATTTGTGTATCTCCTTACAAACTGGAGTGTGTCAGATTATAGTTGATTGAGTTAGCTTTCATTCGTGTACCTCCTTACAAACTTGAGTGTGTCAGATTATAGTTGATTGGGTTAGCTTTCATTTGTGTACCTCCTTACAAACTGGAGTGTGTCAGATTATAGTTGATTAAGTTAGCTTTCATTCGTGTATCTCCTTACAAACTGGAGTGTGTCAAATTATAGTTGATTGAGTTAGCTTTCATTTGTTTATCTCCTTACAAACTATTGTGTGTCAGATTATAGTTTATTGAGTTAGCTTTCATTCATGTATCTCCTTACAAACTGGAGTGTGTCAGATTATAGTTGATTGAGTTAGCTTTCATTTGTATATCTCCTTTCAAACTAGAGTGTGTCAGATTATAGTTGATTGAGTTAGTTTTCATTTGTATATCTTCTTTCAAACTAGAGTGTGTCAGATTATAGTTGATTGAGTTAGCTTTCATTCGTGTATCTCCTTACAAACTGGAGTGTGTCAGATTATAGTTGATTTAGTTAGCTTTCATTCCTGTATCTCCTTACAAACTGGAGTGTGTCAAATTATACTTGATTGAGTTAGCTCTCATTTGTGTATCTCCTTACAAACTGGAGTGTGTCAGATTATAGTTGATTAAGTTAGGTTTCATTTGTGTATCTCCTTACAAACTATTGTGTGTCAGATTATAGTTTATTGAGTTATCTTTCATTTATGTATCTCCTTACAAACTGGAGTGTGTCATATTATAGTTGATTGAGTTAGCTTTCATTCATGTATCTCCTTACAAACTGGAGTGTGTCAAATTATAGTTGATTGTGTTAGCTTTCATTTGTGTATCTCCTTACAAACTGGAGTGTGTCAGATTATAGTTGATTGAGTTAGCTTGCATTTGTATATCTCCTTACAAACTGGAGTGTGTCAGATTAAAGTTGATTGAGTTAGCTTTCATTTGTGTATCTCCTTACAAACTGGAGTGTGTCAGATTATAGTTGATTAAGTTAACTGCGGTTATCCGTTTGAATGGAGGCTGCGCACAAAGTACTAATTCTTTGGCGAATAACGATCAACCATGATGTGAACAGTCATCTGAATATTAATTTGAAATGTCTGACATTGTAAAGTTCGACTACAGTAAAAGTTGTAAAATGCATTTTTTTTTACAAAAAACACTTCATTTTGTTATTAAAATTGTGGTTATATAAATCATTTTTTTCAAACATTTTTTGTTCGTTTCAATGCCAATGTTATCATAAACTATGTTTCAAAAATATTATACAAAAATTTTATTATATTTCATTAAAAAAAAAAGGCTGATTTTTCAAATTTTAAAAAATCAAGGTGTTGCAATACTTTTTTCCATGTGTATAGATAATGATAAACTGTAAACAACAGTCTGCATTTACAGAGTTCAAATCTAGATCCTGAGTCTCTGATCCTTCATATTTGGCTTTGCAGAACTTAACACTAGATTGTGGTAAATTTGCAACCTATTATTTAGTTACATAACTTTTCTATTCATCTAGCTATTGTTAAATAAGTTCTGAGATTATTATCTGAACATTGCTTTATCATTTAGAGAGCCACTAGGTATAACAGAACCTGTCTGTACCTCTTTAGAGAAGAAATGACATTTTAGCTTCACACAGATGGTCTACGTGTCTTGCACAGATCTCACCACTGAAAGATGACATTGTTCCATATAGAACCCAATGTCACCCTTATGTCTTGCATTATGATACAAGTAGACAAACCTTCGAATGGCAAATTGTATTTTGTCCCTTTTGTGTGAATTTTTACTATTTTACATTTGAATACTTTTATCTTTACAAAATTTTTGATATTTACTGAATTACAATTTACTTGCTAGTGTTAAGTTCTGCAAAGCCAAATTAATGAACAATTCTAGGGTCTTTCTATCCGTACTACCAACATCCCAAATATTTGTCTTTCGAGAAGATTATAATGCAAAATAATCCTCGTTCGGGTCCAACAGCTATTATATTTCCTCTGTTTTCTCGATCTATAATTTCATTTTCATCCTCTGGTTTCGAAAAGAAAACTGCAGTTTGGAATTGTTTATTTTATTTAAAATTAAAAAGGGATCTACAGTCCATGAAATCAGAATGAATATTATTCATATGCGTCTGCTCGTTGGATGCGTGGAAATTACTGTTAGTGTTTAAAAAAAACATTCGTTCTAGCAGAAAAATATCTGTTACTAGGTTCCAAAGTCGATAGGTTCGGTATTAGAGAAAACTTATTGTTTTAACTTTATCAAAAACTTCGACGCCTTTAAGATCAGCACATGATCGCACATGGTTTACAAAACTTTGATGGAAGTAAAATTTTCTTGTTGGTTTATTACCTTTTAAAAGAAAATATTAAAAATTAAAAACCAATAGTTCAGGGAACAATTGAAGGTCTTTCCACCAGTAAAGATGTATTTTGATATTAACATATGATAGTTAAAATCAGTTTAAAATGTCAGTACCTATGGCTTTATGATGTATAAATGTGAATTTAAAGCAAAGTTCAAAATCTAGAACGTCCAATTTGGCTATGACCTTGATATCAATTTCAAGGTTATGAACCAAGACCCTCAAATCAAAAGACCCTAGGTCTGTAATATGTATGGTTAATAAGTTCAATCACTTTACGCATTATTCTAAACATAAAAGGGGAGAAAACTCCTATTTACAGCCAACGTACCCTCACAATCAAAATTGAAGTGTTACGACATGTCGCAACTAAAAATTTAGTAAAAATAATTTGTCGATATCTTTTACGATTTTGAAAATAAGAGAAAGTAAACCAAAATCAAAATTTAGAATGACGTTGACCTCTGACCTTGACCTAATTTTCAGTTTGTTGGACCAAGGACCTCAAATCTAAAGACCCTAGGTCTCTATCACTTATGGTTTACCAGTTAGAAGTACATATTACTTGATTCAAATGACAAAGGGGGACTAACTCTCATATGGAGTCTCCGTATAGCTTCGGTCTAAATAGCCAACATAATTCTGAAGATGTAACGAGCAATTTGGTAAAATAAATTTGTCATAATCTTTTACGATTGCGAAGGAGAAGTGGCCACAAGAGAAATAGTGTTTAGGGAGATAACTCTAACGACGTAAAGTATTTGGTTTGCTACCAAGCTCATTGTGATCTTATTTCCTTTATATATTTTTTACAGATGTCTAAATGTATGATATTGTTTATTTGTCAGTATGTTAAAAAATCAGGAATGACATACCATCATAGTATTCTTAAAACATTTGACTGTTGGATAGAGTTACATATTACACCTATTGAACTGTTTGATAAATGACTAGTTTGAAAATAGGATCTCTTAACTGTAGGGGTCTGTCAGAGGAGGTGAAGAGAAGAGATTTTTTTTTTCAAGATATAGGAAAAGATATGATATAATTATATTAACAGATACACATTGTACTAATGAAAAAGAAAAACAGTGGGCACATGAGTGGGGGTATAAGGCATTCTTTAGCTCTGGTTCCAGCCGCTCAAGAGGGGTAGCAATTCTAATGAAAACAGTCTTACATTTACTATTCACCAAGAAAAAAAGGATCAGGAAGGCAATTTTATCATTCTAGATATGATCATTCAAGATTATCGACTCTCTCTTGTTGCAATATATGGTCCCAATGGGGACTCTCCAACTCTTTTTGAAAATTATAAAAGGTCTAGTATCTGGTATAAAAAATAGCTCCATAATTATGGCTGGAGACTGGAATGTGGTGCAAGACTTTGATAAGGACACCTCAAATTATAGTGCTAAAAACAATATAAGAGCACATGATAACATTTTAGTTATGGTAGAGTCCCTGGACCTTGTTGATATATGGCGAGCATTAAATCCGGATACAAACAGATTTACATGGCGTGGTCCTGGGCTTAAGCAAAGCCGTTTGGATTACTTTTTGATTTCATCTGATCTTGAACCATTTGTAAAAAATGTAGACATGGATATAAGTTACAGGTCTGATCATTCTCCAGTGTACCTGACCTTACAGTTTTACAATCAAATTAAAGGTAAAGGCACATGGAAGTTTAACAATAGCTTACTAAATGATATGGTCTATGTAACTGAAATAAAGAATTGCATTAGGGAAACTATAAATCAATACTCTCTGCCTGGGAATGACCTAGAAATAGAAACTATCAATTAACCCACACATGTTTTGGGAACTCATAAAATGTATGATAAGAGGGAAAACAATATCATATGCCAGTTATATTAAAAAGAAAAACCCAAAAACTGAAAAACTGAAAATGATTTAGAACTCAAGTTAGCTAAATTACTTGAAAATTATGAAATAGATCCCTCAGAATTATTAAATTCAGAAATTAAATTTTAGAAAATGAACTTGTTCAACACAGAGAGAAAATAGTAACAGGTATTATAACAAGAGCAAAGACAAGATGGGTAGCAGAAGGTGAAAAATGTACTAACTATTTTTGTAATCTTTAAAAAATATAATGAAAAGATAATTCCAAAATTAATTAAGGATAATGGAGAGGAAATTTTCAATCAAAGTGAAGTTTTAGAAGTACAAAAATCATTTTATGATAAATTGTACTCCTCAACAAATCCTATTCTTCATCAAGAACATAAAAATCTATTTTTTGATGAAAATAATCCTTTTATCCTCAAACTTTCTGATGAACAGAGGTTACAGGCAGAGGGTAATTTGAATGTTAATGAATGCTTAAAAACATTGAAAAATATGAAAAATGGTAAATCTCCAGGGATGGATGGATTTACAACAGAATTTTATAAATTCTTTTGGATAGACCTCCATGAGTTTATTATAAAATCTTTTAATTATAGCATAGAAACTGGATCTTTTTCGGTTAGTCAGAAACCAGGAGTAATAACATGCATTCCAAAAGAGGGTAAAAAAAAATTTCAATTAAAAAACTGGAGACCTATCACTTTATTAAATGTTGATACAAAAATTGCATCAGCTGCATTAGCAAATAGAATAAAACCTTTTCTTTGGGATATAATTAGTGAAACACAACAAGGTTTCATAAAGGGAAGGTAAATTGGAGAATGTACCAGGCTTATTTTACATTATGGAAAAGGCAGATGATAATCTACTAGGTCTTTTACTTTTATTAGACTTTGAGAAAGCTTTTGATACTCTTGAGTGGTCATTTATAGACTTGGCTTTGTCTTTTCTAGGATTTGGTCCTATTTTTTGTAGATGGGTCAAGACCTTATATTCAGAATCTCAGAGCTGTATTATAAATACTGGACATTGCTCTCACTTTTTAAATATTGGTCGGGGTGTTAGACAAGTTGATCCTCTATCTCCGTATCTCTTTATATTATCTTTAGAACTTATGAGTGCTGCACTTAAAAATAACCCAGATATAAATGGTATGAAAATAAATGATTCTGAGTATCTACTAAGCCAGTGTGCCTCATGTCTCTTATTAGACGAGGATGAGCAATCTTTAGAAAAATGTTTATATACTTTAGAAAATTTTTCTGAGTGTGCGGACTTTGGGCTAATTTTGATAAAACTGAAGCCATATGGATGGGGTCAAAGATTCACTCAAGGGATAAACTTACAACTACAAGAAATTTGAACTGGAATCATTCAGGAAAATTTAAACTTTTAGGAATGAAATTTGATCTGTTCAGTGAAAATAAAACGCTTGTAAACAAAGGGTTGTAATCCATCCCTTGTAGATGTCATTATTACAAATACAAAGAATTTGTGTTTTAAAACAATAAATAGTCCAAATGGTGTTAGTGACTGTCACAATATTATTTCAACAGTTGTAAAAGGAAATTTACCTGCACAAAAACACAGGGATGTAACATATAGAAGTTACAAAACTTTTGATATTGATGAATTTACAAATGATATAAAGAAAACTAAGATTTCAGAAAATTGTACTGAGAAAGATTTAAATAGCATATATGATGATTATGAAGAAGATTTTAAAAACATATATAATAAAGATGCACCTGTAAAATCTAGGGGTCAAAGAAATAAACCACTTCCATGTATGAATAAAGAACTGAGAGGGGCCATACATTGTATATATAGGAAACAAATGCTTTATTCACAATATACTAAAAACCGGAGTGACAAAAATTGGGAGAAATTTAGAAAACAAAGAAATTTGGTTAAAAAGATAAAGAGAAAATCAATAAAAGTATACTTTTTAGAACGTTGCTCTGGTGGGTCAAAATCTTGCGATTTTTGGAAAACAGTCAAACCATTTTTCTCAAAAAAGGGGAACTGTGGAGAGCAAAAAAATTTATTATGTGAAAATGAAAAATTGTAAATTGTACAAATGAAGTTTCAAATGTTTAAATAATTTTTTCTCCACAGTAGCAGACAAAATTGGAGCAGATGTTGTTTATGACCCCTCAAATCACCCGAGTATAAAATAAATTTTGGATAATAGAAAGCATAATTTTGATTTTGAATTTAAAAAAGTATCAAATGATAATGTCGAAAAAATTTTGAATAAAATAAACATAAAGAAGGCTACAGGAGCTGATGGTATCCCAGCAAAAATAGTAAAAAATTGTAAATCTTATTTTGCACCACAGCTCACAACTCTCGTAAATTTGTCGATTGATAATAATTGTTTCCCCGATAAACTTAAAGAACCCCAAGTAACCCCCCTTCATAAAAAGAGTGACCCATTATTAAAAACAAATTATAGACCAGTTAGTGTCTTACCCATATTTTCTAAAATCTTTGAAAAAATATATGAAATTCAATTATTTTAACTGATTATTTTGATAAAATATTTAATCCATTTTTGTGTGCATTTAGACGTGGACATGGATGTCAGATCACACTTCTCAGAGTGTTAGAAGACTGGCGTGAAGCTCTTGATAAAAACCAGTATGTATATTACAGCAGTATTAATGGATCTTTTTAAGGCTTTTTACTGCCTGCCTCACAATATTATGCTAGATATATTATCAGCATATGGTTTAACCCCCAATGCAGTTGCTCTTTTAAAGTCCTATTTATCTAATCGAAAACAGCAAATTAAAGTCAACAATGTTCTGAGTGGTTGGGCTGACATCCATAAAGGCGTACCACAGGGTTCGATACTAGGGCCATTGTTGTTTAACATATTTATAAATGATATTTTTCTTTTTGTTAAAAATGGTAGTTTATATAACTATGCAGATGACAATACTTTGTCTTTTTGTACTCCAGATTTTGATTTATTAATTTCAACTTTGGAATCTGCATGATTCAAAAATACTTATTGAGGGGTTCAGGGTGAATAAAATGCAAGCAAATCCTGACAAATTTCAAGTTTTGGCTGTTGGCAAAAGACCTTTGAAAAGAACCCATCTATACATATTCAACATTCGAACTTCACTTGTGAAAAAATAGTAAAATTATTAGGCATTGAAATAGACTACCAGCTAAATTTTTATGTTCATATCAGCTCAATCTGTAGGAAGGCATCACAGCAATTAAATGTTCTAAAACGTTTAGGCTAAGTTTTGGATAGACTTAGTAAACTTACTATATTTCATACTTTTATTCTGAGTAATTTAAATTTTTCTTGTTATATTTGTTATTCTCGTGGTGTTTTGTCTGATGCTTGGTCCGTTTCTGTGTGTGTTACGTTTCGGTGTTATGTCGTTGTTCTCCTCTTATATTTAATGCGTTTCCCTCGGTTTTGGTTTGACCCCGATTTTGTTTTTTGTCCCTGGATTTATGAGTTTTGAACAGCGGTATACTACTGTTGCCTTTATTTGCTCTTTGGCATGGCATTTTTGCACTGAGAAAAATTCCAAAAAACTAGAAAAGGTGCAGGAAAGAGCACTCCGTTTTGTGTATGAGGATTTTACCAGCTCCTACGAGGACCTCTTACTTAAAGCTAAGGTGCCCTCCTTGCAGATCAGACGGATAAGAACAATGGCTCTAGAAACTTTTAAAATTATAGACAACATAGTTCCTGTGTGCTTACAAAATTTGGTGAATGTCAAAAAATCTAAATATTCTTTCAGGTATGTAAATATTCTTGAATTCCACAGGTAAAGTCAACCCGTTACGGTAAAAAAAATCGTTCAAATTTGCTGCTGCTACTTTATGGAACAGCCTTCCAAACCATTTCAGGACTGAAAACAGTTTTTCACATTTCAAAAGTCTTGTTCAGTCCTGGAACGGTTTGGAATGTCGCTGTTCTGCTTGCAGATAGTTCTTGAGCTGTTTATTATATGTGCTGCTTTTGGTTGCTCTGGTCAAGCATGTTTTTACTTTATTCGAAAATTTGTTGCTTATTTTTATTGTATGCTATGTATGTGAGATTTCAACTTTGTATGTACAGGTTGTTTTATATGTCAAAATGCACTGTTTTTCTGTTATTTATATGTTTTTATATTCGATCAAAAGCCCCTTAGAGCTTGTGTTGCTTATTTGTACTTATGCCGAATCAAAATAAAGTTTTCTTATCTTATCTTATCTTGTAAATTTTGTTGAAAAAATACAAAAAAATACAGAGCTTACTAAATTCCTGGGTTGATAGAGATTTAACATATATGGGAAAGATCACTGTCATTAAATCACTAGCTCTACCTATTCTAATTCAATCATTGACAGTTTTGCCAAACCCGCCTGATGATAAAATAAAAGAAATTCAAAATATTTCTTTTTAGTTTCTTGTGGTCAGGAAAACCAGACAAGATAAAAGAAAAGTTATGATAGGGTTATTTGAAAATGGGGGGTTGAAAATGCCAGATACAAGATCTTTTTGTTATTCATTAAAGATGACATAGATAAATAAATTTTTAGACCCCTTGAATATAATTATCCCCATGGAAAACATTGTTAATATATCAATAAAACAGATTAGGAGCAGACAAAATATGGTTGATGACCCCTGATGGTATCCAAAAGATTTCTTCAAATTTTAATAACTTCTGGAAAGATATTTTACTAAGCTGGAATATTCTAAACACTGTCACTAATGGTACTGCTGAAGGGATCATGAAACAATCCATATGGCTAAACAAGAGTTTGAAAATTAATAATAAAACTGTCTTTTACCAGAGGTGGGTTGAATCAGGAGTTTTCTTTGTAGGTGATTTACTTGATGAAAACAGTATTTTTTTTTACTTTAAAAGAATTCTGCGAAAAATATAATCTTAATATTAATTTCTTTGAATACCATTCTTTGCTTCATATGATACCAAAAGACTGGAAAAATCTAATCACTACTTCAGAAAAAATTACGCACATATCTAGCGAAAAATTTGAATTTATAAAAAACAATCAAAAGTCATGTCAGTTCTTTTATAAAAAATGCTTGTCAATGTATAGAGAACATCCTACAAAACAAAAAGACAAAATGTGTAAGGAACTAGGCACTCATATAGAAAATTGGGATTTAATTTATAGTTTACCCTTTTGTTGCACTAAAAACAACAAATTTAGTATGTTCCAGTTTAAGATTTTACATGAACTCTCGCTACAAATGCATTATTGCAGAAATATGGGTTAAAAGAAACTAACTTATGTAGTTTCTGTAATAAAACTAAAAAAACTATAAGTCACCTTTTCTGGGAATGTACCCTAGTTAGAAATTTGCGGTCAGAAGTTGCAGCACTTTTTCTAGTTGAAAATAATTTAACTTTAATACTTAATGTGGAAAATATTGTTCTTGGGTCAGAGTCTTGGGATGTTTCCCTAAACTTACTCACTATTCTGGTTAAATTTTACATTTATACATGTCGCTGTAATACTTCATTACCGACTCTTACAGGTGTCATAGCTATGATTAAAAATTCCTACCGAATAGTAAAAATATCTACCCCCTTTTACAGATCCACAAAACAGGCGGAATCCTGGTTGAAACAGAACAAAAGAATCGAAGCTCTTTGTTAGAGAAGGCGATAAATACTTACTGTAATGTTTACTATAGTAACACAAAATTTAAAAGTTAATTGAAACAAATAAAATGACAATTTTCTTCTCAATTACGAAGTGTTCTAATTAAAAAAAAACACTTGCATAAAGTTTCAATTTATCTATTACAAAGTTAAGCAGAACAATTAGATATCAAGTCAACGACATGGGTATCTATCAAGTTGGATGTAGAAAATGTATAATCTCCGATTTTTTTTTGAAAAAATTACCACGGACGGAGAACATTTTAATCTATTAGTTCAGTAATTTTCGTTTCTGCCCTTCGATTATGTGACTCAAGAAAAAATTCTAAAAAATGGGTAACAATTGTATCGAAAAGAGAAAATCGAGTGCACCTTTTTATGTTAGGGTGTGTTTGAGTTGAATATTTTGTCTTAAAAACGTACAAAGAAAGAATATTTGATACATCATCTCGCTTCAGATTCTAATATTTTTATATTCAACCACTTAAAAAATCTAGTCTGCCCTTCCACGAAATATTTAATAAGAATTTTTGTTAAATGTTTATGAAATTTTAAAAATTCCACCTGACAACCGATTAGACAATAGTTTAAAGTTGAATCAATGCAGACAAGATCATTAACTGATGCTCATTAGCATGTAGATATATTTGTCTTTTATAATACAACTGACATATAAGGATCGTAATGGTGCTATGCGGATACATTTATCGGTTTCCAAGGGCAAAAATTGGCAGCGCGGCATCCCTACAATGGCTTCCATTTCTACGATTGTGAAAATTAACTGGCGTAATGGGGAGATAATTTTGACGAAGTAGATTCCTGACTGTAAAGCAAGAGAGAAATTTGATAGTAAATGGGAATTAATTAAAAACTTAATTCACATGCGAGGAGAGATCTTTCTATTTTGTACTTACTTAAGGCTTTATAATAGTTCATGTAGAATTAATAATATGTTGATGCACATCACAACTGGACAGGGATTTGTGTGCATCTTAAAAGTACTATCTATGTTTATTGATATTGTTATATATATATTGATATACTAGTTTTTGTTTGATTGTATTTGAATTATCTCCCCTTGACTTAGGTTGACATTTATTATGTGATTCTGTCCAACATGTTAATGATCTCTGGTGGCCTCTCCTGATACCTCTCATGTTCACCATCATTGTATAGGCAGTGATGCATGTGGCTAGAGGAGAAGGCTGATGCCATCGTTAACCTTATCAGCATATTCAGGTATTCTAATCCAGAGTGATAAAGAAAGTGTATGATCGAGTAGAAAATGTAGAACAATAAGCATAACTATCTTTTTTAATTTTAGACTGTTATTGAAAAATTTAATTTCAATACATGTATTATGAATTAAGTATATAATTATGTATCACAATACTTGTTGTATTTTCAGATGAAATAAAAATAAATTACAAAAAAAAAAGTATTTAGTTACGCGGTTGTCAGTTTTTTAAGCGTATAAGCTATACAATATCTTAATTAAAATATCTCAGCGACATCTTATGAAACAACAATACTACGCAAGAAAAAGTTAGGCGGAGGAAAATAAAATAATAATCAGAACAAAATCAATAGGTCTTTCTACTGAAGTGTGCAAAAAATGGCATTATGAACACGGATTTATTGCTTAATTATGTAATTGTACATAACATTAAATTTATTAAAATCAGGTTTTATTTAGTTTCGATTCAAATAATGAAGCGAGACAAGTAATTATTGAATAATACGTAGAATTTGTGTGTATTTGATCTACTTATGCGTCAAGAAATGGTCAAATGAAACATAGACCGAATACCTTGCGTAACGTCTATATCCCCCTTTTTAATGAATAAAACCCCACAACTCAGAAACGGAAAAACTAAAATTTATAAAAGTCGAATGGTCAGTAGATATATTCAATTCACCAAAGTTTCATGGAAACTGTTCAGAACATGTTTTGAGTTATTGTTCAAAAACTGGGACCCTCCCTTTTTAATAAATAACACCTCATTATTTGTTTGTTTATAATCTAAAATTTATAAAAATCGAAAGCCAGCCTTACGTCAATAGGTATAAAGAATTCACCAAAATGTTATGCAAATTGGTTAAAGCATATATTAAGAGATTAACGAACGAACAGCGGTAAAACTAACTCCTTTAGTAGTCAATTGACAATTTTAGTCAATAAAACTTAATTGTCGATCTTAATTTGCAAGAAATATTTGCTGTTTACAGTTTATCTTCATCAGTAATGATACATGTGTTCAAGAATATAATCAAATTTCCTTAAAATCATTAATTCGGTGGAATTTTCCAGTTTTTGGACAATAACTCAAAAATGTGTTGAGCAATTTCATGAAACTTTAGTCATTTATTTACATCTAAGTTGAGCTCCCTTTAGATTTATGTAAATTTTATATTTTACATTTTCTGACTTATTGGGTTTTAATTGGTTAAAAAGGAATGATTTCCAAGTTTTTCGGACAAAAGCTCAAATGCGCTATTCATAGTTCTTATGAAACCTGGAAGACTTGGTTATATCTATCAAAACAACCTACCTTATTGTTTTATATGACCTTTGTTATGTTGCCGAAGGCTTGAAATGTAGCCACTCATCAAACTAGGGATT
Source organism: Mytilus edulis (assembly GCF_963676685.1). Lineage (NCBI taxonomy): Eukaryota > Metazoa > Mollusca > Bivalvia > Mytilida > Mytilidae > Mytilus > Mytilus edulis. The sequence goes on along the minus strand of NC_092356.1, from coordinate 73,611,287 downwards.
TTTTCCCCAAGTTTTTAAGTTTCTATGAGATATTATTTAATATTTGTTTCAGAAGAAATAAATGCAGTGACGCAGGTCTTGTTTTAAAACAATTAAGCTTTTTGTTGTTTTTGTTGTTTCTTATGGTTCATATCAAAGTGAACTTTCAGTAACATTTAGGAAATTCAATACAGAAGCATAAATGCAATACCGAAAAACAATCCTATTGTAGTTTTTATTACTTTAAGAAATATAAAATTTTTATATAATATGCAATGTCGAATTCTATATGAAGCATCTTTAACACCTACAATGACTTAACGCACCAACTATACTGTCACTTCACCACTTTGTGTTAAACCGTTCAACTTAGAGATTAAGGTTATGTGAAGGGCGTTTTGATAACCCTTGTATAGAAGTTTTTGTGTCGTCCGACTTAGTTGCTGTGTAGAATACTAGCACGTTTAACACCCCGTAACTACAACCGTTTTAGGTATTGTCATGCTGAAGAATTTGCGGTCAGATCCTTTAAGAGGTTTAGGGGGTGACACATATAGGTTCATTGTAGCATTGTTGCTTCTTCTATTTCTTTAACGTGTTTCTTCTGTAATATAAAAAAAAATGAAGATCACCCTATTTTTTGGTGGGGTTCGTGTTGTTTGTTCTTTATATTTCTATGTAGTGTCATTGTACTATTATTTGTCTGTTTATCTTTTTGTCATTTTTAACCATGGCGTTGTCAGTTTATTTTCGATTTATGAGTTTGACTGTCCCTCTGGTATCTTTCGTCCCTCTTTCATCTTAGAAGCATAGTTAACAGTTTTTTTTGTGATGCCGGTTATGCCATTAAACACCTTTTCCTGCAGATTGTTTTCAATTTTACATTCGGAGTATTTTTAACACTTGATTTTGTTTTAACGTATGAGTTATCTGAATTATGGAATATAAACAATTATAATATATAGTGTATCAGTAAATGACATTACTTTCGAGAAAATGGAAAAAAATAAACGGATGAAATATTCATTTTTTGGTAAAATGTCAGATCTTGTGTGTGAGATAATAGCCAAATTCATGCTGATTCCGAAAATATATAGATTTTGTGCTTAAAATAAGAGAGATCAGTAGAAAGTAAAATCAACAAAATACTTAACTCCACTGAAAATTCAAAACAGAAAGTGCCTAATCAAATGATAAAATCAAAAGCTCAAACACAGCAAAAGAATGGACAGCAACTGTCAAATTTGTTATTTGGTACAGTTATTTTCTTATGTAAAAAATGGTGGATTAAACCTGGGTTTATAACTAGCTGTACATCTCACTTGCATGAGAGTATACAATTCCATTGTATTAACAAACGGAAGGCCAGAAAAAAATAAAGATGTTTCCTATTCTTCTTGTTAGCAAGAACAATAGACACTCCGTTAAGGGTTTGTGTTATAAGTATGACTCTCACTAACAACAGTCATATGGTGATTAAAATTTTAGCCGGTTAATTTTCCAAAAACCTTGCCAACACACCTTGACATACTGCGAGCTGGTCCTTATACTTTCTAAAATATTATAGCCAGCTGAGTCCTTAAAACATCACGACAAGCTCTCTTTCACACCAATAGAATGGGACCGTAATGGGTACTGCAGCTAACATATTGAGTATGCATGTGCGATGTAAATAGATTAAAATAAAAAGGGAATCAATGATTTTTTTTATATAAGATATAGAAACACGATTGCGTATGCTAGTGTTCCGTAGAAAACGCAAGGGATATACAATGCTGGTATATGGCATCCGATTTTTACGGTAATCTAAAGTTAGTATTGGAAGCATAATAGTTATCTAAGGTACCAGGGTTATAATTTAGTACGCCAGACGCGCGTTTCGTCTACATAAGACTCATCAGTGACGCTCATAACAAAATATTTATAAAGCCAAACAAGTACATAAATGTGACACAAAGCAACTTATGCAAATGCACGACTCTTTTAAGATGCAACGTGAACTACAGCATTTTCAGAATCATTAAAACGTTTTTTTGTGGTTTGTGTTTTTCGTGTTGAAAAAATGTGCTTAATCTGGCCATTTTCATTATTTTTGTATAAAATTCTTATAAATGAAATACCTATTCTTGTCGAATCGATTAGGGTAACGTAATCACCGTCATAGCTCTTGGTCTTTGGTAAACATACTCCAGTTCTTTCTAAATCTTCTGAAATCATTGTGACATGTAGTAGGAAAATGTTGCAAATTGGTACATAATATTAATAGCAATTACCCATTAATAATTAAATAATGTATATTTTATTTACAGTTTTTGCTCAATTGAATGATACTACATAGAAATGACAAAGTGGAATTTTGGTTGTTATCGAGGGTAATTGTTTTTATAAATTTACTATCAGTAATTGATCTATTATGTCAATAAAGTAATGGAAAAACATGCTGTAACATAGCCGACAACATAGTTTTCAAACAGCAAAAATCTCAAGCAACGGACATAGACATTTTGTAACTACAAAGGTTCAAAAGAAAGCCCACAACAAAAAACATGTCCTTATCACAACTGCTATTATAATATATATTATTTTTACAAAACGTTTCATTTGACTCACCCCCAAGAAATACACAATCATTTCCGAATCGGAAACCCAAATTATACCTACAATTTTACTACTGTGAACACATAATAGTTTTTGATAATAAAAGCTAAAAACTCAGCAAATTAGCTTTGTGAGGTTACTGATTTGTCTTAAGCCGATTGTTCTTGATCACGAACTTTCTATTTCGTGTACCGATTTGTGTTGATGATGAAATGTCCTTTTTGTGAGCAGAAATGTCTTTCACGGCTGCTGAATTGTTGTGACGCAGTAAAGAAACAGTTGACCAAGGAGAACAAGTTCTCAATTAATTTGAACTTAGACTCATTAAAAGATGATCAGGCTCTTAACACATTTCTGTGGATATTGGTGTCGCTAATTTGATGTGGTATACCGTGCTAGCAAAAACGGCATCTCAAAGTAATATTGGCCAACATTGAGATGATTCCTTTTAATGACTTCATCCCCTCACGACATTACTTTTGAGACTTACTGTTGTAAAGATGACGCTATATATTCCTCGGACATGCATAGATGAACACAGTTTTGTTAATTGATGTATAATTGTTATTTTGTTTAGTTTCTTTTGTTACCTGTTCAGATATCGCACTCGGACCTTTTTGAACTGAGTTTTACTATGCGCATTGTTGTGCGTTTGCTTTTTCTACATTGACTAGAGGTATAGGGGGAGGGTTGAGATCTAAAAAAAACATGTTTAACCCCGCTGCATTGCTGCGCCTTTCTTAAGTCAGGAGCCTCTGGCCTTTGTTAGTCTTGTATGATTTTAAATTTTAGTTTCTTGTGCATATTTCGGAGTTTAGTTTGACGTCCATTTTTACTAGTATACGTTTTTCGTGTAGGGGCCAGCTGAAGTACGCCTCCGGTTGCAGAGTTTCACGCTGTATTGAAGACCCATTGGTTGGCTTCGGCTGATGTTTGCTCTTTGGTCGGACCGTAGTCTATTTGACGCATTCCCCATTTCCATTCTAAATTTTAAGTACTTGTATAAATTATATATATGGATCGATTAATGAAAATATAATGTCAAATGGACACTAATATTCAAAAAATCATTGGAGACAAAAATGTTTGTGTCAGTTGAAATTAAGGACTCTGTTTAACAGACACCAATCGGATGATGAACATTAAATTTTAATTCGGCAAATTTACCAATCTTGATTACTACACTTAATTAAAGGTCTAAACGAGAATCACTAACGAGCAAAAAATCAAAGCAGTTTTTTTTTTACCATATCAATACATTGCTAACTTAAAGGACAATTAAGCTAATATTTTCAGTGTGCATATGATATGGAAGTGGATTAAGATAAAAAATCAAATCCAGAAAAACTGATAACATAAACAGCTACATGTATTTACCACTCGGAGGTGGTTCTTAGCTGGCCTCTAAATAAAATTGTGAACAAGTTCAGTGGACATGGACAGAAAACCAAAACAAATAAATGAACTAAAATTTAAAAAAACCAAAAACATACAAAACTAATAAAGGCCAGAGGCTCCTGAATTTGGACAGTCGCAAAAATACAGCGGGGTTAAACATGTTTAGTGAGTTCTCAACCATCCTCTTATGCTTTTGGCCAATGTAAAATAAAGAAACATAGCTATACGCACAATATAGTAGTGTAAATGTGTGTATAGAGATATTTTTTCAAATTACAACTTCTAACCTTGTGTTGATGAAGGGTCCATTTTAACCTTTACATATTCTTGAGTTTCTCTTATTGCTTCAACGAGTAGCAACGCCCAACTTGAATTCCTGCATGTAATAGTTAAAAATAATTCTTGACACGCAGCTGTTCTTCCCCTTGTTGAGTGGATAGCCTCTATATATTCCTTGTCAGGTTGTTCCAGGCCACCGTTTTTGTACAAAAAACTGCATATTGGCAAAGTATCTAATACATTTATCAAATCTCCTTTCAAGTAATTCACGATAAATTCAATGTAGTCTTGACAAAACATTACTCCTTTTTCCGGATATATACCGTTAATAGGATCAATGAATCTCTATATCCTAAATAAACAAGTTTGATAGAACCCTTTTAAATATGCAAGAACTAACTAGGCATGTTTTGCTGTAAGATAACAATTATTGTATTTTATTTGTCTCTTCCTCTAATAATTCTAAGTGAGAATTAAACACGTTAAATAAAGGCAACAGTAGTATACCGCTGTTCAAAACTCATAAATCCATAGACAAAAAACTAAATCGGGGTAACAAACTAAAACTGAGGGAAACGCATTAAATATAAGAGGAGAACAACGACACAACATTAAAATAAAATACACACACTCACAGAAACGGACTAAGCATTCGACAAAATCCTATGAGAATAACAAATATAACATCAAAACCAAATACATGAATTTGGGATAGATAAGAACCGTGACACGTCTTATAGTAAACAAACGACACAACGGAAACACAACGTTAAAATGTAACACACACAGAAACGAACTATAATATAACAATGGTCATATTCCTGACTTTGTACAGGACATTTTTAAAGGAAAAAATGGTGGTTTGAACCTGGTTTTGTGGCATGCCAAACCTCCCTCTTTTATGGCCATGTGAAATATAACATTAAAATGACAACACAACATTACAGGACTACAATATAAATAAATAGGAGAACACAATTGCCTAATAAACACACAAATAATAGCTAACAAAAGGCAACAAGTTAAAAAAAAATAATACGCCAGAAGTGCATTTTGTCCACACAAGACTTATTAGTGACGCCCAGATACAAACGTTTGAAAGCCGAAACAAGTACAAAGTTGAACAGCATCGAGGACCAAAAGTTAAAAAAAACTAAGGTAGCAATTAACTATATTATCCGGTTTGTTTTGAATCTAACTTTAAACGTAAAAGATCGAACAGATTACGTTTTACTGCTATTCCATTAATTAATAGTTCATTGATTTAATACTGCTTGTTAAAAACTCTAGACATATTTGCTCTACATTAGTATATAAACATTATAATAGAAATACAGAAAAAATTGTTGCTAAATTTGTTTTGTCTGACTAAGCTGTAATTTCTATAGTACATTTTATGTTTTGACCCAAATGAATGTTCGGCATACATCCGTCGAGTTTTAAAAAACAAGTTGTATTTATCTTATTTTAAATTTTGTTTTACACGAATTATTATACTCTTTTTTATTGCTTTTGAAGAAATATTATATCAGAATGATGGATAAGAACTGACCTATAGCTAGGACCTAGATTAAAGCAACAATAGTATACGGCTGTTCAATAGTCATCAATCGAATAAGCGGTAACGAATCCGGGTCGCAAACCAAAACCGATGGAAAACACATCAACTATAAGGTAAACAGTGGAACAACAGAAACACTGAACTACTACAAAAACAACACCATCATACACAGAAACAGACTATCTAATAACAACTGCGATATTCCTGACTAGGTACGGGACATTTTAAGAAAAAAATGAAGGTTGAACTTATATTGTTGCAAGACAAACCTTTCGCTTAAACGGAAATGTTCAAAATACCGCTACATGTAAATGACAAAATTTCGTGACAGGAAAACAGTGCAAAAAAAACCCCAAAAAAAACCACAAGAACACACAGGACTAACAAATACTTAAATGAATGATATAATTAAATCACAGAATAACAACGGAAACCTCCATTTAGATTACGACAGTACACTAGTACACCACAATAACATTTTGAACTGTACGTCACATAAACATATCAATGCACAAGAAGTGATGTATTTTTTGTAATATTTTTATTTTAGGTACATTTATAATTAGCTATCCAAGGTGCTTGGCTTATAATTTGATAAACCAGACGCGCGTTTCGTCTTCGTAAGATTTACAATTAACGCTCAGATCAAAATAGTTAAAGTATGAAGTTGAGGAGCAATGAGAAACACAGAATTCCAAAGAGTTATGCCACTTAAGGCTAAGATTATCTATGCCTATACAAAGATAAAACATTCCTTAGTATTTCGAACACTTCATACTTTTGCAAACAGTAAATTAAAAAGATTATAAAATTAGAATATAAAATTTGGATTGAGTTTGTAATAGTATGGGTAAAATATTGTCACATTAGAGTGTTTAAGGTAAGTTATTAATTTTACGTATTTCAACGAACGTGTTATTAAACAAGAATACATTATACATAAATTTCTAAAAGGGTTTGTTCTATAGGACAGAAGTTATAGTTATTCTAATCCTTTAAGGTACAATAAAGATAATACTGTTATTTTATAAAATGTCTAGAATATAATCGAATAAAAGTAAACCATAATGAGTCAAAGTATGGTCTTCAACACAAGCCTTTACTCACACATAACAGCAAGCTATAAAGGACCAAACAAAAAGACTAGTAAGTGTAAAACCATTCAAACGGGAAAATTAACGGTCTAATCTATATAAAAAACGAGAAACGCGAATCACTTATGAACCACATCAACAAACGGCAACTACTAAACATCCGATTCCTGACTAGAACAGGTGCAAACAATTGCAGCGGGTTTACACGTTTTAATTGTACCAAACATTAACCCTTATCTGAACAATATTTTAACATCACAACATAGATAGACACACTTTAAAATATCAATTGAAATGGCTTGACTCAATCAAAAGACGTAGTAACACAAATGAACATACATGTTTATCTTGATGTCTTTTCGGAATTTGTTTACATTTAGTTCTACACTGACGTTTACTCCTGTCATTTAATCTTAAATTATATGAAATTATATAAATGTTATCTTTTACCTTTTACTTCTAATGCATATAAGAATTTTGGAAGCAGATTCGAATCCTCAAGTATGGTGGATATTAATAACTTCACCGCCTGTTGTCTGTTTGTTTTTTCAGTTTCTCGTATCTTTCCAATTCTGCAGACTACAAAATCATTTGGTAAAAAGTGAGAAAGTTAACAATTACTGGTGTGCAATTGCCATGACAATGAATTCACAACAGAAATACATGTTTTAATTAAGGAGGCACATAGTATTTAAAGTCTGTTGATTTTTTATTGTGTATGTCTTTATCCTTGTATTTATTTTAAGGATAAACATAGAAATTACAAAATGTAATTAGATAATCACTGTAATAAAGTATTTTGTCAAAGCTTCATTTTGTTTTTGTATTAAATCTTATTCACATTCATGATTTTCAGTTCTTTCAAATATATTTTTCTAAACTTACTATTAAGTCCTTGAATGTCGAATATGACATCTGATGGTTTGAGGAATTTTATGAAATCTTGTTCTAGGGACAAAAGTCGACTCCTTAAGTAATCTTGTAAATCCTATGATAAAACAAAAAAATGTTTGATAGAAACATGTTATTTGTACCTACATGCGTCTCCGATTCGCGTTAGAGTGACCCTCGAAAGACAAAGGAAAATAAAAAATTATAACAAACCATCAGTCATGATATCCAATACCAGTGGCAACAACGATTTGTTAATGAAATAACATTGAACAATCATACTCGGGACGTTTTGAAATCACGATGAAACATGTGATAAATAATATAAACATGTGAATGGTATTTTGTTTTCATAAACCTGAGTTGCATTTATAGTACGATATGGAAATTAGCATATTTATTTATCTTGGCCTAATTCGTAAAAATTCCCGTTTGAATGGTTTGCAATAGTAAATTGTTGGGTCCTTTTATAGCCTGCTGTTCGGTGTGAACAAAGGTTCGTATTGAAGACCGTACTTTGACCTTTAATGGGTGCCACATGTAGAGCAGGATCAACTTAACCTTCCAGAACACCTGAGATCACCCCTAGTTTGTGGTAAGGTTCATGTTGCTTATTCTTTAGTTTTCTATGTTGTGTCGTGTGTACTATTATTGTCTGTTTGTCTTTTTAATTTTTAGCCATGGCGTTGTTAGTTTATTTTCGATTAATGAGTTTGATTGTCCCTCTGGTATCTTTCGCCCCCCTTTTAATGGTTTACTTTACAAAGTGTGACTTTGATGGAAAGTTGTCTCATCAGCACTCATACCACATCTTCTTATATGCAGCAATACACCAACCCTACACATGTCATACGACATTCAAGAGGTTGCAGCTGCTACTAAAAATTTGTAAAACGTTGTCTGTGTCTGAGCAAAAATAATTTATTTATGAATTGTCAAAAACGTCTCGTCCTTTTTCTTAAATACTTATACAACAAACATGAGGTGCAAACATTGTACACCAGATCCGGATTTCGACAATAAATGTCTCTTCAGTGATGTTAGGGATCTAAACGGTATTTTAAAGGTCACATAATTAACCCCAATTTAAGATAGACTCTGGAATTCAAAGAGTCAAAATAGGATGAATGGATCATATTAACCGGAGGGAAAATATGATTCAAGCCTATACGAAAAAACACAAACAAGTCTAAACTGAAAACTACGTTCAATTCTATGATTGCGTTGGTTAAAAACCGCAATATTTATACGTATGCATGTAAAACAAATTTCGTTGAAGTAGGGTCTAAATACAGCACAAACAACATTTTGCAAAAGACCAAAAAAGTGAAAAAGTATATTTTAACAAAACGCAGTTGACTAACAGGTCGAACAACTGATGTTCTTTAATCTTGCTGACTGCCATTGGCGATTGCCAAATAAATTGATCACAAGATGAAACGAAAAGGATCTTAATATTACATGTATTAATTTAGTTCTAAACAGAAAACAAAAAACGTGAGGCAAAGATGTTATACCAGATCCGGATTTCGACAATAAATGTCTATTCAGTGATGTTAGGAATCTAACAGGTTTTTTTTTAAAGAGGATCTGATATAAAGGCGTCATATGCAGTCAGAGAAAAAATGAGACCTTGTGCAGAATGATACAGAATGTGGTGGTATTAAACTAGTTTCACGGCGGCAAGTCTTAGATGAATGATTTTTTTTGTTAGTTGTTAGTGGCTTTGAACTAGCTGTCAGCTAACTGCGAGTACTCTCAAATCTGTACCTATTGTCTTTTTGTTGTTGAGATGTACAAGTACCCGGCTTGTTGTTGGGATGTGCAAGTACCCGGCCACGTTCACTTGTATTTTTGTCCATCTGATGAGTTAAGTCTTTTTAAACTGATTTTATAGTTCGTTCTTATGTTTAACTGTTATACTACTGTCCCACCTTTTATAGCTGACTATGCGGTATGGGCTTTGCTCATTGTTGAAGGCCGTACGATGACCTATAGTTGTTAATTACTTTATAATTTTGGTCTCTTGTTGAGAGTCGTCTCATTTGCAATCATACCACATTTCCTTTTTTTATATTCTATTCACCTTGGAGAGTAGTGTAACAGTACAACATAAGAAGTATTCAAATCAGTGGAAATGGTATTTACTCGTTAGATCGATACAAAGCAGAAGGACTTCTGATGACATCAAAGACCGGACGTGGCTGGGTATTTGTAATCCCCAAAACAATAATACAGATCTGAGAGTACTCGCATTTACAAAAGCTAATTCAAATCTTATAACAGGTCATACAAAAATCATGCACCAAAGACTTTTAAAATTAATAAGTTATGATCCAACATTTAGTGTTGAGACGTCATTAATAACCAAAGCATATCATAACCTTGTGCAATGCCAAGATACAGGTATGGACTGATTATATAGCAATGAATGTGCATATATATATCAAAGAAATAATTATTTTGAATTTAAATTACTGGTAACGAAATTAATCTTGATACCAGTAAAGCAGAATTCAAATATATAATTTGAAGTGTTAAATTTGTAAACGTTCATTATCATTTCTCTAATTTTTGTGCTATTTTTACATTTCCTGACCGGTGTGAGAAAAAATATTTCTCCTCACTAGTGAAAAATCTGTTCTCGGCAAATGATTAGTCGAAATTTGATTATGACGTCTAAATGTTTTGTTTTCTTCTGAATTTTCTTATTGTGACGTCATGAAAAAAGGCGACCATGCCTGATGACGTCGCATATAAAGAACGCAAGTTTCTGAAAATCTTTGAAAAAGAAGGATAAAAATCAATAGAGAAACAGATTCCTACACTATAACTCGTGTATTAAGATATTTCTCCACTCTCGACAGTTAAATTTTAGTTATTTAAAGAGCTCGGCAAGCCTCGCGCTTTAAATAATAAAATTTAACTGTCTCGAGTGGAGAAATATCGTAATACACTTGTTGCAGTGTTGGAATCTATATTTCTCCCCTCTGATTTTTTTTCTATTTGTATCGCTTTGGTGAGTTGAGCTTTTCAACTGATTTTTATAGTTCGTTCTAATGTTGTTCTTTTACGCCACTGTTATAACTGGTTAAGTTTAAGGGGATGGCTGGGATGACCCTTAACTGTTTAACCCCGCCACATTCTGTATATATGTGTCTGTTCCAAGTCAGGAGCCTGTTATTCAGTGGTTGTCGTTTGGTAATGTGTTACATGTTTGTTTTTCGTTTATTATTTGTACATAAATTAGGCAGTTAGTTTTCTCGTCCTTTCGGGGCAATTTATAGAGGACTATGTTGCATGGGCTATGCTCATTGTTGAAGGCCGTACGGTGACCCATAGTTGTAAATTTCTGTGTCATTTGGTCTGTTGTGAAAAGTTGTCGCATTAGCAATAATACCACATGTTCTTTTTTATATTATTTTTCACTTTTTTGTTTCGGGGCCAGCTGATACAAGCCTCTGGATTTGGGTCTGGATTGATGACCCATCGGTGGCCTTCGGCTGTTTTCTGCTCTTTGGTCGGGTTGTTGTGTCTTTGACTCATTCCAATTTTACATTATCAATTTTATTCTTCTATAAGTATATTTTAAGGATTGATAAGTTTACCTTGATCGTCTCTGAATTTTTGGGATCGGTTCACAACATCATTATAAAATTAGTATGTGCTATTTCATTTGGCATCAGTTTTCTGCACGTATAGCCAAATTGTGCAAATCAAATCTTTGTATTTATAAAGAATAAGTTATTTGTAGTTATGAAATCCCTCCCCAAATAATTCACTAGTAATAAATATAGAGATCACGTTCATTGAAATCCTAGTCGTTATTTATGTTTCACTGTTACACAACTGTCCCAGGCAAAGTGGAGGGTCGGCCCATTCTTATATGCAAGTCCCAAGAATTGAGCCTGTAAATCAGTGGTTGTCGTTTGTTGTTGTATTTCATATTTATTTTTCGTTTATTATTGTGTTCATAGATTCGACCGTTAGTTTTCTGGTTTAAATTGTTTTACACTTGTCATTTCGTCATCTTTTACCACTAAATATGTGGTATGGGTATACGTCATTGTTGAAGGACGTACGGTGACCTATAGTTGTTATATTTGTGTTATATGGTTTATTATGAAGTACTGTCTCATTGTCAATCATACCATATATTCTTATTTTTATATATAACAGTATAAGATTCAAACGAGGAAATGTAAAAGTGGTAAATCTACAAATAAGGTAAGAAGGGTTTAAATTACAAAATAACGTTAGAGTCATATACCTGAGGTAACAGGGAGTTTAAATAAAGAAGAAACGTTTTTTCTATATAAAGCATATTTGAGAATGTTTTAAAAATTCGTTAAAAATGGAATAGACAGATGAAATAAATGAGAAAATGTTAACCAAAACACATTTATTGTCAACATACACAAAAAAGTGACACACAAAAATGAAGTTATAGAACAGTAGAAAAAAAAATCATCTTTACTACTGGAATACTCAAATAATCATTTTTGTATTTCACAGGGTATACAAATATCTGAAAAATTGTATGAACAATATAATATTTTGATTTATTTCCTTGGTTTTGTGCATAATTATAATTAGCGTTTGTCTTATCTGTATACATTTACCTGTTCTAGGCTTGAGGCAAAAGACCCCCGCATGTATAATTTCTTGAGACACATTAGCTTTAAGATTTCAAAATTTGTTTTAGTAAATGGAGAATGGAAAATATTTTGAGAATATAAAACTGATTTAAGAGCATTAATTCAGACATAAAACAAATTGCAGTTATTGAAATGCATGTTTAGACAGTTTTAAATTTGTAATTCAAAATATATTCATCACTTGAAATGACATGTTAACACTAATAAATTCTATATGACGGTAGAACAATACCTCTACGTTATTGCTAAAATACTTAAACAATAATTTTGATATTTCAAAGGTTTATCAAACATTCATAAACACTTGCATATACTATCAACCTTTTTATTTTTTTTCCTTATTATGACTGGTCATTCATGCATGATAAATCTTTTATTTCTACTCACCGGTCGATATTTATTTGCTTTAGACTTGTAGGAAAATACTCCCGCATGTTTATGGTTTTGGGGTACATATGCATTTATTTTGTCCAACATTTTCATGGAAGCAGTTTGGTTGCTTTGTTTTGATACGCATGAACCCATTATGCGTTATTTCAAAATTTCCTGCTAAAGATGTGTTCAATTAAATTGTAGAACAATAGCTGTTAATTATAGCTGGAACAATCCTGAGGTTATAACTGATGATCCAATGGTATATATTTTAACATCGTTATAGTTATTTCTCCTATAATAATACATAGAAAACTTTGTATTCAGCCATATGTAATATTTCATTTTTTCATCGCATTAATGCAGGCATCAAACTTTTTATGTACATAAGTTTCATTCTTGACAGCTGATAAAATTGAGAAAGGAAATCGGTAATGTGTCAAAGCGACAACAACCCGACCATAGAGCAGACAACAGCCGAAAGCCACCAGTGGGTCTTCAATGTAGCGAGAACTCCCGCACCCGTAGGTGTCCTTAACTTGGCCCCTAGAAATATGTATACTAGTACAGTGATAATGGACGTTATACTAAACTCCGAATTATACACAAGAAACTAAAATTAAAAATCATACAAGACTAACAAAGGCCAGAGGCTCCTGACTTGGGACAGGCGCAAAATTGCGGCGGGGTTAAACATGTTTATGAGATCTCAACCCTCCCCCTATACCTCTAGCCAATGTAGAAAAGTAAACGCATAACAATACACACATTAAAATTCAGTCCAAGAGAAATCCGAGTCCGATGTCAAAAGATGTAACAAAAGAAAATAAATAAAATGACAATAGTACATAAATAACTACAGACTACTAGCAGTTAACTGACATGCCAGCTTCAGAACTCAATTAAACTGATTGAAAGATTATGTTTTCATCATATGAATATCAGGCACAATCCCTCCCGTTAGTAGTTTAGTATCATACTATCATCAAATATATGAGAAGAACATAACCCGTGTCATGCCAATAACTGTTTTTAAAAAAAAATAAAAAAAATGTGTTTAGTTCCGATGCAAAGACCCTATAAGTGAATCCGAATGGAATTATGATATACCGTATTAGCCGTTTGCATCGCACAGATGTTTAGTTTATCGTTCAATAAGACAAGGGAATTATTTACCAACCATAAGCATGTAGATTCAAAGACACTTGTGTGCCTATCCACAAATTTACAGGAGCAAGGTGTTACCAAAACTGAGACAAAACACCTCTTTTGAAAAATAAAAGCAGGATTATCACTTTTAATTCTGTGTCAATATCATCAAATAAAGAGTTTCTATTGTAAAATATGAACATGTTTTCAATTGACGGAAACAAGATATTAGATATTAGACTAGAATATTTAAAATCACATCCAGTATGATTAATTATAATATTACTTGTTTATATTGACAATTAGGAAAACTTTCTGCCGAAAAATAGATTTCAATGGACAATAAAATTGTTTATACCTTATGATATTGTATACGTAACCAGTTGGAAAACTAGTGCCATAAAACAAATTACCTGCAAGTACTAAAATTATGTATTTTCCCAATAATTGTCCCGTTTAGAGGGGACTCTATAGATTATAAATTAGCAAGCAAACATTTCAGTAAATAGTAACAAAAAATGAATCTAAATACAAAAATAATAAATTGAGCAGTCTTCTAACAGCTGTTCTAATCAAAATGACCGTATTAGATTGGTTTACTAGTGTATTATGTTTGCGTCATCGTTAAGTGTTTGATGCAAATAAGTCATTTAAGTATACAATCACATGTACAGAAGGTTTTCTTTCAATATACACCGTTAAAAAATATTTACTTTTATTTTTTTGTATGACATTTATTTTAAACAAATACGAATTGTATTGTGTTATCCGTACACATTTGTGTTTTTAATATATAATCGGCATGCCCATGGTCACAATCTGTGTCCCTCTTCCTACTGGCTTGAGGTTAGCAGTATTCATTAACCTAAAGTTCCGCTATACATATGATAAATAATTCAAAATAGTGACTAAATTGAAAACATATATCCCGTTTGAGATAAAGTATACAACAGAGCCTCCCAACTATATGCTTTAAATATTTATGTACCAATATTCTAATAGGGTGACTGCTCACAAGGAAAAACCAATGAAGAGTTCCTAGTGCTGCAACTGAAATCATTCTTTCTTAATATTTACGGATGCCACAACGAGTTTGTTGACCTTGATGGAATAATCGTTTCATAAATAATAAAGCCCTGATCACAACGAACCCACGACACACCTATGCAGCGCCACGACAAGAAATGTTGTCAAATCGTGGGTCATCTGTGATCGTCGTACAAGACAGTCGCTCGATATTTTGAGCATCGTGGCGCTGTCTTGTGTCGTTGGACGAAAATTTAACATGCACGTTTTTTGCTCTACGTTTTTTATCGTGTCACTGTCTTGTGGCTGTCGTGAGAGTGTCTTACCACAATCGTGCGACTGTCGTGCGATTAACACATTGTCGTAGGTACCAACATAAACCATTTTAAGAAAAAAACAATAGTACGACTGTCGTGCGACAATCTCACGACTGTCGCAATACATTCATGATATAGTCGCACGATTGTCTCACGAATACCAAATTACGTACGATGCTCGCACAACATTGATTGTCTGTCGTAAGACAGTGGTACGTTCGTCGTGCAAAATATTTTCGTTTTATTTAGAAGAATAAATTCGGTGAGAATGAATGTTTGAAAAAACATACCGTCTGTCGTTTAAAGCGGATGGCTACTCCACCAGAACGATAACGTTTGGCCTCGCCGGACTCCAACAAGAGCAAAATATCACCCGTTTATTTTTCTTTTCGGGGGCATCCTGGTATAAATTCGCTGAACAATTATAATATAAACTAATACGAAAAACGTCGTTACTTCGACCGAACTTATAATGACTCTGAACTATATTAAAAGCAAATGGCAAATAGCTTGCAACAAGGATTTGTAAAGTGTCACGAGTTTTTAATCGGGTTTGTGTTGCGCATCCTATACTTTTTTTTAAAAATTTTGTGTACTATTGTTTGACTGTTTAAAATTGTAAATGGAAATGCGGAATGTACCAAATGGACGACAACCAGACCAAAGAGTTGCAGCACCGTTACATGGGATTTGATATTTTCAAATTTTCAATTTACTGCATTGCGACCGTCAATTAGCCAATGGACGGCGGAAACCTTTCAACAACTGAAAAGTTACAGATATTAAAAGATGTGATACGAGTGCAAATTAGTTAATCTGATTCTACTCTTATTCTTCATTAGAACAAAGCTTCTTAAAATTTGAAATTTGTGTTACATTACGCAAAACTATATGAATGATTTTGGCACATTAATGTCAATTAATTCAAATGAAAACTTAGTTCAACGATTCAAATGGGATACAATCAAACCGACGTGTTAAGGGTAGTTGGGTTTTTGTTTCGTTTCTTTGGTTTTATTAATTTTAGTATACAACCTTGTTTACTTATCATAATACCACTCATATTCGAAGTTATATACATCATTGTAGCAGATACTGTCATTTGCCCAGACTAACAAGGGCAAACCACGATGCTACAAATAATCTTTATAAATCATTTACCTCCTTCATGCATAAATGTAGCTCTGGTTCTCTTTCCGGAATTGTCTTTAATTTGTTTCTCCTAGATTTTCATAGGCTCTTAAAAATTCCTTTTCCGTTTTAGAGGTTTAAATATTCTGAACTCAAGCATCAGTGACTAAACATATTCCCCATTTCCATCCTCAATTTTATTTATTAGAATAATGTTAATGTAACGATAAGTGAAAACGTTTTAAATGGTCAGCACACTTTAAGGGAATTTAATCAATGGTTTCGATTTTACTGTATGGTTTGAGCTGCGTCGGATAGAAATCGACCTTATGTAAACAACTGTTAACCTATTTCAGGTTAAAAAAATATCTTAGCAAAGACTGTAACTACACAAATGTATATTAAAATTGAGTTGATGTAAGAATCCTACAAAAATGACCGAAATTCCTTTTTTTTATTTATTAATTATTTGAATATTCCAGAATCAATCAAACATTTGTACATGCATATGTCTACGTGCACTTGCATAAGGTCGATGTCTGTCTGACTTAGCTCATTTATTAATTGAAAATTGAAAAACGTAATATGTCTTTTTAAACTTGACGACGGAAATTAGTTTACACCCTGACGGTACTTTTTTGTACTCTCACAATCAACAAGTAATGTCAACAACCCCATGGTAGTAATTGACACATATGATTGTGATTTCTGTGCGTAGTGCATATTTTACATAAATCTTCCTACATCCTCAGACATTTCAAGATTATGAACACATATCCATAAAACATTGAGATCATCTAAATCTGATGTATGGGGGTAAATTACCATGAAATTGTTTGGTTAAACTATGGTCTATAAATACATGTTCATTACTTGTACATATGATTGTTTTTATGAGACTTTTCACACGAAGATACTAAATTGATTGGTTTACATGTATGATATTAAAATTGAAAGAAACAACAACAATGAATTATTCAAATATTTACCTGAGCAATAATCTTCTTCGTTACCTAATCTATAATATCCTACTTCAAAAATATTTGAAAATGGACCTCTTGAACAAATTTGAAAATCCCCAATCTGTGTAACAGGTAAATGTAGTTAAGACTATATTGAGATAAAATAAGCGTCTAGGGAAAAATAATTTTTATTACAGACTGGGTCGTATTTATCAAATATTTGATTACCAGATGACGCAACAGTTTGGTGTCATTAAGTCTTTACATTGATATTGCGGGAGAGCAACCCGCTCTGCTTAGAGGGTTGACATATATAATTTCAAAAGTAAAATCACAAAAATACTGAATTTCGAGGAAATTCACAACGAAAAGTATCTAATTAAATGGCAAAATCAAAGGATAAAACACATCCTACGAATGGACAACAACTGTCATATTCCTGACTTGGTACAGGCATTTTCAAATAAAGAAAATTGTGTATTGAACTTGGTTTTATAGCGCTCATACTCACACTTATATGACAGTCGCATCAAATTCCGTTATTTTACAACGATGCGTGAACAAAACATACATACTCGGTAAAAATAGTCAAAATATGGTTACATAGTCAAAACATACTATATAAATTATTGTCTTTTGTGCTCTTATGTTTACTGAAGTACCGTTCGTGTAAATTCGTGTACTGTTCGATGTTCAAAATCTTCTTAATATCATGAAAGAAACATGTATAAAACGGGGTAAAAATTTTAAGGCTTATTCAAGCGAGAACTAAATTAAAAATTCAACAGAAAACATAAAAATACGTTATATTCATGGATGTTCTATTCCAGTATATTTGAGAATCAATTACAAACTAATTGCAAAGGAGTGACGAAGTATACGTGATGGATAGTCAAATTCGTAGATTGAAAATAAACTGACAACGCCATGCGGCTAAAGATAAAAAAATAAACAGACAAATAATAATACAGAAGACATAACATAGAAAACTTAAGACTAAGCAACACGAAACCAATATAAAACTCGGGGTGATCTCAGATGATCTTAAAGGGTAATCAGATGTGGCACCCGTCGTGTTGCTTATGTTTTTAAAAATCCGGTAAATTGTCTAATTCGATAGGTCAAATTCGTGAAAAGGGAAGAGTATTGTAATTACGACATAAGGAACATAACCGTTGACAACTGTGAAATTGTTATTCCATAACGGTCAACCAATTCGTGATTGTGTCCGTTCAATTTACGAAGAGTTAATTTCAACCTTACCATTTGGAAATCTTGGTTTAATAGCTTCCCTGTTAGCAGGAATCCTCTATCGAGGAAATCATGATAGGAAAAAGAAGCCCGGGAATATTCTGATATATACTTCGTATGCAGGCGCTGCTGAAATGTTGCAACACAGAAATGGAAAAGTTACAATTGGAAAGCTGAAATCATCTCTTTTGTCGTATAATTTTGTTTTCAACCGACCCTCATTGTCAATTTCTAGATGTAAGTCAAGATAAGAGGCAGACTTAACTGTAGTTGTAGTATATACTGCAGCTGTGATATTTGAGCAGTCAAATTGCATTGACTGTATATTTATGATGCCAATAAAACTTACAGGTTCGTTGAAATTTAACGTCGTCCGCTCCAAATTAAAAATCGAAGGTTTTTACCTTAAATGCTTCATTTACAACAGTTAAAAGAGTTGCAGTATGTACTGACCGGACCAGTGAGTGTAATCAAGATGACTGGGTTTAAGTAAAGATAAAACAATCAGGAGCTGACTTTTATTTCACTACCAATCCAAATGGTGAAAAACTGAAAATACAAATATAAATACAATTTTACAATGTGTTCAATGATAATTAAAGTCCATTAAAAATACGGATAAACAGTTCGTAGTTATATAAAGCTGTAATTATTCTTTATAATTATAAGTAGATTAATATTCTTGCACACGTCGGGTTCTGTCTGAATTAAATTGTGTAATCGCAGATACGAACAGTTTGAACGGTTAAATGTTCAGTTTCTTTATAGCATAGGAAAATATATTAAACAGTTCAGAGCTGATGTAAATACATCATTTGTAATGTTTTAAAGGTAACTCACGCTGTGGTTAGCCACGAATTGTTCCTTTGGACAACGTGTCCGCTGAACGTTCTTTGCAGTTGTGCACACGGCTACTGAGCTGTTTTCGTCACTCAGAAGAGAGGGGAAAGTAACACGGATTCCTACACTGTCCTGTATAAAACTCCTACAACTGGCACACATAAAGCGATGTACGCAATGAAACGTTAACAATACAAAATGATAATCAAATGAAGAACAAATGATGAATTAGTTCCAGAACACAGTATATAAAGAATAATCATACATTGTCTCAAATATCAATGTTATTTGTAATCGGCTCGAAACAGGTAGTAATGCTCGGCCTTTAGTTCTGTTTCTAAGCCTTGTACAAATGACATTGATATTTCGAGACAATGTATGGTTGTTCTTTATATTCTTTCTAGTTCGATGGGATAGATGCGTTCAACATAGTCACCACATTTTGTATTATTTAGTGAGAGAACATCATCTATATAGCGAGCGTAAAGTTACAGGATATTGCTAACTTCGTATCTTTATTCCTAAGAAGTTCCTGTAGGAATAGTTATCAAAGGCACCAGGATTTTAGGAAGTCAGCCTCATAATAATAAAGAAACAAGTCGGCAAGAAGAGGGGCACACTTGGTTACCATTGGAATTCCGAAAGTCTGATGACAGACTCGATTCCAAACATAACAAAAAAGCTGTCAATTAAGAAATCAAGGATCCACATCTGATTCACGCCACCTCTTGAATATGCAGTTTCAGAATAACTTTGGAGCCCGGCTTGCTTGCTGATCAAATAAAAGTTAATTATGTAGAAAGAGGAGCATCTGGGAGACCAAAAAATATACCGTTTGTTTTTAAAAACACTTATGAAGTTTAGGTATCTAATACAGTGATTGAACATCCAGATCTCCATCTTTGGTTGAAATTCCAAAGGAACATAGACACATGATAGAACAGACCTATGATTATCCAGGATTTACTCTTTGGTAAGTGTTGTGTTTCATACCTATTTCAACTATCAAGCAGTTTATGTAATGATATTTACACACACACACACACGATGTTGTCTGGGGTTTTATTTGCGGAGACAACAACAGGTCTGGTCAGGTCCGGTCAAGCAGACTTGTTCATAGTACTGGTCTAGTCTGACAGACCTGTTCACAGGTCTTGTTTAGTCAAGCTGACCTGTCCGCAAGTCTGGTCTGGTCTAGCTGACCTGTCCTTGGAATATTTATGCTGTATCAAACATGTACTCAGAACTGGTCTTCAGCAGTCCTAAAAAACAGACAATAGGTATGGTGTACTAGTGGTAAAGTTAACTTACAGGTCTGCTAAAGTTAACTTACAGGTCTGCTAAAATGTCCCCTAGTTATCTTACAGAGCAGTCGTAACGACTGCATTAAGTTTACTTATGTAAGGACTGCACCCATCTGTATGTATTTACACTGGTAACAGTCCCAAGTTATGTCTCTATGAGACGATACACAAAAATCATATTTGGAAACAATAACGTCAACAAATAAACTTATCTATGCATAATATATATCTCCATAAAAGATGCTTGGTTTGAGAAACAGTTGTATTTACAAAGTGCAACCTACACTAATAATGCATTGCATTTATGGTTAAAATAAATCGCATTCAGTAATCAATATTATGGATTCTGCTGATAAAAATGCACTTTTTTTTTAGACATTTTAGTATACATTGAATAGGTAAATTCTTATGAAATTGTTTTAAAACATACATTCAAATCAATTATTTTGTAATATCAACACGTCGACAAACGAAAATTTTACTATCATTCTTTCTTAATTTTACAATAGAAATACTCGCGTACGACAGTGGACATGAACTAGCTGGATTCGCACTTAAAATACGTTGGTTGTCACTTTCTGTTTTCAATGAAACGAAATCAGATTGTATTTTGTTTATTCCTTTGGTTAAAATTCCTTCAATTTTTAATCTTACAACTTCCTAGGGACTTTGCGTATGAATTTGCTTTCGAGCTGGTAGTTTTTCTTTCTTTACATTTCTTTAAGTTTCTGATTAAACAATGATGTAAGTTGTTATACATGTATATTATTTACTTATATTTGTAGTCATGCATTGTTATATTGCTGGCATTTATCACTCTAGTACCGTGCCCTTTCCACCATGCATAAAGTTTACAATCAAACTAAAAATGCACATCACACACAGCACGTACGATTTTACATCATATCTTCTTTTCATATTAAATATTGCATAAACGGTTAACCCATCATTCTTATCAAATTAATATGTAACAATTATTTTCCTTTGTAAATAGTTACTATCAAATTCACAGTAGACATGTCATAGGAGGGATCGCAATTGTGAACTGTTTGAATCAATGATTAATTAATTACTACAATATCCTCAAAAATAAAACAAAAAATACCTCAAAACTGCCGTTTTGGTGTGATTTTCTCCAATTTCAATGGTAGAAATAACGTCATTACCTTCAGTTGAAACGTTTTAATTGGAAAGACGTCACGATAAGCCGTGTCGTCTTAGCACCAAAATCATTAATGAAGTTTCGCAGTTTTTTTTCCATTTCAAATTTCTCCATTTTTGTCAAACTCTAACGCTTTATTTCTAAAAGTAATGCATTATAATCATAATAACATCACTGTATTTCAAAAGTTGCATACGTCAATTTTGAATGATTTGACGCTCGCAAATTTTGTTTTACTGTCTTCGATACGCACAGTCAGTAAAATTGCATTTCCTATCATAACATTACAAATTGACGTTGTCAACTCTTCAACTACAGTACTATTATTACTTTACTATTTTTATGTTTGAAATTTCAAGAACATATACAATAATCTGCAATAATCAAAAAGTAATTCAACAAAAATACTGTACTACAAAGAATCGGAAACTCCACTATCGAATAACAATATTAAAATTTCAAACCTGTAACAGGAGGGTTGGACGGCTATATGTCACCAAACCCTACTGACTATTAAAATGTCTGATACTTACAATGAGCCTGGTTCCTCCTAGTTGTTTTGAGATGTATGATACTTACAATGAGACTGGTTCCTCCTAGTTGTTTTGAGATGTATGATACTTACAATGAGACTGGTTCCTCCTAGTTGTTTTGAGATGTATGATACTTACAATGAGACTGGTTCCTGCTAGTTGTTTTGAGATGTATGATACTTACAATGAGCCTGGTTCCTCCTAGTTGTGTTGAGATGTATGATACTTACAATGAGACTGGTTCCTCCTAGTTGTTTTGAGATGTATGATACTTACAATGAGCCTGGTTCCTCCTAGTTGTGTTGAGATGTATGATACTTACAATGAGCCTGGTTCCTCCTAGTTGTTTTGAGATGTATGATACTTACAATGAGACTGGTTCCTCCTAGTTGTGTTGAGATGTATGATACTTACAATGAGACTGGTTCCTCCTAGTTGTTTTGAGATGTATGATACTTACAATGAGACTGGTTCCTCCTAGTTGTTTTGAGATGTATGATACTTACAATGAGACTGGTTCCTCCTAGTTGTTTTGAGATGTATGATACTTACAATGAGCCTGGTTCCTCCTAGTTGTTTTGAGATGTATGATACTTACAATGAGACTGGTTCCTCCTAGTTGTTTTGAGATGTATGATACTTACAATGAGCCTGGTTCCTCCTAGTTGTGTTGAGATGTATGATACTTACAATCAGCCTGGTTCCTCCTAGTTGTGTTGAGATGTATGATACTTACAATGAGACTGGTTCCTCCTAGTTGTGTTGAGATGTATGATACTTACAATGAGACTGGTTCCTCCTAGTTGTTTTGAGATGTATGATACTTACAATCAGCCTGGTTCCTCCTAGTTGTTTTGAGATGTATGATACTTACAATGAGACTGGTTCCTCCTAGTTGTTTTGAGATGTATGATACTTACAATGAGACTGGTTCCTCCTAGTTGTTTTGAGATGTATGATACTTACAATGAGACTGGTTCCTCCTAGTTGTTTTGAGATGTATGATACTTACAATGAGCCTGGTTCCTCCTAGTTGTGTTGAGATGTATGATACTTACAATGAGCCTGGTTCCTCCTAGTTGTGTTGAGATGTATGATACTTACAATGAGCCTGGTTCCTCCTAGTTGTTTTGAGATGTATGATACTTACAATGAGACTGGTTCCTCCTAGTTGTGTTGAGATGTATGATACTTACAATGAGACTGGTTCCTCCTAGTTGTTTTGAGATGTATGATACTTACAATGAGCCTGGTTCCTCCTAGTTGTTTTGAGATGTATGATACTTACAATGAGACTGGTTCCTCCTAGTTGTTTTGAGATGTATGATACTTACAATGAGACTGGTTCCTCCTAGTTGTTTTGAGATGTATGATACTTACAATGAGACTGGTTCCTCCTAGTTGTGTTGAGATGTATGATACTTACAATGAGACTGGTTCCTCCTAGTTGTTTTGAGATGTATGATACTTACAATGAGCCTGGTTCCTCCTAGTTGTTTTGAGATGTATGATACTTACAATGAGCCTGGTTCCTCCTAGTTGTTTTGAGATGTATGATACTTACAATGAGACTGGTTCCTCCTAGTTGTGTTGAGATGTATGATACTTACAATGAGCCTGGTTCTTCCTAGTTGTTTTGAGATGTATGATACTTACAATGAGACTGGTTCCTGCTAGTTGTTTTGGGATGTATGATACTTACAATGAGCCTGGTTCCTCCTAGTTGTTTTGAGATGTATGATACTTACAATGAGACTGGTTCCTCCTAGTTGTGTTGAGATGTATGATACTTACAATGAGCCTGGTTCTTCCTAGTTGTTTTGAGATGTATGATACTTACAATGAGCCTGGTTCCTCCTAGTTGTGTTGAGATGTATGATACTTAAAATGACTCTAATTTCTTTCATTGGTCGGATACAGTATGATTTAGTTTCATCGAATTTCTATTCTAGGCGATGTTTATTTTAATTTTAATTTTCGTGCACTTATGTTCGTTATAAATATCTATATCTAAAATTCACACGTATCCATTCATGATTACATGTGCTGTCCATATAGAAATCTAACTAACTTTGTATAAATAAAGAGTATAAAAAGGGACAAGACAATGACAATAGATAATTCTTTAGGTCATATATCTCAAAATTAATAAAAATAACAATAAATGCTCTGGCAACTATCACAAAAAGCTGCATTGATAAATGCATTAGTTGAAAAGTCATATTCCAAAATGCATACTTTAGTACGATATGAAAAAAATTGCCTTTCCGTCGATATACTGTGTTTTTTGACTAATAGACAAGGGGATAAATAATATCCTAAACCAAATCCTTCCTATTCCTCCATTGGAACTTGTAACACTGACAGGTAGCCATAAAACATGACTGTGTAAGAAGAGTTGATATCTGTTACAGCTCTTTTACAATCTCTGTTCCCAATCTTAATTTATTTTCTTCTAAAAACCTGGGTTTGTTTCCTCAAGCTGTAAATTTTGTACCGAAATAAATTCACTAATAGTTTGTATTCCCGGTTGCATCCTTTCCATTAAAATTTAGATTTTAATCAAATTCAAATTGACAAAAATAGCATGAAATACATACCTTAACCACCCACATTTTTGTTATATAGCTGACAAAACATAAGAATAGTCATCGATAATAGATTAATGCGTTAAAGACTGATATCATAATATAAACGAATATTTTATTTTTGTCGATATCATAAACAAAACCAGCTTAATGTTGATCATCATATATATGTAATGTATATTCGAGAAACAACAAATTAAAAATGAAAACTTTCCTTTTGTAGTCCACATAGGATGTGTGTGTGTGTGTGTAAAATAATAATGATGAAATATACAATATTCAAATAGTAAACATCATGCAGTATTCAAATTTTAAGTAAATAACATCATGTAAGTCAAACATCTTACTGCTGCTTTGTTCTTTGTTACTATCCAATCACTAACAGGCCTATTTGAGTTACAGGTCTTCACTCTTTCCTATAAAAATCGCACAATAACTCGAGTTTATTTTTGAATAATTTGAATTTATGAGAAATTGATAAAAAAAAAACCCATGATTACTGAATGAAATAAACATAACTCTTATCGAAGAACTAGTCATCATTGTGATACATGGACTTCCCATATACGGCTCAATCATTAAGGCTGTCGCAGTATGTTCAGTGCATATTTCACGATAATGACAAGTTTTTCGAAAAATATAATGTCAGTAGTATATCGAACATGTATTAATACACATGAAACGTATACAGCATATAGTTAGCAGTGAACAGGGAATAGCTAAGAGTAGAACTAAGATAAAACAAAATAATACAATGACACCATATATTGTCTTGTGAGTTGGTACATTTCATAGTAGTTTATCTTTGTGTAACTTCTTTTTTTATATTTTTACTTTTTTATTTGTAAGTTCGTCCCTGGTTTTACCCATATTAACATCATTTTAATACATTCTTATCTAATTGAAAATGTTATAAAACATTTTGCATTGTTAATTTTTCAAGATATTAAGAAAAGTAACTACAGTCGAAGGCACGGTTTGAAAATAAAGTATCTCAGTTATAGATGATAATCCTTAAGATTATTTCTGTATAATGCGCTGGAATGGACTGGGTTGGTATAAAAGGATGATTAATTTCCCAGCTAATAATTGGAGATACAACGGATTATATTGCATAAAAAGGTCCATCCTGGAAATGATTTACGATAATGATGTTGCATAAACTTGATCTTATCAGACCGAAAACAATATGCAAAGTCAACGACGAAAATAAGTATAAATTGCGTGTTAAAATGTATGAGCTAAAATGAAACTGATGTAAAAGCAATTAGGGAACACGTAATTCCTTCATTAGACATAGAATATCAAACATAAAGATTTTTCTTTAACTGAGTTTACTTTTTTCAAATGAATATGAATGTCAATAAGTCAAGGTTTATCATATCTTGAAATCATGACTTGTGCTCGTTTTAGGTAACAAACAATTTGATTTTTGAAGGAATAAATATTATAAAAAATAATTTCGCGTTTTTGCCTTAAATCAATGGTTTTGATCAGAAAATAATACTCTGTAACACGGAGACCAATTGGACAATTTACTAACCTTGGTAGAGTGTATCCAGTTTCATTGTATATTGAAAAAACATTGCCTTGAATCGTTTCTTTTGTTGACTAGAATATATAGGTATGATTTAAACATTTATAAAAGAGGGGAGAAAGATACCAGAAGAACAGTCAAACTCATAAATTGAAAATAAACTGACAATGCCATGGCTAACAATGAAAAAGACAATCAGACAAATAATAGTACACAATAAACAACACAAAACAATTAAAGACTGTGCAACACGAACCCTACCTAATCTGGGGTGATCGCAGGTGATCCGGACGGGTAAGCAGATCCCTGCTCCACATGTGGCACTCGTCGTGTTGCTCATGTTATTACAAACCGGGTAAAATAGTCTAATTAGGTAGGTCACATTCATAAAAAGAAACATATTCGATATCATCTGTGAAACGGTTATTCCATAACGGGCAACCAACTCGTGATGGCGTATGCAAAATATACGAAGGGGTATTTCAACTTCACCATTTGGAACTCTTGGTTTAATGGCTTCCTTGTGAGCAAGGAAATCATAATTGGAAATACAAGCGCGGGATATAATGTCCCTGCAATAAGAAAAAAAAACCCAATAACAGTATTGTATGACAATTGTTCATATCTTATTTAAGTTATTACTCTGCAAAGTGGGAATAAGTTAAGATTTGTTTTCAATAATACTTTACCACTTGTAACCAGATAACATCATCCTACACAATTTATACACGTTGCTCAACTAATTTAGTCTCAAATCTCAAATCTAAAAAGGTTATTTGTGTTCTTTTTCAAATCTAAATTGTATTTTCTGGTGCGTTTACAGATGTTGCGCAGCCATTGCTTACATTTTTACTTTCTCCTGAAGATTATGTATTTAAATATCGTTTTATATAAATAAACTGTGTTTGTCAGTGGTATTTGTTTGGAATTTAAATATGTTTCTTCTTTGAGATGGAGGAAAAGAGCTTTTTGAACCATAATGTATCTAATGTTTAAAATGTCTATTTCTTATTCTAACATGACGTTCTTCAAACGCGTCAAGTACTGTATCGCAATCCAATCGGAAAATAATTTAATCCAGAAAACTAACGCTTATTTTGTTTATAAAACAATAAACGTAAAACAAACACGATATACAGCAGCAAAACAACAATAACTGAATTTAGGTATCATAGCTTCGAACAAAATCATACATAATGTGGTTGGGTTACACATGTTTGCTGACATCAAACTTCTCCTTGTTCAACTTGAACAATGGTGTAACAGTACAACTTACGAAAACAACTGTAAAATGCAATTGAAAAAAAAACCATGTAAATATATCTCACCTACTACATTGAACTAGTATTTACCAAGTCAGGTTATATTTACAGTAGGCACATGTTTTAATCAGTTGTTATCGGCTTCGAATTATCTCTCAGTCACAATGAGTGCTTTGAGATCTGTACATCTGTACTTCGTGACCTTCGTGTTGATGGGAGGGTTATTAAGGGCCTTTTGTCGATTTGATGAGTTTTGCCCTTTCAATTGAGTTTAATAGTTTGTTCCAATTGAACAAGTAAAAAGACAGGAAAATTTAAGTTCCTGTATTTATACATAATTATGTTCTAGCTTGCAAGTGGCGTCTTTACCTTTACAGATATAATAGTTCTCGGACAAAATAGATACAGTGTATATAATTTCGGTATTTAGGAAAAACTAAAATAATAAGAAAGTTTTTTACAGATTATCAAAATAAGTTAATATTCTCCAAAAACAATAAAATCTATCCCTTCAAAAATACAATGAACGTCAATTAGAATTGATAGGATTGAGAGAAAAAAATCCTGGTTACAAACTCTTACCAAGAGAAACACATTTACTAAAAGAGAAAAAACAAAGAAATAAAAGAACACAGCAATGCAATAAAACACAAACAACAATGCAAAATACATAAACACGTACAATTGGAAAACAAATGCCAAGTTCCTGACTTGGAACAGGACATTTAGAGAAAAAATGGTGGATTGAACCTGATTTTATGGCTAGCCAAACCTCCGCGCTTTATAGCAATGTTAAATATAACGCTAAAAGGACAAAATTACATGAAGGGAATACAGTATAAAACATGAAAGAATACCAAAGACTGATAAATACATAAATAAATAACATAATAGTACAATTTTGACATGTAAACCACAAAATAACAACACATAACTAGAATTGATTAGGACAGTACATTAAAAAGGGTAATAGATTAATACAAGTTTGGTTAAATTATGTCTGTTGTGAATGAATGATAATAATTCAACTTAGACCACCAATAATAAAAATATAATGTATCTTCATTCTCAAACCTTCCAAATCATTACATTTGATTATTTCCTTGTCAGATTATGATATTTTTCAAGATGATCAGTGGCGTTTATTAATCAGAAGACAAACTAGTCATATTTCTCATGGAAAGAAATTAGGCTACAAATATCTAGTTCTTTTTTAATTGATAAACTTGCGTTCAAGACAACTATTCATATTTCGTTGAATAGAGCAAATTGACGGCTGAATGCATGGCGCAAAGTTCAGATGACCGTATATAAATACAGATAGCATAAAGTGAGAATAAGTAAATTGGAAAGTAGTCTAGTTTGAATTGCCAAAAAAAATACTTTCTTTAGTCATATATTTGGTAACGTTTCAACTTATATTTTGTTCCGATACATCATATCTTTTATTCATTGATTAACCTTGTGGTATATACTCTTTGATAACGAATGATAATCAAATCCAAATCTGAACAACTTATTATTAATGGATTGATTTGATTTGATTTTCTGTGTTTTAACATCACTTTCATGCACCGCTAATGCACTATGTCGATGCGGCCAGTTTTTATTGGTGGAAGAATAATCTTATATCAGTTTTATCTAAATAAGACTTGTAATGCTCGATCGAATCAATGGTATCACACCACAAACGTAAACTACTGAGCTAGTGATACGATTGAGGGATAAGCTTCTATCATTTAGGGCAGCGAATCACTGGCTGTAATAATGAGAGAAACAAAAGCAAACAGGCTTATTAGGTACACAAAACGCGCGCTCCGTCTTTATAATATTTATCAGTCCGTTAGAATCGAATTCGAGGTACAAAATTACGAAAAGTTGTATCAAATATGGCAACAAAGTCTCGAACTAGAGATATCTTTACGCATTGGTAAATTAATGATTGTCTCTCACATATTTTAAACATAAAAACCTGTCACAAATGCTGATAACATTTACAGCTGCTCGCAGAGGATGCTTTTAACTATTATAACTGTAAAGACTGTCGGTGATTAACATTTCATACATCTTTACAAATGTGTTGCTCTAATGACAATTTGAGAGTCAAATGGTTATGACCTGATCAAGGTTTATCAATCAGAACCAAACATTGAAAAAGGAAATCTGCCATGAAAGTCGAAAACACAGTTATCAATCAGATATCAGTTGTCATGTACATGTAGACAAAGAGAGAAAAAAGAAAACTTTCTGTGTTTTACAGCAATATTTAGCTGAAAATATGTTTACCAGTACGGAGTCGAATGATAACTTTTACATTCATTATAGTATAACAAACAACTAACAGTTCGAAATTTCATATAAAGGTTTTACATTTAACAATGTGTAAATTTGTTTTCGAAAAAATGTATTACTTGTCTTGTTAGTTGTTAGTGTGGTTGATACATTCATTCATTTTTATTATTTATAACCATCGTGCTTATAGCAATACCATGAATTAGTCTGAAGTCGAAAAATTAAATGTTTCTAGTATGTAATATTTTTCGTTCAATTGAGTATGTCAGTCAATTAATATGATTTATGATGTATACAAGCTTGATAGGTGTTCTATATTTGGAAATTTGTTGCTTAACGATTGTAATTTATTATTTGTTATAATGGCTACTAATAGGTTGTGACAACATTAAATTGTTACTAACAGGTTGTGCTAACATCATTTCGTTATCAAGGATCTTTTATCAATAAAACATCATAGCAGTTATGATGGAATAATAAATCAGTGTCGTTATAAATCGGTATAAGTGACGTTGTCATAGAACATTTTTAGGTCTACAATCGAACATGATTTGCCTTTTTAATTAGTTACACGCAACTATCAACCTTTTTGATTTTTTTCTAATATAAATATATTAACAGACGGCAACTGTCACTGTCAGCAACCAATACAACACGTTCTCTTTGGTTTGGACAGGGTCGATAAATAATGTTTCGGGGTTAATCATTTGTCTACGCGTAAGCCACAACACAACATTAAAACAAAGAAAGAGTAAAAATCTTTCAAACAATCTTGTCTAACCACATCCGTATTAAGTAAAAACAAAATTTAAACATCCATTACCCCTAGAAATAACAACACATGTTGTTAGAACAACCGTTTGTGGTCGTGAGGTTGTTTTAGCCGGGTTATCGTCTCTTTTCGTTTCCAGTTTTAATTCTACCTGCAGTTCATAAGGCTAGAAACTAAACCAATTAAAAATTGAACCTCTTAGTTTCCAAAAAGAGCATAGATATGACTTACAGAGTTTGGAAATATTATGACATTGTCCTACATCAACATATAACAAAAGAGATCACAATTGATATAGGAAGATGTTGCATGACTGCTAATGAGACAAATCTCCATCGAAGTCAAAATATTTAAAAGTAAATCATTATAGGTCAACGTACGGCCTTCAATACGTAGCCTTGGCTCAGACTGAACAGCAAACTTGTTTTAAATTTAAGTGTTTCCGATAAAGATGCAGAGAAGATTAAAATGTTTAAAAGCAATACAGAATAAAGACATTGCATCTGAAATATCACTTAATACAACAAAAAAAACTAAAGCAATTGTAATACATAATCACAACGCAAATTTAATTTAGACTCATTACAGACACATACCCATTGGGTATTACAAAATATATAATCATATAGCCCATACAAATCTCGTTGTACAAAATGAGGTTTATCTTTATAATTTGACAACTTTTCTTTGTGAAGTAATTTTTTGAACAAAAAGTGTTCTTATTCAACCAGTGTACCATCCCCAAAGCAAGAATGAAAGAAGCGGCGAAAGATACCAGAGGGACATCCCCACTCATAGATCGAAAATAAACTTACAATACCATGAAGGACAAATGGACAAATAATAGTACACAAGACACAAGAGGGACGAAAGATACCAAAGGGACAGTCAAACTCATAAATCTTAAACAAACTGACAACGCCATGGCTAAAAATGAAAAAAGACAAACAGAAAAACAATAGTACACATGACACAACATAGAAAACTATTGACATATGAACTGCATACCAACAACTGTTTCGTGTTTAACATGCACAGTTATGATTGTTACAAAAAACATAGCAATGATAGCACCCAAATTTCCACCAAGTTTAACAATGTGATCTTAAAGCAAAATTCATTGCAGATTTAGTTATTGAATCTTTAAAGTCAATTAGAATGGTAAGATCATAATTAACATTCAGTGAACTATCAGCTATGGAAAAAAAATGAAGTAAAATAAATATTTCTAACAATCATGTAATAGATTGTATTTATTTAAACCATTCTGCGAGGCAACCCTTGTCATTATTCATTCAAAAAATATATATGACAGTCATTTTGATCTGATAAGAACTCCTAAAATTGAAATTTTTACAGAACATTCATTGATCTTTTTAAAATATGGATATCTTATAGTTTCCTAAGCAGGCTGCGTTTGTTTACCTACCCTTACATTCTTTTAAATTTTCTAGTAAATAAACTTGCACTTTGTTATTCAATCTTGATGGATGCCTCGTTACACACACTCAAAGAGGTATTTCATTATAAATATAATTCTATCCTTTAAAATCATTACTAACATGGTTTATCAACATATCATGTTCATTTGTTGCTAATGATGGAAGAACAGTTTTACATGGTGAATTAAAACTATAGGTTTGCAAGATGTAATATCAGTTTGATTTGGGTATGAAATAAGAACACGTGGGTAATAATTTAATGAGACAAGTGTCCGACCGAAAGTATTGACTTTTTATAAATCTTTATTTAGCCCTCTGATAAAGTTATACAAATCGAACTTGTGTGGCCAATGTTGTTTTATAGCTTGGAACGTTCAATGCATTATTTTATTTAAAACGTACAGAATCAAATATTGAAAAAAAATCATACTAAATTTTGCGCCTTCTAATTATCAATCTAATCGTCAACATGAGAAAATATAATTAATCGATAATGGAGAAAAAAGTAAAATCACAAAAATACTGAACTTAGAGGAAGATCAATTGGGAAAGTCCATAATCACATGGCAAAATCAAATAACAAAACGCATCAAAAACGAATGGTCAAAAACTGTCATGGCATTACGGTGTAAATTTATTATAACAAGTATAAGTTTAAATGTCCCATCAATTTCCTTGAAAAAAGAAATTAGCTGCAGAATGAACCTGTGTCGATTGATTTACCATTAAAACGGCCAGTAATGTTGGATCATAAACACTCAGGGATGTTTTACTTTGCTCAGCTAATTCAATACTTTTATTATTAGTGTATATTTTAACACAGTTTTCATTTTCCCTATGAATAAACACGGCAAACGTATAGAGGGGAACGTTCATCATATATACAAATTTGTATGGTGAAATGCGAGGCGAGTTCAACATTTTCTCATGTGGACCATTTATCTCTTAGTTGCTTAGTTGTTTTGTGTCATTCGGTCTTTGTGGATAGTTGTCCCATTGGCAATCATACCCAATCTTCTTTTTTATAAGTTATTAATGTTGCATCTTCCGAAAATGTGTAAGACTTTTCAGACTTGCAAAAGGATCATCACTGATTTAATGATGACTTGAGAAAAAACTCGGATGCTTCTAGCCAACAATCAACTGCTTATCCATAAACGCCTGTAGTTTGTTTTTTATCCCGTCCAA
Organism: Mytilus edulis; assembly: GCF_963676685.1. Taxonomy (NCBI): domain Eukaryota; kingdom Metazoa; phylum Mollusca; class Bivalvia; order Mytilida; family Mytilidae; genus Mytilus; species Mytilus edulis. The sequence goes on along the minus strand of NC_092356.1, from coordinate 73,577,701 downwards.
ATGTATTGCAGGCCTAAGTTTGTAAATATAAAAAAGAAGATGTGATATGATTGCCAATGAGACAACTGTCCACCAAGGCCGAATGACACAAAACAACTAAGCAACTAAGAGATAAATGGTCCACATGAGATTGTATATATGATGAACGTTCCCCTCTAACCGTTTGCCGTTTTAATTCATAGGGAATATGAAAACTGTGTTCAAATATGCACTAATAATAAAAGCACACTTCTTACACGTTGGTGTACCACATAAGGAGATGTGCTTTTGATGATATTTACATTTTCAGTCATTACAAATTGATTCTTACACAATTGTTTTGAAACATGTTTTGTTTATTGGCTAACAGTTATATTACCGTCAAATCCACAATTGATCGGTCATAACTAAGGATGAACCCTCATTTTGAATTGATCGAATTTACCATATTATCGAAAATTAAACAACACCTACCTCCAAAATCACCGTTTTGATGTGATGTTATCCAGATTTGTATCGTAGATGTAACGTTATAACCTTCAGTTTGTAAGTTTTCATTTGTATGACGTCGCGTTTAACCATGACGTCTCTGCACCAAAACAATTTATGAAAATTCGCCGAATTTTATTTTCTTCCAAATTTTACATTTTTTAAGTTTTAACGCAATATTTCTTTTTGTTATGCATTAGAAACCAAATAACAGTATTGTAGATGAAAAGTTCCAACAGTTAATACTGATTTGACGATAGCAACTGTTCAACTACAGTATTCATTAGATCTTTAAACGTCAAGACAATTGTCAGTTTTGTTTTTTTTATCTGAAAAAATGCATTTGCATTTCTTCTACAGTGTGCTATGTATATTTATCTTTTTTTTTTAGCAATAATGTTCAAAAATTAATTCAAACACTTTTTGAACAGGACTTCGACAAATTTCACCTTCTATAATTTCATACTGTGAAAGTCCCACATGCGATTTTAACCATGTATGTTGTTCATTTTCTTACGGTGTAAGTGAATTTCGATATGTAGGATTGTCTTTGTGTTGTATAAAAAAATAGGCGAAAGATACCAAAGTCGAAAATGAGCGGACAACGCCATGGCAAAAAATGACCAAAATTCAAACAACAGTATAAAATACACAACACAGAAATAGTATCGTTGTATATTACACTTTGCCAGTCCTTCTAACGATTATCTTTGTATTCACCTTCATATCTTGTCGTTAGAATTGAACAACGATGTTTATCAAAATCTAATACAATAGGTCAGACAGTCCAATTTATGTAAATATATTATCTTGATCCAATAATGCACATACATTTCTGTCCAGCAAATGCAGTGGCGGATTCAGAACTTTTTATAAAGGGGCCTACAGACTGCCTTAAAAGGGCATCATCTACAGTCATGCCAACATAATCAACAAAATTTAGCTCATTAAAGGGTGGAGCGGGCACCTGCAGGTCCCTGTATCCGCCTATGAAATGGTTACAGGTGTTTTTTAAAAAAACGTGTAAGTAGTTGTCAGGTTTTGTTTATTGATAGTTGAGTCAAAAAAGTCTTTATCACGGATTATTGGCAAAGAGATATGCCTTTGATTTGAATATTTTGCTTTAAAATACTTTATGGAATGTCTTTTTGGCATTATAGAGTATTGTTAATCATCATCATTATCTGCAGAGGAATGTCTATATCAACTTTATTGTTATTTTCGGACAGTAATGGTCTGCACAAGTTCGTTTTAGAAATTATGTTAGCTTAACTTTACTATATATTGATGGCTTTAAAGGAAAAGTTCTTATCGTACCCCTCCAAGGCACTCAACCACTGAAAAAGAGTATTAACTTAAAGGTCAACATGAGAAATTATATAATACAAATTGATCTAAAAAAGACTTAGATTAATTTGAAAGAGGTATTTTAAGGCTCTTCAACTTTGTACTTGTTTGGCTTTATACCTATTTTGATTTGAGCGTAATTGGTGAGTTTTATGTAGACGAAACGCCCGTCTGGTGTATGCAATTATAATCCTGTTACCTTTGATAACTATGTATATAGAGCCATTTACGGTAACACCAAGTTAAATGAATACATTGTCGATATTAAAAGGAAATTTCAGAGTCTGTAAACAATGTATGGCATGCAAAATCTTGGCTTTGAAAGAATAGAACAAAAGTAGTACAGTGATCTACTTTAAATTTTACTTTTAATATCCATTTGACGTGGCCCGGTATCTCGTCAATGTTTTCTTGTGGTGTATTCTTGTCTTTCATTTTTGCTAATGTGATTTGTCTATATGTTTTTTTGTTTTTCTTTATTGACATAATTGTTATGTTTTTAAAGTGATTTAGATTATACCACAATGTTGACTGCCTTTTTCCTTTCTTTTGACATTTTTACCTTTTAAGTCTGTTTGTTTTGTTGACATGTCGTTGTCAATATAAAGGAGATTCATGCGACTGTCATACAAGTTGAATGTTTAGCTAGCTATACTACTAGTTTTAATTCACCATTTTATATGTAAAAATACAAAAATACCAAAATCATTCAAATAATTATATAAATCAATTCGTTTCTGCCCCAGATGACTTTTAAAATATATGTATCATTGAAAAAGCTCTTAATTATCTCCCTTTGGTGCAAAATTGCCATTTTTTTATATTAAAAAGAAAATATCTTTTTTAAATCATCGGTGACCTATATTTATCATTATTATTTTCAAATAATTTGTACTTAAACTAAACTATTGTAAAATTTTAGCGATTTCTGTAATTTAGTTCTTTATTTCGATATTACCTCTTTTATCCTATCAGTTCAACAGATAATACTTACTTTTACAAAAATGTATGCTTCTTTCGAAGACAGATTGTGACTGTAAATAGACGGTGATCCCATTTTTTTGTTTAATTTTTCTATCAAGTATAAGATAAAGTTCATTCATAGAAAAATACAGCGAAATCCTATATAAAGAAAAAAATTTGATTTAGACCTGCGAGCCTTCTGAAATACAAGTTAAACATAGGGATGGTATATATATATATATCTTTTAAACCATTTGCACTGTGTATATAATTATGTAATAAGATTCGGTATAAATGCCCATGAGAAAACTATGCTTCAAAATTTAAATTAATTTGATGAAAGTATTTATAGTGAACAATGAGAAAAATTAATACCTTTCCGTATAGTCGGCTATAAAATGCCCTAACATGAAAAATACGTAACATTTCAATTTAGAAAACAAACAGCCTAAGTTATAACAAAACATTTTATTAAAAGAAATAACTTTTTATCGATTTTGATGTATAATAGTTATCAGGGGTACCAGGATTATAATTTAGTACGCCAGACCCGCGTTTTCGTCTACATAAGACTCATCAGTGACGCTCATATCAAAATATTTATCACGACAAACAAGTACAAAATTGAAGAGCTTTGTTGATCCAAAATTCAAAACAGTTGTGCCGAATACGGCTAAGGTAATCTAACATAAAACAGGTAATTGATTTTCTCTTTTGAATCGGTTTTCATTTTATTATTTTATGGCGGTTTATAACTGACATTTCATTTTATTAACCCATGGCGTTCTATAACTGACATTACATTTTCTTTTTTACGAGATTCGAACATCGGTAAACTATTACCGCCTTAATTTACTATAATTTTATTTAAATTAACGCTGATATATTATTATTTAAATTCGTTGTGCTTTCGGTTTTTATTGATGGTTTACTTAATTGTTCTAAATAATAAGGATGTTCTTATCCCAAGCATAAAAACTTAGCCGTATTTGACACAACCTTTTTCAACTTTTGATCTTCAGTGCTGTACAACTTTGTACTTTTTTTCGCTTTCGATCTTTTATATCTGGGCGTCACTGGTGAGTCTTGTGTGGACGAGGCGCGTTTTTGGCGTATTAAATTTTAAACCTGATGCTTTTTGTTATTCATTAATCATGTGTTTCTTTGTCTAATACGTTTTCCTATTTATTTGTATTGTTGTCCTGTAATATTATGTTGTCATTTCTATGTTATATTTAACATTGCCATTAAAGTGCGAGGTTTGGCACGCCACAAAACCAGGTTCAACCCACCATTTTTTCCTTTAAAAATGTCCTGTACCAAGTCAGGAATATGGCCATTGTTATATTATAGTTCGTTTCTGTGTGGGTTACAATTTAACGTTGCGTCGTGTGTTTTCTTTTATTTTTGAGTGTAAATTGACATTGCGATAAGACGTGTCACGGTACTTGTCTATCCCAAATTCATGTGTTTGGTTTTGATGTTATATTTGTTATTCCCGTGGGATTTTGTCTGATGCTTGATCCGTTTCTGTGTGTGTTAGTTACATTGAAGTGTTGTGTCGTTGTTCTCCTCTTATATTTATGCGTTTCCCTCAGTTTTAGTTTGTTACCCCGATTTTGTTTTTTGTCCATGGATTTATGAGTTTGAACAGCGGTAAACTACTGTTGCCTTTATTTACCCGATTGGTTGCCATACCATATCTTTTTTTTTTTAATATTCAGTACACCAATATTGATGAATGCTTTCCTGTACCGATTGTAATAATGTACGAGCTTGGGTGTGCAATTATTATTTTACGGTGTATCAATTCTACAATAATACAGCAGTAACCTTCTAATCGTTTTGTAAAATTTTTCAATATGATTAAAATGATTTTTTTCAAGTCGCCATTTTTTGTTGATATAACTTTAGGATTCTGACACACTACTGACTGATATCGCATAATAACTATTAAATGAAAATATAACTTTATAAATTTCCTGTTTTTTAAGCGCTTATCATCACCAGGAACGCTCAACCTCAACATTTGAAAAACACAGTTTTGTGTTAAAGCGTGGAAAACGTTATGCTTTATGAATGAAAGGGGTCTTACGAAATAACTAAATTCTTCTAAGATTTACTTTACCCTGGAAATTTGAAACCTTAACTGAATAGACTCTTTTCATATTACCGACTTATGACTGCGGAAGTTATTTTTTGACAGGTTATCTATTCTGTTGTTACACTCTTGTACTCTGCCAAGTAAGAGAGCAACATAACAAAGGTGGGAACAAGTTTATGGGGAATCAACTTTTTTTGTTTTTTCTATTGGAAAATTATTAACTTTCCTCCCAAATGCCCCGTTCATCAATTTTATTTTTCTTTTGGTTTCTCATATAGGTAGCACGGTAGTATTTGCCTTTTGGAATTAAGGGTGCTTTTTTGTGTACCCTACTTAAGTTAATGTATCTGAACAGTGTGATTGGACTAAAAATACAGTATCAACTGAACAAACTTTTCCAAACTGAGGGATGAATCAGGTGTAAAAAAATATGAAATAATTTTACATACGCATGATAAAAGACCTAAAAGCACTAGTGGCCTGAAGTTTTTAAAAACAGCAAAAGAAGTAAACGGTCATGATACATACTCAAATTCTTTCTGACTAGAATAATGAAATTATTTCAGATAAATGTGTATGTAGAATTTTTGGCAGTGTTTCAAAGTGGTGAAAATCCTTAAAAGGCAATCATTTAATTTATCCCTTATGGGCCAGTAAATACTACCGTACCACTTATATGACCAAGTACCAGGATTTCTTACCAAATGACAGATAAGCCGTCGAAAAATTATATAATCCGGAGTCTAGTCGGTATATGAAAATAGTCTATAGCTATTACGGTGATCTATATATACAGTTGATTTCATTTTATTTTTCATGATGTCACAAAAATGGGTCGTCAGTGCTCTACAACTTTTTACTTTATTATTATGTGTAATCTTAATTGATTCGCGCGTCACTGATGAGTATTTTGATGATCAAATGCGCTTCAATGTATGTCGGCAAACAACTAAGCAGTACAAAAGACAACCAAGGTGCCTGTATATCCAAAAAGGGTGCAACCAGATACCTATAAATGATAAACACCATTTACTTTGAATGTTTCCCACTAGCAGTGAATCTTGCATCTTAAATCTATAAAATTTACTGTTATCTTTTTTTCATATATATATAATCTATGCAGAGTAATTTCGTATCACCCCAATTTGTTACCATATGTATTTGCAGCAAAACAATGTTGAAATGAAATGAAATTTTCAAACGGTTAATTATCTATCCCTTTAAGTTTTAAAAGTAAAAAGGTTTACAAATTGATTAAATAAGACATATAGCTGTCAAATATTAATTAAAATGTGTTTTCCTGGGCGTGTCTTTTAAGTTAACGCATCAGATTTGACAACATCAGTGTTTTCCGGAAACCGCTGATGTTTTAATAAGCGACACCGCGAAAGCAATACATTAATTATCCGTCTTACTTTTCAGTGCTTTTAAAATAATTGCATTGATCTAGAATTTAAAATATTTTTGTTTGTTAAATGCATAATTATATTTCGAAATACATTAAAACTCAAATTAAAAATACACATTGGAAATAAAAGGTATAAGATGACATTTTCTAGTAAAAGAGGGACGAAAGATACCAAAGGGACAGTCAAACTCATAAATCGAAAATAAACTGACAACGCCATGGCTAAAAATGAAAAAGACAAACAGACAAACAACAGTACACATGACACAACATAGAAAACTAAAGAATAAGCAAGACGAACCCGACCAAAAACTAGGGGCGATCTCAGGTGCTAAAATATTCATCTATTCAAAGACTTTTCGGACACTTATATTTTTTAAACCTTTTGATAATTTTATGCTTTTTGTCTTTTTTTGTCTTTATTAATAAGACAGTTTGTTATTGTTTTAAAGTGCAGATAATGCCCTTTGATTGGCTTCTATGTTTCAGTTCCACAAATGTTAGAACAATTCAATAGTTCATGGGCTTTGTAACTCATTACGTAATTACACGTACTCCCTTCGATCAAAGACAAGTACATTGGTTATCAATAATAGGAAAGATTTCAACACAAGTAAATCCGATCTAAATTATGCTGTAACAGATGTAAACGCTCTTCAGTTCTTTGTTGACAACATCGAGTAACAAACGAAGTCATCGAAGCAATAAAATATAATTCCTACTATCAATCGGTTATTTCCATTTAAGATTTATTTAGGATTTCATGTTATTTCATTTCATACGATATCATAACAACAATCTATGTCTGTGCTATCAATTTCGTAACGAAATCTAATATCAAAGAAAGAGTCGTTTTAATGTCTTTATGAAAGTTTTGATTAGTATAATCGAACTACAGGGTCTATCTTCTCTTTATACTGATAAATGTTATATCAGTATTTAGTAAAAATATAATCTTAAATCAATCCTAATTCTATCTCATGTTTGATAGATAGTTTTATTCATTCAAATGTGACGTCAATTTTCATTTTTGGTGTGCTGTTTTACAAATTCAAATGTGACGTCATTTTTTTGTCATTTTTCACAATTTCAAATGTGACGTCACTTTGCGTTGAGGCCTTGACTAATTCGGGTGTGTCTATTTTTTGTATTGGAATGTGTTGGATTTTGTCGGGTTATGTAATGTATCAGGTTGTTTTCTGTAACTTGTTAATACTTCAGTTTTATCATGTATATCTTTTATATAGTCATTTTATAAAATTTACTGTTTTCAAAAGTATAAATTATTCCAAGTAACAGGGATGTTCTGGTACCTAACAAGAAAATAAAGGCAACAGTAGTATACCGCTGTTCAAAACTCGTAAATCTATGTACAAAAAACAAAATCGGGGTAACAAACTAAAACTGAAAGAAACGCATTAAATATAAGAGGAGAACAACGACACAAAATTAAATGTAACACACACAGAAACGGACTAAGCATAAGACAAAAAATTTAATGAGAATAACAAATATAACATCAAAACCAAATATATGAATTTGGGATAGAAAAGTACCGTGACACGTCTTATAGTAATGTGAATTCACACTCAAATATAAGAGAAAACAAACGACACAACGGAAACGCAACGTTAAAATGTTACACACACAGAAACGAACTATGATATAACAATGGATATTTTTCTGACTTGGTACAGGACATTTTTAAAGAAAAAAAATGGTGGGTTGAACCTGGTTTTGTGGCATGCCAAACCTGGCACTTTAATGGCAATGTTAAATATAACATTAAAATGACAACATGATATTACAGGACTACACTAAATATGAATAGGAGAACGTATTAGGCAAAGAAACACATGAATAATAGATAACGAAAGGCATCAGGTTTAAAATTCAATACGCCAAAAACGCGCCTCGTCCACACAAGATTTACCAAACCTTGAAATTTTGGTCCTCGATGCTGTTCAACTTTGTACTTGTTTTGGCTTTCAAATTTTTGTATCTGAGCCTCACTAGTAAGTCTTGTGTGGACAAAACGCACTTCTGGCGTATTAAATTTTAAACCTGGTGCCTTTTGTTAGTTATCATTCATGTGATTCTTTGTCAATTGTGTTCTCCTATGTTTTTGTATTGTAGTCCTGTAATGTTGTTTTGTCATTTTAATGCAATATTTAACATAGCCATAAAAGGGAGGTTTGGCATGCCACAAAACCAGGTTCAACCCACCATTTTTGTCGTTTTAAGAAATGTCCTGTACCAAGTCAGGAATATGGTCATTGTTATATTATAGTTCGTTTCTGTGTGTGTTACATTTTTACGTTGTGTTTCTTTATATTATCGGATTTATCCAATCGAGATTGTCAAATGATCGAGCTTGAAAGTTCGAGTATCGGTGCGGACTATTAAATTCGATAATGTAACTTTGGAGAAAGGATACATCTGATATTCCATGAGTAACTATGTAATAATCTGTTTCTCTGATGATCATCAAATTAATTTTCATTTTTGATTGACCACCGTACTGCCGACCATATTTTGGATGTCTACGTCATATGGATTAAAAGAACTCAATAGACAGCTTTCGTGTCAATCTAGAGAACAACCAAGTAATTCAGAACGATTCAACTTGTGTCCATCAAAACAGATGAACATTGCCTATGTCTAAATATAAATGTCCACCAGAACAAGTTTTGAATGATTAGATAACGGGATAACAAATATCTAGCGACAATACAAATTACCATAAGAGCATTAACATTAAGATAAATCAAACACTTCAAAAACATATACATCAAATACTAACTAAACACTCGGAATTATAGCAGACTTAAGTCTTTTTTTTTTTCTTTTTTTTTTTTTTTATATATATCAGTCCCTTTCTATTCAGTTTTTTAACAAGAGAAACAGAAAAAGAAAGCCAATCAGTTTTGAAAAAAAATCTGCCTTACTCGATGAGTTCGACAAAAACACATTTACAAGCCAAAAGACGAACATTTAATACAGCAAGATTTTTTCAGTTTCATCGCATTTCTGTAAAAAAAAATTTATTATTCGCGCACTGATCATGTTCATTGTAAATATATATATCGCACCGAAGTTAACACATCTCCGTTCATGAAAAGACTTGCTGTCTACATAGAAATCTTAATTCGTTTATACAAATATAAAGTATGAAAAAGTAACACTAAACTAACAATAGGTAATTTTGAAGTTCATAAATCTCAAAAGTAATAGAAACAAAAACCCATTACCAAATGATCTTGCATCGTTCACAAAAAGCTGTATTAATAAATGCATTATTGACAAGTCATTTTCCTGAATGCGTACTTTGGTAATGAACGATAAAAAATCGCCTTTCCTCCATTATACTCTGTTATTAGACTAATTGTCATGGGGATAAACAATATCCTATACTAAATCCTTCCTATTACCCCCTCGGAACTTGTAACACTGACAGGTAGCTATAAACCATGACTATGCGAGAAAGGTTGAAATCTGGGAAAATAGCTCTTTTACAATCTCTGATCTCAATCTTAATTAATTTTCTACTGAAAACCTGAGTTGGTTTCCACAAGCTGTAAATTTTGTACTGAAATAAATTCACTAATGGTTTTTATTCCCGGTTGTATCCGTTCCATTACAATTTAGATTTTAACCAAATTCAAATAAACAAAAATAGCATGAACTTTATACCTAAACCACGCACATTTATGTTATATAGCTTACAGAACATCAGAAAAGTCATCGATAATAGATTAATGTGTGCTAAAATATTAAAGTTTAAGACTGATAGCATATAAAAGAAGATCGTAATGTTTTGTCGATATCATATACAAAACAAACTTAATGTTTATTATAATATATATGTATGTATATGCTAGACAGAAACAATTAAAAATGAAAACTTTCTTTTTGTAATCCACATACGATGTGTGTGAGTGAACAAATAAAGATGAAATATACAATATTCACATAGTTGACATCATGCAGTGTTCGAATTGTAAATATCTAACATCATGCAAGTCTAACATCTAACTGTCTCTTTGAGTGAACGTCGCTGCTTTGTTCTTTGTTACTGTCCAGTCACAAAGATGCTTATTTGAGTTTATACAGCTCTAAACTCTTTCTTATAAAAATCGTACAATAACTCGAGTTTGTTTTTGAACAATTTAAATTTATGAGAAATTAAAAAAGTTACCATGAACTAGTCATTATCGTGATACATGGACTGCCCGTATACGGCTCAATCATTATCGCATTCAATACCACTGTCCTTTGTGCAGTCCATATATCACGATAATGACCAGTTTTTCTATAACTATAAGGTAGTATATCGAACAAGTATTTATAAACATGACACGCATACAGCATATAATTAGCAGTGAACAAGGAATAGCATAGAGTAGAAGTAAGATAAAACAATCTAATACAATGACATTAAATAATGCAGGCACTATCATTTTCCTTTGAGTTTATTCATAGTAGTTTATAATTGTGTAACTGCTTTTTAATATTGTACTTTTTTATATAAGTTTGTCCCTGGTTGTACCTATATTAATATCATTTAAATAATTTCTATATAATTGAAAGTGTTTATACAACATGTAAGTGCATTTTATCTAATTGAAAGTTTTATAAAACATTTTGTATTGTTAATTTTTCAAGACATTAAGTAAAGTAACTACAGTCGACAGCACGGTTTGAAAATAAAGCATCTCAGTTATAGATGATAATGCTTAAGATTAGTTCTGTATAATGCGATGGAATGGACTGGGTTGTTATAAAAGAATGATTAATTTCCAAGCTTATTAGAGATAAAACGGATTATATTGCATAAAAGGTTTTGCAGCTTTCATCCTTGAAGTGTTTTTACGATAATGATGTTGCATAAACTGGATCTTATTAGAACCGAAAACAATATGCACACAAAAATGTGTATAACGTTAAAATGTCAATTTCCTAATGTATAAGTAGAAAAGTGGTTACCACACATATTGAAATGTTCAACAGATCATACCAATAACAAACACTTGGATGCTGCAGAAAACAGATTCTCAAACAAAGTAGAAAAAAAGTGATCTTAACAGGATTCATATATATATATGTTGTGTACAAGATGTAAGTTTGTACAAATTATAATTTGTACAGGGTTTTTGTACAAGTTATAAGTTTTTTGACACATACCTTCTTGCACCAGGTAATACAAGTTTATCTTCTAAAATGTATAAGTTTAATGTCTTAAATTCAAATCTGTATGGTTCAACCTAACATTTAGTGCTATTCTCTTTGTCCTCAAACTCGAAATGGGGATACCTAAATGGTTTAAAGTCTAATTTTATTTTTCTCCCTATACAAAACTCATATCAATCTAAAGTCTGTTTGTGTTCTTATAACGGTTTTGTATTAATGCTCAGTATTAGTCTATATCATATAGTATTGTATGGAAATATTACAGAAATATACAAAACAAAATCATGTGTGCTTGCATCATCCATTTGTGTAAAGCGATTCATAAAACACTGATAACTTGTACAACAATTCTGTACAAATTATAATTTGTACAACATTACAACTTGTACACAACATATATATATATAAAGAAGATGCGGTATGATTGCAAATGAGATATTTTTTCACAAGGGACCGATGACGTAGAGGTTACCAACAATAGATAACAATACGGCCTTCAACGATGAGCGAAACATGTATCGCATTATTATTTTTAGAGGCCCACAATGACAAATGGTAAATAATTTTATCAAGAAAACTAGCTAACGCCTATTTTGTTAATAAAACAATAAACGAAAAACAAATATGAAATAGAGCAGTAAAACGACAATAACTGATGTCAAGTATACTAGCTTAGAACAATCACATACATAATGTGGTTGGGTTATTATAACATATTTGCTGACGTCAAACTTTGCCTTTCTTTCAACTTGAATAGTGGTGTAACAGTACAACTTACGAAAAAAATATTAAACTCAATTGAAAGGGCTTAACTCATCAGATCGACACAAAGCGCATAAAAACACTGACAAAACACAAATGTCACGAAGTAAACATCTGAGAGCACTCAAAATTACTGAAAGCTAGTTCGAAGCCGATAACAACTTATAAAAACCATGTGACTACTGTAAGACTGATATATAACCTGACTTGGTTAATACTAGTCAAATGTACCTACCTACTTCTCCCTTTCCATCTTTCTATCTTTAGGTCGTTATATGTTGTTACAAAATACTCAATGATGCTAGCTATAAAACCAGGTTTAATCCACCATTTTCAACGAAAGACAATGCCAAATCAGGAATATGACAATTGTTGTCCATTCATTTGATGTGTTTGAGCTTTTGATTTTGCCAAGGAAAATTTGAGTTCCTGTATTATTACATAATTATGTTCTAGCTTGCAAGTGTCGTCTATACTTTACATATATACAATGTTTATTATTTCTGTATTTAGGAAAGACTAAAAATAATAAGAATGTTCTTTTGCAGATTACCAATAGCAGTTAATATTCTCCCAAAACAATTAAATATATTCTTTCAAAAATACAATGAACGTTAATTAGAATTGAAAAATAATATAGAGAAAACGACAATTTCTTATATATTTGACACACTTCCAGGAAACAAATTTCATCAACTAGTCATTCTTCAAGCCGGATTTCTTGAACAAAGTGAAGGTACACTACATTTACAATGATAATCAATCAAAATTGCTCAGACAATCTAATCGGCATGTATTTCTGGCTGTTATTCCAGCTATAGTTACGACATTTCCATTTAGAATCGGGTTTAGTTTTAAGTGAACGGGAAGAATTTTACTAGCCAGCAAATTGTCATTTACGACCGCTAATGCATTTATGAAACATCTAGGTTCTTATTTACTGAACAGGAGTAACAATAATAAGTTCATTATATAGCAATGACGGACAACAATACGTCGTCCATCTTAAATGGACGACCGTAAAACTATCATTTACGCCGTAAAAATGTAATGGTGAATTCGTGGGGTTTCTGCGATCCATAAAGGGGTGCTAAATGAAATTTGAAGAAAAGTATATTTAAAACTTTCAGACTAAAAAAGCTCAAACATAACGATTTAATTTAATGAGAATCCGATAAGTATTTAAATGACTGACATATTAGTCATACGGAAAGTCGTATATACATAAAGGCAACAGTAGTATACTGCTGTTCAAAAGTCATAAATCGATTTAGAGAAAATCAATCAGGGTTACAAACTAAAAGCGAGTGAAACATATCATATATAGGAGACAAACAACGAAATAACAGAACACAGAAGTGCAACAAAAATCAAACAACAATGCAAAATACATAAAAACGAACTATTAGATAACAACTGACTTTTTACAGGAAATTTTAAGAAAAAATGGTGGGTTTAACCTGATTTTGTGGCTAGCCAAAACTCCGCGCTTTATGGCAATGTTAAATATACCGCTAAAATGACAACATTACAGGACGAGAATACAGTAAAAATATATGTCTTTGAGTATGACATGTTCTGTAAATTAGCTTGTCTCCTGGTTCATATACCACACAGTCTGAATTAACACCATTGCTATAAATATAAGTTCGGTTATACCTAATATCAGTGGTGAATGGTTAAATAATACTTTATGTAAAGAATCAATTTATAAACATTTGATGAATTTGATGATTTCCTTGTAGATGATCAGTGGGGTTTATTCACCAGTGACAGACTTGTTATATTTCTGAAGGAAAGAAATTAAGCTACAAATGTCTATTTCTTGCGTTCTAGACAACTATTCATATATTGTAATATATAGCAAATTGATGGATGAAAGCAAACCACAGATTTCAGCTGACTGTGTAAGTGTAAAGCAAAATTATATCCGGGTGAAATTTGATCGGGAGGAAAAAATGTCACAGTAGTTGTTGTTATTTTTTTATCCGGAGGAAAATATTTCTCTGGGAAATTTTATCCTTTGCTGTGAAATTCTATCTGGGTAGTTAACTTATTGAATGGTTATTAGAAAAAACTTATCCTTTAAAAATACTATGAAATAAAATGAGAATTAGTTAAAGTAGTCTACGTTGAATTGCAAAAAACACTTTCTGTGGTCATATATTTGGTAACGTTATTTTGTTCCGATACATCCTATCTTTTATGCATTGATGAAACTTGTGGTATATACTCTGTATGCTATTACGACAACGAATGATAAGCAAATTTATATCTGCACCCATATTTTTGTAGTGATTTTATTATATAAACTAGTTTTTTAGCTCTGGTAATGCAACATCTGTAGCTGTGTTTTTATTAATGGATTGCATTTAATGCATTATCCTGGATCCCATATAGACATATGCATATTAATGACCCATATACCAATATGTCAAAAGAGGAATTCTGTCATTTGAAATTCCGAAAACTATTTAAAATTCAGAAAACTATTTAAAATTCAGTAACAATTTGAAATTCAATTTAGAAACATAATTACAGAGAAATTTCTGATATTGAGTGTATCCTGATACGTTTTGTACAAGTATACATGCATAGAACGACAAACTTACTTTGTTGTCGCTCTGTTTGGAGTTCATGCAGTGATTTGTTTGTTCGTCTTTGGTTTCCATGTTTGATAAAACTATTCAGTGGTGCCAGATCAACTGTATACCAGTCATGTGTTTCATATGAATAAGACTTATAATTCTCGATGGAATAAATTGCATTATATCACAAACGTAAACGGCTGATCTGTTGATACACTTGTGGAAGAAGCTTGTACCAGTTAGGGCATCGACTCAGTAGCTGTAAAAAAACCTAAAAAACAGGTTTATTATAAGGTAAACAACAAGCTATCTAAGTCTGTATAAGACTTATCAGTGCGCTCGAATCAAAACAGTGTGAAGGCTAAATCAAAATCGTAGTAGAAGACACTTGCAATCAAAAATTATGAAAAGTTGTAACAAACATGTCTAGCTAGAGATATTTTTACACATTTGTAAGTTACTGATTATCTCTCACTTATTCATATTGGTGTATTCGTCAAGGTGTATAATTATCAAATTAATAAAATAACAACAACTGTATTATTTCATCTGATACGATTTTAACAAAAAAAATAATACCGTAAACCAATACTGATAACAACAACAGGGATCATCATTTACAGCTGTTCTCGGAGGATGCTTTATACTTATATAACTGTGGATACATTCTGTGATTAGTAGTTAAAACATCTTTGTAATTTTGTTGCTCGGTAAACAATTCGAGAGTAAAATGGTCATGGCAATATCAAAGTTTGTCAATCACAACAAAACATTATTATATGAGATCTGTCAAAGAGAGGCAAAATATGCCTTCGCTAAAAAAAAAAAGATGCCCTGCAAACAATACACCTTATCGCTAGTCCCGGTTGACCCGAGAATCTGTCCGGCTTGAAATATTGTCGCCATACAACAATCACTTTTCAAGATATCAGTTATCATATTAACAAAGAAGAAAAAGATAACTTTCCATGTTTTACAGCAATAATTAGCTGAAAAATATGTTTACCAGCACGAAAGTCGAATGAGGTCTTTAACATGCCATTATAGTATTACAAACCAATACCAGTTCAATATATCAGATAAAGGTATGAAATTGAACGATATTTAAATATGTATTCGTATATATTTGGTAGAATCATTCATTCTAGAGATTGTTTTATTAATAGCATAGCTGCTTTATAACAATCGTGATTATAACAATACTATGAAATTCAAAGAAATAGTCTGAAGTCGAAATGTAAGATGTTTCTATCAAACACTATTTTTCATCCAATTGAGTATGTCAGTAAATCTATATGATTAATGATGTAAATAAGCTTGATAGGTGTTCTATATTGGAAATTTGAGGTTGTGACAACATAAAATCGTTACTAACAGGTTGTGCCAACATCATTTCGATTGTCAGTTAACTTAACCAGTAAAACATCATAGCAGCTATGATAGAATAATAAATTAGTGTTGTTATAAATCGGTATAAGTGACGTCGCTCATATAACATTTTCAGTCGTACAATTGAAAATGATTTGCCTTTTTAATTCATTACATGTAACTATCAACCTTTCTGATTGTTTCTGTAAAATTATTTCTGATATAAATATATTGACAGATGGCAACTGTCAGCAACAAATAAAACAAATGCTCTTTGGTTTCGATAAATTATGTTGCGGGGTTGATCATTTGTCAGCGCGTAAGCCACAACACAACATTATAACAAAGAAACAAAACTAAAACATCCCCCTCCATTGTCCCCTAGAAATAACAAAGCATACTGTTAAAAGAACCCTTTGTGGTCGTGAGCTGTTTTTTTGTTTTTAGTCAGGTTATCGTCTCTTCAACATATTCTCCGTTTCCATTCTAAATATAACTTGAAGTTCCTTAGGCTTAGTAACATTTAACTGGTAAACAGACTATCTTATACAAATTAAAAGATAAACCTGTAAGTTTCCAAAAACGGATTTAGTGTAAAATGCATAAAGATGACATACAGAGTTGGGAAAAATTATGACATTGTCCTACATCAGCATATAACAAAACAGATCACAAGAATGTTTTAAATTAAAGTGTTCCAGATACAATAATGTTGACAAGATATAGATATTTAAAAGCAATACAACGAAAACTAAAGCAATCGCAATACACGACCACAAAGCAAATTTAATGTGTTTTAGGACAACTTTTATTTTTCATTAAAGACACATACATGTACCCATTGGGTATTACAAAATATGTAATAAAATTGAGGATGGAAACGGGAAATGTGTCAAAGAGACAACAACCCGATCAAAGAGCAAATAACAACAGAAGGTCAATTGGTCTTCAACACAGAGAGAAAATCCCGCGCCTGGAAGCGTGCTTCAGCTGGCCCCTCAACAAAATGTGTACTAGTTTAGTAATAATGTACGTCATACTTAACTCCAAAACATATAAAGAAATAGAATAAAAAAATCACACAAGACTAACAAAGGCCAAACATGTTTTCTATACAAGTCCAGTTGTTCAGTATGAGGTTTATCTGTGTTATATAACAACTTTTCTGTTTGAAGTTATGATTTGATAAAAAAAAATCAAGTGTTCTTATTTAACCAATCTACCCTCCTCCAAAGCAAGAATGACATATGCACTACATGCACAGGTATGATCGTTGTCAAATACATAACACACCAAATGCGCAACAAGTTCAACAACGTTATCTTAAAGCTGGTAAGTAAATAATTGTACCACTATTTTAGACATTTTTACCTATTGTGTCTGTTTGTTTTGTTCAGGCATCGTTGTCAATGTAATGGAATTTACTGCAAATGTCATACAAGTGGGAGGTTTAGCTAGCTATAAAACCAGGGTTCAAAAAAAGTAAAATCACAAAAATACTGAACTTAGAGGAAGATCAATTGGGAAAGTCCATAATCACATGGCAAAATCAAATAACAAAACGCATCAAAAACGAATGGACAAGAACTGTCATATTCCTGACTTGGTACAGGCATTTTCAAATGTAGAAAATGGTGGATTAAACCTGGTTCTATAGCGCTAACCCTCTCACTTTTGTAATGACAGTCTCATCAATTTCCGATATTTTTACATTGATGCGTTAAATAAACAGACACAATAAATATAATAGTCAAAATATGGGTACATCAGTCATCATCGTTTAAAATTTTAAAAGGAACAATTTAACAGAACACAAAAACATCTACTATCTACGAACACATTTATTGAGTGTCTGACGTCAGAAAATTTTATACGTCACATAAATTCACCATTGTCTAAATAAGAAAATGCCGGAAGCAAGTCAGGAATATGACAGTTGTTGTCAATTCGTTTGATGTGTTTGAGCTTTTGATTTTGCTATTTGATTAGGGACTTTCCTTTTTGAATTTGCAGTGTTTGTGTAGATTTAGAGATTGAATCTTGAAAGTCAATTAGAATAGACACAGTAAGATCGTTTAGTGAACTATTGGTTTTGAAAAACAAGTAGTAAAATAAATGTTTCTAACAATCATGTTATAGATTGTATTTGTTTAAAACCATCATTCGAAGCTATCCTGGTAATTATTCATTCTAAAAATATATATGACGGTCATTTTAATCTGACTAGAACTCCTGAAATTCATTGATCTTCGTAAAATATGGATATCTTATAGTTTCCTAAACAGGCTGCTTTTGTTTACCAACCCTTACCTTCTTTTGAATTTGATAGTAAATAAATATGCACTTTGTTATTCAATCTTGATTGATGCCTCGTTACGCACAGTCGGATTTTCAATGATGATACTTCATTATAAATAGAATCCTATCCTTTAAAATCATTACTTATATGGTTTGTCAATATATTATTTTCATTTGTTGCTAATTACGGAGGAGCAGGTTTTCATATCAAGAGTTGACTCTTTCGGAGTAATTTCGTACAGTTAAATACTACATATATTCTATTAAGAAATTGAAAACTACAGGAATATGACGTAATCATATGGTAGTTCATGAAAAATTTAAAATGTTCACAAACTGTAATGTCATGAATGTGCCAGTTCTATCCGACCACTCTAGTTAGGTATGCAAGGATTAATATCAGTTTGATTTGGGTATGGAATTTGAGAAAAATGTGGGTAATACTTTAATAAACAAACCCCCGACCGAAAAAAGTGACTTTTTATTATTTTTTAATATTCAGTCCTCCGATCTATTAAGTTATACAAATAGAACTTTTATGGCTTAGATGTTTTATAGATTGTAACGTATAATTTATTACTTGATTTAAAAAGTTCAGAATCAAATATTGAAAAATATCGTCTTACTAATTTTCGTGCCAACAAACACTCGAATAGCATATTGGAAAGTTTACCCTATGTTGAACAAAATATAGGTAATCGATAATGTAGGTAATTACAGTGTTAAATTTATTACTGCTAGTAATAGTTTAAGGTTCTTATCAACTTCTTTGAAAAAAGACATTAGCTGTAGAATGAACCTGTGTCGATTGATTTACCATTAAAACGGACAGTAATGTTGGATAATAAACACTCAGGAATGTTTTACTTTGCTCAGATAATTAAATAATTATATTTGAACACAGTTTTTAGATTTACTTTGAATAAACACGGCAAGCGTATATAGAGGAACGTTCATGATATATTAATACTTTTATGTTGAAATGCGAGGTGAGTTTGACATTTTATCATGCAGTAAGATATCAATGTCGCATCTTCTGTAAATGCATTAAAGAGGGGGACAAAGGTGTGCAATAACAGCAAAACAGCAAATTGATTTGGCTCATAACAGATAACAAGGAATTAAAATGGACAAAAACAGATAACAGTAAATGAAATATTAAAATAATTCGGTCTTTGACAAATCAGTATTATAATCCTTTGTCATGTTTGTAATGCATTCCATTTTCTATGACTATGTTTTTAGTATTAATTTATGTATCTAGAATGTGTTTAAATTACTACTCAATATATTATAATATTTTTTATACGCTTGTTTACGGAACGTATTATGGTATACTGTTGTCCGTCTGTTGTCAACATGTCGGACATTAACTCAAAAACTCTTTAACCAATTTGCATTAAACTGTGGGAAATTGTTTATATCTATTGACGTGAGCTCCCTTTTCGTTTTTTTTGTTTTTTTTTTATAAATTTTAGATTTTAAGTTTCTGGGTAATGGGTTTTTATTCAATATAATTTCAGTTTTCTGATAATATCTCATAAATGCTTTCACAAAGCAAGGAATTTTGGTGAATTGATTATATCTATTAACATGAGGTCACTTTTAATTTTTATAAATTTTAGATTATACGTTTCCGAGTTAACGGGTTTTATTAATTAAAAAGGGGGGATTTTCCAGTTTTCAGACATTAACACAAAAATGTTTTCAGCAGTTCTCATGAAACTTTGCTGAAATGTTTATATCTATTGTTGTAAACTCCCTTTCGATTTTTATTAATTTTAGATTTTATATTATTGAGTTAAGGGATTTTATTCATTAGAAAAAGGCGGTATTTTCTAGATTTCAAAAATAACTCAAAAATGCTTTCAGCAGTTCTCATGAAACGTTGGTGTATTGTTTATATACATTGACTGAAGCTCCCTTTGTTGCTAATAAAAAAAGACCTAAAAGAGTTTGAATATTCTGACTTTTTCTAAATGACCATTTAATGACAATGACAATGAGGCAAAGTGGTATATAGGGTAGCAAATCAAAAGCACCAATTATAAGCATGCATAAGTACTTCGAACGAATTTTGACACTCCAAAAGCAATTTATTCCACTATTTTCAAAGGCCTTATTTGAACAATTTTTTTATCAGTTGAGGTTTTTGATTGTACCAAGTGTACTAGTAAGTAGAATACATAATAGTAGGGAAACAATGGTTGAAACGAAATAAATCTTTGTTTGTAATGAGTTATGTGCAGCTTCGGACCAAAGTACATGGTTGGAACTTTCATTGTACAATGCATTTGGTTCTGCTTTGAAAAGAATTACAGAGCTGAGTCTATGTACCATATTATATAAAAGGTTAACTGGTTGTTAGGACCTAGTCCTTAATTGAGATCCCTGTCAGATGTTCCTGGCCATATGTTTTCCTTTTTGTCATATTAAGAATTGTTTTGATTTAATATGTTCGTACGGGAAACAAGGAACATTATTCTCATACAAAAGATTAAGATAATTCTAAATACACATCCATAAAAAAAATGGAATTTATTACAAAGGATAATCATAAGATATACTTAAATTGTCCTGGACCTCACTTCTGTGATGGGTAAATGTTAATGGAATCCTTCTCTGAATACGGGACAAACATATTAGTAGTGGTAGACCCCAATGTCCACTGATCTTCAATTTATACCAAATATTAACTGTCAAAAAAAAATGCTAACATTCCAATTGTCAATAACAGCTAACAGCATATACAATAAAACTAATAGCCCAATAACAGCTAACAAAGAATACGACAATAACAATTACAGCAAATTTATTTTCAAAATAACAGATAACAAAGAATTAAATTGCCCCATAACAGCATAACAGTTAAACCCCTTGCCCCCCCCCCCTCATTGAACTTTTCAGACTTACAAAAGGCTCATCGGCACCGATTTAATACATGACTTGAGCAACAACTCGGGTGCTACATACTGAAGTACTGAACATCGGAAGACCGAAAGTTCTTTTGGATGGTCACAAGCACTTGTCTCAGAAAAAACCCACATCTCTATACCTAAAAGTAAGGGTAAGGTACATAGGTATATTTTTTTCTGAGACAAGTTCGTGCGTCGATGATGAATAAATGACAGGGAAGTCAACCTCAACGTAATAACTATTATATTCTAGTGATAAAATTCAGTATGTTATGGTTTGTTGTTATATATGATATTTATATTTGTCTATAAAAGCTACATGTATAAATTTAATTTTCATCCATTTTTATATCATTCTATTCAACTATTCTAATGAAAGTGCAGTGCAAGTGCATGATGGACACTCTTCTGTAATAATTCGATTTTACTAATAGATTTGATTTGAGTAGGCATTCTAATTTTCCCGCGAAGCGCTCTTGAGATATTCCTGCGCATGCGTATACACAATTTTTCGGTATTCTTAATTTGTTATTGATATATATATATATATATATATATATATATATATATATATATATATATATATATTTCTCACTACAAAACATTTTCATTTCATTTATCTATGTTCTTAAAAATTATTTTCATGAATATTTATTCATGAACTTGATAGATACCAAGCGATAAGGAATGTTATTTTGCGATCAGTTATTAGTAAAAAACGAAAGTCACATGGGTAGAAATGTCTGTGGCAACAATAAACCATAATGCCTTCACGGTCATCCGATGAAAAAAAAGGACTGCTTATCCATAAACACCTGTAGTTTTCAAGTATTCCGTTCAAATATTTTGCAACTATCAGTTCGGAAAGCAGACTTTTTACACGACTATTTACTACTTGTGAAGATGTGCATTTGGTGATATTTTGATTTTCCGTCATTGATTATTGATTCTAACGCAATTTTTAGGTAACATTATTTTCATTGGCTAACAGTTACCGTCAAATCCACAGTTGATCAGTCATCACTAAGTAGGGACCCGACATTTTGAATTGATCGGTTCTAATACTACAATATTAGAGAGGTTGAGATTGGAAACTTGTACGTGTACGGGTACTTGTAGCCACACGTACACGTACACGAAGAAACGTCTAGATTTTTTGTTGAGATTTCGCTGTCGCACGTGTACTGGTACGTGTACCTAGACTTACACGGAAGAAATATCTAGTGCTTGCTTGAGATTTTTTTTACGTGTACGGATACTTGTATGACTGAATTGCGGTTTTGAAAACAACAATTTCATTGGCTGGCTTATTCCTCACTTTCTTCTAGCTCAATATGTCTTCTGCCGAGATTCTCTTGTTGTCTGCTATTGAAGATAAGGACGAATTGGTCCTTATTTCAACTGAAATGAACCAGTCTCACGGCAATGTATACAATGGAGAAAAAATTAATTTGGAGGTTCTCACTAATGAACAATGCAGATTTATGTTTCGATTTGAGAAACAGGACATTGATAGACTGCGTGTTGCTTTGGGAATCCCACTAAAAATTGTATGTAACAATGGAACAGTTGCAAGTGGCATAGAAGGGCTTTGTATAGTTTTGAGAAGACTTTCATATCCTAATAGACTTGAAGATATCTCTCCAATTTTTCAAAGGCCGTTGTAGGAATTATCTTACATTCTTTCCAAGACGCTAGACATAATTTATGACAATACCAGTCAAAAACTAACTTCCCTAGATCAAGAGTGGCTGTCTGAAGAGTACCTTCGTACATTTGCAGAGGTCATTCATGAGAGAGGATCACCTCTTCTTAACTGTTGGGGATTTATTGATGGCACAGTAATGCCAATATGTAGACCAACCAGGCATCAACGAATTGTGTATAGCGGTCACAAGCGTGTGCATGGATTGAAGTTCCAGTCAGTTGTTGCACCAAATGGACTAGTGGCAAATTTATCTGGGCCAATAGAAGGCAGGAGACATGACTCGGGTATGCTGCGGGAGAGCGGTCTTATGAATCAGCTGGAAGGCACAATGAACAGGGTAGATGGAACGCCATATTCCCTTTATGGTGACCCAGCGTATCCTCTAAGGCCCCATTTGATTGCTCCATACAGAGGAGCAGCACTTACTGCAGAAGAACAAGAATTTAATAAACGCATGTCAGCAGTCCGTGTTTCTGTTGAATGGACATTTGGCAAAGTCCTTTCCTTATTTGCATTTCTTGATTTCAAGAAAAACCTCAAGTTGTACTTGCAGCCAGTTGGCAAATATTACTTTGTAGCAACTATATTCACCAACTGTCATACTTGTTTATATGGCAGCGAGACAGGAACATTCTTTGGATTAAATCCACCAACCCTAGAAGATTACCTCCAATAGGCATAAATGTATCTGGACATTTGCGTTTTTTCATTGATCAGTAAAATGGATTCCATTATTTTAATAAATAGTTTTTGTAAAAGATATCTCCTTGAATTTTTTTTTATCTTAATATAATTTCAGAATGAGAGTTCTTATTATTTTGATAGTTATCTAGTCCCATTACTCTCGACAGTTTCTGAATTTATAGAATTATTTTTTCCGAAAAAAATAGAAAAACTTAAATAAATCACACCCTTTCCACATCCCCACGGACGAGAATTTAGAAATGGTTATTTCGTGGGTCAATTAGGAGGAGGGATAAATGCTCACAAGCAAATTAAACCCTTTATGTGCCTATCCCAAGATGTGACCTTGTAATTCAGTGGTCGTCATATGTTGCTGCCTGCCTTACATGATTGTATTTGTTTTTTTCTGTTGCAGTTTTTAGATAAAATCAGGCTGTAAGTTTTCTCTTTTGAATTTTTTTCACATTTTGTCATGGCTGGGCCTTTGATATATGGTATGTTTTATTTTTTATTTTTGAAGGCAGTATATTACCATATAGTTGTTTACATCTTCGTTCTTTGGTGGATAATTTTCTCATTGGCAATCCTGCAACATATTACTTTAATAAAAACATTTTTAGCAACAGTGGCCATCTTGGTTTTTAAAATTAATTATACCAGACGTAAAGTGATGAATGTCTGTAGTTTAAATATGGACAATTAAATTAGTCTAAATAACGTAACAATATAGTATTTATTTCTTCAAATATAACATTTTCAACGATTTCCAATTCTTATCATCACATAGACTACTAAATTAAAAGTAAAATTAAAATGCAGTTGCTTTTGATTTATTTAAGATTTTTTTACAGTTTTGATAAGTTCCATCAATAAAAGCTGTTGTTGTTTGTCATTTTCTATCTTCTGTTTCCTCTCTTCCCTTTCCATCTCAAACCTTTCCCTCTCCAGCTTCAATTCCTCTTTCCGTATGCTCACTTCTTCCATTTTGATGTCTTTTTCGACATCACATTTTTCTTTAAGGTACGACATAATAGATTCATTACCCTTTATTTTGGTGATCTTACTGGGTGTTACTGTTACACCTTCACTGTCTACAAGAAGAAATTAATGTAACAATTTTACTTTTCAAACATAATATTGTTAAAGCATATGCCGTTACTTTCTATCTACAATTACGTAACCGGTTAGTATATCTTGGTTTTTTTTTTAATCAAAACAAGGTTTATATATTGTAGCCAGATATTCTCCTTCTTATATTCTGTTTCCTAGGCCTAAATTTGGTAGAAATCCACTTTCTTGCATGTCTTATACGTTTTGTGTTTTTCTATTGTTGAAGGCCATATAGTTATCTATAATTGCTAACACCAACTTCATTTCAACTTTGGTGGATAGTCTCATTGGCAATCAAACCACATCATCTTATTTTCATATTTTTATTTTTATCATTTCAGGCTGCTATATATACCTACTAAAAATTAACGAGTTTCTTTTTATTTTACATGTTTTATTCTAAATACATTACAGAAAATGAATACAGCGTACCATTTGAGATCTTAACTGGGGTAAGGGCTTCCATTGCCCTTTTTCTGATCAGTTTTGCAGAGTGTTCATCCTTGTCCTTCTGTTGAGCTTTTTCCTTCTGTTCTTTGTCTTCTTCTTCAGCTAATGACTGAATTTCTTGAAGAAGTTGTTGTTTTTCTGTGTATTCTTCTTCTGTTCCAGATCTACAATGTATTGGGAATCTACATGAATAACTATTTAACTATTTATTTAGAACTGCAATTAAACCAAGGAAAGAATTAAGAAAATGGCTATTCAAGAATAAAATGCAGGGTAGGCATGGTAGGAGAGAAGCATGGGAAGCTCTTTCTTAAGACCATGACCATACATAAAACGAGAAGATATTGGCCTTCTCTTGACTGGTATTATTTGCAAAAACACCTCCAGAACATGATATATCTGTTCAAAATGCCGATTAGTCTTGTACAAACATGTACACTCTGTCTGATTCAATCTGAATTTCAATTTTTTTTGTGTGTTAAACATGTTAAATGTACCTGTTTTAAAATGTATAAAAGTCAAATACTATTTTATTTACCTTTTTAGTGCTTCATAGTTTTCTTTCTGAAACTGCTGCAACAGTAACTGTGTCCTTTCTCTCACTCTCCTGGATGTTACATTAAATACTTTATCAACATTTTCCTTTACGTTTTGGGCAACAACTTCCCATTTTGTTTTGTCCTTGTATGGGTTTTCAGCCAACACCTCCTTTAGTAGGTTCAAATCATCCTTTGCTGAGAATCTCACCTGTGTTTTCCTAAAAAGTTTGGGTAATGCCATGCCTTTGCTACAATAAAAACATGTATGCAAAATCAATAATGTTAAGATTCGATTTTTAAAAAAATGTAAAGAGTTCAAAACTTGAATTTTTGCTACATTTTGATATTACAGTTTAAACTTAGCACATATTTAACAATCATAAAGACAAAATCCTCTGTTTTGTGTAATATTTCATTTTCTTATGCTTAAAGGGCCCTATAGGTCATGAAATATTAAATAACAATAGAAAATGGCAACTAATGAAGGAAAAGGCCTTGGAGAAAAGTGATAAACAGTACATAAAGGTGTGGATGTAATGGCACAATGTCAATGGTAAACAATTAATCAAATGAAGATGGTAAACAATTTGTTCGTCAATTTACATGTACAAGAGCCCTGCAACACCCTACATGTTATGTAGCTACTATTGTTATATAATGTTCAGTATACTTGTTTGAAAAGGTTACTTCCATATATATAAAAGCAACCAGTGTATTAAAGTTATTAAAGATGATTTATTGTTGGTTGCTTAACGTCCAGTGGCAAATATTTCATGCATGTTCAGGACGAGAACAAATAAACAACAAATACAATAGGTAGGTCCTGTAAGTTTAATAGAGGCCATTCGGGGAAGTTTAGACTGCCACTGTAAAATGAGTGGAAATTGGATAGGGACAGACATTTTGCTTTGCAACAGGCCGCCTACGGACCCCTCCAAGTGTTGTTGTAAGAACTCTTACGAGCATAGTGCGTGGCACTCTCTATACACGAGGCATCGGATTTAAAGTAAATTGGTTAGCAGGGGCGGATCCAGCCATTTTAAAACGGAGCGTCTTTTTACCACAGAACACCACAGAATACCACAGAACACCACAGAATACCACAGAACACTTAAAATATACCACAGAACACTAAAAATATACCACAGAACACTTAAAATATACCACAGAACATAAGAACAAACAGCAAAACAACTTAAATATGCAACATAACATTAAAATAACTCAACAAAATGCATGAACGAATATTAATTAGACGGTAAATCTAAATTTCATTACCGATCGCAAACCGCATATCGCTGAACAGCGCAATTTGTTTTTATTTATTTTTTTATTTATCGTATTAATTGTCACCTTAATATATTTTTTTAGTTATTAATGCCAAAAATTATATCAAATTAAAGTTTAAAATATCAAATATATCTACATTGAAAGAAGAAGTAGGGTCTACCTACTCTTATTCATCTGGCTTAATTCGTCTTAATTTGGTAATTTCATGTTTTAATATTAAAAAAATTATTGCATCTTTGCACAATTTTTGTAAACTTTTGTTTCGTACATAAGACGCTGAATTTCTTAATCTGTTGAATCGGTTTAATCTATTTATTACCTACGCGTGTCAGGCTTTGTTAATTCAAAATGTTTATAGCACATAATTAATTGTTAATTGCTATTTATGATAAGTGATGGATTATCACATTTAACATATTTATCAACGACGCGTGTCAAGCTTAAAAGTTGTTAATTCATCATTCTTATTAAGTTACGGAATACACAATATGTTTATAAAATTTACAATTTGGTAATTTTATATTTAAAATTTTGACATTGAATTTGTTTTCTATTTATCATCGAGGCGTGGCAGGCTTTATTAATTCAAAATGTATATAGCACATTACTAATTGTTAATTGCGATTAATCATGGATTATCACATTTAACACGGACCATTTAACATATTTATCAACGACGCGTGTCAAGCTTTGTTAATTCATTTTTCTTATTAAGTTACGGAATATAATATGTTTAGGAAATTTACAATTTGGTAACTTTATATTTTAAATTTTGACCATGTTGACATTGAATTTGTTTTCTATACTATCAATCTGATATCATTACTTGTCTTTGGCAAAACCTTTCGGAACTCAATATTAATTGTGGGGGAGGGGGATGAACTTAAGTGAACAACAATGATAGATCTTTTTGAAAATATTGATGGTCCTTAAAAGGACCTTTGTAAAATCCATCAAGTTGATGTATTACTCTAATTTTTCTTCATCCTCATCGCTGCTCAATTCTGGTAGGTTGTCGAGTGCGTCTTCCATTTGCCTGTCCTCCAATTGGTCAATTTCGTCAATTTCGTCAACCACCTTTAATTTTCTATACTGGTCACAATGAAACTGATAGAATTATAAAGTAAGACTGTTATTTCGATATTACGGTGTTTTTGTCCAGAATAAATGACAAATACAGCCTTAAACATCATAATATCGAAGATAAGCCTTCAAGATCGTGTCGGTGTTAGCACCCAAGAAAGAAAAACCATCACCAACACAATTTTTGGTAAAAAAGGGGGGTTCCAACCCCCGAAAAAAACCCTCCCTCGATCCGATTTTTACAAATTTTTGTGGTTGTACGTCGTCGGGCACCTGTTTACTATTATCACCGACACTTACGGCACTTTTCGCATGTAATAGTTTGAAGGGCACCACAATTTAAATCAATAACTTGTTTAAAAAGACGTTTTTAAAAGCCAAGTTTCAGTTAAATTGGTGTGAAAATAAATCTGAATCATATTTATGTCACAAAGTCAAAGACCAATGGCGCCAATTTTGCAAAAATGCAAATGGCGCCGCCTGATTCATTTTCCCCAAAACAGACGTGATTCATGCAGTCTATTATGCTGAATTAATAATATTTTGAAGAAATGTGATACAACACATGCTTAAAATTTTAAGATTTATAGTTTTGTTCCTATACAAAGTCAAAAGGCATCGTTAAACCCACACGGGTAACACTTACTTGTAGCAGTCTCTGCACACGTTTTGATCAACTTGTAACGTTGGCGAAAATCACGTGACACTCCAATTCTAGTGACGTAATACGAAAAAATACAAGTTTCACGTACCGGTACCGGTACAAGTTTCCGATCTCAACCTCTCTATTATCGAAAATTAAACAACACCTACATCAAAATGGCCGTTTTGATGTGAGTTTATCCAAATTTGTATCGTAGAGGTAACGTTTGTAAGTGTTCATTTGTATGACGCCACGTTTAGTCATGACGTCTTTGCGACATGATTCATGAACATTCGCAGAATTTTATTTCATTTTAAAATTGTACATTTTTCAAACTCTGACGTATAATTTTTTTGCATTAGAATCGAATTTACAGTACTGCGTCACCAGTAAAACTGCATTTGCGACCGTCAAATCGCAAAACGTCGGCAACTCGTCAACTACAACTCTGTTATTCCTTAAATCTTTAAAAGTCAAGACAATTGTCAGTTTGGTATTTATCTGATAATAATCATCTACATTTCTTCTACAGTGTACCATGGAAATATATCTGTAATAATATCCAAAACTTATTTCAAACACTTTTCGAAAAGGCCTTCGACATATTACACAGACTTTTTATACTGTGAAATTCCTACATGCGATTGTGAAGTGTCCGTTACAGTGTTAAATTTTTCCTACATAATTCGATGTACTGTCTAGCGAGCCTATATCTTTTATGTTTTTTTTTTACCGTGTATGGTGTTTATTTGCTTATAATGTAAGTGCATTTCGATATGAAGGCTTGTCTTTGTGAATAACAAAAGATACCATATGAACATTCAAACGCATAAGTCGAAAATAAGCGGACAAGGCCTAGGCAAAAGATGAAAAAGATCAAAATTCAAATAACAGTATACAATACACAACAAAGAAAAATAAATACTGAACTAAACGATACCCACTAGTATAAATCGGATTCTTCTACATTTAATACCCACAAAGTTAATGTTCTAACTTTCTTATTATTGTATTATCACCTTTTTCACGCACTCTGATATGGTGTATCTTATTTAGCTATTGGATATTATTTAGATAAAGCAGACGGCAGTGTTTACTTCAATTTCTGCTAATATCGTTTGCGTATCGTTGTTAATTCATTTTGCCAGTCTCTCTGACGATTGGTCTTTATATTAACCTCCAATTGTTAATCAAAGTATTATGCTATAAGTCAGACAGTCCAATTTAAATAAATACCGAACCTCGTCCCAATAATGATCAAACATTTCTGATTCAAATTTTTTTTTATAAAGGGGGCCTTCTGACTGCCTTGAGAGGGGTCCCGGTACAGTCATGCTTCAGTGTTTTTCTACATAATCAACCAAATTTTTTCCATAAAAGGGGGAAGGCGGCCACCTCCGGGTCCCCTGGATCTGCATATGAAAGTTATACATGTGGTTTTATTAAATCGTCTTACTAGTTGCCAGGTTATTTTTTCACAGGAAGATGAGTCAGAAAATATTTATCACGGAAAATTTCCATAGGAATCTGACTTTGATTTGAATATTTTGCTTTAAAAAACTTTATAGAATGTCTTTCTGGCAATATAGAGTATTGTTAATCGTCATCACAATCTGCATAGGAATGTCTACATCTATATATGGTCTGCACAAGATGGTTTTTGGAATTATTGTAGCTTAACATTACAATATATTGACGACTTTAGAGGTAAAGTTCTTATCGTTCCACTCCAGGGCACTAGACCGTTAATAAAGAGTATTATGTAAAGGCCTTCATGAGAATTTATATTACAAATTGATATAAAAAGGCTTAGAGTAATTTGAAAGGGGTAGTTTAGATAGAGCCATTTACTGTAACAACCAGTTAAATGAATATATTGCTGATATCAAAAGGGAATAAAAGAGCCTGTAAAATTGTATTTACAAATTGTGATTTAGATGGAAAGTTGTCTCATTATAGCACACGTACCACATCTTCTTATATTTATGGCATGCAAAATCATGGCTTTAAAGAAGAGAACATAAGTACTACAATGACCTACTTTTATTTTTAATGTTCATTTGACGTGGCTTGGTATCCCGTCATTTTGTTATTGTGTTATGTTAAATTTTTGTATTGTATTTCATTTTTGCCCATGTGCTTTGTCTATATGCCTTTTTGTTTTTCTTTGTTGACATGTTTGTTTTGTGTTTAAAGCGATTAAGATTATAACACAATGTTGACTGCTGTACCTCTATGTTTGACATTTTTACCTATTATGTCTGTTTGTTTTGTTTTGTTCACACATCGTTGTCAACATAATGGAAAATTTTGAGACTGTCATACAAGTTAGAGGTTTAGCTAGCTATAAGTCTAGGTTTACTTCATCATTTTCTAAGTAAGAAAATGGCTGTACCAAGTCTGAAATATGACAGTTGTTATCAATTGGTTTGATGTGTTTGAGTTATTTGATTAGGGATTAGTATAAATATAATCTTAAATAAATCCTAATTATATCTTATTTTTGATAGATAGTTTTATTCATTCAAATGTGACGTCATTTTTTGTTTTTGGTGTTCTGTTTTACAAATTCAAATGTGACGTCATTTTTGGGTCTTTTTTTACTGTTTCAAATGTGACGTCACTTTGCGTTGAGGCCTTGACTAATTCGTGTGTGTCTATTTTTTGTATTGGATTGTGTTGGATTTTTTTAGGGTTATGTAATGTATCCGGTTGTTTTCTGTAATTAGTTAATACTTCAGTTTTATCATGTATATCTTTTATATAGTCATTTTCTAAAATTTACTGTTTGCAAAAGTATAAATTATTCCAAATAATAGGGATGTTCTGGTACCTTACCTGGTAGTATACAGCTGTTCAAAACTCGTAAATCTATGTACAAAAAAACAAATTCGGGATAACAAACTAAAACTGAGGGAAACGCATTAAATATAAGAGAACAACGACACAAAATTAAAATGTAACACACACAGAAACGGACTAAGCATTAGACAAAATTTGATGAGAATAACATATATAACATCAAACCCAAATATATGAGTTTGGGATAGAAAAGTACCGTGACACGTCTTATAGTAATGTGAATTCACACTCAAATATAAGAGAAACAAACGACACAACAGAAACACAACGTTAAAATGTTACACACACATATTCGCCAAGTTTTATTTTGATATGAAAACTAGTAAAGAAGAAAATTGGAAATTATTAA
Organism: Mytilus edulis; assembly: GCF_963676685.1. Lineage (NCBI taxonomy): Eukaryota > Metazoa > Mollusca > Bivalvia > Mytilida > Mytilidae > Mytilus > Mytilus edulis. The sequence continues at coordinate 73,545,572 of NC_092356.1, read as the reverse complement.
TTTTATTTTTTGAAACTTCCTGACTTATGTGACGTAGTTTAAGTCTTTTTGCATGCCGGGAGTGAAATTAATCTCATTTAAGTCTTGTTCGTTAACCGTCTGATAACGTGATTTAAGGTAAGGTTTGCATGAAACCTGGATTTTTTTCTTAGTGATATTACACCAATATGATATATCATTTTGTTCAGGGAGGAGTACCCAATCATTTAATGAAAAAAAAAATCAAACATCGCCCGTCCAGTTTTTTCATGTGAAAAGCTCAAAATTCCGATTTTTGACGATTTTTAGGGAAAATTGTATTTGAATTCTTCTGAAATAATAATGTATGCGAGTGACTATAAAAAAATAAAACTGAACAAAACATGTATAAATAATTGGGGTCCATTCATTTATAATAAATTTTAATTAAAAAAATCATAAAAAGTTCCTAAAAACAAGATGTTTTAATTTTTGGGTTAAAAAAAAACCGTTGCCATGGCAACAAAAAGCCAAAAAAATCCTTTTTCCGGGTCCACCGTTTTTTTTTTAAAACTGTGATTTTTAGAATTTAACTATTTGCATTATAATGAGCTAACAAAATTGGTATGTCCCCGAACTCGTTTTTACGGAAATTGGCGTTATGTGTTCATCTTGTCATTTCTGTAAAACACAAAAATATTTTGTTTGTTGATCTCCAAAGAAGAGAGTCATCTTTAATAGCATCTTTTTACAAAGCATCATTTTGTCTTGTAACACTTTGGGACTGACCATAGTCAATGAGAGAAAACAGTGATTAACTTAGGGATGACATCAAAAGATCAATGTAGGATAAAAAAACAAACTGAATTCAAATAGTTTGGGGGGGGGGGGATAAAAGTTGCTGCAAGTTTTTATTAATTTGACATCGATTTTACATATAAAAATGGAAAAAAACTGTTTCTGAAAATGTCATTTTTATCATTTTTCTGCATAACTTGCATTTTGTCATGCTTTCTCCAAATCTTAAATAAAAAATATAGGTCACCGTGCTGGATTCCATGATAATCGCGATTTATCAAAAAAAAATGCGTCACCCCTTTGTAACCTCAACGTTAGCGCTAAAGTGCACGACGTCGCTGGCAGACAATTTCGACGTTATCGCTTCAAATTACCGGCGACATCAGATGTATAAATATTGCTTGTAAAGTACTATCTATAAATTGGTAACATTATTTTCGGAAGTAAAATTATGTGAATAAAAAATACCTCTCTGTGTTTGTGGTCTAAGTGAGAAACATCTAAAAAAAAGTTATTACGGACTGTTGATAATTTTTACGGCTTTCAAAAATTAAAGACTCGGCAATTTAGAACATGACATACAGGTACATTTACTGTACACACTCGTATATTATTTCATACTGTATGATGACCTCTAGATGTTGTTCTTTGTTTTGTTTTGTTTGGTTGGGTGCTGTTTCATTACACATACTCCTTAATATCCTTTAATTCAAGTTTTTATCACTTAAAAAATCCGTTTTTGTTGATACGAATTTAAAAAAAGTTAGCGTTGTTTGGACAGTAATCAAATTTGACGCGCATTGCAATTTGAATTAGAATTTACGTTTGGACGTAAAACATTTCGAATGCGAATTAAACTAATGCGAATTACGTGTGAACTCAGCATTATCCTGCAAACGGAACTTCTTTTTTTTGTACATAAATTGCAGTACTTAAATTATGCCGTTACTTTTCTCGTTTAAGTTGTTTTACCTTGTCATTACGGGACCTTTTATAGCTGACTATGCGATATGGGCTTTGCTCATTGTTGAAGACCGTACGGTGACCTATAGTTGTTAATTTCTGTATCATGTTTGTCTCTTGTTGAGAGTTGTCTAATTGGCAATTATACCACATCTTCTGTTTTATGTGGTCAGAAAACAGAAGCAAAATCTTACAAAGGAGAATCTTCAATTTACTAATGGATGCTTTTGTCCAGACAGAAACTATCATTTTGAAATTTTTGATTTGGCAAAAAACGATTGAGTTAATAGCGAGAGGACTGGATATATTACGATTAGTTGCGATTAAAATCATTCTCTCATAGCGTAATTTTATTGGTAAATAACTATTTTTTTTCACCACAGCGCGTAAATAAAATACCGCATGTCCATTCCCCTGTCTGTCCTTCCGGACTTCTGGCTAATTAGATTTTTCTAGTATTAATTCTTGCCAACTTCTATTAAACTGATATCGTATGGACACGTTCGAAAATCAGTGCATATCAACTATTCTTTAAAAGAGTTATGCCATTTGGAAATATTAATTATATTGAAAATTGCATTGTATTTTCTGTCATTCCGTCATTTCTCTAATATATCTATAAAAAAAAACAAAGTAAAAAATAAACAGCTACGCTTCCAGCGCATGATACGCTCTTCGCCAAATATATGTTTTTAAAATAACACGAGGGTTATACGGGAAGTCATGCAAGGTATATCCTGACTCATTCATTATTCTTGCTCAATAGGAAGTTTATATATCACAACATGTTTTATATGATCCCCAAATTGAAGCTCAAAAAAAAAAATTCAAGAACCCAAAAATGAATTAAAGAATCATCACGAAAAAGTATACAGATCTTAAGAATAATTTAACAAAAAAGTATGTGAAGTTTTATGCAATAATTACAGATAGTTTCTGAGATACGGCGCGACATGTGAACCCCATCCCATTTTGGTCATAAACACAATATCTCTAAAATCAAATTCTGAATCATTCTCAAAAGTATATACAAATTTTTCAGAATTATATAACTAAGAAGTGTGTAAAGTTTTGAACAATAGTCATAAAACGTTTTCTAGATACAGCGTGAACTGTAAACAAAACTGTTCTAGTTAAAAAGTCCTGTAACTCATAAAGTTCACAAAAAATAATACAGATCGTTTGACCATCATGACTGAAAAAACAACCATGTTCAGTTTAATGATAATATGCTGTACCATATTTACGACGGACAGACGGACGCGGGCATTTTTATACCATTTTACGTCTCGTCAAAATTTTTACGGGTGTATAAACATATTGTTTGCTATTGCCTTTTGTTAGATAAACTACGTGCAACGTGGAGGAAATAGAAACTTTGTTCTTTTATAAAAGTTGTATCATTGTTTTTATTAGCGGCATACCATTACTTTTTTTACTTAAATAAATTGAATAAATTGTTCAGAAAGGAAATTGACTTTTTCGTGTACATACATTTTCGGTATTAGTTTTAAAATATCATTGGTTTTCTGTGCTGTAATAAAAAAATCGGATCCGGACCAAATCGTGGATGATGAATGATAATAAAATTTTAATTGACATGCATGATATAAGAAACACCAAAAGGGTCAGTCGTCTTGAGATTGCTCACTATACGATATTTGTTGAAGATCTCAAAGAAACAGTAATGTGTTTTATTTCAGATCTTATTATTGTTATTAGACTGTTATCCTGGTAGAATAAAATGCACTGACTAATATTAATGGCGTAGAAATTAGCATGCGGGTGAAACAGAAATTGGAGCATGGAAATTCCACATTACGTTTCTTATTACGGAAAATGACACACACTACGTCCCGCAAAAAGTGACGTTTTGCGGGAATTCAAACGCTTAACGTCGCGCCAAGAGTTAACTCCCTTGAAACTGTATCGGATGCCCTTAAAGTGCATCGATGACTTTTGGTGTAGCTATTACCCAACGAAAAATAAGTGAAAGCCATGCAACTTTTAAAATAAGATCGTGTGGATTTTTTTAAACGAATTTTAATAATAAAAGTAAATCATACAATCGAACATTTTTATGATTTTTTTTCTACAAATACTTTAAACAAACATATGAAACTGACATGATCGATAGTGTATTAAAAATACATGTTTGTATTCTGACCTTTTTGCTTCATTCCAGCAAAATTTTTCACTTGCTTGTACGGTGGAAATAAAATGTGTATTGTTTTGTGACACTTAGTAAATGTTGAATGCGTAGTTAAACTCAAGGTAATTTTAAAAAAGATTAGCATTATGTAATTCCAATCTTTTGATCTTCGTTCAGTGAAATCTAGACGTCACGGTTCACTGGCATTTCAGGTGTGAACAACATTTCGTATCGGAATGGTAAAGGGGAGTCAGTCATAGTTTTAGACACAGAAATGTAAAAAAACAATTAGAATTAATAAACGAGAATAATAAGGTCGCACAATAACTGGATAGCTGTTGTATATTTTTATATTTTGCATAAGATCACTTTTAAATGAATTATGACTTCTGATTACTTTTGTAACGATAAAATACTGATTTTAATTGAATAAATTTATTATAAATAAAAATAGCCTTCTAAACACGAGTGTATGAACTGAAAATTGTACTATTTTAAATTAGAATCGGCAACCTGAAATATTTCAAACAGATTATTAACAATTGCAATTATATAAATTAGTCCATCCAAAGCGATCTTTTTTTACCTATTTATGAATAAATGTTCTCATCGAAATATTTTAAATCTCACAACGCATGAATACTTCAGCTATATGAAAAAAAAAGATGTTTTAAAAAATTTAGGACATTAAAGGATCTTCTTGGAATGGAATCGAAAAGATATTCTTTTCAAGTGTGAAAAACATCAACAAAATGTTTGCATAATCGGGAATGTCCTTATTAAAAAAGTCTTCGTCTCACAACGTATAATACTTTAGCTATTTGACCAACGATGTTTAAAAAAAAACATAACGAATTTTAAGTCTGTTTTAACTGGCAAGAATACCCCTAACGCGGGGGCCGCTAAAGCAAACAAGCAGTTTATTCTTTAAATTGCTTTCATTGAATATCAAGAAAGAAAATAAATCCCGAAATTGATTTGAAACTTTGATACTCTATAGTTTTCCCTGGAAAATATTCACATCCCTTGGAGATCATTGTGTACACCCAGTTGCGTATGTATTACATGCATGTCGGAACAATTGTGGTGATGACGAATTTCTTCCTTTATTCGAGAACAATCTAATTGATACATAAATCTGTGATTTTACTATGTCCATAACTTCGATGAGCCAAAGCAAGTTATATATCGACCTGTATTTAAATCATTCAAATTGGCTCTCTTCTTCTTCTTCTTTTGGTATACAATAGTCTATTACATACTGTTGGCATACGTGGACTAGTCTATTTACAAAACTTTTACTCCAATTTACACAAAATGTATGTTTCTTTATTATGTTCAATGTATACATGTATAGCAATTTGTGCTATAGTTCCGTAACTTATTATCCAGGCGTATAAACTAATGGTCGACAAGTGCGTTAATTTTTTTAAATCAATATTTCTGGTATGTTCCAATCTGTCCTTCACTATTGACAACGAGTATATATTACATTTTACCAAATTTACCCTTGAAAAAAAATATGTATATAGATTTTTATTTCATCAAATCTTGTTTTTTTTGTATTATTTATATTTTTATAAATATTATTCTTTACTCCAGAAATGTTATTTATAGACAAGCGTATGCGTTTAGTAATGACTAATATATTATATCACTTTCGGACACGCAAGACAGAGATGTATATTATACACCTAATAGTTCAAAATGGAAAGTTATAAGTTATCGGCCGTGTACACTGATCAATACCCTTAGAAGTGAAACGATGCATGAACTTACAAGCCCGACAGGAAATCGCTTGAATACCTGGACGTGTCACCTCACACCTCTCACAATATCTTTGGGAGTAATACCTTTAGCCATGCGGGTGATCAGTTGCGAGAAGATCCGATTTATTTGAATAAAGTTCATTACATAAAAGAATTATGAACAAATTAGATTTTCGAAAACAATTCATTTTTTACGGAACACTTACTTATGATTTGAACTTTAACTTTTTAACTATTTCCAATATTAACAGTTTAAAAATAACAGACCATGGTTATTCCTAAAAAATAAGAAAATTTTCCGTATCAAGTTCGTTAACTAGTCGGATAAAACAACCGTACGGTTGACAAGATATCGACACGCAATTACGACTACATCAGGTTACTGTAGTTTTGGTCCTTAGACATATCGTGGTTTCAAATCGAACAAGATGACAAAATGGCCGAACGCAAAGAATTGATACTCTGAATATAAAATCGATGGTGATCTCTTATCTAGCAGAATAAAACTTTAATATCGATGAATTTGAGCGTTTCTATACAGAATGGACATAATATCATTTTTTGATTTTTTTCCGAAGTTTCCCTTTAAGTCTTTTTTTTATTTATCAGTCCTTTTTTATTCAGTTTGTTAACAAGAGAAACATAAAAAGAAAGCCAATCAGTTTTGACAAAAATTTGCCTTACTCGATGAGTTCGAAATAAAGGACAACAAAAACACGTTTACAAACCAATAGACGAATATTTAACACAGCAAGATGTTTTTCAGTTTCATCGTCTTCTGTAATAGGTAATTTTGTTTTTTATTATTCTAATCATGTTCATTGGCAATGGGCTAGGCGCGAGAAGGAAGATGTAGACACTCTTTCCATATGGATTAAGGCAGTGAGGTCGTTGATACAAATCAGAATTAAGAAACTGAATGGGTCTATCAATGCCCATGCTACATCAATCTTTAAAGACCCAAATGTTGCAAAACACCTATCCTACCTCCATGACAAATATGTTGTTGTCCCCGCAGATAAAGCCCCAATTCAAACAACATCATTTTTGTGTGTAAAACTCATTACATTAACTGCTTGATAAACGAATTAGGTATTGACAATTCACTTGGAAACTCGTCATATACCCTCACGACACTTACCAAAGAGGAAATCCTGGATAATCATAGGTCTGTTCTGTGTTCCTTTGGAATTTTAACCAAAGATGAAGAACTTGATCTTCCATCACTGTATTGGATACTGTAAACCAACTTAATTTCGCGAGCGATTAATTTTTGCGACTTTCGCGAGTACAAAAATAACGCGAACTTAAATCGTCGCGAATATATATAACTTGGATCTTTCCTTATTAAACTACATCAAGTTAATTAGAAAATTGCGAAATTAAATCACCGTGAAGTAGACTAGCTGGAGATAAACGCGAAATAAAGTATGCGCGAAAATAAGTTGGTTTACAGTACCTAAACTACATAAGAGTCCTTACAAACAACGGTAAATTACTGGGTCGTCCAAGTGCTCCACGAAATCTCTTTCTAAATTATTAACATCCATTTTATCAGCAATCAAAGACGGGTTTCAAAGTTATTGTGAAACTGCCTATTTTAGAGGTGGCGTGAATCAGATGTGTATACTTAAAAATTCCAAAGATCTTTTAGAGTACATACAATCTAACTCTCTTTCATCTTGTAACAGTATTAAAACATTTGACTTTTCTACTCTTTACACTAGTATTCCACATTCCAAACTAAGAGACAAATTGAAAGAGTTGATATTGCTTTGCTTTATAAAAAAAGAATGGCCAACGTAGATACACGTATCTTGTCTTAGGGAGGGATAAATCCTACTTTGTAAAGGACCACTCTGATTCAAACAAAACATTCTTTGAAACAGATATTATCAAGATGCTTGATTTCTTGATTGACAACATATTTGTTACGTTCGGAGAACATGTTTATCAACAGACTGTCGGCGTTCCAATGGGAACAAACTGTGCCCCCATTATGAGGCTGACTTCATGCAGGACCTTCTTAGGAAGAAAGATAAGAAGTTAGCAATATCCTTTAACTCTACTTTTCGCTATATAGATTATGTTCTTTCACTAAATAATTTAAAATTTGGTGACTATGTGGAACGCATCTATCCCATCGAGCTAGATATAAAAGGATACCACAGATACAGTTAAGTCGGCCTCATATCTTGACTTACATGTATAAATTGACAATGAGGGTCGGTTGAAAACAAAACTTTACGACAAAAGAGATGATTTCAGCTTTCCAATTGTGAACTTTCCATTTCTAAGTAGCAACATTCCAGCAGCACCTGCATACGGGGTATGTATCTACCAATTAATACAATATTCCCGTGTTTGCATTTCCCATCATGATTTTCTTGATAGAGGGTTGCTGATCAAGGAAGCTTTTAAACCAAGAGTTCCAAATGGTGAAGTTGAAATCATCCCTTTGTACATTTTACGGATGCCATCACGGATCTGCTTACCATCCGGAGCACCTGAGATCACCCCTAGTTTGTTTTGTTTGTTTTTTTTTAGGGGGGGGGGGGGTTCGTGTTGTTTATTCTTTAGTTTTCTATGTTGTGTCATTTGTGCAGTTTTTTCTTCATTTTAAGTCATGGCTTTTTCAGTTTGTTTTAGATTTATGAGTTTGACTGTACCTTTGGTATCTTTCGTCCCTTTTTCATTGTAAATATATATATCGCACCGAAATTTACACGTCTCCGTTCATGTCTACATAGAAATTGTAATTCGTTTATTCAAATATAAAGTATGCAAAAGTAATACTAAACTAACAATAGGTAACTTTGAAGTTCATAAATCTAAAAAGTAATAGAAAAAAAAACCCATAACCAAATGATCGTGCATCGTTCACAAAATGCTGCATTAATGAAAATAAATGCATTAATTGACAAGTCATTTTCCTGAATGCGTAGTTTAGTAATGAACGATACAAAATCGCCTTTCCTTGATTACACTCTGTTATTAGACTAATTGTCATGGGGATAAACAATATCCTATACTAAATCCTTCCTATTCCCCCCTTGGAACTTGTCACACTGACAGGTAGCCATAAAACGTGACTATGCGAGAAAGGAAAATAGCTGTTTTAAAATCTCTGATCTCAATCTTAACTAATTTTCTGCTGAAAACCCGAGTTATTTTCCACAAGCTGTAAATTTTGTATCGAAATACATTCACTAATGGTCTGTATTCCCGGTTGTACCCTTTCCATTAAAATTTAGATTTTAATGAAATTTAAATTGACAAAAATAACATGAACTATATACCTAAACCACGCACATTTATGTTATATAGCTGACAGAATATAAGAATAGTCATCGATAATAGATTAATGTGGGCTAAAAAAATAAAGTTAAGTCTGATATCATATATAAACGAAGGTCTGAATTGTTGGCGATATCATGAACAAAACAAGCATAATGTTTATTATCATATATATGTATGTATATTCTAGACACAACAAATTAAAAATGAAAACTTTCTTTTTGTAGTCCACGTAGGATGTGTTTGTGTGAAAAAATAATGATGAAATATACAATATTCAAATAGTTAACATCATTAGTTTTCTCGTTTTAATTGTTTTACATTGTCTTATCGGGGCCTTTTATAGCTGACTATGCGGTATGGGCTTTCCTCATTGTTGAAGGCCGTACGGTGACCTATAGTTGTTAATGTCTGTGTTATTTTGGTCTTTTGTGGATAGTTGTCTCATTGGCAATAATACCACATCTTCTTTTTTTTTTTTTATATCATGCAGTTTTCAAATTTTAAATAGATAACATCATGCAAGCCAACCATTTTATTGTAAAATAACTCGAGTTTGTTTTTGAACAATTTAAATTTATCAGAAAAACATGGTTTCTAAATGAAATAAACATCACAGTTATCGAAAAACTAGTCATTATCGTGATACATTCACTGTCCGTATAGGGCGGAGTCATGATCGCTGTCGTAATCAATATCTCCGCCCTTTGTGCAGTGCATATATCACAATAATGACCAGTTTTTCAATAAATATAATGTAGTATATCGAACATGTATTAATAAACATGAAACGTATACGGCATATAATTAGCAGTGAACAGAGAATAGCATAGAGTAGAAGTAAGATAAAAATTTAATACAATGACACCATATAAAGCAGGCACTTAGTTTCTATTAATGTCTTGTGAGTTGATACATCTTATAGTAGTTTTTATTTGTGTAATTCCTTCTTTTTTATTTTTCTACTTTTTTATTTGTAAGGTCGTCCCTGGTTTTACCCACATTAACATCACTTGAATACATTCTTATCTAATTGAAAGTTTTATATATAAAACATTTTTTATTGTTAATTTTTCAAGACATTAAGTAAAGTAACTACAGTCGACAGCACGTTTTGAAAATAAAGCATCTCAGTTATAGATGATAATCGCCAAGATTATTTCTGTATAATGCATTGGAATGGACTGGGTTGTTATAAAAATATGATTAATTTCCAAGCTTATTAGAGATTAAACGGATTATATTGCATACAAAGGTTTTGTAGCTATCATCCTTGAACTGTTTTTACGATAATGATGCTGCATAAACTGGATTTTATTAGAACCGAAAACAATATGCAAAGTCAACGACGAAAATAAGTATAAATTGCGTGTTAAAATGTATAAGCTAAAATGAAACTGATGTTAAAGCAATTAGGGCACACGTAGTTCTGTCATTAAACATAGAATATAAAATATAAAGCTTTCTTTTACTTAGTAGTCTTTTTGAAATGAATATGACTGCTAATAAGTCAAGGTTTATTATATCTTGTGATCATGACTTGTGCTCTTTAATGATCACATAACAATCAAGTTTGGTCTATTGGCTATAATATTCATAACAGATAATCATGTGCTTAGTACGTAAGGGTCACTTTTTATCAATCAATATTACATTACCGAAACATATATGAGTAATTACGTAGTATAGAAGCACTATATGACGTTTTACTTTAATGCTTAAAAGAGGGACGAAAGATACCAAAGGGACAGTCAAACTCATAAATCTAAAACAAACTGACAACGCCATGGCTAAAAAATGAAAAAGACAAACAAACAACAGCACACATGACACAACATAGAAAACTAAAGAATAAACAACTAAAGAATAAACATAGTTTTTCGATACTCTAGATAAACACGGTATGTATGTGGGTTTTTGTCTTTTAATAGGGTTCATTGTATGCAGATAAACACCACAGCATTTCTGCTTTGAGCGTTCCTGATGAAATTATTTCCAAGAAATTGCCTTAAATCAATAGTTTTTGTCAGATAATCACACTCTGTAAAAAAATAAACCAATTGTGCAATTAGTTACATTGGTAGATTGTATCCATTCCATTGTATATGGAAACTACATTTTTAATGGTATTTGTTTGTAATTAAATTTAAAATACATTAAGGCAACAGAAACGAATTTTTAGATAACTACTGCCATATTTCTAACTATGTACAAGAAATTTTAAGAAAATATGGTGGGTTGAACCTGATTTTATGGCTAGCTAAACCTCCGTGCTTTATGGAAATATTAAATATATCGCTAAAATAATGACTTTACATGACGGGAATGCAGTACAAATACATGCAAGAACACGAAATACAGGCAAATACATAAATAAATAACATAATTGTACATTTCGACAAAATAACAACGAATAACTAGAATTGACTAGGAAAGCACATACAAAGAGCTTAATAGCTTATGATAAATTAGGTTAGACATTATATCTGATGTGAATGGTTGTATAATAATTCATTTAAAATACAACTCAGATGACCAATCCATATTCAATCAATCTTGATTCTAAAACCTTCCAAATCATTACATTTGATGATTTTCTTCTCAGATCATGTCTACAAGATAGATATTTTTGAAGATGATCAGTGGGGTTTATTAATCAGACCCGACTTGTTATATTTCTAAGGAAAGGAATTAGGCTACAATTGTCTAGATTTTTTTAAAAGTTATAAACTTAACTTCTAGACAACATGTACTGTATTTTTAAATATAGCAAATTAATGGACGAAAGCAAACCACAGAAATCAATACAATTTATGATGTATACAAGCTTGATGGGTGTTCTATGTTGGAAATCTGGTGCTTAATGATTGCAATTTTTTAGTTGTATAACGACTACTAATAGGTTGTGACTACATACAATCGTTACTAACAGGTTGTGCCAACATCATTTCGATTATCAATGATCTTAAGCAGTAAAACATCATACCAGCTATGATCAAATAATAAATAAGTGTCGTTATAAATCGGTGTAAGTGACGTCGCTCATTAAACACTTTCTGTTATATTTATCTTTTTAATACTTGTTCATGAAATCATAATGCATTGTTATAAATTGGTATGAGCGACGACGTCATAAACAGTTTTAGTCGTACAATTGAAAATGATTGGACATTTTAATTTATAACATGTAACTATTAGTCTTTGTGATTTTGTCTGACATTTTTTCTGACATAAATATATGGACATATGGCAACTGTCAGCAACCAATAAAACACGTTTTCTTTTTATTGACAGGATCGTTAAATAATGTTGCAGGGTAAACCAATTGTCAGTGCATAAGCCACAACACAACATTAAAGAAATAAAAATCTACAAAAAGAAGCTTGTCTAGCCAAATATGTATCATGTAAAAAAAAAACGAAAACATCATCCTCCCGTAACCCCTAGAAATAAAAAAAAATACTGTTAAACGAACTGTTATAAGAACTGTTAGAAAAGCTGTTATAAGAACCGTTTGTTTCTACTTGCAGTTAATTTGGCTAAGTAAAATTTAACTAGTAAACGAACCCTGTTATCTAAATTAAAAGATGAACTTGTTAGGTTCTAAAAGAGCATAAATATGACATACAATCTAACAATCATGTAATAGACAGTATTTGTTTTAAAACCATTCAGCGAAGCAATCCTGGTCATTATTCATTCTAAAAATATCTATGACGGCCATGTTGATCAGATCTAGACTCCTAAAATTTTATTTTCAAACAAAAGTTATTGATCTTTGTAAAATATGGAAATCTTCAAGTTTCCTAAACAGGCTGCTTTTGTTTACCCATCCTCATCTTCTTTTGGATTTGATAGTGAGTAAATATGCACTTTGTTATTCAATCTCGACTCGTTACACACTCGTATTTGAATTGATGGTACCTCATTATAAATAGTATAAACTTATTAAAAATAATGCATGTAAAAAATATCAATTTCATTTGTTGCTAATTATGGAGGTTTACATGATGAATTTAATCTATCACTTACCTAATCATTAGGTTTCTTTTCCTTTCATCAAACTATTAAAGCATAAGAGTTGACTCTTTCAGAGTAATTTCGTACAGTTGAATATCAAAATACAATTTAGAATGGAAATGAGGAATGTGTCAAAGAAGCAACAACCCGACCATAGAGCAAACAACACATATATTTTATAAGAAGGCTAAAACTACAGGAATATGATGAAATCATATAGGAATCTCTGCAAAATTTAAAATAAATGGGAATGTGTCAAAGTGACAACAACCCAACTATAGATCAGAATATTTACACACTGTCATGTTTTGTGAATATGCCAGTTCTATCCAACCACTATAGATATGTTAGATGTAATATCAGTTTGATTTTGGTATAAAATTAGAACGTATGGATAATACTTTAATGAAACAAGGGTCCGACCGAAAATATTGACTTTTTATAAATCTTTGTTGAGGCTTCTGACCAAGTTATACACATCAAACTATTGTGGCCAAGGTTGTTTTATAGCTTGTAACATGTAATGTATTACTTGATTGAAAAAACAGAATCAAATGTTGAAAAAAACGTCTTACTAAATGTGTCGCAACTAATCACTCGAATAGCAAATTGGAAAATTTATCCTATGTTGAACAAAATATATATAATCGATAATGTAGGTCATAAAAGTATTAAATGTATTACAACAAATAGAATTTTAGGTTCTTACCAATTTCCGTGGAAAAAGACATTAGGTGTAGAATGAACCTGAGTCGATTGATTTACTATTAAAACGGGCAGTAATGTAGGATCATAAACACTCAGGGATGTTTGACTTTGCTCAGCTAATTGAATACTTTTATTATTAGTGCATATTTGAACACAGTTTTCATATTCCTTATGAATAAACACGGCAAACGAATAGAGGGGAACGTTCATCATATATACAAATTTGTATGGTGAAATGCAAGGCGAGCTCAACATTTTTCTCACGTGGAACATTTATCTCTTAGCTTGCTTAGTGGTTTATTTCTGTGTCATTCGGTCTTTGTGGAGAGTTGGCAATCATCAAAAATATGTGTTGTTTAATTTTTGATATTAAAGCAGACGGCAATGTTTACTCTAATTTTCTTCTTTCAAAAGTCATATTTATGATTTTGTATGTTTTTATAATATTAGCTTTTTATTATTATTCCGAGTCCTTATTGCGTTTTAATAATTTATTAGTTAATTGTATTTTACGCTTTTCAAAAGTAGTTTGTATTTTACACTTAACTATAATTCTTTCATTCAGATTAATTATCAAAGATTCATATCCATCTTTAAGATAAAAGGTTCTGTAACAAAGAACATGGATAATTTGACACTAAGTGATAACTGCTGAAAGCCATTCTTGACAAACTTATACGAAGCATGTTTTTAATCCGTAATCCCCGCTTTCTTCAAAACGGCAATTAATATTATTTAATAAAAAGATATTTGATTGGTTCAGATTCCACATGTCAATCAGTCTTTTGAATTTGTATTTTATTTTTGTTTTTATGTTGTTATTCAGTTATGTTTTGATTATTGAAATATATGGATGCGAAATAAAAATGTAAACTTTCCAGCGACTTGGACTTTAACTACCGCTAGTATCCTCCGACACTAATGAATACGACAGAGGTGACAAGCAACCTGGTCATACTAATATCGTTTTTGTATCGTTGTAAATTACATTTTGCTAGTCCTTCTGACGATTGTCTCAGACATTTCTGTCCAGCAAAGGCAGTGACGGATTTAGAACTTTTTATAAAGTTCCCACGGACTGCTTTAAGAGGGCGTCAGCTACAGCTCATTAAAAGATGTAGCGGTACCTGCAGGTCCCCTGGATCCGCTTATGAAAGGGATACAGGTGGTTTTATTAGAACGTGCTAGTAGTTGGTATGTTTTTACTGGTAGATGAATCAGAAAATCTTTATCACGGATAATGTTCAAAGTGATCTGCCTTTGATTTGAATATTTTGATTTAAAACACTCTATGGAATGTCTTTCTGACCTTATTGAGCATTGTTAATCATCATCATAATCTGCAGAGGAATGCAATTATCAACTTTATTGTTATTTTCGGACAGTAATGATCTGCACAAGATGTTTTTTTGAAATTAATGTGAGCTTAACATTACAATATATGATAAAGTTCTTATCGTTCCCCTCCATGGCACTCAACCGCTGTAAAACAGTATTCACTTAAAAGCCAACATGAAAAATTATATATAACAAATTGATATACAAAAGACTTTGTTGAAATATTTGTAATGCTTTAACAGGATTAAGATTATAACACAATGTTGACTGATCATGATGTACCCCTTTTTTTACATTTTATGTCTGTATGTTAAGTTCACACATCTTTGTCAATCTAAAGGAGATTTTATACGTAAAAATGTCTTTACACAGTCAGGAATTTGACAGTTGTTATCAATTCGTCTGATGTGTTTGAGTCATTTGATTATGGACTTTTCGTTTTGAATTTTCCTTCGAGTTTGTTTTTTTTTGTTATTTTTCTTTCTACTTTTAAACAATTATATACAAATCTATTAAAGTATACGTAATTATAACAAACTACATCAAAAATGCCAAAGCTAGTGATTTTATCAAAAGAAAAAACATATATGAAAATGCAACTAATATCGCTATCCAATTTCGAAGATACAAAAATGTATATAGACATGTCAGTTAGTTAACTTGTGTTCTATAATAGTTATCAGAGGTACCAGGATTATAAATTATTACGCCAGATCCGCGTTTCGTCTACATAAGACTCATCAGTGCCGTTCATATTTAAATATTTATCACGCCAAACAAGTACAAAGTTGAAGAGATTTGATAATCCAACATTCCAAAAAGTTTGGCCAAATACGACTAAGGTAATCATAGATAAAACACTCTTTTGAATTGTTTACCATTTTATTACCCCATGGCGTTCTATAAATGACATTACAGTTTCTTTTTTACGAGATTCGAACATCGGTAAACTATTACCGCCTTATGTTTACTACTTTTAATGGCCGAACGCTGAAATGTTATTTTTAAATTCTTTGTACTTTTTTTTTTATGGATAGTCACCTCATTGGTTACCATACCATAATTTTTTTTTATATTCATTACAACAATATTGATGAATGCATTCCTGTACAGATTGTAATAATGTACGAGTTTGGGTGTGCAATAATTATTTTACGATGTATCAATTCTACAATATTATAGCAGTAACCTTCTAATTGTTTTGTAAAACTTTTCAATACGATTAGAATGATTTTTTCAACGTCGACATCCTGAGTTGATATAACTCTAGGTTTCTGGCACACTACTGACTGATATATCGCATGATAACTATTAAATGAAAATATAACTTTATAAATTTCCTGTTTTGTAAGCGCTTATAATCACCAGGAACGATCAAACCTCGACATTTGAAAAAAACAGTTTTGTGTTAAAACGTGGAAAAATTATTTTTGTTAGGTTACCGATTCTGTTTTTACATTCTGGTACTCAACCAAGTAAGAGCACCGTAAAGAAGGTCTGAATAATTTTAGGGGGAATCAACTGCTTCAAACTTTCCTCCCAAATTGACCGTTCATCATTAATTTTATATGTTACGTCTTTTGGTTTCTCATGTAGGTTGCAAGGTAGTATTTGCATTCTGGAATTCAGGTTGCTCTTTTGTGTACCCTACTTAAGTCAATGTATCTAAACAGTTTTATTGGACTAAAAATAAAGTATCAACTGAACATATTTTCCAAACGGAGGGATGAATCAGGTGTAAACAAATATGAAATAATTTTACATACGGGTGATAAAAGGCATAAAAGCACTATTGGCCTCAACTTTTAAAAATAGCATAAGAAGTAAACGGTCATGATACATATTCAAATTCTTTTTAACTAGAATAATGAAATAACTTCAGTTAAATGTGTATGTAGAATTTTTGGCAGTGTCAGAATGTGGTGAAAATCCTTAAAAGGCTATCATCTAATGTGTCACTTATGGGCAGGGAAATTACTACCGTACCACTGTACCACCTACATGTATATGACCGAGTAGCAGGATTTCTTACATAATGACAGATAAGCCGTCGACAAATTATATAATCCGGAATCTAATCGGTATATGAAAATAGTCTATAGCTATTACGGTGATCTACTATAACGGGACTTTCTTGTGTGTGTATTAGAGAACTATTGTCATTATTTCGGATCTACGTGTCCGGGATCGTAATCCATGTTGCCCGTTACATAGGGAACTAGCTATAGTATATATGCCACCATAAAGTCACTGTTAGAATTGAACTAAGTATCCTTAATGTTCACATGTTTAATCTTATAAAAGTACATATATATATATATATAATATATTTGAAGGTTCACAATTATAACTTCCAATACAAAACGTTACTAAATTCCAGCTCTATAAAACAACATGTTACTTCAAGCTACTACTCCAATATAACTGACCAATACATAAAGTTTCTCACAAGATTCAGCTATAAACATGTTCTTAATTTATGTAAGCAAAGGCATTGATTAATGGTCTTAGATTATTTGGATAAACTATTGCAGTTCAACTGTGCAACTAATGTATCGTATAAAGTGTCACATTAAACAAGATGAAAGATCATTAAACTGATTAAGAACTGACCATCAAATCTTTAATGTAAATGACCACGCCACATCACTCCCCGCTAAACAAAATTCGTTTTCACTCGAATTAAAAATAAATCATACCAAAAATATTATATAAGTAAAAAATAAGGGGAGGCAATGTGAACATTAAAAAATAAACTTTTTCTTTAACTAAAACTACTGAAAAAAATCTAAACTAATAATAATAAAAAATAATGATAATTGCTATACCATGTAATTTATCAATTTACGTCGTGAATAGTTGTGGAAAACTTGCAAAAAGATTACTCTTAAAATCTAAATTAACAATTTTCCTTTCAACTTCAAACTCTTGATATTTATAACTACAAAAGAGGCACTAAACAAAAATCATAAAAATATATAACACAAGTTTGACAATTATTAATCTATTCAAATACATTATGGTAAGGTCTATCTAGAATTTTGACCGTTAATCCAAGCGTAAACAAAATGATAAAATAATTAAAAGCATCAATTAAAATCAACTAATCATTATCTCTGGGCAATCCAATTCAGAAAATCAGCATCTCATTAGCTGCAATTTTCACTTCTATGTGACCGTATCACCATAGAACTACCAACACTGTAAATTATCTTCACATGGACACTCCCATGAACCTCCAACTAGTATAAGCAACCCTTCTCGGTTGCCCGGGTCCTCCACCAGATATAACGGGACTTTCTTGTGTGTGTATTAGAGAACTATTGTCATTATTTCGGATCTACGTGTCCGGGATCGTAATCCATGTTGCCCGTTACATAGGGAACTAGCTATAGTATATATGCCACCATAAAGTCACTGTTAGAATTGAACTAAGTATCCTTAATGTTCACATGTTTAATCTTATAAAAGTACATATATATATATATATATAATATATTTGAAGGTTCACAATTATAACTTCCAATACAAAACGTTACTAAATTCCAGCTCTATAAAACAACATGTTACTTCAAGCTACTACTCCAATATAACTGACCAATACATAAAGTTTCTCACAAGATTCAGCTATAAACATGTTCTTAATTTATGTAAGCAAAGGCATTGATTAATGGTCTTAGATTATTTGGATAAACTATTGCAGTTCAACTGTGCAACTAATGTATCGTATAAAGTGTCACATTAAACAAGATGAAAGATCATTAAACTGATTAAGAACTGACCATCAAATCTTTAATGTAAATGACCACGCCACACTACATATACAGTTGATTTCATTTTATTTTTCATGATGTCACATAAAGTTCATTTTTTTACATAAATAAGGCCGTTAGTTTTCTCGTCTGAATTGTTTAATATTGTCTTATCGGGGCCTTTTTTAGCTGGCTATGCGGGATGGGCTTTGCTCATTGTTGAAGGCCGTACGGTAACCTATAGTTGTTATTGTCATGTTGTGTCATTTTGGTCTTTTGTGGATAGTTGTCTCATTGGCAATCAAACCGCATCTTCTTTTTTATATCTTCAGTTCTCTTTAACTTCTTACTTTATTGATTTTTAAAAATCTTATTTGATTTGAGCGCTTCAATGTATGTCGGCAAAAAACTAAGCAGTACAAAAGACAGCCGAGTTGCCTGTATATCTAAAAAGGAGTGCAACCAGCTACCTTTAAATGATAAAGACTATTTACTTTGCATGTTTCCCACTTTATTCGAATCCTAGACCTATTGTGTTGTAGTATCACCGTGAAAGAAATCAATAAAAAAATATTCAGGCATTCAAAAAATTAACTTGGTTTTAAAAGAAATTAAGAGTAGTGAATCTTGCATCTTCAATCTATAAAATTTATTGTCATCCTTTTTTTTTCATTTATATAATCTACGCAGAGTAATTCTGTTTCACTCCAATTTGTTACCATATGTATTTGCAGCAAAACAATGTTGAAATTAAATTCTTCATCTTAAAGTCCTCAGTCAAGCAACTAATGTTAGAACAATTTAAAATTTCATGGGCTTTGTAATTCATTACGTAATTACACGTACTCCCTACCATCAAAGACAAGTACATTGACTATTAATAATAAGAAAGATTTCCATACCAGTCGTTCCGATCTTAAGGTTCATCATAACCTTTTGGCTAAAATGGCCGTATTTACACCCCAAATTTTACTCTGAGTACAGACTAACCTATACACCTGCAACAGTTTTAAGGGATGGCAGGAACTAGATATATAAATTTTAAATGCATTTTATGTTTCAGAAGATTATAAACTTTTCTAGATTTTGCTGTCCATTTTTTTTCGTTCCTGCAGAAGGTGCAAAAATTAACTAAGTAGTGAAAACGATTGAGAAGCTCCCCTCATATAATCAATGTTGTGAGTAGTATTGATTTAAATGGACAATAGATGGACAATAGACACCTGTAAACAACAGGTGATTTAACAGGTTTAAACTGTTTAACTGAGTGGACCGTATCAAATGAAACTCGGGTGTTTGTTTATTTTGCTATCTTCTGCAGACTGGAAAAAAATGAACATCAAAATCCAGGTAAGTTTTTAATTTTCTGAAACGTAGACTTCATATAACTTTTATATATCTAGTTCCTGCCATGCCTTAAAACTTTCCTGGATGTACCAGTTTGTCTGTACTCATAGTAATTTTGGAGGTGTAAACACGGCCATATTTTTCAATTCCTTATGATGAACCTTAATCGTGCTGAAACAAATTTAAACGCTCTTTAGTTCTTTGGTGATGACATCAAGCGACATACGAAGTTATCGAAGCAATACATTCTAATTTTCCTGATATATCGGTTATTTCCGATTGGCAATTATTTAGGATTGCATGTATTAAATTTCATGCGGTTTCATCACTAGCTGTGTCTAAACCAAACCGGCAAAAATTGTTCGAACTCGATGGTATCTAACATCCGGCACAATGACGGAACATCAACAGACAGAAGAAAGATAGGTTTCTCCTTATTTTCCTATTTTTGTTTTATATCGAAGAATACATATATACATAAATTATTTTCTATTGTGAGATGCAATATTTTCTACAACTGTTCTATATTAATGGAGAAATAAGTAAATATGCACGTCAAAATGACGAATTGAGTGAACCTTGCCTCGAAATTGTTAAATTTCTCGTTAAATTGTTCAAACTGTACGGAAAAAAATGTACGGGAAGATAGATAATCCTACGGAGATTGCAAAACTTGTCATTATGAACATCTCAATACTTGTATTTCTGAGTATGGAATGAAAGAAATAGGTCATGTCAAAATGGAACTGGCCGGTTTTGTCAATGTTTACCACCCGGTTTTGTCATAGATTTCTAATGCATAACCCGGTTATGTCAAATAAAAAAAAAATCATATTCGCATTACATTATAATTGATAATTTAACTTCAGCGTTAAAAAAGGAGTTTTGTGGGTCGTTAGAAAACAAGTTCTTTCACAGGACAACGGCTTATTATTTATATGATCAGTCTCACTATAATAGTTTGATTTACCTTCACCAGAAACACTCAAAGATAAATTTAATGACTATTAATTGAATTTGTGATCCCTAATAAATAAATAATAATAATGATGTTACGATCATCAAGTGATCCCTAATGATGTTACGATCATCAAGTGATCCCTAATGATGTTACGATCATCAAGTGATCCCTAATGATGTTACGATCATCAAGTGATCCCTAATGATGTAATGATCATCAAGTGATCCCTAATGATGTTACGATCATCAAGTGATCCCTAATGATGTTACGATCATCAAGTGATCCCTAATGATGCTACGATCATCAAGTGATCCCTAATGATGTAACGATCATCAAGTGATCCCTAATGATGTTACGATCATCAAGTGATCCCTAATGATGTTACGATCATCAAGTGATCCCTAATGATGTTACGATCATCAAGTGATCCCTAATGATGTAACGATCATCAAGTGATCCCTAATGATGTTATGATCATCAAGTGATCCCTAATGATGTTACGATCATCAAGTGATCCCTAATGATGTTACGATCATCAAGTGATCCCTAATGATGTGACGATCATCAAGTGATCCCTAATGATGTAACGATCATCAAGTGATCCCTAATGATGTAACGATCATCAAGTGATCCCTAATGATGTGACGATCATCAAGTGATCCCTAATAATGTGACGATCATCAAGTGATCCCTAATGATGTGACGATCATCAAGTGATCCTTAATGATGTGACGATCATCAAGTGATCCCTAATGATGTGACGATCATCAAGTGATCCCTAATGATGTGACGATCATCAAGTGATCCCTAATGATGTTACGATCATCAAGTGATCCCTAATGATGTTACGATCATCAAGTGATCCCTAATGATGTTATGATCATCAAGTATGTACAAATATTGGTTATCTTTATCATGTATTTAATCTAAGATTTTAAATAGATTCAGGTTAAGAGACTAGAGATTGCACCTTAATGAAAATTGAAAGTTATGAAATCTATTATAAAACTCACGATAATCAATATAAAACCCATTTCTCCCTCATAAATAGGTTATTCTGTAAACAAAGCTATTACTCTATTATTGTGACATTTCTCTCAAGGTTTTTAACTAGTCCGGAGTAAATGCATCCGTATATAGCTTCTTCGTAGGACATCTTTGATTTATGTGTGATAACCCCGAGACCAAGCAATATATTTCAACGTATCGTTGCATTGAGTGTACAAATCATTTCTCCATAAGACATTATCTATATGACTTACAAACGCTCTAAGATCATTAAATATAAAGATAAGAAGATATGGTATGATTGCCAATGTGACAACTCTACATCACAAACAAAATGACGTAGATGTTTGAATCCTCTCATAAGGAGCAGTTCTTAAGCTATAACAGAAATAGGTTTTGAATTATGTCTAAAACTATTATCCATAGGCGGATCCAGGGGGTCCTGGGGGCCGCCCCTTTAGATATAGGGAATCACTGAAGCATGACAGGAGTGGGCCCCTTTAGGTCAGTCAGCGCCCCCCTTTATGTCAGTCTAAGGCCCCCTTAATAAAAGTGCTGGATCCTCCACTGTAATATCTGCAAATTTCATTTTGATATCTTCATTGGGCCATCCACCTTTCTTCTTTTCACTTTGTTTGAGTGTGCTTGTTATATAACGGCAACAGTAATATGTCGCTGTGCAATACTCATAAATGAATTAGACTGAAACAAATCTGGGTCACAAACGAAAATCTAACTTATTAATGAAAAAGGTTTAAACCCCAGTGAATAAAGGTTTGACAACTCGCCCCACTTACAAAAAGATCTTGCTTCTTTTAAGTGCCAATCTGCCTAGGAATCAGGCAGTGGTGAAAACATGACAAACAAAAACCCACTCAAGTTGAGATTCATTTATGTTCAAATTGTATAATGGTGCACGAATATAATATTCGTTTCCTTTTCTTGCGTTGGTAATTCAAGATATCATTTGGTTGAAATGCACTGGAAAATAAAAATTAAGGGGAGCTAACTCCGTTATTTGCTATCATTCTAACCAAAAGTTAAGTGGAGATTTCTCGAATTACCAGACACGCAGAAACAAAAGACCTACCATTCTAACCCAGGATGAAGGTAACTTCAAAATAGGATCGTTAGGTCGGTGGGTTTTTTCGGCCATGTTTTGAAATTTTTCTAAATTGCCTGATCCTTACAAAGACTGGCACTTAAAAGTATGTCAAATAACTATTAATTCGGATCCAGTCGTCCTGCTGTAGTGGTATGTGTCGTGGCTTGATATGCTAAAGGCCTTGAGTTCGAATCCCAGCATATACACTGGATTTTTTCTACGTTAATTTTGATAGAAAGTCTTTTCCGCATAATTAATTATAACTTTTATAATGGATTTGACATTCCCGCCAAAATGTTACAGAACAAAGGAAAGCATGCATAACAAAGAAAATCAAACTGTGGTGATCTGGTAGAACAAAGGAGCTGGGATGTAACATACATAAACAGACTTTTTTTCAATTTTTAATTTTATTTTTGATAAGTGTTGCCATATACCTGACTTGGTACAGGACATTTTTATGAAAAACGGTGGATTGAACCTGGTTTTATGATTTGCCAAACCTCTCGTCTATATGAAAATTTAAAAAGTGACAACACTACGTGACCACAACTTGAAATAAGCGCAAGAAAAGTCAGGACAGAGAAATACATAAATAAAAATTCAATGTTAAAACATTACATTAAAGAGTATAGTAGTCTAGTAATTGTCAATCACGTTGAAATGTCAAGCGGGGTGACTGTATTCTAAAAAAATATAAAAATCTCCATAGATATATATATATTTATGATTCCCAACTTAAACAATTTATAGAGAGGTCATTGCGAATGTTTATTAAACGGTTATGGTCAGATGTCACGAGATATATACATTCATTCTTTTGATCTAAACAAGATCTTACAATTTATAGGTAAAAACCAAATGCAATTAAGACTGTGTTATTACAAACAACAGTAGAATTACATTAGAAAAATAAGACATATAAAAATCACTTAACTACTTTTTTTCTGTTTTAAATCAATTATGAAATTCATTTGATGGAGATACATGGTAGGACATTCAATGTAACAACGGTCCAGTTTTACCTTCGAAGGGTGTGTGTAATTTTCCTGTTGATACTACATCCATGGCAAGTGCTTGTGTTACATATCAAGGATCCTTATGATTGAGGATTGTGACATCGAAGTTGTGGATCATAG
The DNA here is from genome assembly GCF_963676685.1 of Mytilus edulis. Taxonomy (NCBI): domain Eukaryota; kingdom Metazoa; phylum Mollusca; class Bivalvia; order Mytilida; family Mytilidae; genus Mytilus; species Mytilus edulis. The sequence goes on along the minus strand of NC_092356.1, from coordinate 73,521,257 downwards.
CTGTTGAAACAAGAGTTGTAAAGGTGATCTCAAAGTAATATTTTAGACAATATCATGAACAATGGGGACCAAAAAGGACCAACTTTTAAGTATGACCATGGTATAAACCAATTGTATATATATATATATTTTTTGTATGCCATATGGTATGGGCTTTAACCCTCTCCCTTTCACACCGGTACAGCTTACCGGTGAAACCAATTTCAAGATTTTTTTGGGGACATTTAGACTTGTTTAATCGCCATTTGCTGACGTACAGATGAGGTTAAGGGCTCAAATTAATCCTCAGATAACCAGCAATGTGATTTAATGTGCATCAAAACTCTATCATTATTAGTTAATAAACAAGTCGCCCCTTACTGATGTGTAATTTTTCTGTAAAAAACATTTATTTTTCTTCGAATTTTGAGGAATATTTTCAAAAAGAAGTTCAAAGAAAACTGCTCTTTTAAGAGGATTAATGTCTTTTATCAATAACTGTGCAGTGAGTTTTTGAAGAATAGTATTAAACTAATAGTTCTAACTTGTACACTAGTTGCAAATGTAATCTTTAGTGTAGCAGCGCAATCACAAACTTGAATTACGCTAAAAATCTGAAGTCAATTCTTAAAGATATTATGAGAAAAGAGACAAAAACCGCTAAAATATTCTGAATTTTTTTTTTGAAAGTTGAAATAGATGTAACAAAACATGGTTTCGTAAGTGTTGCGGTATACTAAAGTTGAAATCACTTTTGTTTGAATAAAGGAACATGTATATTTCAATGATAAAATGACAATTTAAAGAGTGAATTCCTCCTAGATTTGACTAAAAATCATGCATTTGGAAACACAAAATTATCATCTGAACACATAATTCCAAAAAAAAAAAAAGAAACTGGGTGAGAATCTTTATATCATTTTTTTTATTTCTTCCATAGTATTAGACTTAAGTACTTAAATTTCAATAAAATCACTACAATGCCAGTGGCGCAGGGGTACGCTGATCTATCCCAAGGCGCTAAGATTGAGAGTTCGAATCCCACTGCCGGAGTTGGAAAAATAATTTCCTATATTAAATGTAACTTAACTTAACTTTCAATTTCAAAAAGGAAACCTACGAAATTTTTTAAAAAGAATGTGTGTGCAAAATTGCCCCCCCCCCTTTTTTTACCCCCTTTACTCCATCGGGCTCGGTCAATAGTGTCCCAGATCAAGCTAGCATTGGTAATTCAATGAATTTTCCCTTGTAAAAACAAAGTTTAGGTTGCTGATTGATTGAAATGGCTGTATAAATTTATGTTCCTTAGATGGTATTAGGTATGTATTCACTGGGATGGAGACTAATTCGTGTTGGATTTTATATAGCATGGTGATGGATGCAAGATTTCTTCTTTGTTGTAATGTTGGCCATCTTAGATGTTCAAGTATGGCTGTTACACTGCTTTGATAGCTGTATTGGTTGAGTGTATACCTGGCAGCTCTTCTCTGTACCATTTTAATTTTATGTATTTGTTGTTTCTGCCACGGGTCCCAGACGACACTACAGTATTCTATTTTTGGTCTTACGTATGTTTTGTAAGCCAGTTCTTTTGTTTTTATGCTGTTTGTTTTTACATTATGCCTATATGTTTATGATGATTGAAACATGCTACAGTAATATGCAGAGGCAGTTTTATAGGGTTTACCAGTGGGCTCCCTCTTCAACAGTACTTGTTCCAAACTTATGATAATGACTAGCCACTGACATATGTATAAAACGCAATGCAGTAATTCGTCCTGAAATGTGTGGTCAGTTCTTTTTTGCCACAAAAATTGTTTTGCACCTGTTTCTCGAGATTGATGGTTTCCGAAGATGCAAATTCGCACGATAGCTATAATGACATTATTTACAAGAAAAATATTTTTTTTTTAATTTCTTTGACAATTGACTGTAAATAAAAAATTACAGAAGTTAACATACAAACACACTGTCAACTGTCGGTATACACCTTCCATCAAATAAAACAGTTAAATTATGCGTTTTCGTCAATTGAAACTTGAGTGAAAATCAATAATAATTACATTTTAAAAGAATGAATAAAGTTCTTAACCATTACAACATTGTCTATACGTGACAAAAATAAGAACACAACTCGATGCATGTGTACAAAAAAAAATCACGTTCCGATATCGTAAGTGACGAGTAGTAGTAGTAGTAGTAGTGGCGAGTACCGAAAACTCGCCGCGGAAGAGATTACGATAAACCGCGAGATTCCAATCCATCTTACTATACAAATCCTTGAACAGACTCGAGGCATTGTGTTTTCACCAAAACCTGACCCTATTAACCCACCAATATGTCTCTGCACGACTTTTTGTCCAAGGATCTCGTATTTTTTCACTTTTTCTCCAACAGTCACGTAACTTTTAGAAATATACTACGTGACCAAAAAATGACGAATTATCTTCAAACTTAATTTTTTGAAATATTTTACCAATTATCTTTCAATTGAGACCAACATGACATGTGTATGACCATTGATGCGAATGGTGTATTCATTTAAACTTCGATAATGTATTTTCGATAAGTAAAGGTCTAAAATGCACGAAAGGGAAAGGGTTAATGGTCAATACAATATTAGGAGAGTTTTATTGTTAATTTGTATAAAGAATTCTTTCCATTAAGCTAGGCTATTATATGTCACCTGAATCGACATTAAAATTGAGAATGGAAATAAGGAATATGTCAAAGAGACAACAACCCGACCATAGAGCAGACAACAACAGAAGGTCACCAACAGGTCTTCAATGCAACGAGAAATTCTCTTCGGTAGTCTTTGCAATTCTTCTTAAATGAAAGAAAGATTAATCAGATTACGAAAGACTTCTCAACTTGTGAAAAAAGAGAGAAATTACAGAAATAATTTATTTTCTTGTATACAAATAACATAGTATCACATTAAATATCATTTTGTAAGAGTTAATTATACTTACCATATCATTCAAATAATAAAATGAAAAATTTGTAGGACAGCAAAACATATCTATTATAATAGTGTAATATGGGCTCCATTCTCCACATGACATTTATTGTATACAGAGATATAGTGTAATATGGGTTCCATTCTCCACATGACATTTATTGTATACAGAAATATAGTGCCAGATGTATCGAATTATGTAATAATATCAGATGAATAAAAATTAACTAAAGAAGAGAACAAAAGTGGTATATATATAATTCTTTCTGATGCATAAACAATGATTTGATCATTTTAATTGAATTATTTAACTAAAAAAAGAACAGAACAAAAATACATATGAAGAGAGATATATATGTCATTTGTCGATTATATTTGGCATATGTTTTGGTATAAACAATCCTCGATTGCTTAGGTATAAAACCACTTATTCATAACCACATAGCTGTCTGTGTTAAATGCGGCAATTCCAAGCATTAATGGCTACTTTGTCTTAATTGCAAATGAAAAGGCAGTTATTTAATGTCAAAATCATACCTTATCCTGACCTGTGTTAAAAAATTCAACATACTTTTAATTGCATATTATATCGTACTGGTTCCCGCAAGTTTAATAGTACAAAAAACAGGTACTTCTGATCTGAACAACAGGGCAAATGTGCCCTCCGATTGAAATGTCATATACTTCTTCATTATTCAAAAGAATCTTTCAACAAAGGTTCTTAAGTGATTCCAAGTTTCCAAATTTTTATTTGATATCAAAACTACCCAACTTTGTCACCTATTGACAAAGATACAGCTATGTGTAGGAACTATTTTGTTTAAAATATGAACTTCTTTGTATGTTCTCTCCGACCGGTCCTGAATTAGTGGTTCTATACCTTTAATAGTTCTCCAGTAAATGTTAAATGGCAAGCGTGTTCATATAAACAAAATGATATTACTTGATACATTTTACATAATCAGGCAAGACGTAAATGCTGGGTAACCGGGGAACAATCTATTAACTAAAAGTTAATGTTTTGTAAAGTAGTGATATCGGTATAATGTGAAGATCATTTTAAAAACTTGGACTTCTAGGAACAGTGATCTTTTCTTAAATAGGACATGTGCTTACAGTACAAGAGTTGGTTTAGCCAAATGAAGACAGGTGAAAGAAAAGCAATGTGAGTTTTGCATGTTTCATATTTGGTATACATGTACTTTGTTTCTATACTTTTCTATATGAAAATCAATCTTTGTTTGGAATAACAGGTGATTCCTTTAACGATTATGAAAATGGAGGTTTGTTGTGGTACTGGCCATGGACAAGATCAGGTTCAGTCCATACTAACAGTTAGTATAGACAGTCCCCGACAGGAATTACAACCCTGATGTACGTACAAAGGAAAATATGGAATGCATTTTATACATGTATAGGATTACAAAATATAACAATAAAAATAGCAATTCATGAACACATTATCACGTTTACACAACTCGCACATTTACCACGTGTATACGCACCATATCACAAAATCCTACATTTCTGTAGTCATATCTTCCATTTGAATTGTGGGTAATGTATTTAATATCATGCGTCCTGTAACCGGAAGCACGGGTGCTGTGTTCATTCTCTGTAGTCGTCTTTTTTCCCTTTCTACCATTGTTACTGATAACTTTCGGCTATAGCCTTTGTAGATAACACTGTCTTGTGTCCGTTTCACAATTCGGATGTTCTCTAGATTTTTTGGTGCATGTTTATAACGAGGTTCAACTGGTTCTAAAATTCTTATACTGTTCCATTGCTTTAAAAACACAATAACTGCAATTACCCAGACTACCACTACTATTGCAATAAAAACTACTTCTTCGGGATAGACACCACTTCTTTCTATTCTTAGTAGTTTGTTTTCTGAAATTATACATAAAAAGTCATTCAAAATAGTATAAAAACAATCCATGGCACCATGTTTCTGAATTATGAAATAGCGTTACACGAAGATTTTTTTGTCGTTTTTCATTTTTTGAAAGGGCATGGTCAGTTTGTTTTCGCATTATGAGTTTGTTCTTTTAGTATGTTCGCCTCTTATTTAAACTAGGGACATGCGCAATACACCTTTTGTTTCAACTTTACTGTACAGTAGCAAAATAATGTAAATATGTATCTACAGCTTTCTAGAGCTTATACAGCTATAATGATTTAAATTTTAAGCTTAAACTGCAGGTTTCAATAATTTGTTTAACAGTTTCACAAGGAACACATGAATTTGACCAAAGGAAAGCACTAATAGCACAAGCTTTTATAATTTGATTTGGTCAATATCACGAAAAAAGAGGTGTTCACCCAATTACAAAGGTTTTTAGTTACATGGATAGCAGTTATTGTCTTTTGTTCAAATGATTTGCGCAGTAGAAAGTCATCAAATAAGTTTTTGTTCAGGGGCCAGCTGAAGCACACATCCGGTGTAGCAAAACATTTTTAAGATTCTTTACAATCGTGATAGTCTTATGCGAGTATTTAAAGTGCAATTTTAGTATTCAAGTTAAAAATAAACATAGATACATGTATGGACAGCCTGAATTATTGATCGATTAAAGACTTATTGAATGTAAAATGATATGTTTGATCTAAATAATGAATGTTAATGTCAGGTATCTAAATTCTATAACGAGAATATGGAATACCAAATGTTTTTATAATTCAAAAGAAATCAATTGTTTATTTTCCAATAATTATTCACACATTACTCGTCGATGCAGCCGCTGTGCAATAATTGCATATTTTACATGTTAATGAAATTCTGGATAACCATGTGATTAATTTCAAATAAAATGGACTATGATGGATAGTTATTACTTTGGCAATTTAACCACATCTCCTTTTTGAATTGAAATGGTATACGGATATGTAACCACTAAACTTTTAATTCTATTTAACTTGTTTGAAAAAAAAGAGAGCATTTTTGAAACTTTTTATAATATTTTTATTACCTTTTGATTACATTTTTAAGGGTTCATATATTTTTCTATGTTGTGTGTTTTTCTTTTTGTGCAGTAAGTAAGTTTACTCGACCATTTGTCCTGTCCTTTGCTATCGTTTTCCCTAATGCAAATGATTTTTTGTTAATTTTATGATTTCACTTATCTTAATCTTTAGTTGTTATTACTGTCATAAATTGAGTCTCGTACATCGCAGCATAGCTATAAAGGAATATGATGATATGATCAACTCGCCAAAAGTTTTTGAAACCACCACTGCAATGTACCGGCACCTCGGTGTGAAAAACGTACCATATCACTTTCCTGCGCACAGCGAATGTACTAGCATGTAGAGTGACCGCGCCTGCTCGAACCAAACAGTGTGAAGGGAATAAAGTAAGAGCTAACCATTTGATTTGTTGTGGGGGGGGGGGGGGGGGGGCTAAGATGAACAAAATTGTCCTGCCTTTTTTTTAAATTGTAATCTGTCCTGCCTTTCTATTTGGACTCTTTTCGGTTCTGCCTTCTTTAAAATTAATTTATCCTGCATTTTTCACATAAATTGTTATCCTACCTTTTTTGCCAAGTTGCTCATCCTACTTTTTTTATTACTCAAAACTCATCTCCTGTCTTTCTCAAATTTCATACTAGCCTCCCCCGCTTTTCACCCGTTAAAATCAAACGATAGCTCCCTAAATCCAAAATTGTCACAAGTCAAATTTGACGGAGTGTGTTGCAACTCTATTAAAATATGTTTATAGCATGAAAAATGCTCTTAGAAAAATATGAAATGAAAAATAAATTTATATTATGAATTGATCTGAGGAGATGTATGGTATATGTTCATGAAAACAGCAACCAATCAACACAAATAAATAAATCAAGATAAAGAGTTCAACATACAGTACTTTGTAATATACAAGGGATTGAGCAGTATGTCAACCTCAAAATCGCCAAGGTCCTTAGTAATAGACAAGTGCCTATACAGTATGTCAAAATCAATATAGCCCTATCTTTTGACATGGAGAAGTGCCTGTACCGTATGCCAACCTTAAAATCGCCCCTAGCCTGTACAGTATGTCAACCTTGAAATCGCCCCGTCCTTAGTAATGGACAAGTGTCAAATCAAAATCGCCCTATTTTTTGTAAGTAAGTAAGTAAGTAAGTAATGACTTTATTTACAGAGGGTGACTCAATTAGCTTGTGCTAATCTACCTTGAGGCCCTCACAAAGAACAAACAGTACAAATATTACAAAGCTTACAGTTTCTAACATATTATGTAAATGCACTATTCATACTAACTATAAACTGTCTGTAGAACAAGAGAAAAATAAATTCATTGATATATATATATACATAACATTCAAATCATTAGAATATTTGAGTAGGTTGTTATAAATCATTTATAGACAAGAAATCAACACATTTTTGTTTAAAAGTGTCCAGGTTTTCACAACATTTTATTTCATTTGGTAGTTTATTCCAAAGTATAGATGAGCTATATGCAAAAGATTTCTTCATTGAATTTGTGTTCGGTCGTACAACAGCTAAATTATTATTTGCAGATGACCTTAGATTTCTACTATGTAGGTTAACAATTGGACAACAGAGTTCCTTTAAGTAATCAGGTGCTTTATCGTTTAGAATTTTATGAACAAGAATAAGTTTATGATATGAAATTCGAGATTTGAAATTCAACCACTTTAGCTCTTTAAATAAATTTATACTAGGTGTTAGTATTGGTGCATCAAGTATAATCCTTGCAGCTCTTTTCTGCATTTTAAGAATTTTTTTATATCCATCTTCATAGCAATTTCCCCATATTGAGCAACAAAAATCAAATATGGGTAGAATATAAGCATTATAAAACAGCTTTCTACTACTTATATCCAAAAATTTCTTAATTCTAGATAGCAGTGCGATACGAGAACTTAAGTTTTTACATACATAGTCAATTTGAAATTTCCAGTCCAAATGTTTGTCAATATATACACCCAAAAGTTTCTATTATTTTGTATTGAACAAATGCCTAGAGTTTTTTAAACTTAAAAAGTCCCCGTCCTTAGTAATTACCAAGCGCCTGTACTGTTTGTCAAAATTAGTATCGCCCTGTCTTTTGCTACGCGGGTTATTCAGTGTGACCATATTGTTGATGTTATTTCGACATAGACAGAAAAAATACTACAGTCATTCCTTAAATATCTGTCAGCAGCATCAAATTACCAAAAAAGACAAGTACAAAAACACAATATTATTGAAAGGTTCCTGCAGATATATAGGTTAGTAATTGCGTGGCGAACTGGTCGATGAATGTACTCTAGAGGTATGACTATAAGGTCATGTGAACTTTGACAACATCTTCGTCATACAAAATACAATATTTGCAACAGCTGGTAAATGTTTACAATATAATGTGTATATTGCAATTGATACAACACTCATTATATAAATCTGCTGCATTCTTTAGGTACTATTAAACAGAAATAACGCTTAATGTAAACGAAGGAGAAATATTTGACATATTTTGTTGAGTCTTGAAGGTTTATGAAAATAATTATCTATGTCTATATTTATCAGTTGCAATACAATAACATATAATTTATAACATATGGTACAAAAGAAACGAAGCTAATCATTACGTCTTCTGTCGTAAAATGTACTTTACAATCGAATGTAGAATATATGCGAGTCTTTTCGGGGTCCTTCGTGTTTGTAACCTTTTACTTGTCAGACAGCAACTATCTCTGAGGCAACTATTCTTCATAATGATTTTATTTTGACAACGAAATTATATTCTTTATAATTCAGCGCCCCTAGATAATCTGTTTTAATGTTTTTGGCTATTTTTTTTCTCGGTATTCTATATTTGTGTTGGTCCATTTGATTTGTAGTATCGGCCCATTATTCTTTTAATTATCTATAAATATTATTCAGACCCTTATATATTCTGCCGTGGATTGTACTTTAAAATCGAATGTTAAATATGTGCGGGTCTGTTCGCGGTCCTTCGTGTCTTTATCGTTTAACTTGTGAGCCAATTTTAGATATTCTTCATTTATTTTGACAACTAAATTATATTCTTTTTAAAAACATTTACGGTGCCAATATTTCTGCACCAGATGCGCAAATCGACAATAAATGTCTCTTCAGTGAAGCTCGAGGCCAATATATTTGAAAATTGAAAGCTTAATAAGGGGATGAAGAGCTTTAATCCAAAAAGGTACAATAAGTATAGCCCAAGCCGGGCAAGGATTCCAAGCTTTTTATGAGGGATATACATTCCTTCATTCAGCATCCCACTTTTTTCTATTTGTTTTATTATGTTTGCCTATTTTTCTGTATCTTTACCTTTGATATCCATTTTTTTTATATTCTCTAATCTGTAAGTATTATCAAGACCCTATATATTTATGTCGCGGAATGTACTTAAAAATATATTAAAAATTCTTTTACTGTTTATCAGGTCTACCAATCAAACCCTGATGTTTTTATCGCACTGGTGCTGAGAAATCAGATTTATTGGTTTACAGATCTAATACATATATGACATATCTTATAGATTGTGATTTTATAAAGTGACACCTACCGCCGTTTTATAATTGACAATTTTGAGGAAGAATTTACAACATTCCGTAGAGACAAAGTTAATAGCTTATAAATATTTACAGTAACACAATCCAAGAACAATTCTAGGTATCATCTAATATATCTGATTTTGTGTAAGAAGACGATTTGTACACAAATATAATCTATGTAGCTAGCTAGTGATGAAATAAAGTATTTAGATAAAATCACGCGCACCTCCTTATCAATAATTGCATTTTGTAATTCGAGAATGTCTTTCTTACATCAGATAAAAATGCCATTAGTTGTATAGCACTATTCCGTATTATAGATGTTCATCAGTTTTTGAAATAGCTTTGTTATTTTTGGATCAACTTTTTAAAACCACATTAATCCATGTCAGAGCAATTTAACTATGCTGCTTTAATGTAATAGATTTACTATTTGTTGGGATGAAAACATTAATGATGTTTATAGAATTTACCAAGCCTTCAGGAATATAAAAAGAGTGAAATTAAAAGTTTTAATATGATTTGAGGGATGATGCATTGTAAACACATAGGTTGAAAGAACCTTTTTGCTCAAGGTTTTGTTCTAAGTACATATAAGGTAAAAGAGGAGCGACATATACCGGAGAGACATTCAAACTCACATGTCCAAATAAACAGACAACGTCAGGTTAAATAAACAGACAACGTCAGGGTAAATAAACAGACAGCGTCAGGGTAAATAAACAGACAGCGTCAGGGTAAATAAAAGAAAAAATACCAATAAACAAATAACAGTACACAAAAAGTGTAACAGACCCTGTTTCACACGTTGCACATGCACGTAAATGATAGTAAATCCTTCTTTTTACTAGTCCTATTCCCTGATAAAATTTGAATGCAAAAAAAAAGAAAGTTACAGGAAGAATTGACAATCATTGCTAACAGCACTTTAAATCCGTGCCAAATAAAATCTGCTTTAATTACTTCAATCTTTCTATTGGAGAAGCAGTTAAAATAATAGATGTCCTTGAATTTTTCGATCCAAAATGGCGGAATATTGACCGTTTGAAAATTTTAATATGAAGAGAGATATTACAGTTGCAATGTGAAGCAAACCACATCTCTGATATGACCCTTGTCACATCTATAGCAGTATACGTAAATCTTTTTAATTCTTAAGAAGAAGCATCTCCATGTTTGAATGTCTGATCCCTCTCGTATCTTTCGCCTCTTTCCCAAGAAAGATGATAGCAATTATTTTTTTTAATTTCATACTTCTAACTTACTATTTTATTATTTAAATTCATCAATAGCATATGCAATATCGGTTATCACTCAATAGTGCCTATTAACTTGTTTACTTTACATGCTTTATTCACTGAATAGTTTTGTTATTTATTGACTTAAGATCAGCTGAATACACAAGAATACATCAATTACTAATTGTTTGAAATAGTGTTTAAACAAAGAGTTCAAAGTGATTTTACGGCGCATTCTATGACGCAGTTAAACGCAGCATATGAATGACGTCATTTCATAGCTAAAATACATGAACACAAGTATCCGGTAATAACCCTTGATCGATTTTTAAAAGTGCCAATCTGTACTTGAAAAATCAAACGCATTAAAGCACCGACATGCAGCAAAAGAGAAAACTAAAAACAATCAAAACAAAGCACAAGACAATCGTTCACATTTATTGCAGTTTATACATGTATATTGTCTTTTTAAAGTCTTGATTGGAGAACTGCATATTATATGACTATTGTCTCAAACTTGTTATTATTAAAAAAAAACATAGATTGTAGCTTCTTTCGTTTGTTCAAAATCGATCCATGTGCTTGTAGGGTAAAAGGCAATAACAGTCGGTCGTGTGTTTCCCTTTTTTTCTATACAGCCTGTATACGTGTTGTAAAAAAAGATTATTTGACCACAACTCGTTATCTTGATTCGTCATTTGTTAACATTTGTACTTTTGGAGAGAATCGAATACTATGGTTTCTACTTTTATCAAAATTGATTTTCGATCAGATCGGAATGCAACTTTAACAAAGAGTTTTAGAGATCGGCATACTTCGATTCAAATATGCTATATCCCACTAGCTATCAAATGGTCCAGTAATAATACGTAATTTTAAAGCGTTGTTTGCTTATGTGTTACATACTTGTTTTTCGTTCATTCTTTGTACATAAATAAGGCCGTTTTTTCTCGTTTGAATTGTTTTACATTGTTATTTCGGGGCCTTTTATAGCTGACTATATATGCGGTATGGGCTTTGCTAAGGTAGTATGGTGACCTATAGTTGTTAATTTCTGTATCGTTTTGGTCTCTTGTGGAGAGTTGTCTCATTGGCAATCATACCACATCTTCTTTTTTATATTCTTAATAATTTGACAAAGCACAAGAAAACGAAAGTAAATAGCCCCATGTCCCATAAATAAACGTGGTGCTCGCGCTATGCAATGTTTTTTTATGATAGGGTTACGTACCTGGTAAATCTGTTGTGAACTCAATTGCGCTTGCGTTGCTGACGTCACTACTACCTATGGTAACCATGAATATTTTGTACGTTGATAGCGGAATTAATCCACGAATCGTGTAACTCCTTTTTAGCCCATCAATATTCCTTGTAAGCTTTAAGTTAAAATTTCCCGATGCACCAATAATTTCATAAGTTAATTGAAATCCTTTAACAACATCTGACGTCTCGTCTATAATCCAGCACACTGTTGCCTTATTTCCTACGACCAGTATCGGTGGTAGAATCTGGGGAGATTTTAACGCATCTACAAGAGATAAATGTATAAATCTTAATTTACTACAAAGTCTTTTGTGGAATTAATCGTCTTTTCTACACTTTTCTCTTTTCTTTTGTCATGGCGGTGTTATTTTTTTCTTCGAGGTATGATAGATATATAAGAAGATGTGGTATAAGTACCATTCACATATAATGTGTTGCTCTTTGTTTTGTTTCTATGTTTTCTGATTCTCGGTCATGTTTCACACAAGTCTTTAGACTTTTTACATTTTGTTTACCTTGTTACTTAAGTCCCCCAACAAGCTTTAGTGTTCCATAGATGTCAGGAAATGATACTGATGCTATTAAACCATTTGAACGCTCGAATCAAACATCATACAGCGATAGGAATTTAAGGTGGTACCTAACACTACAGGGAGATAACTCTGTAAAATTAGCTAAACGTTTTAATTACGTTGTGTTGTTAAGGGAATATTAAGCTTCTCAATGATCAAAATACAGCGATTGGAATTTAAAAGACTTTTTATTGACTTTTTTTTATTGAGTCCGCACAATGCATAATGTCTTTAATCAATGAAATACAAGATGCTCCAATTCCTGATAATTGTAAAACCAGCCTAGATATATTTTTTTTCTTTGAACAGGATCTTGGACCTTGGCCGTTCTGAGCGAATATAACGGTATGGGTTCGTTCTAGTAATTTATCACTCATACAAACTTAATAGTTGCAAGTGCTGTATAAATGATCTAAGATAAACACATTGACAGGAAAATAAAAATCTACATGTAATAAAGTTTTGTCTTTAGTACACAAACCGGACACGACAGAAAAAAAACTGCTAAGTAGGAGTTATTTAAGTATTAAAACAAGATGGTTGCCACAACCATATCGTGACATAAACCTTTTAACCCTGTCTTTAAAATAGTTATTTTTTAAGAAAAAATGTCAGTTAATCTATACAAGATTACGGACTTGGCTATAATTTGTTCCACGATCTATTAAAAAGCTTATCTTGCACATTAATGAAGCTCAAACACGACACGGAAACTGAAGGGTCTAGCTATAGCCATACCATACCGATTATGGACGTATCTATCACAGGTCAATTGGTTGGTTCATTTAAACGGTCAATATTTGACCTTACGTTACTGGATATGATAATGGCTACAGTAGTTGTAAAACGCTCTGTTCGACTTGTGAAGGTGCATGTCAAACCCCGAGACAAAAGAATCTGATAATTGTAATGACACTCACTCATAGTTGGATAAGTAATTTTATCGCTATTTTGTGCATTTTTCCTTTGATCTTTTTTTGTGATAATTTTTCGTATCATGCTACTCGCTTGAGACTGAAAATTATCGCTAGAAACTAAGGAGACACGTGGCGTTGCTAATGAAATTGCCATGAAATGGCCAACGTCGTCATAGGTAAGATAGCGATGAATAGATTATCATTGGTCATCTCAACTCGACTGCTTTTCTGGTTTTTGCTGCCGGCTGGATCAATCTCGTTGAGATGAACAACGATAATCTATAATTACATATACATGTACTTGTTTCTCATCAGCTTACCTTGCTGTTTAACTGGTGTCAATAAAAAGACTTCAACATCCAAATCCACACAATATTTAAATCATTTCTAAACCCACTACTCCAGTTATAATAGGTAAAATCTCTCCTCATCAATACATTCGAGTGGTATCTAACAGATTGTATGATTTTTATATCATTTGATAAATAAAAGCGATTGATAATTATTTATAGCTTGTGGTGATAGATCCATTTATTTATCACATTATCACTGCAACGCCACCAAATTATATCCGTAAATATGTATACTGCTAAATACTCCAGAGATTAATGGAAATTGAAATGTAATAACGTTACACCTATAGGGAATAAGGTAAAAGTACAAAAGTATAAGATTGTTTCATTTTTCTGTATTACATAATTTTAAATTTCATGACTTTGAAGTCGTAACTTGGCTTACATTCATTATGTCGTAATAAAAGACTTTTCAAAAGTGACGCTGGAATTTTTTTCTTCAAATTCAAAATAATGTGAATATTCATATACAGGCCAAAACGGTTCGTTTATTTGCAAATTTATATAAAACATATATATATATGGAGCAAAGCATAGCAGTAAACATTTTCTAAATCTAACAAAGCGGAATTAATCAGTGCTATATATATTTCCTTTAGCGATTCTGAACACATGATCAACGTCGGTCCGTTCGAAACCAAATTTTCAAATGACAATGTAACCAACTGTCAAATCATTTTGTTCAAAAGATGTTGAAATGATTCATTTCGTATTTTTACTAGACTGTTTGTCATATTCAAATTTAGATTTTGGAGTGATTTACTTGCTCGGCCGATATCATACATGTTTTTCAGCTTAATTAATACGCCCTATTTGAAGACTGATATGCCAAAACATACACCATTTTCCACCAGTTATGCATTTCGATTCACGGTTCAAGTACTGGTCGAACTCTAAATGACGTTTTAGAATAAAGCTTGCTATTTTTGGAGATAAATTATCACGTAAATAATTACTCCGCCATTTGCTATCCTAAATACTACGCCATTATCACGATAATAGAACGTCAATTTTCACAAAAAGTCAATGCCAGTGTTCTCTAAGTAAATTTAAGTAATTTTCTCAAGTAAATCAATTACTTATGCAATATTGAATCTAATACAGAGGGTCCTGTTTGTTTAAAAAAAAAGGTTTTGATAAATGTACATTACAGATATAACTGCTGTACAAGTCTATTCTTCTAATTTTCTGAACCAAAATACATAAGCAATATCGACCATGTCACGTGTACTTTGTAAAAAAATATGTTTTTAAAGTCTTATTGACTAATCAGAAGCCAGTTATTCAGTGATTTTTGATTATGCTGTATGTTATATTTTATATGTTATATTTGTATTTGTTTCTCGTTTATGATTTTGTATATAAATCAGGACGTTAGTTTTATGATTTTAAATGTTTTACAAAAGAGGCCAAAATAGACCAAAGTAACATTCAAACTCATGACAATAAATTGAAAACTCGGTTGTTAAAAACGAAACAAGACCAACTTAAAGATAAATATTAGTACATCAAATATAACATAGTTCTTTTGGCGCCTTTTCAGGAGACCATGCGGTATGGGGATTGCTCCTTGCTGAAAGATTTACTATGACCATTAGCTGATAATTCCTACGTAATTTGGTCTGTGGATGGGTATTGTCTACTTGGCAATCATTTAAATCTTTTTTTTCCATATTTATTCTAAAAATCCTTTTCTTACGTTGCTTTTTGTTTAGCATATTATCATCTTATCAAAGTTCGTCTCTGTGCATTTTCAGCAATCTAAGTGTTCAGTGGTATAAAGTCTGCACAGCCTGTAGGGAATTACGAGTAATTCCCTTTGGAATTACGAGTAATTCCCTTTTCATTAATGTGTTTTTCTTTCTCAATTGGTGCTTGAAACTAAACTATTGAACAACTTACTTCACCTTATTGATCATGTCTGGATATATCAAATCTTGGTCGCAAAACGAGTTTTTAACAAAATTAGCGAGGATCACATTTTAATACTCTCTCTGGAGTGTAGGTGCAGAATTACATAATTTCTGAAATATTGGTATTTCTCAAATAAGCATTTTATTACCTGCAGTCAAAATGGAGAAAACCTCCTTCTACTAGTACTTTAATGAGCATTCGAAATTTTAATGTTAAGACGTTTTGATGTTCTAATTTTTAAAAGAAGAAACAGAATAACAGGAAGGAGAAGTTTCGAAAGAAATGAATAAAAATCATCTGAATGAAGAATATGCCGATCTGTTTGATTAATAATCTGAAAAACAATTAGAACATCTGGTCAGTTTAAAACCAAATTATAAAAGGTCAAGTTATCTATTCCAATAACTGTGTTTTGACTCATTTTGAAGGTTAATTTGTGTCATGTATGTCAAACATTTCATATCCATACACATTTGTGAGTTTCTAAACATTTCAAAACTGAGGAAGGATCTAGTCTGTTATTTATCACAATAAGGAATTAAAATAACCAGATACAATATATCTATATATTCATAAAGGGGTGTAAATTATTAATTAACTCAACATATATACCAGTCTTAAAATTTTGTTCAACATTCACGCGTTACATCTACAAAAGACTCATCAGTGACGCTTGAATAAAAAAAAAACTTAAAAAAAAGTCAAATAAAGACAATGATGCGACACATATGCTTATCTTCACGTAAGCAAACATATTGATATATATGAAAATCTATGATATATGATTATCAGTGCATTGAAAAACATTTAAACAATATTTTTGCATTTTGTTTAATTTACGTATTCCGAGTAATCACAATAAAATGATTATCTAGGATTCATTTCAGTACTTTCAAGATAATAGTCAAATTTAAATTTCTATAACACCTTATTAAACTTAAAATAAGTGCAAGAAGAGACTTTACGTCAATAATGTTTTTTTTAAAGGAAACACCCCTTAAATATATACAGGTTTGACTTCTGAGTAATACAACTGCGTGAAGCATCATCTCACCTTATACCAATATCCTCAAGCCAACATAAAGACCTAAGCAACATTAAAAGAAACAAAAAGGTCCATTCATATAATTATTCAGCCTAAAACATTAACCTTACCTTATATCGAACCAGTCTCCTTTTTCCAGGTTTATAAATTTAATTAAAAAAAACTGAAACCACTATTTCGTTTTTGTAACAACTATAAAAGTAGCACAGTTTCAAACTCCTACTTATATTTATCCGTAACAAAAATTACTATGCGTTGAAAGATGTGAACATATTTTAACACATCCAATTTAGGTTATCAATAAAACAGATGTCAGTATTTTAGCACATCCAATTTAGGTTATTAATAAATCAGATATATACTAAGTGTATAATACATCCAATTTAGGTTATCAGTTAAACAGATGTACCAAGTATATAACAACTCATCATGATGACATTAATTAGGTCTATTGTAGAAATCACTGATCAAGAGATCACATTTCTCTGATACCAGCTGTATGAAAATCACAACTGCTGCTATATCCAATAATCAGGTGTTTGTTTATAGACAGTTTTATGTATGAAACATTTTCACAGTTTATTAAAGTATTGATTGACATTTGATTGTTCCTAGTTTTACCTGATTCTACATTCAGCATCAATGGTATTATAAGACGGACATGTGAACGTATCAATTTCACAGTGATTGATAAAAAACAAATCCGATGAATATCCAGACGCTGTAGTAACAAGAATAACTAGTAAGCAAGTCAATTTATCTAAAGACATTTTGAATCGCGGCAAAAGTGTTTATAAGCATTTGCTACAATAAAGAGTAAAATCAGTATTAAGAGTATTATAGTGACGTTTTGCTAAAAAAAATATACGTAACTTGTAGTCTTTTGTTTAAAAAAGAGAAACGGTTCAACAATAAATTGACAATGACATGGTAAAGAACGAACAATTACCAAAAGCCAAACAGGTTATAAAACAAATCATAGAAAACCTGACTGACCAACACGAACCCCAACGAAAACCGGAAATAATTTCAGGTGCTCTTATAGGGATGCCAGACCCTCCTCATGCTCCTCCCAATGTGACATTCTCATGTAAGTACATATCCAATGATAAATCTAAGTATGTAGGTCACATGACTTATGTCGACTTTGTCAAACGAGGAATATTATAGTAAGCTTTCTGTTCTCTGTCATTTAAAAAAAAGAGATTTAAATTGATGATATAGAAATCTATAATAACAAGCTATATTGTTAAAATATTCATGAAAAGATACACTTGTTCTCGTTTTTTTGCGACTTAAAGTGAAGTATGTTAATATTAAAATCTATATGCTTTATAGTCAGTTTGAAATGATATATTACCTTTAAAGAACACGAATTTGTAACTATTGAAGTGTTACATTACTAATTTTTACTTTACCTGATTGTCTCTGTATTGTCAGAGAAATATTCTTAACTATCATGAAATCTGTTCACTATAAGTTTTAACATATTTTGTCAATAAAATCTCGTGAAATTCGTAGAAACGTTAGTGAAAATCATATCTCAATAGATATTTTAAAAAAATATGCATACATTTAATATATAAACATTTTTTGAAGATTTCCGACTGAAGTTTGCTTGAACCAGAAAACAATCTGACATCTTTCTGTTTTATAAATATAAAAAAAAAAGATTGAAATAAAAAGAAACAAAAATTAAATGAAAAGATATCCGTTACATTTGGTTTAAACATTTATAATTGCAGAGCGTTGTTGTTTTTACGTCGTGTATATGCAATTCATCATTGATAAATCATAACTGACAAATAGTATGTCTGGTTAGTCGATGTGAAATGAATTCAATGAAATGATATTAGAGAGATGATATATATTTCCTAGTTGAACGTAATGTCAGTTTGATACTAAAATTTTGTATTTTCAGGACTTAGTAACAATGTATAACATTTTAAAGACTTGTATCTTTGATATATAAAAATGAAGATGTGATATGATTACAGTAACACAGGCAATCCACTGTGTTCACTATCTGCTTCTACATGGTTTACGTTTTTGTTGCTCTGTCGACTTATTAGAGTATTCTTGGCTCTGTTGATTGCATATTCATGCTGTAATTTTCTTATGCGTAGTATTGCATGATAAAGACAACAGTAGTACATTGCTGTTCAATAGTCAGTATTCGATTAAGCAAAAACATGACTTCTGATAAATTGACCACCCTTTCGTATCGTTGTACTCATTTTGATAATTTCTTTATATTACTGTATTTCATTTTAACACATTTTAAATACTTTTGCACTGGTATGCGTAATTTCTCACTCTTTTGGGTTCAATACCAGAAACAGTTTTGTTTAAAGATTAATGTTTATAATAATCCTATTTGTATGAAAAACAATTGATCTGGTATAAGTCAACAAAATTTGCCAATTCTTGTCGATTTGATGGTTATAATAGGATTGTAGGAGTGTGTCCTTTAGTACAAGCTTCCGATACAAAAGATCAAATGATAAATTATTATTGATATTATTATCTCCCACCAGTTCTCTGTTCACTCTATGTAAAATACTTTATATGCTATATTTTATGACTGTCTTTAGAATATTATAAAAGGAAAAGACACTTTGATAATCTTATAGATATTTACACTGTCTCCTGCAGATATTCATTTGACAGTCCAATCTGTTTTAAGTCTTTAGTTTTGTAAATAAATCCATTGGATAAATTCCTTGCAATTATACATCACATTATTTTACGACTTAGATATCTGCCAATTTAATACTGTTTTATCAACCATAATATTAAAGGTTTATAATTTTCAACAAAAGACACACCAATATAGACGTATTAGTCCATTGATTGAGTCTTGAATGAAGTATAAAACAAATTGTTATTTGATTTGTCTATTTCCGTCTTAGCTTTGTTTTGTAGACTAGACATTAGGCTTGTTTATATTTAACGATGATATAACGTTTGTATAACGGATACTACTTATGCTCACCAGACTTTTAACTGTGAATTAAAATGGATGCAACATTTAGGTGAATAAGCAAGTAACTGCTAAAATAATGAAAGGGAATTTTAATATCACTGGGTCGATACCTCTGCTGGTGGACTATCAGTCCCCGAGGGTATCATCAGCTCAGTAGTCAGTGCTTCGGTACTGACATGATTAAACAAACTTTACTAAAATTGTCCGTTTATAAATTTTGAAATTATTATGAAACTAAGGTTTCAACTCCCTCAGGCAAAGTTGGCTTTAGATGAATTTGGCTATTTATTTTAGGTATTTTTAACATACAGCTCTTCAACGATTTTCGGTACTTATACATCTTCGGATTTCAAATGTTTGGCTTTGAGCGTTCCTGATGAAGGTAGATCCAGAAAAGCGCTTCGGACGCAATAAATTATTAAACGTGTTGTTTTATATTTTTTAATGTGATACTGTAAATTTCCTAGAAATAATGTTTCCCAAATTGATCAACAAAATCGACAATTGTTTTCTAAATCAGTTATTTTTTGGATTGTTTTGTTCTGGAAAATATGATATCCATGATTCCGTACTTTTGTTAATCCACAATTTACAGTCTTTGTCCATTTACTGAAGATATCAGCTATAAAACAGATGTTTTATATTAAATACAAATAAGCACCATATGGACAATTTTTTGTTCTTGAAAAGTCGGCATTGACAATGTTTCTGCATTATTATAATCGTCTTATTCATGACTACTCCGGTTGCATTCGAAGATCTTGCATTTATATTTGGGTAAACAATGTATAATTGAGAACAGAAAATCAAACGACTTATAACAGTTTACCCTTTTTATATAAGTATTTAAACCATAAAAGACTTATGCGATTCATATTAAATGAGAGAGAACTTCTCCGTAGATAAAAAGTTCAATTGAAAAAAAATTCCGAGGAAAATTCAAAACGGAAAGATGACACATTCAAACAAAAAAGTAAACAATGTCTTGAAAATCGGACATACTCTGTATACTAAGAGATAAATGTCTTAATGAAGCATAAAGACGACTGGGATTATGAATGCTTTGACATATGTCAGTCATAGATTTTTACATGCAGGTCGTTAGATCTATAGTTAGTAATTGAACACGTAGTCTGTATATATTTGTTCAGGGGCCAGCTGAAGGACGCCTCCGGGTGCGGGAATTTCTCGCTACATTGAAGACCTGTTGGTGACCCTCCGCTGTTGTTTTTTATTTTGTCGGGTTGTTGTCTCTTTGACACATTCCCCATTTCCTTTCACAATTTTATGGTTTTGCGAATATTAAATTAAGCATTTATGTAAGGTCAAATTGCAGTAAATTGGCTTTGTCATGGCATCTTTTTGTAAGTTGAACACAACGTCAGAACGTAAAAGGTTAACCATAATCAGTAGCAAAAGATTACTTATCTGTGTCTATATTTTATTATTGACTGAATGTTGAGTACGTTAAAAGGAAATGATACTTTTGCTATTGAACTATTTGAACGCTCGAATCAAACATCCTACATGGATTGGAATTCAAAAGACTTTTCACTGACTGTTTTTTTCATTGAGTCTTTACAATGCATTATTTCTTTAATCAGTGAATCAAACATTTACCGGACATGATAGAAAAACTGTAGGGTAGAGGTAAGAAGGAAACTCATCAAATTGAGTTATTAGGGAGCGGGGAGGGGGTTATGTATTTTTTTGGTCAGAATATATTTGTTAAGATGTTCAACGCTATCAATAAAATCATTTTGTTCAAAATTAAACACTATAAGAAAAGGGAAATGTCTGGATTAATAATAATTTTGTTGGTCCTCTATTTGAACAGAATGTTTTTGTTCGGAAAAAACCATAATTTCCACTTGAAGTTAAATGGTCGTTTCTTTGAAACAAGATGGTTGCCACAACATATCGTGACGTAAACAATTTAGCTCTGTCTTTACCTTAGTAATTTCTTAATGAAAAATATCAGTAAATCTATACATGATTACAGACTTGGCTATAATTTACTCCACGTTTAATTAGAAAGCCTATCAAACACAGTAATAAAGTCCAAACACGACACGGAAACTGACGGGTCTGTTATAGCCATACCATAACGATAATAGACCTATCTGGCACAGGTCAATTGGGTGGTTCTTTTTAACGGTCAATGTTTGACCTCGAGTTACAAGATATGATAATGGCTGAAGTAGTCGTAAAACGGACTTTCCGACTTACGAATGTGGATCTACAACCCCGAAACAAAATAATCTGATAATTCCTTTGGCATTTACTCGCATATATATATATCATATAACATCACGCGTATATTAAATATCAAATCAATATTTATATTGAAATAGGCAAATGCGTTCAGTTTCCCCACCAGGTTATCAAAGAAATATTTTGAAACAAAAAAATGATAAACGAGCAGGGTAAATATCAAAAAAGAAGATGTGGTGTAATTGTCAATGAGACAACTCTCCACAAGAGACATATCATTTATATAAAAGAGGGACAAAAGATACCAAAGTAACAATCAAACTCATAAATCGAAAATATACTGACAACGCCGTGGCTAAAACTGAAAAAGACAAACAGACAAACAAAAGTACACATGACACAACATAGAAAACTAAAGAATAAACATCACGAACCCCACCAAAAACTAGGGGTGATCTCAGGTGCTCAGGAAGGTAAAGCAGATCCTGCTCCACATGTGGCACCCTTCGTGTTGCTTATGTGATAACAAATCCGGTAAATAGTCTAATTCGTTAGGTCACATTCATGAAAGGGAAGATGATTGTTAGCGATTATCATTCTATAAATATAGCAAATACATTTTGTAACCATATCAGGGTGATTCGCCGTAACAAATACCATTTGTCTGTAACATGACATTTCATGATGGCGAAGTCAAACGATGAACGAAAGCACCACAAGCGTGTACTACCGAGTCATCTTAAGGTAAATATTTAATGAAATGTCATATTTTTGTAAAGAAATTCCCTCGTGTTACGAGAAGTTATCACCGATCTAATCACAAAGGCCGCGAACATCGGTGGGAGTGAGCATGATTACTGGAAGCCATTTTTGTTTCATAATTATAAAATTATCAACACTACAAATCTGTCAAAAACATCACCAGAGGACATTATGAGTCTTTCAGATATATATAGAAAGTACATTATACGAGTTCTTATATTTCAACTAAACTATTAACTAGTATTAACTTTGTTCGCTTTGAAACTCAAAACATGTTCAGTTAAAGAAAGGAAAAACACCCCTTCGTTCTCCTACCTTCGTCAACCATATCAACGTTTAACAACTAATCAAATATCGAAACAAACGTTTTCGAATATGTCAATTACTGATATATACAATTGAGAATGGAAATGTGATATGTTACATTTTAACTTGCGACATGTCAAATGATGATAAAGAAGTTCACAACATGTCAAATACAAATGTACCAATAAATACGTTAAACCAACATGGTAGATACATTCATGTAAGATCAGGATTAACAGGTTCCCGAAAATGTCAGAAACTTATTCAAACGTTCACCGACATATCAAATATTGATACATACTTTAACGACAATGGCAAATACTGACACACATTTACCCACATGTTAGATAATATTACATCTTAAAAATGCCACTTCAAACGTTAACCCATAGTTTATCATTAAGTTTACACATACATGTATCTTACCAACCTACCTTGCTGTTTAATTGGTTTCAATTATAAGACTTGGATATACAAATTCACTCAATATTTTAAAACATTTCAAACCCACTACCTTCAGTTATAATAAAACCTCTTCTCCTCAATACGTTCGAGTGGTATTAAACAGATTGTATGATTTTTATATCATTTGATAAACATAGGCGATTGAGAATTATTTATAGCTTGTGGTGCTAGATCCATTTATTTATCTGATTATCACTGCGACGCTACCAAATTATATCCGTAAATATGTATACTGCTAAATACCCCAGAGATTAAAGGAAAATGAAATACAATAACGTTACACCTATAGGGAATGTGGTAAAAGAACAAAAGTGTAAGATTTTATTGCACTTGTCTTCAAAAATATTTTACTCCATTATTTTTTTCATAGAAAATGTTCATTACTTAGAAGTACGTCACTTGGCTTACATTCATTTATGACATTATGTCGTAATAGAAGACTTTTCAATAGTGACGTTTTTTTTTCTTCTTCAAATTCAAAATTGAATAATGAATTTTTCATATGAAACACATACGGTTTGTTTATCTCTCTCTCTATATATATAAATATACTAGTATATATTTGGATAAAAAATAAACAGATGTCAAAGTAATGCCGACGTCACACATTGGCGTATAGACCGGCGTGCACCAAACGTACAGAGAAAATTGACAAAGTCGGTATACCTTAGAGGAACGCTAAGCAATCGTTAAACGCGCGTTGCATCAGTTTGAAGTACGTCGAAATATTAAGGTATACGCTCGGTAAACACTACAACTCGAGTAAATTTTTAATCAGCATAAAGATTTTCATCCTGCTCAAACGTGTGTCTAACGTATACCTGTACGCTACACGCACGTAATGCATACGCTACAAGGGCGTTGAAAACGCTACAGATAAGTTTGAGATACGTTTAGTGCACGTTGTATACACTTGAAGGTCGTTCGACTTTAACTAAAACGCATGGGTGTGTGTTTGTAACAAACGCCCCACAATAGAATGTCCAAGATACGACCGGGGCGCGTCTAAAATACGTTAAAAAACATTTTACCTTCGTAGCGTTCATTCCTACTACGTTAGACAAACGCCGTCATACGCCAACATATGTTTTTTGAACGCCTGAAAAAAGCTAAGGTACGATTCTCGTACGGCCAATACACGCGTATAGCTCGTTATGCACACGCTACAGATATGATTGACAGGTTCAATGCACCAACATTACTAGGGTGTTGGCAGCGTACAGGATTTTTTAATACGCCCGGCGTATGTCGGAGCTATACGCTGATGTGTGTCGCCGGTATAAACCACTTGCATGTTTTGTTCGAAATTTACCAAAATTTAATCTGTACTATATCTTGGTCATGTTTTTAATTAACGATCACGAACACGTGGTCAACGTCGGTCCGTTCGGAACAACACTTCCAAACTAACATGTATCCAACTGTCAGGTCATTTTGTCCAGAAGATATTGAAGTGAATTACTTAGTATTTAAACCAGATTATCAGACTATAATTGTTCATATTCAAACTTTAATTTATGAATGATTTACTTGTACGTAAGATATCAAATGATCATATGAGTATTTGGACCATACGCGTATGGTCATGTCGATCTGGATATATACTCATATGGTCGGGGTAATAAACACTCTGTTACAGTTTACTTTTAAGATTAAGAGTGAATGGCAATATGTCGACTTAAAAAACTAATTTCAAAAAATTTCTTAATGAACTGTTACATAAGAAGTCACTGGAAAGTAACATAGTTTATTTAAGTTGTCTTGTGAATATGGTGTATTGCAGTCATGTTACGATATTTGAGATCTTGGGTTTCTTAAAAACACCATAGACATATCGGAATGGCCAAAGACCTCGGTATCACTGTACGCAGTTACAAAAAGGATAGCTTTTCACTCGCAAACAAAAGGTGTAAATGAAAAGGATCGTGCACAAACATGACTTGCAAATGCAAAAAGCTATGATACCGTGTGGAAGTAAATATCACCCTAAGCCTACATGCCTAAATGTAATTAGCGATGAAAACTAACTATGGCATCAATATTTAATTTTTACGTAGTATTTGAATTATAAAAAAGATACATTGTCATGTAACCATCATTGTTTTTTTTTAAAATAAAGTTTTTATAATTGAAACTTTTATAATGTAATTCAAAAAAACAACCTATATGGTCCAAATACTCATATGTTTCGGAACATATACATATATTAATACGCTTTCTTTGAAGACTTATATGCCGAAATGATCATAATTTGCTCTATTTGTGCCTACCCATTTACTGTTCAGGTACAAGACGCACTCTGAATGGAACTATTGAAAAAGCTTGCTATTTTTATGGATAAATTATCATGTAAACAATTACTACTCCATTTGCTATCCTAATTACAACGCCATGGTCACGATAATAAACCGTCAATCCTCATACATAAGCAATGTACTCTTAGTAAATTTAAGTAACTATCTTAAGATAATCAAGTACTTAATGTAATTTTTGCATCTAATAAGGAGGGTGTTGTGTTTACACGTGTACGTTGTAAAAGAGGGACCAAAGATACCAGGGGGACGGTCAAACTCATTATGCGGTATGGGTATTGCTTATTGCCGAAAGCTGTACTATGACCAGTAGTTAATAACGTCTTTTACAAACATCCTTTTCTTACGTTGTTTTATTGTTTAGCATATTTTACATCTTCTCAAAGTTCGACTCTGTAGACTTTCAGCTATCTTAGTGTTCAGTGGTGTAAAGTCGTCACAACCTGTAGGGAATTACGAGCAATTTCATTTTCTTTAATGTGTTTTTCTTTCTCAATTGACGCTTGAAACTAAACTATTGAACAACTGACTTCATCTAATCGATCATGTCTGGATAAACCAAATCTTGATTGCAAAACGAGATTTCGAAACAATTAGCAAGGATCGTATTTAAATACTCTTTCTGGAGTGTTGGGGCCTAATGATATAAGTTAGTATCGGTGAACAAAATTAGCGAGTATTGTATTTTAATACTCTCTCTGGAGTGAGGATGCAGTATTATATAATTTCTGAAATATTGGTATTTCTCAAAAAGTATTTTGCTTCCAATAGTCAAAATGGAGAGAACCTCCTTCTACTTAAATGAGCATTCGCAATTGCAATGTTAAAATGTTTCGATGTTCTAATTTTTAAAAGTATAAACAAAATAACAGGAAGGAGAAATTTTGAAAGAAATGAATAAATATCATGTGAATGAAATATATGTCGACCTGTTTGATTAATAATATGAAAAACAATTAGTGTACCTTAGGCATAAATTACCTTACCCGTATTTGGTACACCTTTGTGGAATTTTGGATTCTCAATGCTTTTCAACTTCGTACTTGTTTGGCTTTAGAAATATTTTGATATGAGCGTCACTGATGAGTCTTATGTAGACGAAACGCGCGTCTGGCGTACTAAATTAAATTCCTGATACCTGTGATAACTATTACCAACTGGTCAGTAGTTTAAACCCAAATTATAAAAGGTCAAGTTAATTATCAAAATAACTGTGTTTTTTCTGACTTATTTTGAAGGTTAACTTGTAACTTGTTTGTCAAACATCTTATATCCATACACATTTGTGAGTTTCTAAACATTACAAAACTGAAGAAAGATCTAGGCTATTATTTATGACAATGCGAAATTAAAATAACCAGACCAAATATATCTATATATTCATAAAGGGGTGTAATATGATTAATAAACTCATCATATATACCAGTCTTAAAATTCTGTGCAACAGACGCGCGTTGCACAAAATAACCTTAGCACCAATAAAAGAAGAAAAATGTCCATCTATATAATTACCCAGCTGAAAACATTAACCTTACCTTTATCGAAATAGTCGCCTTTTACAGGTATAAAAATTCACTTTACAAAACTTAAATCACTATTTTGTTTTTGTAACAACTATTATAACAATAGCACAGTTTCAAACTCCTGTTAATATTTCTCCGTTACAAAAATCATACATACTATACGGTAAAAGATGTAAACCTATTAAACACATCCAATTTAGGTTATCAATAAAACTGATGTAAGTATTTTAAACATCCAATTTAGGTTATCAATAAAACAGATGTATAATGACATTAATTAAATGAAGTAGAAATCACTGATTCAGAGATCACATTACTCTGATACCAGCTGTATAAAAATCACAACTGCTGCTGTATCCAATAATTAGGTATTTGTTCATCAACAGTGTTATATATGAAACATTTTCACAGTTTAGTTGAGTATTGATTGACACTTCATTGTTCCTAGTTTTACCTGATTCTACATTCAGCATCAATGCTATTATAACATGGACCTGTGAAAGTATTAATTTCACAGTGATTGATAAAAAAAAATACGTTGAATATTCAGTGGCTTTGGTTACTAGAAGCAACAAAACAAAACAAGTCAATTTTACATAAAGAAATTTTCTATAATAGACAAAATCGTGTTAGTATTCGCTACAATTAAGAGTTAAATCAGTTGATATGTATCAAGATGGAGTTTTGCTAAAATATAAATCTACCTTACTTGGTCTCTTTAGTTTAAAAAATAGAAGTGTTTTAATAAAAGATGGACGATGCCATTGGTAAATTGTTATAACGAACAGTATACAAATTATAACATAGAAAAGCTGACTGTGCAACACAAACCCAAACATATACCGGAAGTAACTATAGGTGCTTCTAAAGGGTTGCCAGACCCTTTTCATGCTCTTCCCTATTTCAGTGACATTCTCAGTGACCGTATCCGATGATTTATCAAATTATGTAAGTCACATAACTTATGTTGACTTTGTTAAACGAGAAAGATCGTAGTAAGCTCTCCGTTCTCTTTCAATTTTACAGAAAAGAAATCTAAATTGATGACATAGAAATCTATAATACCAAGTTATATTGTTAAATTATTCATTACAAGAGACAGTTATTTTCGTTTTTTTGCGACTTAAAGTGATGTTTGTTTAAATTATTAAATCTATAGCGAAGTATGTTTTATTTTCAGTTTAATAGTGATCTTATTTTTAAAAAGAACAAGTTTGTTGAAAGGCGAAAATAATAATAGAAATGTATAACATTATGGTTTTTACATGTGAAATATATCAAACCTGTTTGTCTCTGTATTGTCAGAGAAATAATCTAAGCTTTCATAAATTCTGTTTAAACAGATGTTGTCAATAAAATATTGTGAAATGTCGCAGAAACAAAATCATGTAGCACTAGATATTTAAAATTGTATGCACAAATTAAATTTCTGATGATTTCCGACTAAATTGTCTTGAACCAGGAAATAATCTAACTTTTATGAATATATAAAAAAGAAGATTGAAATAAAAAGAAACAAGAATGTAATAAAAAGGCATGTATACAATCGGTTTAAATATTTATGATTGCAGAGTATTTTTATTTGTTTGTACGGCACGATAGTATACATGCAATTCATCTGCGATTCATCATTAATGTGCCATAACTGACAAATATAATGCCTGATAGTCGATGTGAAATAAATTTAATGAAATGCTATCAGAGAGATGTATTTCTAGGTGAAGATGATTTTAGTTTGATACAGAAGTATTCAATAACATTGGAACAAATGTATTGCATATTCAAGCCTTGTATTCTTTTTATCTTGATTTTGCCACTGAACATTAATCAAACAATAATCAGCCAATAAAGCTATCAAACTTTCAAATCAACAATACAGTAACTGTGGCAATCTTTTTAACCACCCCCGTTCAGTTTGTATTACGTTTGTATTGTTCTTTCTTCTTATTGTGGATGATTCTCTGCTCTTTTGCTTGTATATTAATGTTTCAATATCCCACTCCACGGTGTTGCACGATAAAGACAACAGTTGTATATTGCTGTTCAATAGTATTTGATTAAGTAAAAAAAGTCTTATGGTAAATTGACCACCCTTTTGTATCGTTGTACCCATTTTAATCATTTCCTTACAATACCGTATTCAAAGTCACCATAATAATACTTTTGCAATAGTATGCTTAATTTCTAACTCTTTTGGGATCAATACCAGAAATAGTTTTGTTTTCAGATTAATGTTTATAATAATCCTATTTGTATGAAACATAATTGATCTGGTATAAGTCAACAAATATTTTCCAATTCCCGTCGATTTGATGTTTAAAAAAGGATTGTAGGAGTGTGCCCTTTAGTACAAGTTTCCGATACAGAAGATCAAATGATAAATTAATATTTATATTATTTTCATCCATCAGTTCTCTGTTTTCGTTATGTTTTAGACTTTATATGCTATATTTTATGACTGTCTTTACAATATTATAAAAGGACAAGACACTTTAATAATCTATTTGATATTTACACTGTCTGCTGTTGATATATATTTGACAGTTCAATCTGTTTTTAGTCTTGCGCTTTGTAAATAAATCCATTGGATCAATTCCTTGCAATTATACATCACAATTTTTTACGACTTAGATATCTGCCAATTTGAGACTGCTGTATCAACCGCAATATTAAAGGTTTATAACTATCAACAAAAAGCAGACCCAATATAGACGTATTATTCCGTTGATTGAGTCTTGAATTGAGTATAAAACAAATTGTTATTTGATTTGTCTATCTCCGTACTAGATTTGTTTGGTAGACAAGACATTAAGCTTTTTTGTATTTAACTATAATATAACGATGGTATAAAGGATACAACTTATACTCATTAGACTTTTAACAGGAAATAAAACGGATGCGACTTTTGGATAAATAAGCACGTGACTACTAAAAATGATGAAAGGGAATTTAGATATGATTCTGTGAATTTCCTAGAAATAATGTTTCCTGATAGTGGACAAAAGAATCAACAATTTTTTTCTAAATCAGTTATGTTGGGTTGTGTCGTTTGAGAACATGTTTTCTCGCTGTTTGCGTACTTTTGTTTATCTGAAATTAACAGTGTTTCTCAATTAACTGAAGATACCAGCTATAAAACAGATGCAGAAATAATATTTCCTGATAGTGAACAATAGAATCAACAATGTGTTGTATTTAATACAAATAAGCGCCATACGGACAAGTGTTTGTAAATGTAAATTTGGCCTTGGTAATGTTTATACATTATCAAAATCGTCTTTCTCATTACCACTCCTGTTGCATTTGAACTTTCTGCATTTTTTTCGGTAAAAAATGTATAATAATTGATAATAAAAAATAATACGACTTTAAACAGTTTTCCAAAATCAACACGAGTAAGCATATTTTAGTTCTTCATATCCTAGCGAAAGTAATTAAACCATACGCGTCTTATACAATAAATGTAAATAAGAAAGAACTCATTCTATATAAACCATTTGATGACTTAATTCATAAATCTGAAATCATGAAATTATCAATAAAAAACGTTTTATTTCCTATAGACAAAGTTGACTTTAGATAATTTGGCTATTTTTTTAAAGTCTTTTTCGTCACACAGCTCCTCAACTGTTTCAGTTCTTATATATCCTTGGTTTTCAAATATTCGGCTTTGAGCACTCCGCTATGTTAACCTTGTTATAATTTTAGAGGCTAGAAATCAGAACATGTGACCATCTCATATTAGTATTTGGCACTAGGAACTCAATCTTCCCATCTAACCGAAAGAAAATTACATAGTTACATATGGAAACTGGGAATGTGTCAGAGAGACAACAACCCGACAAAATGCAGAATTGACTACATATTAAAGACAAAAATGTATGTTAGCAAATTCACAGGGAGCACTTAATTCTGAATAGTTTAAAAAACGAAAATTGTTTCCAGTGGTGAGTATCTACAAAATTGGACATACACTGTAAATTAATAAGTAATTGTCCAGAAGAATCATTGGCGCGACTGGGATTATTAAATCATGCTTCAATATATGCCAGTCATGAATTTTCACAAGTGAGGTCGTTTGTTTCATAGTATATAATTGAACAAGTCATCTGGTTTCGTGTATACTGAATAAAGCAGTTATGTAAGATTAAATAGCAGTAAATTTGCTACGTCACATGATATTTTATTAAGTTTAACATACAACTTCGGCTCGTTGAAGATAGACCATAATCGAAGGCTAAAATGTAATTATCTGTTTTATATCTTATTTTTAATGTCTGAGGCTAGATGTTGAGTAAGTTAAAATGAAAATAGATGTATTTGTTATATAACCTAAAAAAGGCACGAAACAATCCCTAGCAGAAAGAAGTAAAAACACAAAAATACTGAACTCCGAGGAAAATTCAAAAAGGAAAATCAAAAATCAAAAGGCAAAATCAAAAGTCCAAACACATTAGACGAATGGATAACAACTGTCATATTCCTGACTTGGTACAGGCATTCTCTAATGTAGAAAATGGTGGATTGAACCTGGTTTTATAGCTAGCTAAACCTCTCACTTGTATGACAGTCGTATCAAATAGCAGGCCCGAGAACACAGTTATTTCGTAGTTTATTTCTTTAAGACAATACATTCAAATTAAAAAAAATCGCACCTGCTCTATCTCAAAAAGCAGTGTATTACGTGTGGGACAAATATTATCAAAACTATACAAACCTTCTACCAGTTCTGACTAAAAATATTGACAAATCTGTGTTAAGGGGGTCTGAAATTCAGGCTGACAGCTTCAGACGTAATAAAATTTGACCTTTTTGAACTGGGACAAATCACTAACATAAAGATTCAGCACCCAAATGTTTTTAACATGTAATTTCATCCCCCTTCCTGATGTTTCATGCACTAAATATCAAGAAATGAATAGGGAAAGTGTATCAAATTAAAAATCCAAGTTATACACTGTTCACACTAGGGAATATATTCGTAGACAACGAAAACCAAAGAACGATAACTGTGTCCGTGGCAGCAATACATTGTTAATCGTCTTGGTACAGAAGATAAACAATACTTTAATGCAAGTTTTGTACATGTGACAGTATATTAGCTTTGGCATGTGAATATATAATAATTCAACTATTCCAAAACAACCAAAATTGATTATTTGTAGAAATGATTAACAGTTATTGAATGTCATACACAAAAGTGGTTTGTTCTTGACGAAAAACAAAGATGGGATAATTTCTTCCCAGGTAAGTATCAAACATAGCAAAGGTGCTGATTTTTAAAGTTTTTATAACCTATTATACATGTTAAACATAAAATCATCAAGATACCAGTCTTCATACTTTTTACGCCAGATGTGCATTTCGTCTACGTTAGACTCACCAAATAAATTACTGAGTTGAAGAGCATGGTATACTGATACCAAAGGTTGTTTTAAAAACAAAAATCTGTAAAACGGTTGACAGATCTAACCCATATTTGATATGTCGGCACATATAGTTTAGAAGTTGAAGTCTTATCTGTATGACTGCACTTTTAAGTTAATTCAAACATTTGGTTCAAAAATCAGTAAAGAAACATCTTCTACCACTGATCTGATATGAGTCTACCCTCCCACGATGATTAAATTTGATATATAGAGAGATACCAGGAAGACTCTCTCTTTAATTTTCAAGAATGGGTTGTCGAGAGAAGATACAATTTATACATCAACGAATTCAGGAAACGAATTTAGCGAAAGATAAAATTGTTGCATAATAAGCTGTTAAAAATTTGCAGTATGCTAAATAATAAAAACCGATGCAGTCTGTCAAAGTACATTGATTCGTGAATTGTAAAATAGGTACATGAGATAACGATCGTTACGTTGGCGACATGTAGCTATGATTTAATCTATTTTGTATTGTCTGTATAAGTTTCGTGTCTGTATAATTTTTGAAATTCGAGGTTATAAAAAGTGTCCAAGAAGATTAAAGATATCTACGGAAGATCATCGTGTATTTTTTGCTGAACTGTTAGGTTATACAAACTTTAATTGAAAATGTGTAACGAAAATACCGAACTCTATGAAAATTACTAAAAAGGAAGTCCCAAATACCTGACAAAACCAAATGCCCAACTATATCAACAAGTATAAAAAAGGCTTGGTATATATAGTACCTAGTTGTTCAAAAACTAAAATACGAATGTTTTGGTTTCAAAGATTTATAAAAGTGGAATATAGAAATGTTATTAAGTTATAAGCAGTCAGATTGGTTCAAGTTCTATAATATGATTTTAAATGTAATGCTGATGTTTAATTGACAGGTACGTAAGTCAACGTTTAACCATCAGTTGAATCCGTGTTCTTGTAAACTTTAATTTTACCTTTATTATATGTGTTCAGCATGTTGTTTATTTTGTAACAAAATAGAATGGCAACATAGAAAAGTGAAAAAAAGGGAGACATCTGAAATTACCATTTCTCAGACTGATCAGGCTTACAGAACGTAATTTAAGACAGGCAAATACACTTGTAATACAGGTGTACATGTATTTTAATGTGTACAAAAACATGACATCAAACATACTTAAATAATTGTACGCTTGCACAAGCTTTACCTTTTAACTATGCATTTGCATTTGCTTATGCTTATATAAAATTATATAACAGATTACTCTCTTTGGCGATAATCTCGATAGAGAACTACATGGAATCTAGTCCTAATAACGCACAAAATGCTAATATATTATAGCAACTCTATGCACTGTTTATTGTTTCTTTGGATTTTATATAGTTTTAAATACTTGCGTTAGTATGTTGTAAATCAAATGTGATAATTTAGGTCAAATCAAGTATAAGAATTTAACCGATATTGTCCCGTACAACTGCTTTTACCATGTATATATTTACTTTGATATCCTGCTATCATTTTATTATTGTCTTAAATGTACTGGCAATTTTCTTTTTTTTACCTTTTTTTGAATGCGTACACTTCTTTAAATTATATTTTATTCAATATATTTACGAAAAATCAATTGAATGGTATTGAAATTCAAGAGTGTTATAAATATTTATATATTATCATATATCTATACATGAAATAGAACAAGTAGCATATTTGATGTAGAAACTATATTTTCGTAAACGATAATAACGACAGTTACTATAAAAATATCTGGTTCACTTTTTATGGTTGTGTATGTATAACAAATCTAGATCGCCAATTGTTATTTCACTATGGCAACGAACTACATATGAAAGTACACCCTCTAGGACATGTGAATGGGATACCATACCAATAACAAATGTATTAATATCGGAATACATTCTGGCAGTATGGTCAAAACGTGGTGATTTGTTAATAATGTCATGAAAGGAGAAGGTCCAACAAGGGCTACTCTTAAGTTCTATCTATCTGTAATTGTTCATAATTGTTTAAAGTGTGGTTTATGGTCTGTAATTTGATCAGATTCAAATTTTCTTTTTCCGTAAGAATTCAATACCAATAGCACTGCTTTGCATTGTTAAAATATGATTCTGAACTAAACGCTCAACGTGTATTTTTGATAAATCAGTTTCTGTTAAATATGTTTCATGCAGCACTTAGTTAGACTGGTGTAATATAGTATTTGTTTTTTCTAATAAAAAGGAACTTCATTGTATCAATATGAAAAGATTATTTTACAAAACTATCACCTTTTGTGTTCTTTCAAAGGCTAATACTGACAATCAACTATATCTGCGAACATTTCACCTAAAGTGAAATTGAAGAAAGATTTGCAAAGTCGAAGGATAAAAATATTACAAAACTATAGAATGTGAAATACACTCACCTTCTGGAAATGACGGTGTATATATCTTGTAAAGATGTTACTTGCAAATAAATCAGATATATGAAGGCCAACATATTGATCGAGGATAACACAGACGTATTGAATATTGCAATAGTTCTAATACCGTAACATGTAAACTTAAGTGCAACAAATCCAGTAAAATGTTCTGTTTTATGCATTGAATCTAATGTCAAACCATTAGAAAATACATTAGATAACACAAAATACCAGTGCGACAGGATCACAGGGTAATACGGTAAAGATTGCTACACTATTAAAAATGTCTGATATAATTTCACGCCATATGTCAAATTTATATAACAAGATTCTAAAATTAAGCACATGTTTTTGGAAATTGCACAAGTGCAAACCCGACAAATTTACGCTTTTATCAGCATAAAACATACTTTTTTCCGCTTGGGGTGTTTGTCCATTCTCAAATATCGGTTGAGGAATGTTACAAAGGTTGATATTGAAAGCCAAGTAATGATCAATTTTTCAAATTGGTAAATCTATAAAATGAACAAAGATAAAATATTACAACAGTTGTATAATGGCGTTTCATTCATCATACAGCTTTATTTTGTAAAAAGAATTTTACATGTATTTTTCATTTATATTTTTTACTTTCTGTGTATTGTTTGTAGATTATGACAGACTGTTGTATTGGGTCTTTGTATACCAATCATTTTATATTTCTACGTATTAACTTTTTCATATCTTCTTAATTATATTTTTCAAGGTTATGATATTTAGTTAGTCTAAAAACTTTTTAATGAAAAACGAAACATTTTTATTTAATTAATTCGTTTATAACTACTTGTATACAGGCTTGTATAGTATACAGCCTTGGATTAGTATGTACTTGAACGCATCTATCTATGTATACCAATCATTTTATATTTCTACGTATCAACTTTTTTATATCTTCTAATCAAAAAAATCAAATAATTATATTTTTCAAGGTTATGATATTTAGATAGTCTAAAAACTTTTTAATGAAAAACGAAACATTTTTATTTAATTAATTTGTTTATAACTACATGTATACAGGCTTTAAGTTTGGATTAGTATGTATTTGAACGCATCTATCTATGTTCTATCTCAATAATCTAGAGCAATATATCAACTCCATTTACTCTTGTTTTCTACTACAAACTAGTACAAAAGTATCAAACTATGACGGTTACGTAATATAGTGATTGATTTCGTAATTCATTCATCGTAAGTTGATCGAAAACATTGCTCCTTTTTTGAAAAAAAACTGTTGAAATCAATGTCAAATTATACATGAATGACAATGTGACCGACAAGTCGGACTTATAATATTCTCTTGGGGGTATATGTAGACAAAGTTAATTGTGAGTATTCATTTGGATTCAGACTAACAATATGTGTTATTATTGTAATACTGTCAGTAGGGATATTAGTTTCTCTTACTTTATATTATATTAATATTTCTACTGATATTAGTCGAATATATACAATTGTTAATTGTATGTGTTTTATAAAAGGAACAAGCATTCCGATATATTTACAATAAAAAAGTGACACGCGCACAGAAATGTACGGAAGCCCTGGAGTGCACTGAACAAATAGAATTACAACTTGTGCGCACTAGTTACTAACTTGTGCGCACGAGTTGTACAACTTGTGCGCACAACTTACACGTTTTCTTATAGACATGCGTTGTTAATCTAAGATGACTACTTTATGGAACGCCGTAGGTGCCAAATACGAAGATATGTTTATATACATATATATATATGCACATACTTTTCAATATCTGTACATACTTTTTTCTATATATATACACATACTTTTCCTATGTTATTAGTTAAACTGTGTGTTAGTGACCTAATACGATATATATATTTGGTCAGTTAATTCCATACGGGGTGAGAGAGAAGCTCGAATCTCAATATGGAATTTAGTGACCCAACGTATATCATATTAGGTCACTAGCAAACCGTGTAACGAATATCTCCTACCGACTGTTTTCACGTGTGTTTTTTTTTATATGGGGAACCACATGTGGTGGGTCAATGATATATTGTATGTAGTTGTATAAGCATTGGATTGGCACATCTCATTTCCATAGAGACTAGTTGGCCCTGTCCCCTCAGTCATTGTCTATTGACTTTGAAAATTTTGCTTTGCTAACGTGAACTAGTTTTTTTGATAAGGTAAGTTTATTGGGACCACTAGTGGTAAGTCAATGATATTTGGTATGCAGTTATTGTCATCTCTTTTACATGGAAATAAATTAGCCCCTCCCCCCTCAATTATGAACTATTGACACGAAAATATTTGCTTAGTTTATATGTATTAGTTTGTGATAAAATCAGTTTAAGATGAACTGCTAATGTTATTCAGTCAATAAGATATGGTATGCAAATTTATTTGTATTTGCAAGCCATATTTCCATGGAGATTATGAAGCCTCACTCGCTCATCATGGTTCATTGCCATTGAAACTTTTACATAGTTTACAAGTTTAGGTTTGTAATAAGGGAATGGCTTTATATGATAAGTCAATGGTATTTCGTATGTAGTTATCAGTCATGGTTCATCAAGGTTGAATATTTGCATTACTTACATGTTAAAGTATTGCGATTTTAATTAAAGAAATAATTGATGCCAGCTATACTTTATTGTAGTTTTAACATGGGTAGGCATTATATTCGTGATTATTTTTGTCCGAGTCATAGTATATTTTTGCATCAATTATTTCGATTCTGATTAGGAAAATTAAAGTAATTCCTATGTCAGCTGTGTATAAAGGTAAACTGATTGTATAGACTCTTCCATGAACCTCCCTCTTTTGTTTGTAAAGAAGCAAAAGCTGACACTGTGATGTTTCAGAGGGAGAAGTTTTTGAACAGCCAGCATGAACGTTTGTCGTATTTAGGTCAAATATTTCAATTTCGGAATACAACACATTACAGTCATAATATATGAATAAGTAACAACATCATTTAAGAGTAATGAAATATTTTAAATGCATGCCAATTTGATAAAATTCATTATTCTGCAGTAGTCAATATACGCATGTGCAAAACAAATATTGGATTTGGAGCAAAGGTTTATTCATAAAGCACAAGAAGCACGTCATATTAGAATTCATCATTTGAATTGTTAAAATTACAAAAAAGGAGGGACTTAACTATACCTGTGAAAACAGGTTATTTCATATTTTAACAAAGTTAAATATTGCTCCTACTAGAGATTTAAAAAAAACAACACATAATACCCATATTACAATAAAAGAAAAATGAGCCTGAGAGCACGAATGTCCTTGCACAAACTTTTCAATTTTCCAAGTTATTGGAGCATAATGGTAGAAAATGAATTACTGCCCAAATTCGAACTCGGCCTAACTTTGAGTTATTATTAACATTGTGTGTGAATTTCATTAAATGTCGATACTGCACATTAACGACAGAGTGCGGAAACCATGCTATATGCAAATTTTCAAGTTAAAAAGGGAAATAGCTATGACGATATGTGACTCACGGACCAAATTCGAATCGTTCTGCGTGTAATAGTTCTTAATGTTTTGTTGGTTATTCAAATTGAGAAAAGCAAACAGAAGACAGAGTGCCGAACAAAAAGTATGGATCGTAGGACGGAAAGACGTACGGTCATCATTAACACTTTTATTTACCATCAAACTAGTGGCGGGACATTAAAACACATTCTTAAATTTCCGCTTCTTTAATTGGTTCCTTCTTCTACATCATAATAATATAAAACAATTTACATTGACAGATCTATTGACAGAAAACCAAAGTTGGTAAAGACATTACAATTTCAATTAAGTTTTATAAAAATGCATTTTTACAACTTTTTACTTTATATGAAGACAACAGCAAAAACAAAATTGCAGTTATATAAAATTGATTCAAACAGGTGGTTAACTATCATTAAGAAATACTAAATAAACATTCTTTTTATGGTATTGGAACCCGTATTTCAGTCTGCAAAAAAACAACAAAAAAGTATACTATGAATGGTAATTCTCACGTTG
This sequence comes from Mytilus edulis, assembly GCF_963676685.1. NCBI lineage: Eukaryota > Metazoa > Mollusca > Bivalvia > Mytilida > Mytilidae > Mytilus > Mytilus edulis. The sequence goes on along the minus strand of NC_092356.1, from coordinate 73,482,065 downwards.
AAAACTATGTACATGAAGAACTGCGTTCATATGTAGAATAAGTATGTGCATATATAAAAAGCTTTGTGCATATGAAGTAAACTATGTCCATAGATATAGAAAAAATATGGGCATATATAAAAAAAGTATGTGCATATATAAACATATGTTCGCATTTGGCAGCTACGGCTTTCCATAAAGTAGCATTCTAAGTAAAATCTGCGCATGCCTAAAAAACACATATAACGTGTGCGCACAAGTTTTTCAACTCGTGCGCACAAGTTGTAATTTTATTTTTGCATGACACTCCAGGGCTTCCGTACAAATGAAAGGAAGCACCATCAGTAGATGTGAAAATATAAGGGCTGACTAACTGCTCATCCGTCCGGAGTAACTGAAATCACCACAAGGATCGAAGGGGTTCGTGTTGCTCAGTATTTTGTTTCCATTTTGTGTTTTTAGCAATATTGGTTGTCTTTTTCTATCGTAGTCATGGCAAAATATACAAAATATAAATAAAACGTCTGCAGAAAAAGTGGAAATTCATACAGGGACCTGTAGTTGTTTTCTTTGTCTTTGATTGATACTTATCTGAATTACAAGCATGTCGAAACTTCTAACGTTCATAAAAATACGAATATGTGGTATAAGTGCCATTGAGACAACTCTCCATCAGAGTCACAATTTGTAAAACGAAACCACTATAGGCCAAAGTACGGCTTTCATACCAGACCACAAGCTAAACAAAACCAACGTTCTATTCTATATAATACAAAAAGAGAAACAAGAAATTCTTATGCATCACATTAACAAACGACAACCACTGAACAACTGGTTCCCGAATCACGACAGGTGCAAACAAATGCAGCTGGTTTAAACGTTTCAACAGGTGCAAACCTTCGCTCTAACCTGATGGTAACTTCACAACATAGAAAACACTATGAAAAGAAACACTATACCATTATATGTAATTCTTTATAGTTCTAGAGTTAATATCAGAACTGGATCTTTTATAGAATGTTCAGGAAATATTAATGTAAAATGTCTTCTAGATCGGATGCTTTATACATCTTTTGAATATTGGTTAAATTTTTTTATTAAAAAGCAACGGAGTTTTAGTAAAGTTTGATATGAAATTTACGCCTGTAGACAAATCGGGAAACTTAATGATAATTTTGGTTAAAGAACAGTCTATCTGATAATTACAAAATTCATAAAGAATAACTAACCTTTTCCAATCAACAGGGTTCGTATCCGATAAAATCAGAATCATCAATGTTACACTATTGAGAATGCAACACGTAAAGGCAAAAATCCAATTAGTCAATTTATAAATATAGTAGATGATGTTAGAAAGCGAAATCGTAGATTTAAAATGTCTCAAAACAGATACGCTAGAATATAAAGGAATAGAATATTTTCCAAGTTATTTAACAAGACGGCTGGCTGAAACTAATATTCTGCAAATTCATATCCAAATGTGAAAACAAAATATCGATAACAGTTCGTTGTGTCAGTTGTTCGTAAAAAAATATAAAGTTAGTGTTTCAGCATAATGTGAGCACGGATCTAATAGCATTACAGTTACTAGCTACCGTGATATTTAATTTACAACAAATAACGACAAATCACTGCTAACCTTTTACACAATGAGTTTAAATGTCAAACCTTCGATTTATAAATTATTATACGACCCCATCTGTAACCGTTACAGTAAGTGTACATAAATGACTTGATATTAACGGTTGCCAATTATCCTTTTGATAAATATGACTTTTAGTATTTAGATTCAAATACCGATTCGTGCGTATAACGTTTATATTTGTTTGATTGTAATTGCCTTCTGTAAAAAATAACAATTGAAATGACGATGACCTTTTGTCAAAATCAAATAGGAATGCTCATTTTTCAAAGTCAATTAAACTTAACATTAACAGAAAATTTTGCCAACATGCATCTAGATTGATTTAAGGCACTTACACATACACTTACAAATACAATAGTTTGAAGAGTGTGGCAATCAAATGCCTTTCAGTTTAAAGCAATCAATTAAACCTTTACCAAGAACAATATGAAACAGTAAGATGAAGATAAACACTTTAAAGTATTTTTTTCTAATACAAATCCCTTTCTATATTCATATATTAATCCACATAACATTAACACAACCTCTTTGCACTGATATAATTCATAGATGTTCGAAGTTCGAGCAACTAATTGATTAATCGACATGTTTATTTTCACAAGATGACGTTTCTGAAAGCAGGTACCGTTTTATTATGTTTTTTCTTGTTTGGATGAAGCATTAATAATGGTATCAAACAAACACGTGTCTAATTTATTATATAAAAACAAATCTGAAAGGCGGCATTTGTGTGCAAAAATAAAACAGCTTATTAAGTAGCAAACACAATTATTCTGACTTTTCATATTCAATTTATTAGTTTAACACCGTGATCTAGCTAAAATTAATGATATGTAAAACAGACGAGTCTGTCCATAAAATTGTCAAAATCGATTTATCGTGTTCTTTTTTGCGTATTTTTCAAAAGAGAAACAAAAGCAAGTGCTTTTTTAGTTTCATTAGAAAACCACAAGATGTGACAACTTGATAAGCTCCGGTCAAATTTATCAACATCGGTTCATAATTATGATCTCGGTGATATGTCCGGGTCAAAAAAATCTAAGCTGGGTATCGTATTTGATTACTAAGCCGTGCAATGTTTTAAAGAGTTGAGCACAGTGATGCACACAGTGGGACGACTGATAAAACAATATATTCAAGCTCATTAATATAGAGACATAGACAACATCAATCCCACAAAAAAAAACGGGGAGATTTTAGGTGTTCTGGTCATGCACTACAACTGGTGCCCGTCGTGCTTCTCATGTGAGTAAGTATAATACGGTGAAAAAAGTTTGTAGAACAGAGGACATGATTTGTTAGATGGTATAGATTACTATTTGTTTATGCAGCACGTACTTGATTTCGTACTGTAGCTAAACGTAACTCTGACATTTAATAATCAGTTTAATTTTTTAATGCAAAAGTATAAAATATTTGAATTTGATAATTTAATACAGACCGTGCGAGACACCTATTTGTAGTCAAGGTCGTTATCAACTTCACAGTATATTACAAAACGAACTCTAATAGCTCTAGAAATGGCGACAATTTAAAAGATATTTCAATTACATCATTTTTCAAAATGCTTTTTGAAACTGATTAATTGTTTGCTCCAATGTCCTACATTCTGTAGTACACAATGCATTTAGGATGATGATGATAACCTATCCAAATGCAGTTATACATCTCTATCAGAAACCCATTGACTAACACGGAAACGATCACACTGATAGATTTTTCTGATTATAATGCAACCTTGAGGGAAATTACATTACATTAGCAATGATCATTTATCATTAATTCATTTCATCGGGTCAATCAAAGGCGATTTCAAATATCGAATTTATCTTTTAATGAAGAATTGGGGGCAGATATGACATTATATATATGCTAATTGCACAATATTGTTGAAGAAACTGTGTTGTCATTGGTGTTTCTGTCTGATTGAAAAACACATACTGATCAGGAATATTTATCTTAGAGATCAAACGATAACTGATTTGACGATTAATTCATTTATTTTCAAACATCAAAAATTGGAAAGAGAATGAAAACGTGGAAATTGTCAATGAAACAACAAACAGATAAAAGAGCATAGAACAACGATTTGTCTTCAACGAAGCGAGCAAATCCCACAGCTGGTACGAAAATACCCATTCAATGTACTTGAATTAACATGAAAATTATACAACTCAGAACTATTTGGTTATTTTACTAATCACCTGTATTTTCAGCTATATACCTTACCAATATCAATGGTCACAAAAAAGACAAGGCAAGATATGTCAGTTCATAATGTTGATGTACATACTGCACAAGGTAATATATTGATGAGATATATTCGCTAGATGTTTAAACGTCGGGCTAAAAGTGCTGGCAGTATTTTACTTTCTATAAAAAAAGGAGATGTGGCATACCAAAGAGACAATTATCCACCAAACCAAAGTAAAAATGAATTGATGTAAACAATTATAGGCAACCATACGGCCTTCAACAATGTGAAAACACATAGCTTACAGTCCGCTATACAAAAACACGACATGCAAAATAGAAAATATATCAATCGAAAAAAAATATGACAGACATGAACCACCGACAAACGCTCAAAACAGCCTCCAAACATTGGACAGGCATACAACTAATGTGATAGGAATTAATCATGTGTATGAATGCTTATCTTAATTCGACTATTCACACATTGCATGCAAACAAATTCATCACGAACACTCGTATCTTGCCAAAAAGTACACACCACTTCTGTAACTGAAGACCATTTGCAAAAAATATTCCAGAAACAATGTTATAGATTTAATTCCATTAATGCATGCTGATGAATAACCGTGTTGTTTCGAATAATGTTAACATCAATAACAATGCATTTATGAAGAAAACAGATATAATCTATAAAATTTGACAATATAGTAATAATTTATACTTTCAAAATAATGATGCACTTTACATCAATAATTAAACTTAATTTGCATCAAAACTTCAATTTGAACTATTGAATTAATCTGTAATCATTTTATGGTTATAACACACACACACTTTATAAGAAAAGTGCATAAATTCTGCCTGAATACTCTGTATGATTGACTATAATTGAATTCCAACTATTATCACATTATCTAAAACATATAACTCGTGGTTTATTTCGTCGTCACGTGTCATGTGTAATCATACTCAATGTCAAGTTTTGATATTTATTTGTTTAAATGAGCGTTGTTTTGCATTTTGAAAAATGCCAGATTTTGTTTTAAAAAAAAACCCGCTGAAATTTATGAAAAAGATGAGCTAGAAATATGATTTAATTGAAAGTAGTTCTCAGTGAAAAATGTTCTTAATTTACAGTTACGTTAAATTCTAGAATGTTTGTCCTATGCCACGACTGTGTGACATTGCATGCTTGTTTTCTTCCCTCTCCTAATCCCTGCGTTTTATATTTTCTCCGCACTTTGCCCTTTTTCCTAAAATTCCTCTTTCTCTCCTGTATGCTATATCCCTATTTTTTGTCCTCTCCTCATCAGTGCTTATACGACTGTACTACATGCTACATCTGAAATGGCATACTTTCTCTAGTCGGTTTGGAATAATTGATAGCTTGTCTAGACTCAAAGTGATTAATTACTTGAGAATGTTATGGACACTCGGTTTTGTTCAAAGCAGCTTACTAATTCATTTTACTGTACTGTGTTACTTGACTACTATTTCTTTTTGCTGATGTATTCAGAGAATCACGTCATTTTTTTTTAAATGTTTTATGATATGCAGAATCAGTTAAAAATGGTTGATAAAAAGTAAAATAACAAAAATACTAAACTCCTTGGAACACTCATAACGGAAAATTCTTAATTGAAGGGCAAAAGTAAACGCTGAAAACACATCAAACGAATGCCGGATAATAACTTTCATATTCCTGACTTGGTACATGTATCTCCTTATGTAGAAAATGATGGATAAAACTTGGTTTTATGATAACATGTTTTAAATTATACGGTAACCTATTTCAAATCTAGAACACCTACACAGAGAAATGATTTCTATCAATTTTCAACCGACATTACCATACAACAATGAATCAATTATAATGTGCTCCATGGGATATATGTTTTCCTTTTATGTTGTTCTAAGTGAATCGTTCTGTAAAACTCGATACTTTTGTTGTCCGGTATTTGACGTCAATCAACAATGAATAAAAGACCAATTTCCGAAATCCCTTGTGCAATTGTGCACAACCAATTGCGATTGATTGTAAACTTAGTGCAAATTGGAATCATAATGATAGTTTCGTGTATAATAAATCCAATACGATTGTAAGAAACCTTTGACATCAAAACTTGGGATTGATGAAAATTACAAAATATACGTAAAACGGTGTTAATGTTAGTTTTCCATAGAAACGTCCGTTCGTTATTTTTTTATTTATTCAAATCCAGATCTTCGGCAATTAGATTAACATACAAATATAGTAGGTAATTAAGGGCTTGATCATGGATATGGACTGCCTGAGAGACTGTTATATTTAAGGAAATGGTTATATTGCACGCACCACTGTTGAGGGTTTCTTCAGCGTGTAAACAAAACTAATGTCAAAACTGAGGTTTACTTTAAAGTTGATGTCCTCTATAAAAGAAATTGTTTCATAGCTTGATAGCCATATATAAAAATTGTAAACCATTAAAGGGGTTATTGGAAGACATTGGGGTGATATTGTGATGCTCTTATCAGTACAATTACCTTCTTTTTCAGTTCATTGGACGTTGTTGGTTGACTGGTAGTCTCTGAGGGTATCAATCGCTTAGTGGTTATTTCTATTGTAATGGCTCGATTTAGGAATTTATTTTTCATCAATGTTCCGTTAACAAATGTGGAAATTATAACAAGCATGTTCAAACCATGATCTCATATGGGATATTCCTTTTCAATTCCGTTTTGGTCATAAATCTTCTCACGTATTCAAAAACAACATGAATTTCCCTGAATCTCAAAGTTTGGTTGGGGCGTGATCGATTCTGGAGAACGGAAATTCTAAAAAGCGCTACGAACAAAATATTCTTATTAGACCGTTGGTTTTCCTGTTTGAATGGTTTTACACTAGTAATTTTGGGGCCCTTTATAGCTTTTTGTTCGGTGTGAGCCAAGGCTCCGTGTTGAAGGCCGTACATTGATCTATTATGGTTTACTTTTATAAATTGTTATTTGGATGGAGAGTTGTCTCATTGGCACTCACACCACATCGTCTTTATATATTCATTTATACCGTGAAATTGCCATGGTGAATAATTTTCCGTAGCAAAAAAGACTTTCTTTAATATTTGTTTCTTTGTCTCAAAGAAATATACAAGTATGCTATAATAGGCCCTGAAAAATCAAATATAAAACTTTAATAATTCAAACAAGAAAACTAATAAAACTCTATTTGAGTGTCCTTACTTCATTAAATATTGAAAACAAATATATTACAAACGCAGGATTTCCTACTTATTCACTTTAATGTACCTTAACTTCCATCTATCAACGATTGCCTTTAGCCAACCCGGATGAGACACGAACACAACAATTATACATCAATATAAAATATTAACATGACATTGATTCTGTCGCAAATAATATATGGAAATATAGTTGTTGGAAATACCATTACCCTACTAATCCAACTATGCAACAGTTCAAATAAGGACAGTCATACATTTAAAAACAAAAGGGAATAGATGGTATTGTCTGAGTTAAATTTCCGGTAGTAATTACGTGACGGATTTGTTCAATTTTTACTGAACTTCCTGTCTTTTTTTATGTGAAGCAATACTATTGATTTTTCATAACAGAACGGTTAACAGAAGTGACGCTGCATACATCCTACGTAACAACATTTTCATAATTGACGTATTTCACAAACGACAGAATACATCTCTTTGTTTGAAATTGCAAAAGAATGATATCGGTTTACTTGTTTTGCATGTCACACTGAACACATTACGCTTGGGTTTGGGTATTTTCCTTTTATAAACGATGCTCCAACAAAGATATGAAATAAAAACCGACTGCAATCAAAACTACATAATTTGATATTGATAGAAATTTAGAAGGTTTTCACATATGAAATGAATTATGAATAAAATAGAATATTCAACTATATAGCTACGAACAAAAACATTTCACCAAGCATTATATAGCGTGCTTGTACGTGTATAGTTATGCTTAAACATTCGATGAACCATTGGTTTTGGTCAATAACTATCATTACTGTCTTTTGTTTGATAATTATGTGGTTATAAACTAATATTTACTTTGGGCGTTGGCCTTAATGAATATCAGCTTTTCAAAAGTCAATAAAACTACATATTTATGTATGAGGCTGACTGGAATTTATCATACGATTCAATACTGATTTTTGTCTTTACAATTTGAGAAATAGTTAAAATGTTATCCAACGATATTCGTTTATAACAATTGGCTAAAAGTGTAGAGTATGTGTGTATTTGAATGCATCTATCTATATATACAAATTTTTTTCCTGGTATCTATGATGAGTTTATTTCTAATTCAATAATCTAGAACAATAGATAAACTCCATTTTGTACTCTTTTTTTTGTACAAGAGAGTAAAAATGCATCAAATTATGTTTGTTGCTTAACAGGTTGAATGATTTCGTAATTCATTATAATCTTAAGTTGTTCGAAAACATTGCGCTAAATTTGAAAATTCTGTTGAAATCAATGTCAAGTTATACTTGAACGTCAAAGTGAACGACAAATCGGACTTATGATATTCTCATGGGGTAGATAGAGACAAAGTTAATTGTAAGTATTGGACACAGACTATCAATGTGTGTTTTTATTGTAACACTATCAGCAGATATATTGGTTTTGCTTACTATATTATCATATATGTAGTAAAATAACTCGTATACAGATATTTGGTTTAGTGTGACGTCCATTTTACTGAGCTACACAAATTTTGTGTAGGGTCCAGTATTCAGTGCGGGATTTCTCGCTGTGTTGAAGGACCATTGGTGTCCTTTGGCTGTTCTCTGCTAATTGGTCGGATTTTTGTCTTTTTGACTTATTACCCATACGGCCTTCAACACGAGGCAATGGCGTACACTGAACTGCAAGCTATAGCAGGCATCACTAATGCATAGTGTAAAATCATTAAAACAGGAAAACCACAATTCTAATTCATACAAAAATACGAGAAACAAGAACCGCAACAACAAACGATAATAATTGAACGACTAGTTCCTCACCAGGACAGATGCACACAAATGCAGCGGGTTTATACGGTTTTAACAGATGATGACCGTCACCCTAACCTGAATGTAACATCACAACAAAACAAGACACAATATAAAAAAGGAACGTTAAACATGTATATGTATTTTTTTCATATCTCAAGTGTTCATATCGGAATTGACTTGAAATCAAAATGGAATAAATGTCACTGTCTAAGTTAAATTTCCGGTAGTAATTACGTGACGGATTTGTGTAATATTTACTGAACTGCCTGTTTTTTTTTATGTAAAGCAATTCTATTGATTTTTCATAACAAAACTGTTAAAAGAAGTGGCGCTGTATAAATTCTACGTAACAAAATTTTCAAAATTGACGTATTTTACAAACGACAGAATAAATCTGTTAGATCACGTTCAAATCCGGGTTACAAACTAAAACTGAGTGAAACGCATCAAATATAAGAGGAGAACAACGACACAACAGAAAACAATGCCAACAACTTTGATCCGATGTATTCAGTTTCACTATCAACAATCATGAACTACGGTAAAGCAAAACATTAAATACACACATACAATCCAATTCTACTTATGTTTTCCATTTATAGAAGCTCGTAATCATAGAAAAACAAAAGTTTCCAAATGGTCATTCAAACTCATGAGTCGACAATTAACAGTCATCGCCATGCAAAGAATAAAAAAGACAATACGACAAAACACAAACTGTATACAAAACACGAAAACGAAAACTAAAATCTGGACAACTCTTAACATACTAGTTATATTTTAAACTGATTGATGTGTGTGTTATCAACAATGGTAACCTCGAACGCGGGCAAGATAAAAGTTTCGTCATACTGTTGTTGATATCAATACTTTAAAGTGACAGAAACGGTTTTGAAAAGTAAATTAATTTTAGAATAGCTAAAGAATCTAAACTAAACATTTCAAATATGGCATTGAGCAATAGCAGTTACTCTTACTAATAACCAGTCTAGAGTTATATCCACTTACAAGTTAGTAGATGTACAAAATTCATAACAGAAACTTTAAAACAAATCAATCAATCTGACTCGGGAACAACTTAATCACCCTCCGGAAAATACAATATCATATCAAACTTCTCAATAATTTAATTATATCCTTTGTACTACATACATATTTGTCTTGCTATAACCATTAAGTAAACGTATAATCAATCGTATCTACCACAAAGTCATAATTACACAGGGTCATATCATTCAATTTTATTTCAATAATCACTTTAAAAAGTTATAGTGAATCCGGAGACGACTACAAACTGAAATATATATATATACATTGTAGATGTATTGATCCTGTCCAAGAGACCGGAAAGTAATACCGTACTTATCCTGTCTTATATTTCCAGGAAATGTAATATCATAACTCTCTTTTGTAAATACCATCAACCCATATAACATGACAATAAATCAATTCAAATCAGGAAATACCTAAACTGTTTTTGCTGATGCAAGTTACAAAAAGTAGAAGATTTCCCCGTACAAAATGCTGTATTCAACTGAAAGCCACAGTTTGATTTTGTAGGTTTGGAATGTGAAAATTAAAGAAAAACACTGTGTGTGCATTATGTCATAATCTGTATTGTGTTTTTTAAAGCACAAACGATTTTAATATATATCAATTTTCAAGAATGCAACAGTAAAGTTTAACATATTGAGTCTTTATTAGAAATATTGAGCTATTTCAAAATCAGTTATAATTAGGTTTAAACAGATTTAGTAATTAAAACAGTTAGAATATAGCAATTTCGACCAATCATATGCCGAGAACACATTTGTTTTTTGAAAACCTCATTAAATGGCGTTAACAGCAATTATATTTTTCTAATCACAATCGTTTATTCGAATGGGTATAAAACAACTAGACGTTCAGTGACCTATGGATGTTAGTTTCTGTGTCCTTTGGTCTACTGTGAAAAGATCATACCACATCGTCTGTTTTATACTAACGCGTATGAATATGCTGTGAATTATCTCATTAGCTTTATTATAAATCAAATCGTGATATTTTCTTAAAAATCATTTTTTTCCACGTTAATATATCAATTCCTTAAAGTTAAAGTGAAAGAAATTTAAAAGGCAAATATTTTACAAGGTGTTTTTAATTTAACATGTTGAAATAAAACAAGGATGTTTTGGAAGGAACGTTATACTAAGATCCGTGTTACTTTTTTCCCGTAAAACGTCCGTAGCTATTTTATCTGTGTATTTAAGACAAAGAGTTATTTAAATAGTTCTAATCGTATAACTGTTTAGTCGTAGAACTGTTTTAGTCAGGTAGACCTCTCTAAAACAGTTCAAGGATAGAACCGTATAAATCAGTTCTAGGTAGAACCGTATAAATCAGTTCTAGGTTGAACTGATCAAATCAGTTCTAGGTTAAAACTGTTCTAGATAGAACTGTTTGTTCAATTGGAATAACAATGTAAAAGATTTCATGCCATTTATTCATGTGGATGAATAATCGTAGTGTTTCGAATAATGTAAACATCAGGAACAGCAAATTTATGGAAACATACATCATCTAAAGTGGTAATATTGTAATAATTTCCACTTTTGAAATAATGATGTACCTTACATCAATAGTTGTATCTAATTTGTATCGAAACATCACTTTAAATTATGAAATTAATCTGTAATGAATTTCATGATTGTCTAGGCGCTGACACACTTTACAAGAAAAGTGCATACATTCTGTAAAGTCTGTATAATTGACTATAATTGAATTCCAATTATTATCACATTATATAAAACATACATCTCGTGTTTTTATTTTCGTCGTCACGTGTCATGGGTAATCATACTCGATGTCAACTTTTTAATATTTATTTGTTTAAATGTGGGCTGCTTTGCATTTTGAAGAATGCCAGATTTTGTTTTTAAAACAAACGCTCAAAGTTATAAAAAAGATGTACAAGATAAATGATTAAATTGCAACGGACAGTAGTTCTGAGTGAGAAATGTTTACAGTTACGTTAAAATCAAAAGCGTTTGCCATATTTACGACAGTGTGACATTGGATGCTGGTTTTCCAATCCGCTGATCCAAGTTTTTTCTCCCAACCTCGCGCTTTTTACCAGATCCGTCTTCCGCCCTGTTTGCCCCATGTAAGTACACTTAGTGGTGCAAATTGGAATAACAATGATAGTTATGTGCATATTAGATCTAATACGATTCAATAAGACCATTCGACATAAAAACTAGGGATTTAAAAAATAAATAAGTTTATACTAGAAATGACCGTTTGTTATTCCTTTTACAAAAAACATCTACGATACTAGTAATTAAATTAACATACAGATGAAGTAGATGAAGAGCTTGATCTTTAACTGCCTTAGGTATTATTGTTCGTTTCTGTGTGTGTTACATTTTAACATTGCGTCGTTTTTTTTCTCTTAATTTTGAGTGTAATTCCACATTGCGATAAGACGTGTCAAGGTACTTGTCTATTCCAAATTCATGTATTTGGTTTTGATGTTATATTTGTTATTCTCGTTGGATTTTGTCTGATGCTTGGTCCGTTTCTGTGTGTATTACATTTTAGTGTTGTGTAGTTGTTCTCCTGTAATATTTAATGCGTTTGCCTCGGTTTTATCTTTCGCCTCCCTTTTGAATTCAAGAATAATTCACATACATATTTAAAGATATTTGTTTAAACCTGCCGAAACAAATGAATTACCAAAAAGTATATTGGAAAGGTAGACAAGCATAAGGCGACCTTAAGTTATTTATTTACTAAGTATCCCTTGTCTTCGATGACTATGTATCTGATTTATCTGATATTATCATGTCGAATTTTCTCATGATCATACATTATGTTAGAGGTATAGGGGGAGGGTTGAGATCTCACAAACATGTTTAACCCCGCCGCATTTTTGCGCCTGTCCCAAGTCAGGAGCCTCTGGCCTTTGTTAGTCTTGTATTATTTTAATTTAAGTTTCTTGTGTACCATTTGGAAATTAGTATGGCGTTCATTATCACTGGACTAGTATATATTTGTTTAGGGGCCAGCTGAAGGACGCCTCCGGGTGCGGGAATTTCTCGCTACATTAAAGACCTGTTGGTGACCCTCTGCTGTTGTTTTTTATTTGGTCGGGTTGTTGTCTCTTTGACACATTCCCCATTTCCATTCTCAATGTTATTATGGCATATTTTTCATATTTTTAGAGTTTATATCGTAAGTGGCTCTAAACAGAATCTTCAGGAAGAATCTATGAAAAACGTCTTCTGTATTATATGGTCGAAAAATCGTTAAATTTTCTTAGATTATAAAAGCAGCGGAGTTTTAGGAAGATTGGATATAAATTTTACACATATAGACAAATCAATGAAGCTAATGCTAATTTTTTCCCGATTGACAGTCTATTTGATTATTTGAAAGTTATTAAAAGCGACTAAACTTTTGCAATCAACAGAGTTCGGATCCGATGAAATAGGAATCATCTAAGTTGCACTATTGAGAATGCAACATGTAAAAGAAAAACTCCGATAAGTCTTTTTGTGAATATAGTTAACGATAATTATAAAACAAATCATATAATTAAAATGCCTTGAATCAGATAGTCGGGCACTGAATATAAGTGAACACAATATCTTCCAAGTGTAAAAAGACCGCTAATTAAAAAACTAATATTATAATGAAAATTCATATCCCCATATCAAATTAATTATCGATTGTAGTTCAGATTATTAGTTGTTCGTAAAACAGTTACAAAGTAAGTGTTTTAGAATAATTTGAACACTGATTTAACTGCAATACATTTTATTGACAATTTCTAGTTAGATATCGTATTGTGTAACGTGCAAAATATAACGATACATCACTTCTAATAGTTATCAAAGGTAGCAGGCTTATAATTATGCTAACCTTTTACATATTAAGTTGAAATGCCAAACCTTCGATTTATGAATGATTGGACGACTCCATTTATAACTGTGACAGTAAGTTTACATAAATGACTTGATATTAACGGTTGCCTTTTATCGTTTTGATTTACATTCAAATACCACTTCGTGCGTTAAATGTTTCTATTTGTTTGGCTTTAATTGCATGCTGTAAAATTAGAACTAACAATTGAAAGACGCAGACTTTTTGTTCAAATAAAAAGAGAAAGCTCATTTTTCATACTCAATTAAACTTAACATTTACCATGTTAACAGAATGATTTGCCAATATGCGTCTAGATTGATTTAAGACACTCACAAATACAATAGTTTAAAGAGAGTGACACTCAAATGCCTTTCAGTAGGAAGCAATCAATTGAATGTATACCAAGGACAATCGCAACCAGTAAGATGAAGATTAAAACAATAAAGTAAATACTTTTTTAACACAAATCACTTTCTATATTCATATATTCATCCACAAAACATAAGCATAACCTCTTTGAACTGATATAATCCGAAGATGACGGAAGTTCTTGCAGTCATTTGATTTATCGTCATGTTCATTTCCACATTGTGACGTTTCTGAAACCAAGGACTGTGTCATTTTGTTTTCTCGTTTAGATGATACATAAAAAAAGTTAAATATCAACCACGAGCCAGGGACATTATTTTAAAAAAGACATCTGAATGGGAATAAGTCATCATGTTTGTGCAAATATGAAACAGCTTTTTGTTTAGCGAGTACATATATTCTGACGATTCATATTGTTAGTTGAACGATGTAATCGAACTAACATAAATGATCGAGTCTGGCCTTACAATTGTCAAATTGGCTTTAAAATGATCAAGATGAGAAGATCAGTTATATATTGATTTAACATACTCCCTGCATTCGTGTTGTATAAATATGAATAAAGTAACCATACTAAGACTTGCAAATGCTATGTGATGTTGACACAAATCGCCTTTTCTTTATCTTTTTTTCATATTTTTTCTTAAAATTTTCGTCATTGACTCTTCAATATAATAATTTTTCAAAGCATAAAATGCATGGTCTGTAGAATTGGTTGTAGACATACCGAGTTAAAAAAAAAAGGCTACCTATAAGGTCCACAGCTCATCTTTGTGAATTAAATATCCAGACAATCAGATAATCGTTTCATCGTGTTTCAATTGCGTATTTGTCAAGATCGAAACAAAAGCAAGTGTTTTCTTTGTTTCATTAGCAAACCACAAGATAATCTCGGGTCAAATTAATCAACATCAATGCATTCATTATGATCTCGGTGATATATCCGGTTCAAAGTTATCAAAGCTAGGTCATCGTATTTGATGGCACTAAGTTCGGCAATGTTATAAAGAACTTAGCAGAGTGCTACACACAGTGGTACGATTGATAAATCAATAAAACTCATAAGTATAAAAACACAGAAAACGACAACAAAACAACAATCAAGTAAACAAAGCGCAGAAAAAAATATTGAGAAACACCAACCCCACAAAAACCAGTTTAGATTTAAGTGTTCCGATCTTGCATCACAATTGGCATCTGTCGTATTGTTCATGTAAACAACATTTTGGTGATGAGTATAATACGGTGATGTTACGATTGAAGAAAGGAAAACAGGATTTGTTAGAGTGTATAATATGATTTAAAGAATTAAATTTTATACGGACCATGAGAGACACTCACGGGCAATCATGATCCTTAACACCTACCAAAACTACAAAACGAATTATAGTAGACCTAGAAATGGCGACAATTGAAAAGTTATTTCAACTAGATCTTTTTTCTGAATTCTTTATATAACTTGGCATTGACTGATTAATTGTTTGATCCAGTTGAAACAATTTACAACATACAAAATGTATTTAGGACGATGAGAAATTTTATGACCAAGCTAAATGCAATAATACATTTCTATTAGAAACCGTTGACTAACACGTAAACGATCACGATGATAGATTAATATGCATCCTTGATGGAAATAACATTACATTAGCAATGATCATTTATCAATTATATCATTTGATCAGTTCACTCTTAAATAACAAATGTATCTTTTAATGAAGAATTGGCGCAGATAGGACCTTATATATATATATAATTGCATGATGTTGTTTTAGAAATTATATTAACATTAGAGTTTCCGTTTGATTTAAAACACATACTGATCAGACATATTTCAAAAAGATGATAAAAAGAAAATGATTTGGCGATCAATTCTTTGGAAAATCATTTATTTTCAAATATAAAGCTGACAAAGAGAATGAAAAGGTGGAGAATTTAAAAAAATCAACAACCAGACCCAAGAGCAAAAACAATAATTGGTCTTCAATGCAGCAGGGAAAATCTCACATTTGGGACAAACAGAGCCATTTAATTATTTTACTAACATTAAAGTTGTCAATTCAGAATATCTTGGTCGATTTACTTATCACCAGCTGTATGTTTAGTTATAAGAATTGCCAATAACGATGGTCACAAAAACATTGGAAGTCGATATATATCAGTTTATAATGTTGATGTACGCACTACTCACGGTAATATTTTGTTGAGATATACATGATATATTGGATCGTGCTAAAAGAGCTTGCAGTATTTTACCATATATATATCCTTGTGAAAAGCTGTAAAATTTCATCAAATATATAATGTAATAATTAAGGAGATTTGTTATGATTACAAATGAGACAATTATCCACCTAAATCAAAATGAAGTGGATTTAAGCAATGATAGGCAATTATAGGCAACATTACGGCCTTCAACAATGAGAAAACACATACCGTACAGTCAGTATAAAAAGGCCATTACATGCAAACGATGAAACATAATAATTGAAAAAACTAACGACTTTATTCATAACAAAACTGAAAAAAAAACTAAAAACAAAATAGACATGAACCACCGACATACACTGACCTACAGCCCCAAACATGAATGTGATTGGGGGTAAAGATTTTTATAAATGCTTAATGGGACTTATGGCGCATTACATGCAAACAAAACTCATCACGAACAGCCGTATCTCGTCATTTTTAAGGCCACACCAGTTCAAAAGCTGACGAGCATTTACACAAACAGTTCAAAAACAACGTTAAAGATTTAATGCCATTTATAACTGTCGATCATTAATCATAGTTTTTGAATAATGTTAACATCATGAACAGCAAATTTATGGAAAACATAATATAATCTGTAAAATGTGATTAATATTGCTACTTTCAAAATAATAATGCACCTTACATCAATAATTGTACTTAATTTCCTTCAAAACTTCAATTTGAATGATGTGAATAATCTGTAATGAATTTAATTGCAATTTCAGCGCTCACACACTTTACAAGAAAAGTGCATAAATTCTGCAAAGTCTGTATAATTGAATTCCAACTATTATCACATTATCTAAAACATATAACACGTGGTTTATTTTCGCAGTCACGTGTCAAGTGTAATCATACTTGATGTCAAGTTTTGATATTTATTTGTTTGAATGTGCGTTTTTTGCATTTTGAAAAATGCCAGATTTTCTTTTAAAGATAAACGCTAAAAGTTATGAACTGATGATATAATGGAAAGTAGTTCTCAGTAAGAAATGTCATAAATTCACAGTTACGTTAAAATCTAAAACTCTTGCCCTCATGACGACAGTTTGACATTGTTTTCTCACACCCTGCTTTGAGTATTTTATCAGCACCTGGAACTTTTTTCCTTTTCATCCCTCCTGTATGCCAGTCCAACCTGTATGCCACATCCCAGCTTTTTGATCTCTTGTATCTTAAATATCTTTTATATTCTCTTGATCAAACATAAAAAAAAACATGTCATCCCCTCATTTAACATTGGTATTTATACGACTGTACTTTAAAACTTTCCATCTGTAATGTTATACTTTGCTGTGGTCTGTTTCAACTCATTGACATCTTGTCTAGACTCAAATTGATTAATTACTTGAGAAATACTATGGATAATCGTGTTTTTTCGAAGCCGCTTAACCAGAAAATAATGTATCAAACTGTGTTTGTTGTATAACAGTTTGATTGATTTAGTTATTCATTCATCTTAAGTTGATCAACAACATTGCGCCAAATTTGAAAATACTGTTGAAATTAATGTCAAATTATACCTGAATGAAAGTGTAAACGACAAGTTGGACTGATGATATTCTCTTTGGGGTAGATAGAGACAAAGTTAATTGTAAGTATTGGACACAGAATAACAATGTGTGACATTCTTGTAACACTATCAGCAGGAATAAGATTTATTTCTTAATTTATAATAATATTTCAACTGATATTAGTTGTATATATATAGGTGATAAATATTTTGTTTTATTATAAAAGTATTCAGATGTGCTTTAAAATACCACCATTAATAGATTTGGAAATAATCATGACATTGTCAGTTTATTTTCGACTAATGAGGTTTAACGTTCTTCTTTCGCCTGTCATTTGAAGTTAAAGAATAATTCAGATACATGTTTTGGAAAGATGTTTAATTTGTGTTTGTTTTGTCAAACATGCAAAATACTAATAAAATACAAAAAAGGGAAATTTGAAGGCAGACGAGCAAATAGTGAACTGTAGTTGTTTACTTTCTACGTATCCTTTGTTTTTTTACAAGTTTTATACGTGACTATATTTATCTTATTTTTAGAGTTGCATTTGGAATGGACTCTCAAATAGAATTTGCAGGAAAAATCGATGCAAATTGTCTTCTGGATCAGATGAGAACACCTATTGAATATTCCGTTAATTTTCGTCGGTTATGAAATTAAAGCAACGGAGTTTCAGGAAGGTTTGATATGAAATTTACGCCTATAGACAAATCAATGAACTTAATCCGATTGACTGATGGTAGACCAGTCTTTTTGATAATTAAAAAGTTATAAAGAGCATCTAACCTTTTCCGATCAACAGGGTTCGTATCCGATAAAGTTAGAATCATCAATGTTACACTATTGAGAAATGAAACATGTAAAGGCAAAACTCACTTACTCTATTTGTAAATTTAGTTCAGGTTTAAAGAAAATTATAGAATTCACATGTCTTGAAGCAGATATGATAGTTTGGCACTGTATATAATTGAATGATATATTTTCCAAGTGACATAACAAGACTTCTAATTGAAACTAATTTTCGGAGTAACGCTCGATCATAGTTCAGTATGTCAGTTGTTCGTAAAACAAAGTTAGTGTTTCAGCACTGCTTTAATGGCATTACATTACTGACAATTTCTAGTTATCATTCGTTCTGTATAACGTGCAACAAATAACGACAAATCACTGCTAACTTTCTACAGAATGTGTTTAAATTCCAAACCTTCGATTCATAAATTATTATACGACTCTGTCTGTAATCGTTACAGTAAGTATACATAAATGACTTGATATCTACGGTTGCTTTTATCATTTTGATAAATATGACTTTAGTATTTACATTCAAATACCACTCCATACGTTAAACGTTTCTTGTTGTTTGCCGTGTAATTGTATTCTGTAAAAAATGAACTGGTTGATTAATCGACATATTCATTTTCACAAGATGACGTTTCTGAAACCAAGAATCGCATCATGATTTTTTCTTGTTTGGATTAAGCCGGAATGATGGTCACAAAACAATCACGTGTCTGGGACATTATATAAAAAAATGAATTGGAATAAGGCGTCATGTTTGTGCAAATATAAAAAAAGCTTTTGTGTAGCAAATACATATATTCTGGCTTTTCATATTGTAAGTTTAACATCGTGATCGATTTAAAATAATTAATATTCTAAACTGACGAGTCTGGCCTTACAATTATCAAACTTTTAAATGATAAAAACAGGATGATCGCATATATGTTGAAAACAAAATATCCCCTGCTTTCGTGTTATATATTAATTGGAATGATACTACCGCAATAAGATATGTCAATGCTATTTGATTTTAAGACATGTCACTTATTTAAACCTTACATAGTCGTACGAAAATATCTTTTAACGATTTATTTTAATATAATTTCTCTTTCATAGAATAAGAACGCAGGATCTGCAAAATGGTTTGTTCCGAATATAAGGATTTCCTCATATTGATATTGTAAAATATCAGTTAAAAGTTAAAATATGAAACATGTTGTCAAGTTATTTGCAAGTATTGTTTCCTGCGGCTGTTCTTTTGTAATATAAATATACAGCAAATCAGATAATCGATTAATCCGGTTGTATTTGCGTATTTTTTTCTTTGTTTCAATAGAACACCATCAGATTTGACAACTTGATAAGCCCGGGTCAAATCTATCAAAATCGTTACTCTAATCATATCTCGGTGATATGGCCGGGTCAAAGGTATCATGGCTAGGTCATCGTATTTGACATCCCTAAGCCGTGCAATTTGATAAAGAGATGAGCAGAGTGATACACTGTTGGACGACTGATAAATCAATATATTCAAACTCATAAAGATGAAGACAAAGAAAACGCTAAAACGACAAAGCACAGCACAGAAAACTAAGGATTGAGAAACAACAACGAAACAAAAAAACAGGGGAGATTTCAGGTGTTCTGATCATGTACTACAACCGGTATTCTCTGTGTTGCTCATGGAAGTATATATAATACAGGAATGTAACGTTTGAAGAACAGAGGACAGGGTTCGTTAGATTGCATCAACTCGAACAGATCTTTGGAATATTTAAGTGCCCACCTCCGATCAAAATCATTTTCAATTAATATATAAGATTGGCTTAGGCAGTACGTACTTGATTTCTCACTATATTACTACGCGTAACTATTCGTACTTTATTCGAAATGTGTTTAAACTAGTAATTGACTGAATAATTGTTTGCTTCAGTTGAAACAATTTCCCTCATATTTAGGATGATGAAGTATTTCGATAACCAAGCCGAATGCACTATTTCATTTCCATCAGAAACCATTGACTAACATGTAAACGATCACGATGATAGGTTTTTCTGATTATAATGCAGTCTTGAGGGAAACAAAATTACCTTGCAATGATCATTTGTCCATTATATAATCCTATCAGGGCACTCTCAGGCGATTTTAAATAACGAATTGATTTTTGAATGAAGAATTTGGGCAGATATGACCTTACATATATGATAATTGCACAATATTGTTTTTAGAAACTATGTGGACATTGGCGTTTCCGTCTGATTTAAAACAATGCTGATCAGGAATATTTCAAGAAGATGATAAAAAGAAAACTGATGTGACCATCAATTCTTTGGAAATATTTAAAAGGTACCAGGATTATAATTTAGTAAGCCAGACGCGCGTTTCGTCTACATAAGACTCATCAGTGACGTTCATATCAACATATATATAAAGCCAAACAAGTACAAAGTTGAAATCATTTATTTTTAAATATTAAGAAAGGAAAA
Organism: Mytilus edulis; assembly: GCF_963676685.1. Lineage (NCBI taxonomy): Eukaryota > Metazoa > Mollusca > Bivalvia > Mytilida > Mytilidae > Mytilus > Mytilus edulis. The sequence goes on along the minus strand of NC_092356.1, from coordinate 73,460,915 downwards.
GAGAATGTAAAAGAAACAACAACCAGACCGAAGAGGAAACCAAATTGGTAGTCAAGGAAGCGGGGCAAATTCCACACTCGGCACTAACAGAGCCTTATATTTTTTTACTAATATTAAAATTCTCAATTCAATTTAAATGCTTTTTAAAACTTGGCATTGACTGATTAATTGTTTGCTCCAGTTGAAGCAATTTCCTACAGACTGTAGTACAAAATGTCTTTAGGACGATAAATTTCCGATAACCTAGCCAAATGCAGTTATACATCAAAACCCATTGACTAACACGGAAACGATCACAATGATAGATTTTTCTGATTATAATGCAGCCTTGAGGGAAATTACATTACATTATTATCATTGATCATTTATCCATTATAGCATACGATCAGGTCAATCTAAGTTGATTTTAAATAACGAATTGATCAGTTAATGAAGAATTGGAACAGATTATACCTTATATGTATATAAATATGATAATTGCACAATATTGTTTGAGAAACTATTTTGACATTGGCGTTTATGTCTAATTTAAAACATATACTGATCAGGATTATTTGAAAAGAAAACTGATTTGAAAATGAATTCTTTGGAATATCATTTATTTTCAAATAATTTAAAAAGGAAAAAGAGAAGGAAAACGTGGAGATGTCGGTCAAAGAAATTACAACAATACCGAAGAGCAAAAACAACATGCCATTCAATGCAGCGGGGCAAATCCCAAATGTGGGACGGATAGAGCCGTTCAATTGTTTTTACTTAAATAAAAAGTTGTCAATTCGGAACCATTTGGTCGATTTACCAGGCACCTGTATTCTAAGTTGTAAGACTTACTTATATCGGTGGTCACAAAATATTGAAAGGCAAGATATTTCAGATGATGCACGCACTACTCACGGTAGTATTGTGATGAGAGATACATGATATTTAACTTCATACTGAAAGTGCGCAGTATTTTAATTTTTATATTTTTTTTTCAAATTGCCTTAAAGTCTCACCAAAAATATGATATAACAATGAAGGATATGTGGTATGTTTGCCAATGAGACAAGAAAAAAAAGAAGAAAAAAGCAAATATAGGCAACTATACGGCCTTCAACACTGGGAAAACACCATACCGTTCATTCGGTAGAAATACCCCAACATGGAAACTATGAAACATATCAATTGAGAGAACTAACGGTCTTATTCATAACAAAACTATCCAAAGAATATAACAGACATTGACCACCAGCAAGCACAGAACTACACCCTACAAACATATAAAGAATATGATAGGGTTAAATATGTTTGAATGATTATCTTAATTAAACTAATCACACGTTGCATGCATACAAAATGCATCGCGAACAATCGTATCTCGACATTTGAAGTTCACAAAAAAATACATGCAGAAACAATGTTAAAGATTTAATTTCATGTATGAATGTGGCTGAATACCAGTAGTATTTCAAATAATGTAAAGATCAGGAACAGCAAGTTTATGGAAAACAGAAACCTTCTGTAAAATGTGATATTAATGTATGATTATTTCTACTTTCGAAATACTAATGCACCGTACATCAATAATTATATTTAGTTTGTATCAAAACTTCACTTTCAATTATGAAATTAATCTGCAATGATATTTTTGTTTCTTTCAGTGCTTACACACTTTACAAGAAAAGTGCATAAATTCTGCAAAGTCTGTGTAATTGACTATAATTGAATTCCAACTTTTATCACATTATCTAAAACATTTAACTCGCGGTTTATTTTTGTTGTTACGTGCCATGTGTAATCAAACTCAATTAAATGAGCGTTGTTTTGCATTTTGAAAAATGCCAAATTTTGTTTAAAAAAAAATCCGCTGACATGTATGAAAAATATGAACTAGATAAATGATTTAATTGAAAGTAGTTCTCATTGAAAAATGTCCTATATTTAAAGTTACGTTAAATTCTAAAATTCCTGCCTTTTTGACGATAGTGTGCCATTGTTTGCTTGTTTCCCCCTTCTCCCAATCCCTGCGTTAATTATTGTTTCCGCACTTTGCACTTTTCCCCCAGATTCCTCTGTTCCCTCCTGTATGCCACATCCCAACTTTTTGATCCCCTTTACCCAGCATAACAAAAACCTGTGTCATCCACTCATATAACATCAGTGTTTCTACGTCTGTACTTTGAAATTCTACATCTGTAATGTCATACATTTTTTATGTACTTTGCTCTGGTCGGTTTAGAATAATTGACAGCTTGTCTAAACTCAAAGTGATTAATTACTTGAGAAATGTTATGGACACTCGTTTTTTCCTTCAAAGCAGCTTAATAATTTATTTTACTGTACTGTGTTACTTGGTTAGTATTTCTGTTTGCAGATGTATTCCGAGAATCACATCATGTTTTCTTTTAATTGTTTAATGATATGCATAATCAGTTAAAAATGGTTGATAGAAAGTAAAATAACAAAAATACCGAACTTCTAGGAACAACTCAAACGCATCAAACGAATGCCGGATAATTACTTTCATATTCCTGACTTGGTACATGAATTACCTTATGTAGAAAATAGTACCAGGATTATAATTTAATACGCCAGACGCACGTTTCGTTTACATTAGACTCATCAGTGACGCTCATATCAAAACTGTTTAAAAAAAAGCTATACAAGTAGAAAATGAAGGGTTAAACCTGGTTTTTAAAATAACTTGATGTAAAATGTACTGTAACCAATTCAAAATCTAAAACACCTACACCAGGAAATGATTGTATCAAATTTTAACCGACACTACATATAACAATGCATCAATAATAATGTGTTACATGAGACATTTGTTTTTTCCTTTTATGTTATTCTAAGTGAATCGGTCTGCAAAACTCGATACTTTTGATGTCCGGTATTTGACGACAATCAACAATGCAATGAACAAAAGACCAATTTCCAAAATCCCTTGTGCAAAACTTGGGATTTTAAGAATTATTTGAATGACAATAAGAAACTTACAGAATATACATAATAAAGGCAACAGTAGTATACCGCTGTTCGAAATTCATAAATCAATAGAGACAACACAAATCCGGGTTACAAACTAAAACTGAGGGAAACGTATCAAATATAAGAGAACTACGACACAACAGAAACCTAACATTAAAATGTAACACACACAGACACGAACTATAATATCACAATGGTCATTATCAAAACGGTTTCAGTGCCAGTTTGTCACAGAGATGTCCGTTCGTGATTCCTTTATTTTTTTAAAATCCCAATCCTCGGCAATTTGATTAACATACAGATAATAAGGTAAAGGGCTTGATCATGGATATGGACTACTGTAGAGACTGTTGTATTTAAAGTAACAGTTATATTGCACGCACCACTGTCGAGGGTATTATCAACGTGTAAACAGAACTAATGTCCAAACTGAGGTTTAATTTAAAGTTGATGCCCTCTACATAGCCTTCATAGCTTGATAGCCATATATAACATATTGTAAACAATCAAAGAGGTCATGACATAAGGCTAATTTTATGATGCCCTTATCAATAACTTTATTTCAGTTCATTGACCCTCGTTGGTTGACTGGAAGTTCCCAAGGGTATCAATAACTCAGTTGTAATTTCTATTGTTATGGCTCGATTTATTAATTTATTTTTCATCAATGTACCATTAACGAATATTGTAGTTATAACAAGAATGTTTAAACTATGACCTCATATGGGATATGCCTTTTCAACTTGTTTGGTCATAACTCTTCTCTCTTATACAAAACAACATAAATTTCCCTGAATCTCATAGTTTGGTTGGGGCGTGAACGATTGTGGAGAATTAAAATTCAAAAAAGCGCTATAAACAGAATATACTTATACAGTGAAATTGCCATGGTGAATAATCTTTCCGAAGCTAAAGCGACTTTGTTCAATATGTGGTTCTTTGTCTAAAACAATATTCAAGTCTGCTATAAAGGGCCATGAAAATTCAAATATAAAACTGTTGTAATTCAAACGAGAAAATTAATGAAATATAAAAAAGAAGATGTGGTATGATTGCCATTGACCCAACTGCCCATAAGAGACCAAAATGACACAGACATTAACAACTACGGCCTTCAACAATGAGCAAAGCCCAAACCGTCATCTATAAATGGCCCCGATAAGACAATGTAAAACAATTCAAACGAGAAAACTAACGGCCTTATTTATATAATGAACGAAAAACAAATATGTAACACATAAACAAACGACAACCACTGAATTACAGGCTCCTGACTTTGGACAGGCACATACTTAAATAATGTGGCGGAATTAAACATATAAGCGGGATCCCAACCCTCGCCTAACATGGGACAGTGGTATAATAGTACAACATAAGAACGAACTATAAAAATCAGTTGAAAAAGGCTTAACTCATCAGATGGACAAAACTACTCTATTTTACAAACTCTATATTACTGTTTTTACGTCATTAATCAATGACAACAAATATATTTCAAACGCAGAATTTTCTACTATTTCACTTTAGTATACGTTAACTTCCATCCATTAACGATAGCCTTTAGCCAACCCGGATGAGACGAGAACAAACAATTATATGTATATATAAAATATTTAACCTGACATAGAACCCAAGGGTATTCTTGTCGCAAATAATGTATGGAAATATAGTTGTTACAAATACCATTACCCTACTTATCCAACTATGTACCAGTTCAACTAAGGACAATTATACATTTGCAAAACAAAAAGGGAATATATGGAATTGTCTAAGTTTAATTTCCGATAGTAATTACGTAAAGGATTTGTTCAATATTTACTGAACTTCCTGTCTTTTTTTATGTTAAGCAATACTATTGATTTTTAATAACAGAACTGTTAAAAGAAGTGACGCTGCATACATCCTACGTAACAACATTTTCATAATTGACGTATTTTACAAACGATAGAATACATCTTTTAGATTTCAATTACAAAACAATTCCCGTGTACTTGTTTTGCATGTCTTACTAAAAACATTACGGTTTGGTTAGGGTATGGTCCTTATATAAAAGATGCCCAAACAAAAATATTTTAAACAATTACTGTAATGAAAACTATATAAATTGATAAAAATTGAAGAATGTTTTTCACATACGAAATTGATACGGAATAACACATTACTATCTTTTGTTTAAAATTATGTGGTAAAATCTGATATTCACTTTGGACTTTGGCCTTACATAATATTAACTTTTCAAAAGTCGATGAAACCACATAAAAATGTTACGAACCTCAGCAAAAAGACAATAATTGTATAATATTCCTCCATGCAAACACGATAGAAATATATAAATTAAAATTATGTAATACCAAGTCCACAGTTTTGTTGTATTTTTCAAATTAACAATCATTATTGTTGTACTCGGTTCGATTATAATAATTGCACATCAAATTTATTTGATGTCACAATGTTTATTTGGCACCGTTTCTGTTTGACAAAGAGATGTCATAAACACTATAATCATCAACCACAATAGTTTACTTTGAAAAATTAAGCATCATAAGTGTAACATATTTTTTACTATATTTGATGCACTGAAATAAACATCTGAATGGGGAAAAAAAAACGACAAAAATATTGGGCGGATTAATATAATTATAGATGAATGAAAGGGGAAACATAGTTTTTTTTTGTTAACTTGGGACATACTTATTTAAAGAAAGTTTTAATTCAGATCTTCTAATGTAAATTGTTTCGTTAGGGACTATCCATTTTGAATTTTCCTCGGAGTTCAGTATTTTTGTGATTTAACTTTTTCGTTAATTAAGCTATTCACACAAATAAGGGTTTGTAGACTGCTAATTTCTAGTTCTATATTGGAAATTTACAAGTCACGTTTTTTCATGATGAATGCTTGTTAACCATCATGCTTCTGACAAATTACAGTGCCTATCATATTTTGTGAGGTAAGTGAATCCGCCCTAACATGATCCGATTGACAATTTATTTACAGAAATAAGCAGATCTGTCATATTTTGACTTCATTAACTCGCTGTTTTTTATGTAGGTTAAATTTCTTAATTGGGCTGAAAAAGTTACATTTTCTATCAGGAAAAACATCTTTTAAATCTTGAGTAGACGTGCGGTAAAAATAGTTTTTATATGGTTTTATTAAAATATTAACTCTTTCAAAGTGTGAAAACACATGATTTGTAAGTTATATTTCAAAGATATTCAGATTCATTTCAAAAGAGGGACCAAAGATACCAAAGGGACAGGCAAACTCATAAATCTAAAATAAACTGACAACGCCATGGCTAAAAATGAAAAAGACAAACAGACAAACAATAGTACACATGACACAACATAGAAAACTAAAGAATAAACAACACGAACCCCACCAAAAACTAGGGGCGATCTCAGGTGCTCCGGAAGGGTAAGCAGATCCTGCTCCACATGTGGCATCCGTCGTTTTGCTTATGTGATAACAAATCCGGTAAATAATCTAATTCGGTAGGTCACATTCATGAAAGGGAAGGGGATTGTAGTTACGACGTACGGAACATTTCCGATATCATTTGTTAAACGGTTATTCCATAAGGGTCAACCAACTCGTGATGGCGTCCGTAAAATTTACGATGGGATGATTTTACTTCACCATTTGGAACTCTTGGTTTAATAGCTTCCTTGTGAGCAGCAAAAAAATCATGATAGGAAATGCAAGCACGGGAATATCGTATTAATTGGGAGATATATACCCCGTATGCAGGTACTGCTGGAATGTTGCTACTTAGAAATGGAAAGTTCGCAATTGGAAAGCTGAAATCATCTCTTTTGTCGTAACGTTTGTTTTCAGCCGATACTCATTGTTAATTTATAGATGTAAGTCAAGATATGAGGCCGACTTAACTGTATCTGTAGTATCCTTTATCTCTTGGTCGATGTGATAGATGCGTTCCACATAGTCACTAAATTTTGAATTATATAGGGAAAGAACATCATCTATATATCTAAGTAGATTTAAAGGATATTGCTAACTTCTTGTCTTTCTTCTTAAAAAGTTCCTGCCTGAAGTCAGCCTCATAATAATAAAAAAAAAGTCGAGTTTATCAAGTAGAGGGGCACAATTTGTTCCCATTGGAATGCCGACAGTCTGTTGAAAAACACGTCCTCCGAACGTAGCAAATATATTGTCAATCAAGAAATCAAGCATCTTGATAATATCAGTTTCAGAGAATTTTTTGTTTGAATCAGAGTGATCCTTTACAAATTAGAATTTATCCTTCCCTAAGACAAGATACTTGTATCTATGTTGGCCATTCTTTTTTATGAAGCAAAGCAATACCAACTCTTTCAATTTGTCTTTTAGTTTGGAATGTGGAATACTTGTGTTAAGAGTAGAAAAGTAAAATGTTTTAATACTGTTACAAGATGAAAGAGAGTTAGATTGTATGTACTCTAAAAGATCTTTGGAATTTTTAAGTATCCACATCTGATTCACGCAGTTTCACAATAACTTTGAAGCCTGTCTTTGATTGCTGATAAAATAGATGTCAATAATTAAAAAAAGAGGTTTCATGGAGCACTTGGAAGACCCAGCAATATACCTTTGTTTGTAAGAATACTTATGTACTTTTGGTATCCAATACAGTGATGGAAGATCCAGTTCTTCATCTTTGGTTGAAATTTCAAAGAAACATAGAACAGACCTATGATTATCCAGGATTTCCTCTTTGGTAAGTGTCGTGGGGATTTGTGTTGAGTGAATTGTCAATTCCTAATTCGTTTATCAAGCAGTTAATGTAATGAGTTTTAGACACAAAAACGATGTTGTTTGGGGCTTTATCTGCGGGGACAACATATTTGTCATGGAGGTAGGATAGGTGTTTTGCAACATTTGGTTTTTTAAAGATTGACGTAGCATGGGTATTGATAGACCTATTCAGTTTCTTAATTCTGATTTGTATCAACGACCCCACTGCCTTAAATCACTCGGAAAGAGTGTCTTCGTCGTCCTTCTCGCGCTTAGCCCATTGCCTGGCATAATCCATGACTGAATCCATCAAAATTTTAAAGTTGTATTTCCAATTGATGGATCTAGGCTCACGATATTTCGGACCTTATAAGTTCCCCATCATTCCTAAAAAAAATGTTGAAAGAAAAAAAAGAAAGCGAACATTTTGTTTTAAAAGTTGAACGTTTTAATAACAGGGGGCAGAAAACAACAAAATCAACAGTAGTATACGGAATACATTGCAGCATCATTTAAAAAATAATGCCGACAACTTTAATCCGATTTTAATAACATTTTCAACAATCGTGTTTTCATAAACCATATTAAAACGGACATTTGAACCCCCACATACATTATAACTACACTCTACTAGTGTTTTCTATTTATAAAAGTAAACAGAGAGATTAAAGTTTCCAAAGGGTCATTCAAACTCATAAGTTGGACATAAACATGCAACGCCATGTGAAGAATAAAAAACCTAACGCCAAACACAAACTGTATACAACACATAACATAGTATACTAAAGTCTGGACAACTCTTAACATGTTAATAAATCATCATAGATACCAGGATTGAAATTTTATATATTTACGCCAAACGCGCGTTTCGTCTACAAAAGACTCATCAGTGACGCTCAGTGAAGTACGAAGTTGAAGAGCATTGAGGACCAAATTTTCCTTAAAGTTTTGCCAAATACAGCTAAGGAATATAGGTAGAAAAGCCTTAGTACTTCAAAAATTCAATGTTTTGTTAACAGTTAATTTATAATTATGAACATATCAATGATACCTAAAGTCAACACCGTAGGGCCGACTTCTGGGTTGGTGATACCCTCGGGGAAATAAATCTCCACCAGCAGTGACATCAACATAGTGGTTGGAAATAAACTCATCAAAGATACTAGGATTAAAATTTTATATTTACGCAAGACGCGCGTGTCGTCTTCAACCGACTCATCAGTGACACTCGAATAAAACAATGTTAAAAGGCCAAATTAAGTACGAAGTTAAAGAGCATTGAGGCCTAAATTATATTCTGAACTTGTTTTTGAGTAAAATATTGAGTTAGACTCAGAAACGGGTAGAATTAAAAATTCCTCTTACTGCTTCTGATATCAAGACTGTAAAATGACGGAAACGGTATTGAAAAGTAAATTCATTTTAAAAAAGCTAAAGGATCTAATCAAAATATTTTAAATATGAGCGATAGCTGTTACTGATATTGATAACAAGTTAGTAGATTTACATAATTCATAATATAAACTTTAACACAATTCATTCAATCTGACTAGGAAACTACTTAATCACCCTCCGGAAATACCCTATAATATCAAACTTCTCAATAGTTTATCCATTGTAAAACTGATTGTCTTGCTACAACCATTAACGCATGATCATTAGCATCTACCACAAACTCATAATTACACAGTGTTATATCATTCATTTTTATTTCATTAATCTCTTAACAAAGTTATTGTTAATGCGGAGATGACTACAAACTGAAATTTTTTTTTACATCGTAGATATACGTTGATCCTGCCCAAGAGACCGGCAGGTAATCCCGTACTTATCCTGTCTCATGTTTCCAGGAAATGTAATATCATTACTCTCATTTTTAAACTCCATTAACCCATATACCATGACAATAACTCAAATCAACTCAGGAAATACTTTTGCAAAAAGTACAATATATCCCTGTTTCCAACTGAAAGACACAGTGTGATTTTGCAGGTTAATTGTATTCTATACGTGTACGTCTAGTTTGACTTTTTACTAAATTATCAGACTGAATGGAATCAAGTTTAAAATCCATGATCGCTTACAAATCAGTTAACCATATTATGTAATAGCCTGTTGGAATGTGAAAATTAAACAAAAGCACTGTGTGTGCATTATATCATAATCTGTATTGTGTTCTTTAAAGCACAAACGATTTTAATATATTTCAATTTCTAAGAATGCAACAATAAAGTTTACATATATTGACAGTCAATCAGTTCAATAAGGGTCATAATTAGGTAAAACTGTAGTTTTTACTATCAAACAGAAAATATATCAATAAACTCAACATTAATGCATGTACCAGGAGTAAACGTTTGTACCCACTCACGTGTTTCGTCTACAATATACCCAGGGATGCTAAAATAAAAAAATCAAATAAAGTACGAAACTTAAAGCTATTACATATTTACCTTGAAATTACTAGCTACTTTAATCATGTTATAGAGTATCAACGCATACGGTTATAAAATGTTTAAGACGAAATCATAAAAAGCACGCAAAGATCACACTTCTTGATGAGGCACACTACTGTTTGTTTTTTAGGAAGTAAATTGATAATTTTAAAGTATATATGTATACTGATGAATATGGATTTCACCACTGCAACAAGTGTGTCACAATATTTCTCCACTCGAGACAGTTAAATTTTAATATTAAAAGGCAAGGCTTGCAAATTTAATTGTTTTTATGTTTATATGTGAATATTCATTAGGAATGTTTCCCTTTTTCATGACGTCACAATAGGAAATTTCACCAGACATCAAGAAAAGATGATGTCATCAATAAATTACAAACCAACATATTGCCGAGAACAAATTATTCACTAGTCAGAAGAAATGTGGAAATAGCACAAGTATTAGAAAAAACGAAATTGTCTACCCATTCTTCGAAACAAAATATCAAACTACTAATGGATATATCATTGTATTCTAATGTGCGATATATTCATGCAATTTTGTTTACAAATAGCATATCAAATTAACAGATTTAATACGGCTTTATGCAAGCAACACGTTTAAAAACAACTCATTTCATGGCGTTAACATCAATAAGATTTTTAAATCGCTTGTTTTGAATGGATATAAGACAACTAGATGTTCAGTGACCTATAGCTGTTCATTTCTTTGCCATTTGGTCTCCCGAGTAAAGTTGTCTCATTTGCAATCATACAATATTATATCAATGCTGTGAATTAACGCACTTTATACCATCTTTGGGAATATATTATGTAACTTACACATTTACAAAACGAAGATAATGGAAAATAATATCAAAATGTCGTATCAAATAAATGTTTTTCAGAGAAAAAGGCAAAACGACAAAATACCGTCTTTTCCACAGTAAAGTATTCGAGCCAATCTGTTCAAATGTTTTTGAACTATCTTTTATAAATGAATTATTACCTTTGACCTAATTAGTTGGTATTGTTTAATAACTTTTTAAAATTTATATTTGATATGATGGGGTAAGATGTTTTGTACCCCTCCCAAAGTTCCAAGATAATGAAAATGAGAATGGAAATGGGGAATGTGCCAAAGAGACAACAACCCAACCATAGAAAAAAAACAACAGCAGAAGGTCACCAACAGGTCTTCATTGTAGCGAGAAATTCCCGCACCTGGAGGCGTCCTTCAGCTGGCCCCTAAACAAATATATACTAGTTAATAATGTTTGTATATATTTTTACACATCAATGAAGCAAGATCAAAATCCTACATCTTCGGTTTGTAGGTTATCTTAATGTGGTACAAACCACGTTTTCATGTCACGGATAAAATTATCTGCATTTATTTCTTTATAAATCATCAATCATCAAGGCTCATCATCTATGTTTCGCGGTTTTAGATTTTTAGATATAAATACAGTCTTTTGATTCTACAGTTTACTAATTTGTGTCATATTCCATATGGATTTGGGATTTCGCATGGAAGTTGATGCGTGCATAGAAGGAGACATTTGATATGCATATGTCGTCAAATTCGGTCTTACTCACTACTATTGGAATTCAAGCGATTTCATAAAGTTTTTCTCATTTTGATATGTATTTGTTATATGAAAGTATGTAGTCGTCTGTGGCCGAATATGTTGTCTTTAATATGTCTAGTAATTTACTATACACATAGATATAATCGGAAATAGTGCCAGTATAATGACACTAAATGTTATTTCTATCTCTATTTAGAATAACAGTCAGTAAGTTGTTAAAACATATGACGCCGACGTTAAACAATGTGTGTCTACATATAGAAATAATATTATTTACGGCTTGTAGATCATATTATAAAACTTCACAGTCTATATTCGAATTTATGATACCAATACGTTTTATATAAAACAAAGTTGTATCTAGAAATATTCAATCTCATATTTTAAAGATAAAACCTCAACTACATAGCAAAAACTTACAAAAAAAGGACAAAAAGATACACAATTTAAAATAAATTAAACTAAGGAACTAAAGACGATACGACTCGAATCCCAATTATTCTTGTGACAGGAGAAAAATGTCAGAAAATAAATCCACTCAAGCAAGAATTTTTCAGTTTGGCCTTGAACGATTGTAAAATCCTTTTCAAGTAATTTCATCTCAAGTAGTTGCGTAATCTATAACACAACCGTTGGCAATATTATTATGTAATATTCGACTTTAGGTATGTGAGGTATTTCTAAACGCCTTGCACTCAGATACCATAAAACATGATTTTACAGCTATATGATAGCTGATTGTTTTTTTTTATTATTTTAATTTGTAAAGCATAATCAACGAACTTTTCTAATGTGTCTTTTGTAATTTTGTTTGTCTGTTTGTCTTTTTATCTTTTAGCCATTGCATTGTCAGTTTATTTTTGATTTATGAGTTTGACTGTTCCTCTGGTATCTTTCGCCCCTCTATTATAAAAGAAGGGCGAAAGATACCAGAGAGACTTTCAAACTCAGAGACAAAAAATAAACTGTTCAGGCCATGGTTAAAAAAGAAATTGACAAATGATAATACGCTAATTTATAAGTAGATTTCGTTACTCTTGAGTTCAGACTGAAACGAATTTTAAAAGTATCAACAAAAACGAATATTTTCTTACCTAAAATTCTTGTTTATGCATCTTATTTTCCATGGTGATAAATAACACATAAGATGCTTTTGCTGTCATTGTTGTCCTCTTTAATACATATTGTCACCATAACGATGTGCCGTGAATCAATAACCATACACTAATGTACCTGGGTTTTTTTTAATTTAAAAAAAAAAATATTCAATGTATAAATCAACCGATTAAAAGTCGCCATATGGTAACATGTTTTGTTACAATTTGTTACATCTTAGATTTCCTACCGTTCAATGTTTGTCACATTCGTAAGCTGGCGTACATGAGTAATTGAACTACGTGACGAATTCTTATAATCCAGATGATTACAAGTTATCATGTCCTGATTAAGGTTTCATTGAGGTATTACCCATTGCATTTAATGAATTTAGTAATTAACTAATTGGATGAGTTTTGCAATATCATTCCGTTTTTATTAACTGATTTTGTTTTTATTACAGTATTACAATTATTGATACTTAGCTATTGATAACGGTACTTAATAAAAATCTCTTAATTTAAAAGTGTTTGGTTTAGAGTTTACATATTTGCTACATTAGGCTCGATAGGCCATAGGCCGCTAGAGGACACGTAATTATTTGAGTTAACTGTTTTACTGAGTTAATTCACATTGTTATAAGAGGTGTCTCGGTATTTGTCTATCCACCGTTCATGTATTTAGATACGAAATTTTATTTATAATTCTGATCGGATATTGATTTGAAGGAATTCTATCCCTCTTACTTACACAAGTTTTTAATAATATTGTTGTAATGGTTATAAAATACATCAAAACACATTATTAGAAAACTAATTTTGAATTCACACTTCGTGCACTTCTCTTATAATTGATGTGTTTCGGTTTTAGTTTGTAACCTGCGGATTACTACTGTTGCATTTATTTATTACTCAGATAATATTTGTGTTATTGTTCTATTACACGTATTGCATTGTTGATTATTTTTTTTTTTATAAATAATAGTTATTTATTTTTTTAAAAGACGAACATAATTCGCTTATCAGCTACCTCACAACAGATCTACTGAAATCGTCAGATACGAAGGATATACAAAGTTGGGCAAAAATATCCCTCTCTTTCATGAATTAATATATAAATGCACTCCCTATCACTCTAGATATTCGGCGATTAAACCACATAAATATTGAAAGCACAATGAACAAAAAAACCCAAAATAAACTGCCAAGTACAATAATTTGTGCAACAATACAAAATTGAAAACGCCATATGTCACCGATGCCATCTGGAAGTTCAGGTGATTGTAAGTCTCCTAAACTTTTCAGGTGTAATCTTCGTTCAACAACCAGATCCAGTTGAATATGTGCATAAATGTTTCATTTGTAATAAGGAGTCGCCTTTATCTGTCTTAAGAGCGGATATGAAAATGGAACTGAATCAACGACTAGTAGATTGTGCATCAGTTCTTCAAGATAAACAACTGTTGGCAAAGCTGAGTAGTGGTGATGTTATAGCACAAGAGATGAAGTAGCACCCGTCTTGTCTCGCAGATGTATACAACAGAGAAAGATCAAATAAAAGACAAACAGAGATCGAAAGCAGGAGGAAAATATAATGAAAGAAACTACATAAGCTTAGCAGGTTCCAAATAACTTTGAAACATAAACAACTCGCATGAATTTGTCAAATTTCAGTACAAAGCCGCCCAACTATAATAGGAAACTCTCAAGTAACAGGTATTATTACATTATTTTTTAATTTTATAAATCAATTAAATTTTACATATTTTTACGTGAAATACTTCTAACACACCTAAAAGCTAATTAATGATGACTTTCTTGAAAGATTCACAGAAAAATACAAAAGTATAATCATTATGGCAATGGCATCAAGAGCAATGCTATAAGAACCAACACTCAATAATCAATAGTATAAGAATTATCTGATTAACACAGCTTATTTCAAACATATATAATTTTGTGCAATGATAAATAACAAAGCAGATGACTTTCATTTTTAAAAATAACTCTCATTAACAAATATATCATTTATATATCAAAATGTGCGAACAATCAATAATCATACAGATCTAAACATATTAGACGGAACTAGTCGCCGCTAGTATTTTGTTTAGTCAATAATGAACATACAAACTAAAATAAATATCATGAGAATATCATGAACTTTAAACGATACGAACATCCCCGACATGGATACCGTATCCTGATTTTTAATTTTCAGCCGCCATGTGATTTCATGTTTCAGAAGGTTTCCCAACATGTTTCTCTTGAATTGAGGAATTAACATATCGCTTATGTCAACATTTCCATATTGTAACCGTAAAACCTAAACTTGCATTTAATGTATAAATCTCAACAACAAAATTACCAGCATTGATATTTAAGATATTGTTGAAAGGCTATACGAAAAGAGGAGACTTCGTTTACTACTGAAAAAGGAAAAGATGTGCGACTAAGCAATATGCTTCTACATATTTTAGCTTTCAGAAGGTTTTGTGTGCATTCTGATCTATGTAATAAGAAAACACCAATAAGATGTATCCAATTGAATATCTAACTACAGGGTAAATAAACGCACCATAGGACCAGGATTAAAATTTTAGATTTACGCCAGACGCGCATTTCGTCTACAAAAGACTCATCAGTGAACGCTCGAATAAAAAAAATGTTGAAAGGCCAAATAAAGTACGAAATTGAAGAGCATTGAGGACCAAAAATTCCTTAAAGTTTTGCCAAACACAGCTAAGGTAATCTATTTAACTCATTAACAAAGTAAACCCAGTATTGGCCTCTGACAGAGTAAATCCATTAATGGATCTATAAAATGGTTCACAATGTGTACTTTTAAACCTTATCAAAAAAAGTATCAACAAAAACGGCTTGACTAAATATTAAGATGTTCTGTTTCGTATCTAAATGATGAACCAAATACATTATGAAGTTTAAATACAAGTTTCTGAAAGCATAAGTCATTCATCGCAAAATTTCCGATTAATCATAGACATTTTAGAGGTTTCATTTTAATATATCTTCTAGGCTTGCTGATGTCATTGCTAGTTATTATTTCACCTGTTATTACAATCGGTAAAGTGAGAACACGACCGTAATCAGTTTATGTTGACATACACGTAATTAATTCATTCCTTTATATGTTTAACACATTATTGCAGGTATTTCTTATTCTTTCACAGTTACAAAAACCCCAGCTATTTCAATCAAGCGATAATCAATTGATAATAAGGTTTTTCAATCTCTAGAATTGCTACAAACACAAATTTCTGTTTACTATTCTTAGATGTTCCATTAAACCACAAACGTATTTATCCGTGTGAACACGAGATTAAGTATATAACCATGCATCCATATTTTATCATTAATTTTGATTCGTTTAAAAGGCACAGATGTAATTTATTGTACATGTTTGTTTTGGTTTCTACATTTATCAAGGTTTGCAGGGTTTTTGTGTTATGGGGTTATCATTGGTGATTGTAAGATGCCTTTCAACATCTTTATAGAGGATTATACGACATTGACAAATTCTAACAATTTCCTGAATTTGAAAATAGCTCTCTTTGCTATTAAATAAATTAAAAGCAGAGCATACAATAAAAAAGTGAAATCACAAAAATTCTGAACTCCAAGAAAATTTCAAAACAGAAAGTCCCAAAACAAATGTCAATATTTAACGCTCAAACGCATCAAACGAATGCATAACAACTGTCATATTCCTGACTTGGTACAGACATTTTCCTTTGTAGAAAATGGTGGATTAAACGACAACGATGTGTGAACAAATCAAACATACAAAATCGGTAAACATTCAAAACAAAAGGTGTACAACAGTTAACATTGTATTATAATCGTGATCACTATGAAAACAAACAAACATGTAACAAAGAAGCTCAAAAAAGCATATAGACAAAGCATATCAGCAAAAAAAACCCACATTTGTCAGGGATTAATAATTTCATTGATGCTTTTAACAATTATAATAGTAAAACGTATAATGCGTTATCACTCCAGTATTTGGTTTCCTGTCATGACTTTATATTAGCTTATTAACTTATTACGAAGAAGGTTTGGACCGAAGCGGCCTGTTTTAAGGTTGTTGTCACCCCGTATACAAATATTGAAGTAATTGTAACTTTACTACTCTTCGAGCAATTGTCAATAAATCAAATAAATAAATATAATATCAACTGTAACGGTGACAACTTATTGCAAAAGATGCAGTATATGTGCAATTGATACATATATATCATCAGTAAAACAAATTTAAACACCATACTTTTAATTTGTAAAAAACAAAAGCGCGTCTCTTCTTTTCTATTATATTTCAAAATAAACTATTAAATATTAATTCAAAGTTACAAACCAAATAACAATATGTATTGCACTTATAGTCTAGTAATGTATCAATTGGAAACGTAAAGGCGTTTTTTTAGAGAACAGATATTCTCAATATTTCGAGTCACCTCGGATGTTAAGCTATGTCATAACGTCTGTCATAACTCTACACAATAACCTTTCTTCTTGAACCATCGATATTTATTTGTATAGCGGTTTCCAGAAGGTCAAAAAAATGGACTTGCAACATTTTATTGTATTCAGTCACAGGTCATTATCAAATAAATAGTTCGAAAAATCAAAAGGCTCGCAAGAAAATATTCCCGTATTATTGAGAAAAAAAATAGCACAAAAATTCTTATTCAATTAAAAATGTCAACTAGAAACAAAACGCAGTCTGTGATACAGAAGATATATTCCAATGTTTGTTTCCTTTTACCTCATATAAAAACTGACTCAATATATACACACTCATTATGTATACCATTTTCGGTCGCTAGTCAGTGATGCTAGATTCTAAAGCGGTAAATATCCTATATAAAGTACAAAATTTGAAACCAATGAGAAACTCGAAATGTTTGCTAAATACGGCTTTGGTTATCTATTTTTGGGGTAGAAAATTCTTTGGATATCGATCAATTCAAAGTTTTGTCAACAGTTTTTTTTTGTAATTATGCCCATATCAGTAATATATATATAAACGAAAGCTGAGTGACACAAAAACAATAAAAAATCTTATTGATACGATATTATGTAGACAGTGTTATAGTTATCAGTGATCAGTTCAGACAATCTATCAATTTAAGACATGTCTTCTTGTGTTCCTTCTTCCCCAATCAAGACATTTCGTAAGCAGTCAATCAAGGTCATTTTAGCTTATTCCTGGGATATTTTTGTAGCTGTAATTCATCTAGATAAAATAATGCATGATATATTATCAGACCGCAATGCACCTGCCTGCTATAATATTTAAACTTCTTAATATCAGTTTTTTTAGTTGCCAAATAACCAATATTAGGTGACATATGATTGGTCTTTCTGGTCTAAGAAGGACAATTCATACATTTAGCTTTCTGTCTGACAAATGTATTAACGTATAAAAGTATAAAAAATGATATGTATTTTCCAATCACTTTTCTATTAAGAGTTTTCGTTATCAAATTCTTCAGACTTCTTCGGATCTACATGACTCAGACTAGCTAGTATATGTTACTACGTTATAGGAGACGTTTGTACTTTGTTGCTGATAAAAAAAGAGGGACGAAAGATACCAGAGGGACAGTCAAACTAATAAATCGAAAATAAACTGACAACGCCATGGCTAAAAATTAAAAAGACAAACAGACAAACAATAGAACACATGACACAACATAGAAAACTAAAGAATAAACAATACGAACCCCACCCAAAACTGGGGGTGATCTAAGGTGCTCCGGAAGAATAGCAGATCTTGCTCCACAGGTGCCACCCGTCGTGTTGCTTATGTGATAACAAATCCGGTAAATTGTCTAATTCAGAAGGTCACATTCATGAAAGGGAAGGGGATTGTAGTTACGACGTAAGTGTTGAAGTGATATTAATATTTTAATATTTTCAATTTAGGTTCCTCAGTGGAAATATATCGAACATAATTGAACAAAACATTATAAAGCTTTGATACACAAGGTTTAACTCGCTTGATTAATTTTTTTTTCTAACGAATTTATCATAAACACAATTTAAGCCTTTTAAAGACGTGACACTAAACGGATATTCAGACTCAAGTCGAAAACAAACTGACGAAAATACCAAAAAAAAACCAAAAAAAAAAAACAAAACAAAGAAAACTAAAGACTGAGCAATAAATAGTGTAATATTTCTATAATTCAAGGTAAAAATACGCCCAAACGCTCAATGTATAATATAATCAAAGCTTCAAGTCTCTTATTTTGACGGACATGTATTTTAAAACAAAATCAATTACTGAAAGCATAACAAGTCCTCTAAAATTTAGTGTTCGGTCATTTTTCCCTCACTGATATTAAAGTATTATTTCTTGCAGACAGAAAAAAAATAACCATCTTTCAATTTTAATGTTTTTTTACCTCACTCGCTCAGAGGTATCTGATACGTTCTCGTTTCCTATAAAGATCATACATACATGATGATAAAAAAGCCAATTGTAACATGAAGTCTTGGCATATATGCTTCAAAATAAGAATGTATGTACATGTGTTAACTTTGTTGTTTTGAACGTAATATTAACTTGGTAAAATGATAATCATATTCACGAATGTATTGTTTAGTTTATTCTTATCTTCAAGCATTGCAACTTGCTAAATTAATACAGAAAGTTCTATTAAAACATTGAAATCAGGAATTATTGAGAGAAGAGTGCTACATGCTTTGATGTTAAATAAAAAAAGCTTCATTTAACAAGGCATAAGTTTTTAAAAGTAATATAAAACCATCTCTTACCTGGCTGTTTCTTATCTTTTTCATCTGAGAAAAAGAAATCCCAGGTGTTGCTATATGAACAAAACGGTATTATGTTTATCAAAGGCTTCCAGCTTAAGAAGACGTTAAAAATCAATGAAACCATTTGATTAATCTCAAACTATTGTAAAGTTAATCTCAACAACTGAAGACTTTAACAGACTGTTCAATAAATGACGACTAGTTCATACCTTGTGAAAGTTATTAACTCATTACGCTGTCACAAAAAGTCAAAGTCATGACATATACATCTCTATTATCACGAGAAAAAGTAACTGATACCCAATTATATTTAAAAAAACCAAGTGCTCTTTTTCAATGACCTTAAATAAATGTTTCTGACACTAAAATATTAAAAAAAGCTTACAATTGAGGCATTTAACAATATTAGAAGCAATTACGAATAAAAAAGAAAAAACCAGAACCATCTATCGTTAATATATAGTTTATACCAAACAGCAAACTAAAAAGCCCCATTATGACTATTGTAAAACCATTCAAACGGGAAAAACTACGGTCTAATATATAAAAAAAAAACGAAAAAGAAAGACAATATCAACAAACGACAACCACTAATCCTCGGACCAGGATCCTGACTTAGGACAGGTATAAACACGCAGCGGGCTTTATAAGGTATAATAGATACCAAACTTAACCCTTACCTGACGAAATGTGTTACATTATAACATAGAAAGAAACACGATTAAATTGAAAGCGAAATCACAAAATACTGCACTCCGGAGAAAATTCAAAAGGGAAAGCCCCTAAAAATGGATTAAATCAACCAAAAGACATATAAACAAACAAGTGAACATACACTGAAAGAGTACATTTGTTTTATGATACAATTTACAAAATCAATAAGATAAGGTGTGAGATCATAAATGTTATAAACACACAATAGCCCCGACTGAGAACATTCATTATTTGTATGTTGATTAAAAAAAATAAGAAAAGCTAAGATAGTTATGGTGTTTATATATCTCAACTTGTTCAATTCGCTCGTGTATGTAACAACGTATTGGATTTTAGCGAGAGAAATTTATGTATTACTAAAAAATTATTACACCAGGGTTTTCGATATCACAAACTGGTCAAAACATCTACTAAATTTTAAAACCGGTATAAGGAAATAATTCGTAAAAATAACCCTACATGCAGAAATCTTATACGTTCAGGTATTTCACATCCAATCTTTTATGGGAATATTCTTTACAAAGCACAAAAATGTCAGTATTAACCTCAAAGGCTTACAAAACCTTTAAACAGACTTATTAAGAAGGGATATCGTAACGATACTGTTGTCAGGTCATTAAAGATTGCATATTTTGGCTATACTATTGATTCACTTATAGGGTCTTTGCATCGGAACTTTTGTTTTGAAAAACAGTTATTGGCATGACACGGGTTATGTTCTTCTCATATATTTTATGATAGTATGATACTAAACCCCTAACGGGAGGGATTGTGCCTGATATTCATATGATGAAGACATAATCTTTCAATCAGTTTAATTGAGGTCTAGAGCTGGCATGTCAGTTAACTGCTAGTAGTCTGTTGTTATTTATGTATTATTGTCATTTTATTTATTTTCTTTTGTTACATCTTTTGACATCAGACTCGGACTTCTCTTGAACTGAATTTTAATGTGCGTATTGTTATGCGTTTACTTTTCTACATTGGCTAGAGGTATAGGGGGAGGGTTGAGATCTCATAAACATGTTTAACCCCGCCGCAATTTTGCACCTGTCCCAAGTCAGGAGCCTCTGGCCTTTGTGAGTCTTGTATGATTTTTAATTTTAGTTTCTTGTGTATAATTCGGAGCTAGGTATGACGTCCATTATCACTGTACTAGTATACATATTTTAGGGGCCAGCTGAAGGACACCTATGGGTGCGGAAATTTTCGCTATATTGAAGACCCATTGGTGGCCTTCGGCTGTTGTCTGCTCTATGGTCGGGTTGTTGTCGCTTTGACACATTCCCCATTTCCTTTCTCAATTTTATTGTCACCTCGAGTGCAGAATGACTACATTTAGGTATATCCCCTTTCCCCGATGATGATCTACCGATTTAGACTTATAACAAAATGTGTATTTACATCAGCAACACAACAGATGTGGAAAGTTTCTATCAACCAATTTACAGATGTCATGCTATAAAATACCTTCATCTTTGAATATATTTCAATTAGAACATATTTTTATTTTTTTAAAAATTTATGGTTGCATTTGTTATGACAAACCACGCGTGGAACAACTCAGAATTGTCTGCTATGTGTGCATGTTGTCATACGTTTGTCCTCAAATTATTTGAAAAATACAGGCATAATATTTTCTTATAATGTAATTTGGTTGAAATATATAAGTTTTGTTAATAAAATCAGTAAATGGGAACACTTTCAAAAATATCCTCAAATACGAATAAATTTGTGCTTCGCTTTGTACCAAGTTGATTATAATCTAACCAGAAATGACTTTACGATAGCAGTTTCAGTTTCATAACAAATATATAGCAGTTAGCGTAGGTGAAGACGATTTATATTCAGTAAAGCTGATATCAATGTTTGAAAGAAGACAGCATATACATCAAAAAGAGAAGAATGTGTTTGTGGTGTAAAGATATCTGTTTAGCCAACTAAGATAATAGTCTGGTTTACAATAAGTTTAGTTATGCAAGTAAACAATTAGATAATTATCAGCTGATGACATGTAGCTTTCAACATGTACATGTTAGCTATAAAAGTAAGTTCTTTATGAGTTTGTGTTGCGTGTTCTGGCAATGTTAAAGGAAGACAAGATAGTGTCAATTGTTTACATTGGACTGATTTCATCTAAAATCTACACCAGTACAATATGATAATCAGAAAACTTGCATAAGCTTGGCATATATATGAAAGAAATATCGTCATTGCAATTAACGATGTTATCTTGGTTTTTTTCAAACTTTTTATGTGTCACAAATTCAGCAAATAATGTTTATCATTATTGTATTGAATGTGTATAAATTTTATCACTTTTAAGTTAACTCAGCTACTGATGTACTGCATATCAAATGACAAGACAGTTATAATGTCTCTAGAATACAAATTATCTTCATATACAAATATATATATATACAAATATTGGTGTCTTTATGTTACCGCATCCTCCCAGCGCAAATAAGTTCAAACTGATTTTAAAGGATTTGAGATACTAAATTTTTAGGTTTCTGGAAGTGTTATAATGAATTTCATTTTGCCATCTTTCTTGTATTTTTTACCAGGTGCTATATGTTTTATTGATTTTCTTATCGTTCGGATTAAAAAGCTGAGCACTATGTAATAATTGATATAAGTGAGATAAAATGATAATACATATCATAGTCTTAAAATAAATGCATCCTGCTGTCTCTAGTCTCTTAATTTCGCTAACGATCTGGTCGTAATTAAAGTAAAAGCTGAGTGTTTAAGTTTACTTTGAATTTAATCGCTAAAGACCTTCGTGCTACTTTCAGATTATGTTGATAATAAACAGCAAACAACAACCTTGCTTCTTTGACATGTCCGTTGTGTCATAATATTTAATGGGATTGTTGTCTTATATACATCCAATCCATATCCTTGTTTAAAATAAATCATGTGATCTCAAGTGGGCTGAGCCTGTACACGTGAAACAATATGTTATTTAAGTTTAATCAGTTAAGTAATATTTTCCTTTGTAACCACTGGCAGAACTCACTTATAATTTTCAAACATTGCTCTCTGTACATATTAATTTTAATTAAAACTGACATAATGGCACTAGAAGGCTATTAGACAACTACTGCATAGTGTTACGTGTTATGTGCGCCGTACGCAAAATAAACAGTGTAATTTTCATTAAAATATGCTATTTCAAAATTTGTAGGGAGACAGATTTGTAAAAGCAAATTGCTTGTTTCTGAATTCTTGATATTATTTCATTGTATAATATCGTTTAATGATGATTTATCTGAATAAATATTGTTTAAACTAAAAATTGTAGTTACTGTATTAATAAAATAATCACTCATCATAATAAATAAAAATCGATCTATTGCTTTTTGCAAATTATACTCTATCGAAATGTATATCATGACTTATAGAATTTGCAAGAATTGTTTAAACAAATTATTTATCAATTGCATGGTTAAAGGATGAACTAAAGAATTTAGTACAGTACTATTTTCATTACAAATATGTGTTTTCCATTTATATTGTGAAAGTTAAGATGATTGAAGAAATTTTGGGTTTATGTCGATATGGCAAGTGTATAAAAACAAATAATATATCTGTCGCATCACCCATTTTCAACAAATCAATATGGATTAGCATAAATCATCAAATTTATATATATGTATTACTACCAAACGTGTCCTTTCCCCAAAACGTGTCCGATTCCCCCAAACGTGTCTATTTTCCTTAAACGTGTCCGTAATATTCAATATCCCCAAACGTGTACGATTTCAGAACCCCCAAACGTGTCCGATATTTGTTATTATCCAAAACGTGTCAACTATTACACGCAATAACGTCTCACGTCATTTAGCGTTAATACACTCATTTCCCGAATGAAATAACGTTTACGGCTATTCTATGATGGGGGGGGCACAGTTGATTAAGTGGTCATTTATTAGCATTAGTGTGTTCAATGCCGGTTATTAATGATTATCATAATTGTAAATTCAATCTGTAACATATGAATTAACTTTTGGCTGTATTTGCTTATTGGCCAGTTGCAAGTGTTTCATACTCATTTTGAGCGAACATTCTATGTAAAATATTTTGTACTAATAAACTCCGATGATGCTTTTATATTAATCCGAATATTGCATGGCGCGCGTTCAGCAGAATTGACTTCTAGGTTTCGAGCATCACTAAAGACACACGAACAAGAGACATAACGTCCAGTGTCAAATTTTTCATACATTATTTGAACGATATTATGTTAGCAAAAATACATTTGTCCTTTCGGGGCCTTTTATAGCTGTTTATGCGGTATGGGCTTTACTGATTGATGAAGGCCGTACGGTGACCTATAGTAGTTAAATTATGTGTCATGTTGTCTCTTGTGGAGAGTTGTCTCATTGGCAATCTCACCACATCTATACTGTAGAAAGGTTCTATTATAATACCAGAATTTGAGGATTACACCTAAATGTTTACTGTTATTCGGAATTAACACTAGTTTGGAATTTAATTAAAAAAATTCAAGAGCGAGTAAAAACGATTTTTTTATGACTTCAGTTAGAATTGCGCAGTGAATTGTAAATTCTCCCTACACGAGGTATCTGATTTTATATCTACAATTTAACTGAGCATGGCTGCTTACATTTACATCCAACATACTACAATGTAGCTTAACGAGCGTCCCCACTTTTACCCAGGTTATTCTATTTTGTAATGAAATATCAAAATGAGTATACGTTATTAAAAATGAAATAATCAAATAACCTACGTATTTATAATATTGACACGAATGACATTTCCAGTAAAAAAAAAAGATATGGACAAATTAAATATATCAGGGGGACACGTTTGGGTGTTTATACTAATGACATGCTTTGGCGCTGTTTTACAACTTAGACATGTTTTGCAGTTCATAACGTCTTGACGACATGTTTGGTGGAATCGAACACGTTTGGGGGGAAGCACACGTTTTTCAGTGTTACATATATGTGATAGAATTTTGAAAACAAAGGTTTTACAGATAAATAGTAAATTGTGTTTGACCCCCTCTCTGATTTAATTCTGTTGTTTGTTATCTAAACGGACAATTTGAGCTTTTGATTTTTTCGCCTGATAAGGGATTTTCCTTTTTTAATTTTCCTCGGAGTTAAGTATTTTGTGATTTAACTTTTGACTTTACTATGTAGATAGAAATTACAAAGCATTGGTTCATGTTTCAATAAAACCCGTATAGCATCAAAACATCGTTGTGCTTTAAACCGTTCAAACTTGAAAACACTTCTGTTGCCTGTATGTATGTCTGTACATATAAATTAAATACCACAATGTAAACCCAGTATGTAATTACAAACTGAACAGAGTTTAAAAATGATACTTTTTTACTAAATAAAGCTTTTTTTTCTTGTTTACTTGACCAGAATGTCCTTTCTGTTTCTTTTTAACCAGAATATACATCAAGGACACTGGTACTATACTACAAAAGAGGGACGAAAGATACCAAAGGGACAGTCAAACTCATAAATCTAAAACAAACTGACAACGCCATGGCTGAAAATGAAAAAGACAAACAGAAAAACAATAGTACACATGACACAACATAGAAAACTAAAGAATAAACAACACGAACCCCACCAAAAACTAGGGGTGATCTCAGGTGCTCCGGAAGGGTAAGCAGATTCTGCTCCACATGTGGCACCCGTCGTGTTGCTTATGTGATTACAAATCCGGTAAATAGTCTAATTCGGTAGGTCACATTCATGAAAGGGAAGGGATTGTAGTTACGACGTAAGGAACATATCCGATATCATTTGTGAAACGGTTATTCCATAACGGCCAGCCAACTCATGATGGCGTCCGTAAAATTTACGAAGGGATGATTTCAACTTCACCATTTGGAACTCTTGGTTTGATAGCTTCCTTGTGAGCAGTAACCCTCTATCAAGAAAATCATGATAGGAAATGCAAGCACGGGAATATCGTATCAATTGGGAGATATATACCCCGTATGCAGGTGCTGCTGGAATGTTACTACTTAGAAATGGAAAGTTCACAATTGGAAAGCTGAAATCATCTCTTTTGTCGTAAAGTTTTGTTTTCAACTGACCCTCATTGTCAATTTCTAGATGTAAGTCAAGATATGAAGCCGACTTAACTGTATCTGTAGTAGCCTTTATCTCCAATTCGATGGGATAGATGCGTTCCTCATAGTCACCAAATTTTGAATTGTTTAGTGAAAGAACGTCATCTATATAGCGGAAAGTAGAGTTAAAGGATATTGCTAACTTCTTATCTTACTTCCTAAGAAGTTCCTGCATGAAGTCAGCCTCATAATAATAAAGAAACAAGTCGGCAAGTAGAGGGACACAGTTAGTTCCCATTGGGATGCCGACAGTCTGTTAAAAAAACACGTCCTCCGAACGTTACAAATATGTTGTCAATCAAGAAATCAAGCATCTTGATAATATCGGTTTCAGAGAATGTTTTGTTTGAATCAGGGTGATTCTTCTACAAATTAACGTTCGAATATATACTATTGCGTTCTGGAAGTTAACATTTAAGCATACTGGCATTCAATTGATTATTACTAATGAAGACAAATGTCAATGTCAGACTGTAACATCAAGATTGACAGAAACTAATCACAAAATTCAATGACTTGTCTCATCTTGGAACAGACAATTCATTTCGCCACTGTAATTGACATGTACATTTCTCTTAATTATCTGCGATTGACCTAGCATCATGTTATTATCTCCTAAACGTGTCAGTACGACACGGATACCTCGGTCTGTAACGTCGCAGAGAGTTAGTCAACATTGAGCGAAATACAAAGTCAACTTTGTTAGTCATTATAAACTTATGAACCACACATTCGGTTTTGGATTTGCCAAGCATTACAAGAAACGTTTGCATTGACAAAACCTTCTTTGTTCAATTGTCGTAACTTGCGCGATAAGTTCGTAATTGGTTTGTTAATGTACTATTGAAAATCTTAAGACGATCTCAGTGCGAATTTAGCCTTAAAATCTGATAATGTACCGACTTATCAACAGATGAGATTAGTAATAAACAAACAAACTCTGATAATGTACAGATGAGATTAGTAATAAACAAACAAAATCTGATAATGTACAGATGAGATTAGTTATAAACAAACAAAATCTAAAAAATGAATTGACTTCCTTTTTCCAACTCTCAGTTTGGTATTGTAAAAGCTCTTCAAATCATTAACTGGTTGTCAGGTTTTTTTTTAATAAATTTTAGGTTTCGAGCATCACTAAAGACACACGAACAAGATAAATAACGTCCAGTGTCAAATTTTTCATGCATTATTTGAACAATATTTTCTTAGCAAAAATACATTTGTCCTTTCGGGGCCTTTTATAGCTGTTTATGCGGTATGGGCTTTACTGATTGTTGAAGGCCGTACGGTGACCTATAGTTATCAACGATTTTTTTATGACTTCAGTTAGAATTGCGCAGTGAATTGCAAATTCTCCCTTCACGAGGTATCTGATTTTATATCTACAATTTAACTGAGCATGGCTGCTTACATTTACATCCAACATACTAGCTTAACGATTGTCCCAACTTTTACCCAGGTTATTCTATTTTTTTAATGAAATAGCAAAATGAGTATACGTTAATGAAAAAGCAATAATCAAATAACCTACGTATTTATAATATTTACACGAATGTCATTTCCAGTAACAAATAAAGATATGGACACGTTATATATATAAGGGGGATTGGACACGTTTGGGTGTTTATACTAATGACATTCTTCGGCGTTGTTTTACAACTTAAACATGTTTTGCAGTTGATAACGTCATGTGGGCACGTTTGTTTGAATCGGACACGTTTGGGGGGAAGGACATGTTTCTGAGTGTTACATATATGTAATAGAATTTTTGGTTTCGAAAACGAAGGTTTTACAGATAAATAGTAAATTGTGTTTGACCCCCTCTCTGATTTAAATGTGTTGTTTGTTATCCAAACGGACACTTTGAGCTTCTGATTATGCCACTTGATAAGGGATTTTCCTTTTTTAATTTTCCTCGGAATAAGTATTTTGTGATTTAACTTTTGACTTTACTATGTAGAAATAGAAATTACAAAGCATTGGTTTATATATTAATAAAACCAGTATAGCATCAAAACATCGTTGTGCTTTAAACCGGTCAAACTTAAAAACATTTCTTTTGCCTAAAACAAGTATGTATGTCCGTACATATACATTAAATAACTCAATTCAAAGGCAGTATGTAATTACAAACTGAACAGAATTTAAAAATGATATTTTATTTACTAAATAAAGCTTTTTTGGCGTGTTTTCTTGACCAGAATGTCCTTTTCTGTTTTTGTTTTACCAGAATATACATCAAGGACATTGGTACTATACTACAAATTAACGTTCGGGTATATACTATTGCGTTCTGGAAGTTAACATTTAAGCACACTGGCATTCAATTGATTATTACTAATGAAGACGAATGTCAATGTCAGACTGTAACACCAAGATTGACAGAAACTAATCACATAATCCAATGACTTGTCTCATCTTGGAACAGACAATTCATTTCGCCACTGTAATTGACATGTACATTTGTCTTGATTATCTGCGATTGACCTATCATTATGTTATCATCTCCTAAACGTGTCAGTACGACACGGATACCTCGGTCTGTAACGTCACAGAGAGTTAGTCAACCTTAAGCGAAATGTAAAGTCAACTTTGTTAGTCATTATAAACTTATGAACCACATTCGGGTTTGGATTTGCAAGCATAACAAGAAACGTCCACATGGGCAAAACCTTCTTTGTTCAATTGTCGTAATTTGCGCGATAAGTTCGTAATTGGTTTGTTAATGTACTATTGAAAATCTTAAGACGATCTCAGTGCGAAATTAGCCTTGAAATCTGATAATGTACCGACTTAGATTAGTTATCAACAAACAAAATCTAAAAAATGGAATAACAATTCAGGGTCCAATATTTTCCTAAGGGCCGATACTCGAGAGTTAATACGACCAAGGGCAAATGATAGATCTAATATTCAAAAGGAAATGATATGATTTTTTTTTATCATATGCTTCAATAAACGTATTTACACTTTTGGTATTTAGCTGTATTTTCCCTCCGAATGACCTTATATCACCTCCGAATAACCTTTTTACGTCAAGCAACAATCATTTTTTAGTTTTGTAGTCAAATATTTTGAATTGTGAAGTCACAGTTTACGGGAACCTGTGTGATGTTATGTAATGTCGGACAAATTTGCATACAAGTGTAAATACGTATATAGAACAAGATAACAGTTTAATATATTATTTGTTTTAAGTGTTTTTCGCGTATAAGTTCACATATTTTATCATATACATGTACTTTCTTTTGTATTGATAGTGTTCAAATTTTGTAATTCTATGTTATTCTTCCTCAGTCATAATAACCTTCCATCATCACCGAACTGAACAACGGAATAACACGACGGCTGCCGTTTACGGTGCATGAAATGCTTACCCTTCCGGAGAACCTGATTTTACTCCCGGTTTTTAGTGGAGTTCGTGTTGTTTCTTATTTATAATTTATAACTGTGGATGAAAATGTCCTTTGGTTTTGTGAGTCTGTGTTTACTCCTTGGTTTTGATTGTTATTGTCTTGTAATTTTTTATATACTGCTCCTTTTGAATTTGCCCTCGAAAAAAAAAAGATGTTTCAACATAAGCAATAGTTATCAAAGGTACCAGGCTCATCATTTGATACGCGCCTTTCTCCTTTATAAGACTCATCAGTGAAGCTTAGATTAAAATAGTTAGAAAGCCACACAAGTATAAAGTTGAAGAGCATTGTGACCTAAAATTCCCCAAAGTTGTGCAAAAAAACGACTTAGGCAATCTGTGTCTGGGATAAGCAAATCCTTAGTACTTCAAATAATTCATACTTCTTTTCACAGTAAATTTATAAAAAAAAGTACCACAAAACGAACCAACTAAATAGTTAACTTTAAAATGAGTGAATCACATAAAATTGGAAGATACCTTCTGGAAATTGTAACTGACATTAAACTTTTTTGTATCGATATTATTGCATTGATAAAATTCACCTCTGAAGTTTTATTTAAAAACTCATGAAATAAAGTTGGTTTTAGTTTTGTGCGCAAGATGCGTGTTCCATGTTGAAATCACCAAAGAGGGACAAGCGAATCAAAAATGTTGAAAGACCAAATTAAGTACGATACGAAGTTGTTGAGTATTGAAAACCAAACACTCCGAACGGTTTTACCAAATTCTTCTGAGATAAGTATTTCGAACGAAAAACATACAACCTGAAAAATATATTAGTTACCGAAAGATGTTGGAGGTTTATTTCTGTGGTATTTGTAGGAGAAAGTCAAAACACATTACTAAACTTTGAACGACTAACGACAAAATTAGTTTACTCGCGTAGTGGTAGTAACCAAATGTGAATTCTTAAATTTTGTATGTATATGTCTGTTTCGGAAATCAATTCTAACATAACTTTACATTTTTTAACCCTGTATATCACCATTCTCCATTTGAAATAAAAAAAAAAAAAATACTTTCAACGACAACATTTTGTAACGTTTACATTTTCTGACGTTAAACACGCAAAGCAATGAAGGTGGTTTTTAAACTTGATATAATGCTTTTTTGTTAAATATTTGTTTGTTTTGAGATTGTGACACTTTATTTACTGCTGAACCAATATTTTGACGGAATTTGATGCGACTGTCATACAAATGAGAGGTTAAGCGCTATAAAACCAGGTTCAATCCACCATTTTATACATTTGAAAATGCCTGTACCAAGTCAAGAATATGACAGTTGATGTCCATTCGTTGGATGTGTTTTATTTTTTGATTTTGCCATTTGATTAGGTACTGTCCGTTTTAAATTTTCCTAGGAGTTCAGTATTTTTGTGATTTTATGCTTCCACTTTTAAATGTAGTGAGATAAAGACTACAGGACTTCCTGATATTGACAATATTTGATTAACCTTGACCTGCTTGTTGAAGTTAATTAGACAATTAAAAATGAAAAATAAACAGAACCGGCACATTGATGTATAATGTGCAATACCAATAACATCGAAATAGCTGTAAGACTACAACATGACAAACAATTAATCAACCCAGAATAAAAATATTTAAATAAAGTTCAGAAAACAAATAAAATCACTTACCCCTGTCATCTT
The DNA here is from genome assembly GCF_963676685.1 of Mytilus edulis. Taxonomy (NCBI): domain Eukaryota; kingdom Metazoa; phylum Mollusca; class Bivalvia; order Mytilida; family Mytilidae; genus Mytilus; species Mytilus edulis. Next base: position 73,429,364 of record NC_092356.1, on the reverse strand, counting down.
TTCTATCAATTTTAACAATAAAACCAGGAAATAACACCGAATGTAATCAAAGAGGAAACCACAGGTGTGTATTACCTGTCCATTTACAGCAGATCAAACATATTATTAATTATCTTACGTGAGATGTTGATTATAAGATCGATAAATCTGACTGAGCGATTCAATAAAGTTAAATGTGGATATTAATCAGGTGATACTCTCGACATGCACTGGAATCGGTTTACCTGGTTTGTAGCTATTGTCGTAGAAATGTAATTATTATGTCTTCCGCAGCATTACCGATTCCATCATACTCTGTTTATATAAGATATACACATTGACATTTATTCTATAGTTATTTGTATAAGAATTAATAAGTTTTTCTAATAAGTTTGCACAAGGATTTTGTAGTCTGACAAATTTATTGGAAGCTAACCTGACTAGACTTTGACGGATTAAGATTCGAGTACAATAGAATTGTATTGCAACTTTTCAATTGCTAATAACTGTTATTATGGTAACCCTTTTATATCTTGTCTGCTTTTATTGATCTGTTGGATTTCTGTATCATTATGTTGTGCTGATAAGATAAGAATTAAATTGTAGCATAGGCGTATACTCCAAATTTGTGTGTTAAATCATGTAATACGTTTCATAGTTTTAAATCAGTTTACAAATTTGATTATGATTTTCTCAACTGTTTCTACCATTGCATTAAATGCTATCATTAGATGTTTTTGGCTATAAAACTTGAAGTGGTACGCTCTTTCTGTCAATACAACTCTCAACTGTTAACAGCTCTTATACATTCGTTGCTTTCAAATTACTTTGAACGCGTCATGTGAAGGGAAATCCATATTTATAAACGCTTCGGTCGTATTAATTTCTCAATTTTGTTTTTTTTAAATTTCACCCTAGAAGTCAGTAACTACAGTCTATTATGTTATCAGAATGTTTATGAATATTCTAATTCTTAATTTTGAAAGTCTCCTACTCTCTCAAAGATGGCTGACTTTTTTATAAAAAATATAAGATGTGATATCAACTCTCCACAATATACCAAATGACACAGAGGTTAACAGCTGTATGTCTTGTAGACTTTGAATATATGTCTTTATTATGTTTCTCAAATTGTTAATTTTTACTTATCGATTTATATGCATTCATTTATTCACTGCCTTTTCATAAGTCAACCCATTTTGATATTATTATAATTATAATTATTATTTTAACAACGTTGTTTTCAATTTTTGTTTTTAGTTCTAACCATACCATTATCCGATATAGATTAATCTTGAAAGCTTTTAAGCTGGGATTTTTTTGTAATTTCTGTAAAGTGACTTTCAATAATTGAAGGTCAAAGCATTTTAATCAAACAGATTCGCGTGATTATTTACCATCAGTCTTGTCTACCGATTGCACTCAGGATGAACTTTTTATAAATTAAATGTCTTCCCCCTGCTGCAGTGTTTCGAAAAGTTAATCATTTTCATGGTAGTTACTTTCTTGAAATTCAATTGCATGACATGGTTATTTCTTACTAATTGAATTGTATGATGTATAGTGGATGTTAAACCTTACTAATTTAATTGAATGTTATATATTGCTTGTACTGCACATGCTACATTCTCAGTTGTATACTGAAACTGTAAATTGAACTAGCATATACTATATCAAAAATGTGGTTGTTAACAAAATCAACAAGTTGATGCTCTATTGCGAAAGTTACTTAAAAAAGTGGTATACACCTTATAACACCAGTATTACATAGGAAAGATATTCTGAATGTTGGTGTACTGTCTGCTATATCAATTAAAGTCATGTAATTATATGTTTTGGTAATACTACAAAATTAAACACTGCATTAGTAAAAATTAAGAATCATTGGATCATAATCATATTTAATATATAATGCATACATATTTTTTCATCAGAATAAGATAAAAGCTATTTCTTAGTTATTTTTAGTTTATTAAACAGACAGTCTGGTTTTTTTTAAGTATTGGGAAAGTAAATTGCATACCTTCCTATTTTGGGTGTCTTCCATTGTTGACCTCAGTTTTTATATCGTTTAATTGTAAATAAAAAAAACTTCATGTTACTTAGAAGTGTGTATGCATACATTTATTAAGTTATTTATGCTACCATTCTACATTTTGATGATGATTATTTATTAATGGAAAGAATGCATATGATGATATCAATCCCATATTCGACCATATGTCACTCAATAAGCATTATTCCGTTCGAAGTATTTGACTCACAGAGTTAACATATCTGAATACATTTAATTGTAAAATGAATTTTTATTTTGTGCGTTTGTCGGATATTGTTTGCGCAATGTTTTGCAATTTTTACCTTGATCATAACGTAGTAATATATTTAAGGAGTTTATTATAACGATATATCATTAGAGGAGTCAAAATATATATATTCATTTACAAAGAATGAAATCCATTAATATATTCCTTCGAACAAAGAATCTCTTTCATTTGTTATATTTGATCTTCATTGCTGTTTACGTATTTCAATCATTTGCACTTCTTATCAATATACCTTTTCAATACATTTGGGATTGTTTATCCGACTTTTTGTGGATTGCATTGCTCAGTTTTAGTTTTCTGTGTAGTGTTTTGTTCACTTTTTTCTTTGTTTTTCTTTTTGTCCGTTGTTATAAGATATATGGTCTCATATTTTCTCGAAGTGGCATATTTTGAATTATTTTTCTATATAGCGAAGAAATCCATACTAATATCTTTGCTTAGGCATTAATCCAAATACTCATTTTTACAAATCATTATATAAATTATGAATATACTTTCGTTTTACAGTGCCTTATTGTCAAAGTGATTAATCTGTCAATTCGTTGGAAACTAATACTTTATGATTAAAAAAGAGACATTTATCCATCTGGGGTTGAAAACTGAAGTGATAGTTTCAATTCTGTTTGTTAAGTAGTTTGTATTATGTTACCTATTTTCAAAATATTCTATTTCAACTATGATATGAAAACGCCATAGTCTTGTTTCCTTAATTATTTTATAATGAACTATAATGAGAGGAGACTACTAAGTTAATATATCTATTCGTAGTAATCATTTAGCGTATGACTTGTAGAAAAATCCGTCTGTTCGGAACAAATCTTGACTTAATAAGCTTTATGAAAACGGGAATTAGCCCATTGTCTTCTTTTTATCCATAGTGAATATAATGGATTTATCACAAGACAAAAAGCAAAGTGGATGAGTCTGCAAAATAAAGAAAACGTGAAAGATATGAAAGAGGGATAATTCTGATTAGTTATGACAATTTCTATTTACGTTTTACACAATAACGTCATGTTCTGTAAGCATGGAAATATACATAAAAGCCATGTCCAAATATATTATAGCTTCAAGTCCACAAAATATAAACTAATTAAATATACCAATGATCCATATTTTAAATATTACCACCTTGGAATATGCATCTCAAAAATTTGTTTTGAAAAGGCACGGGATTATAGACTATATCTACCAGAGACTAAATGACGTATGCATTTAACATAGGTTTATAGATAAAGAGGCCGAGAATAGATGAATGAATAGACGAGTCGCCACTGTGTTAAGATCGACATGTTGCTATTCACGGAGAAACGCCACGTCGCCACACACTAAATACACGAGTGTTTAGATTTACACATAGTTAGTAATAGCATAAAAAGTAAAATCACAAAAATACTGAACTTAGAGGAAGATCAATTGGGAAAGTCCATAATTACATGGCAAAATCAAATAACAAAACGCATCAAAAACGAATGGACAAAAACTGTCATATTCCTGACTTGGTACAGGCATTTTCAAATGTAGAAAATGGTGGATTAAACCTGGTTCTATAGCGCTAACCCTCTCACTTTAATGACAGTCTCATCAATTTCCGATATTTTTACATTGATGCGTTAAATTAACAGACACAATAAATATAATAGTCAAAATATGGGTACATCAGTCATCATCGTTTAACAATTTTAAAAGGAACAATTTAACAGAACACAAAAACATCTACTATCTACGAACACATTTATTGATTTGAGTGTCTGACGTCAGAAAATTTTATACGTCACATAAATTTGTCGTTCAATGTACGTCCAAACAATTTTTAAATTTTCATGGGAATGTTAGCATACAGGGTTAAAAAATCAAAAGTCTGTAAGAATAAATTTAAGAAATAGACCGAGATTTAAACTAGTCCAAAAGTTATATATAGAATTTATAAGAATCCAAAAATAGTTAATTCCACTACGCGATTGAATGATTTTGACGTTTGCGGTTCAACGTATATTGTAATTCATAATAGAAATATATCATAATGACATATAAATAGAACAATATCATACTGACGGGATCTTTTAAAGTACAGAGTCACGTTATAAGAACAAAAGAAATACAAAAAGTCGCAAATACAAAACAAACCACAAAAAAATGAAAGCCGATACAAACACATTGACGAAATGTATAAGTACCGAGCCACGTGAAACGGAAATCACATGAAATCATTCAACAGTAAAAGTAATATTAATAATAGAACAAAGACAAATGAAAGAACTATAAAACACGTTGTTAAGATGATAAACAACATCAGTACGAAAAATCTATACATCAAGACCATCGTGTATTATTTGAGAAGTTGATATGGAATATTTATCAACAAGGTCTTGGTACCTTCCGATGAACTTTTTTAGAAAAAGAACGAGACGTTCTTTGACATACCCCTGGTTCATCAACTTTCTACGCAGACACTGATGACGTATTACAAAGTCTGAGTAGGAGCTGCAAGCTCTTGAATATCGAATAAGTTGGGAAATATATATCCCATATGCAGGTGAAGTTGGTATATTGCTACTAAGGTGGGGGAAATTTATGATTTCAAAATTAAAATCGTCTTGTTTTTCATAGATTCTGGTACTGAGATGACTGTGTAAGTCAAATTCGAGATATAAGTCTAAAAATGAGGCGGAGGAAGCCGTGTCTGTTGTTTCTTTAATCTCTAGTTCTGGGGGATATATTAATGGAACCCAATCAGAAAAGTTCGGATTGTTTATGGAAAGAACATCATCAATATATCTGAAAGTGAAATTAAATAATCTGGCTTCTTTGATTCTCTTGTTTTTTACACGTGTCTGGAGGAACTCCAATTCATATGAAAATAAGAGGTCGGCAAGAAGAGGCGCACAGTTTGTTCCCATAGGAATGCCGACAATTTGTTGGAAAAGTCCACCTCCAAACTCAACAAATATGTTGTCGATAAGAAACTCCAGCATACTGACCACTTGTTCTTCTGTGTAGCATATTATACCTTTTGTTTGTCACTATTTACGAAATGTGCCTTATGAAATCCCAAAGTAATAAATTTATAGCGTATGCTACCATTTTTATGTTGAAAGGCATTGTGGATTATTTCTTTTAGGCGATTTTTCAATTTCACATGGGGAATGGTGGTATACAGGGTTGAAAAATCAAAAGTTTTGATGGAACTAATTTCCGAAAAAGACCGAGATTTAAAATTGTCTAGAAGTTCTTTAGAATTTTTAAGAATCCACATATGGTTAATACCACTACGCGAGTAAACAGTTTCACAGTATTTCTGAAGACCCTCTTTCACTGCGGACAGAATTTTAGTCAATCTAATGGACAATTCTTTAGTAGAACATGAAGATGAGCCAGCAATATACCGTTGTTTGTACGGTATTTTATGAAGCTTTGGTATCCAATACAAACAAGGTAAGTCCTCCGATTTGGTGTTCAATGCAATGTTTATTGAAGCCATGAAGGACTTATGATTTGCTAAAATCTCATCCTTGTCAAATGATATGTCTTTGTATGTGGGATTACCCGAGTGCTCCTTCATACCCAATTCTTTTACAAGACATTCGTAGTTATACGATTTACATACAAAGACAATATTATTTGAAGCTTTGTCCGCAGGAACAACAACATACTTATCATGAAGAGTTGATAGACATTTCATGGCCTCTTTGTCTCTGAAAACGGACTTTGGTCGATCGTTCACACAGTTTTTCAACTTGTGAACGCGACGTTTTATCAGAGACCTGATAGTTTTAACCCATTCTGACAAAGTGTCCAGTTGAACTTATTCTCGCTTAGCCCATGCTCTGGCGTAGTCCTCAATGGAATCCATAATTATTTTGAAGTTATGGTTCCAATTGATGTGTTGGGGTTCTCTAAACTTAGGACCATGAGAAATCACCTTTCGGAGATTTTCATGTTGAATTATGTTTAGATCCCCAGTTATAACATGACCAGAGGGGCTGTAATTATAAGGCGAGTGGGAAAAAGTAAAATCACAAAAATACTGAACTTAGAGGAAGATCAATTGGGAAAGTCCATAATCACATGGCAAAATCAAATAACAAAACGCATTAAAAACAGTCACATGTCGGAGGTTTTTTTAGGTATTGTTCTAAGTCAAGGTCCTGCAATGCTTGTTTATAGTTAAATATTTTAGGTGCAATGGTTTCGATGTAACTGTAGGATACAATAGGAACAGACTGATTTTGAAAATAAATAGGAATTTTAGATGTTACCTCCTTGTGATGTAGAACGTTGCAGATATTGATTGCATCAATTCCTCTATTGGCAAAATCAACAGGAAGGAATCTCCTCTTTTCCTCATGTAAAGGTTCCGATCTTACTGGTTTGAAAAGACGGAAAAGAGCTACATCACAAATAATACTGACTAGATCGTATGTTGCAGAAAATGTATTGGTGCCTCCTTTGTCAAGTCCATAATCTCTCAAACGTTTTAGAAAATTAACTGGCAGTGAAAAGAGAATAGTTCTTATGTAATGTAACCCTAGTGGATGATGAAGATGTGAAAGAAGGTCATCAAAGCTCCCAGATGGTGATCTAGATTTGGAAGACTTATTAACATTAGGCCGATGGTAATGTTTTTGCCCATGACTACGTTGTTGTCGTAAGGTAGTATTAAATAAACTCATTACATTAACATCACTGCAGGCAGGACTTGACAAATTTCCTACTCCACTAATATTGTCATTGCAACCATATGGCATTGCAGTCCCTAACTCCCTTATCCAGAAATTTTCTCTATCTTTGCGGAAAGGAGTACCTAGTACAGGGCTATTTGTGTGGTGATAAATTTTCTAAATGATGCGTACTTTCATAGATAAAGAAGGATCATGGTCCGGTTGATTAAAATGGTTATAAAGAACCCTAAATTGAGGATCTTTATTATCAGACCGGTGTTGATTCATTCTTTTACGCAAAGTTTGACGAGTTTCACCAACATAAAGAAGTCCACACAAAGTACATTCGATTCCGTACACGACATTGTCCGAAGAACAGTCCAGAGGCTCGAAAGATTTAGTATAATATGTTTTAGATGTTAAATTACTAGTAAAATCAGGAGTCGTGATTAACATATCACAAGTCTTACACGTGCTCCCTTTTCCTGATATTTTTGCTTCAATTAATGATAACGTAACACAGAAACAAACCAGGAATATCACACAGTGTTAGTCAATTATTTAGAGAAGGTTCACATTTGCAGCTTACTGAATATGATCTACTTTAAGTAGATGACAGAATATGTAAACGTTTGCTGAAAAATACGAATAAATATAAGAGCAAGCAAAAGTAAGACAGATCACTTTTATAAATATTGAGGATATCTTACAAGTGACTGTGACTGACACCTTATGTAAAAGGTTCAAGCTTTTTTGAAAATGAATTTGATACAGTATATCAAATTTCCAGTACTAGACTTATTAAAATTCGTTTTCAAATGTTAATTAACTCATCAATCTTAAATTAAATTGACAAGACCTTGTTTGGATATTGTTATAGTGTTATTTCATTACTATACCTTGTGTAATAACACATTTTATCAATTTTGTGTACTTCAAAAATTAGGAAAGTGGTCTCCTAAAAAAAATATCAATTTAAATATAACAAAAACTAATCAGAAATTCATTGAGGTATAACACAAATAACTTTGAATCATATCTTAGAGTTGGAAAATCCCAACGTTAGCGTGTACATTTAGGAAGATTGATATATCCGTCGATAAAGTACGAGGAACGCGAGATAACTCTATTGTTGTATAGCCGATGTTGCTGGCGAAGACTAAACATCCTAATTCTCCCAGCATAGAAAAATAACTATATATGAAATATTCAACTTAGATTAAGGCCACCCTAGTTCTTTGAAGATGACACGTTATCGTGAGACCTTTTCCCAATCATTCCTGACTGAAAGTTATAATTTCAAAGACTAGCAATTACATTACATGTATTTTAATTATAAAATGTTACTTTAATTTGCTAACAGCAATCTCGCGTCATTTCAAAACTAACCTTCATCACAAAATAAAATGTGACATTCATGGTGACACGAACTTCCACTATTAAGTACACAGGTAAATAAAGGAAAAACTTGTTTGAATTCGAGTCTTCAGGATCCTAGCAAAACAAAAATGTAATTATAAGTATTGAATGCGTCTTTTAGTAATTTTATAGGGTTGTGAAAGCTGACCGTGCGCACATATTTAGAATGAAGCGCTTCATACAAAATTTACTTCAATCATCGCTTTCACACCTTAATAAATTTACCAAAAGAAGCATGCAATTCTGAAATATAATTTCTAAATTTTAATAGAAAAGTAAAATACTCTGAACAAAGAATACTTGTGACAAAATATTTCAAAATCTAATAACGAACATCACCCTTTTTTTACGGAATCTCTTTAGTAGGTCTAAATTTTATCGCGTATTTTAAAAATAGTAATTTACAACTACTTTGATCTGATCGTCACTGATAAGTCTTATGTAGACGAAACAAGCGTCTGACGTATTAAATTTTTTAAATCCTGGTACCTTTGATAATCGGTTTATATAATATGCCAAAGAAATATCTACCCAAATTGTCTCTTTCTATTGTATAGGTCACTAATACGATAATGTTATTTATAATTTTGAAACGGTATTTCCACTTCTGAAATTGTTTTAATTGATTAAAGATGCATCCTATTAACCCATTTTACCTTGAGTGTTGGAAAAATAACTCATGGAGTAAATACACTATGAAATCATGCGACTGCAATTTAGTTTGAATATAAGGAAACTAATATAAAAATCCAAATATTCTATATTTTTTTTTTTTAACTATATATATTCCATATCAATAATTTTTGCATTCGATCTTTATAAGATCAGTTTCACTTGTGTTAATTTCCACTGTATACATGTATCTACCTGAAGGTTTTGAAGAAAGATGTTATAATGTCATCTACACCGGACATGAAAAACGTCAATTTATCGGAAGACAAATCAGCAAAATACATGTGCACTTTGAGGAATTCAATAACTTTAACAGGAGACTTGAAACAAAATTGAATTTGAAAGCCTATTAGCAATTGTAGTGGTATAACTAATTAAAAGTAATATGGTGCAATGTTAGTAGTAAGCCAATAACTAATGCAAACTATCTGCCACTTGTCGAATATTCAGCATTATTTATTCTACATTCCACGAGAAAATGTGTTATGATTGACAACATGACAATTCTACAAGTCACAATTTTTGCAGAAAGTAAAACCTATAGGTCACCGTACAGATTTCAACAATGAGCAAAACCCATACTGCATTGTCAGCTATATAAGGCCCCAAATTGACAAAGGTTAAATTATTTAAACAAGAACATCAACGGCCTAATTTATGAACTAAATAATAAACTAAAACATATTTTAAACTGCAACAAACGTCCAATCCTGTTCACGAATTAAACTATTAACCGGGTTTAGTTTGTACTAATATAAGCAACACGACGGGTGCCACATGTTGAGCAGAATATGCGTACCCTTCCTGAGCACTCTAGATCACCCCACTTATTGTGTGGTGTACGTGATTTTAGTCTTTAGTTTTCTATGTTGTGTCTTGTGTACAATTATTTGTCTGTTTGTCTTTTTCTGTTTTAACCATGGCGTTGTTAGTTTATTTTCGATCTATGAGTCTCAATGTCCCTCTGGTATCTTTCGCCCCTCTTTTACAGGCTACATACCTGCGACAGCACATACACAATAGGCGGGGGAACCAATTTGTTGGAGCCTTATCGTTACTTAAACGTTGGACATTGGTGTAACAGCACAACATAAGATCAAACTATGCTAAATAATTTACGAAAAACAAAAATAAGAAACAGCCAAAAAACGACAACCAGCCAATAACGAGCTCCTAACTATGGAAATGCAAATACAGAATGTAGCGAGGTTAGACTAATTTGCAGGTGAGATCCCCTTTAACCAGTTGTGTAAGAGTATAAGATAAAAGCAAACTATAAAAATCAGTTGAAAAGGCTTATCTCATCAGATGGTTACAAATAAAACAACTTCCAACAAAATCATAATGGACGTAGCAGGGTACTTATACATCCAAAGAACTCGGCGTGTCTGTCTGGCACAAATCAACTGATATTCATATCACATGACAATAGTGTCGTTCTAAATAAATACTTAATTTGTTTTCCGCCGGGTAGAAATCAATCTAACTCGTAATAAAATATTAAGACAGACTGATCATGCGTCCTTGAAAAATATGTCTCTAATAAATTTTCATGACAGAAACTATTATTTTTTAGCAGTATAATATCTGACCTTAATCTTGTGTGTATGTTGTCTAGATCCAATTAACGACTTAACATAGAAATAGTACATAAAGACATTCATCAAGTAATTGCATTCAATTGTACTCCCATTGATAATCAATATTCTCAAAGAAAACATTACCTTTGGTTAATCTGAGTAGATGACAGCTGTCCGAAATACCAGGTGTATCGAAACGTTTATCTGTTGTTTTCTGCTATTGCTATTTCATTTCAAAGATGATTATATGTACCCTTACAAGTTTAGACCTGGATTTCAGATTGTGTCGTTTGATGGAATCTATTGCGAATGTCATACAAGTGAGAGGTTTAGCTCGCTATAAAACAAAGTTTAATCAACCAATTTCTACATAGGAATATGATTGTAGGAATATGACAGTTGTTATCCGTTTTATGTTTTTGCGCTTTTGATTTCGTTATTTGTTTAAGGACTTTCTGATTAGAATTTTGTTCGCAGTTCGGTATTTTTGTAAATTTACATTTTGTATAATGGCGGTCAGATGAAGATCCTGATTTTGTAATCATCATATACACGGGCACGTGATCAAATTTATCAGATGTATGTATGTACTAGTAGCTTCGAGGGTACATTGGAATCCGTGTACACTCCCTTTTGTGATTATAAGAGATATGTTACTTACGTATTTACGACAATATGTACAAGGACAATCCTCATCCGAACACAAAGGGAGTTCTAGGACACTGGGAAATCTAGTTTTATTGCAGACGAAGCAGAATGTTCCTTTTCATGTTAAATTTAAATGTTTAGGTCCTGATAAGGAATAAAATCAATCACTGCTTTAAAAATGTTGAATAGTGTGTATTACAACGTTGATAAATCGTTGTCTGCTACTGCTATTGCATTTCAAAGATGCCTACACATATCCTTAAATTTTTAGAGACCTTTTATTTTAGATAGGCTAGATCTCGTTCAAAGATGATGGAAAGATGGAGACTGTCTTCATGGTTTGAATAAGAGAGTACAACGCAAATAATTAACGTACATATGGAAGTCAACATAAATTTTCAACATACAACAAGACAAATTCTTTATAATGTGCACGTGATAGGTTTAAAAACTGCTTTTAATATAATACAATTTGATTGCTTTTCTTGTATTGTGGCGTTTTGACGTAGTGGTGATCCTATTTGTAGCTGGAGCGTAAATTTTTTTTTAAGATGTTGTACCATGTATATATATGGTATAGATTGGCAAATGGGAGGATGGTGCATACATTAAATAGCAATATCATTAGCTTTACAGATCATGTTTTGAGAATTGCAAAACAAATTGTGCAATCTGGCTATCGCATTTATTAGTTCGTTATCCTTTTATGTATTAGCACGCGAGTTAAGATAGATATGAATATTTATCAGATTGTTCTTTCCCTTGTTAAATATAACTGTTTATGCCCAGATAAGGAATAAAACCAATCACTACTAGAACAACATTGAACAGTGAAGCATTTAATGCTTTTAAGTATAATCAAAACAAATCCTCTTTCGCCACATTTAGTAATCAAAGTTGAAAAGTGTTACAATGTATTAATGTAAATCTCTTTTACAAGAAACAATGTGCTTCTCTGAACATTATTATTTAAAGGGATATTTCATACGGTCTCTACTGAGAATTAACAAACATATATAATCTGATGTTAGCATGAATGGAAAAAGACACAATCAGAAAGCTATATTTTCTATTTAGGTAATCAAGTGAAAATTTCTACAATCCAGAGCCAACATGTTCAAACTACATTTTACTAAAAAGAATAAAAAAATCGTGAAAGCTAAAAAAAGAAATTTCAAGAGAAAAAAAATCGTGGCGTTAATTTCCTCAAAACTTTAAAATATTGGCAATCACACCACATTTTCTTTTCATATTTAGTACTGACATTTCTAATTTTTTGATTGGAGACTTTCTTTTTTAATTTTCCTCGGAGTTCAGTATTTTTGTGATTTTACTTTTTTCAAATCACAACTGTCGAAATGTTAAAGTCTCAAAGTCCTGACATTTCAAAACAACAATGCTGATCTGATAAAATACAACAAAAGAACGACTATCATCGCTCGATGCAGCATCTCCGTTTTTTGTTAGTTAGTTAGTAGCGAAATAATTTTTTTCTTTTATTTACAATCCCTAATGAAGTTGAAGAGTGGTGCTGCTGCTTGGACGGTAGTTTGATTTCTGAGTTATAACTTCTATATCGGGTCCGTTTGAAACAGGTTATGTCTAAATGCCAGAACTGTACTATATTAATAAAAATGGTCAGTGAGCGTCTTTGAACCGAAACGCGTAATTTTAATACCTGTAATTGTACTGTTATAGACAATTTGTATTTTCTTTAATACAAATGCTTTGCACTATAGTTAGTTCTACGTTTAAATCTATATTGTCTGCTCTTATTAATCTGTTAGATTGCTGTCTTATTAACTTATCCTGATGAAATTTGATTTTGTATCATTGGCTTAGAATCTTTTTTTGTCTTTATTTGCTATATTTTTAACATTGCCATACTAGCGAGAGGTGTTGCTATCCATTAAACCATGTCCACCCCACCATTTGTTTCTAACAATGTCCCGAACCACATCAGAAATATGGCACTTGTTCGTTTCCATGTATGTTGGTGTTTGGTTTTGTTGTACTTCATTGTTTCTGTTGTTTCGTTGTTTTATTCTAATAGTTAATGTGTATCCTTCGGTTTTAGTATGAAACCTGGAAATGTTTGAACAACGGTATTCTATAGTTGCCTTTATTTACAATCCAAACGTTAACGTTTAAAGAAATGCATTTGAGAGTGTCAAACCAGCTTGTAAATTTGACTTATGATTTTCATAACTGTATCTCTCATTGAAGACAAAGCAAACCTTATATTTCTTTGGCTATACAATATGTAATTGTAGGCTGCTTCTTGTCAAGTAGGTTCTTACAAATCCTTGGCTTTTAAATACCTTTGAAGGGAAATCAAGAAAAAAAATGCGTCGGTAGCTTGAATTTGATAAAGAAAGGCAAGGTCTCTTATTTCACCAGAAAAAGTAAAATCACTAAGATACTGCGCTCTGAAGAAAATTCAAAACGGAAAGTTCCTATATTCAAATGGCAAAATCAAAAGCTAAAACAACATCAAACGTATGAACAACAACACACAGAAGTAAGTGCTTAGCCAACAACAGAAAAATATGCATTAAATACATTATTAAATGTTACTAGCAGGTCCTATGAAGTTTTAAACTCTCTCAAAGATGGCTGATTTTGAATAAAAAACATTAGATGTGATATGGCTGCCATTGAGACAACTCTTCAAAAGAGACTAAGTGGAACAGAAATACCAGCAATCGGTCGTCAAGACCTTGAATATAGGTCTTTTTTTTATGTTTCTCGAAATGTTCTTTTAACTCATTTATTTATGTGTATTCATTTGTTGGCTAAATTTTCTTAAATTAGGGGACACATATTTATATTATAATTATTATAATTATTGTTTCATCAACTTTGTTTTCAATGTTTTGTTTTAGTTCTTACTGTACCATTATCCAAAAAGGATAATTTTTTCAGATGTGCCTTTTTGTAATTTCTGTAAAGAAACTTCCAATAATTGAAGGTCAAAGCATTTTAATCAAACAGATTAGTATCAGTCATGTCTACCGGTTGCACTCAGCATATATGTCTTTCCCCTGCTGCAGTGATTCCAAATGTATTTCATTTTCCCGACAGTAAAGCAGAGGGACGAAAGACACCAGAGGAACAGTCAAACTCGGTAACTTTCTTTTAATGCAATGGTATGACATGTTTTTTTTTTAACTTATTGAATTATATGATGTATAGTGCATGTGAAACCTTACTAATTTAATTGAATGTTTGTATGAAACAACTATCCACCGAAGACTAACTGACGTAGATGATACATGTAGCAACTATGAAAGATCTCCTTAAGGGCTTTAACAATAAACAAAACAAATACTGCGTAATATGTTTTACATACCCCGTCAAAACATTTCAAATAAGAAAAGCATGCATGTTAATACAGGTTTCTCGATAGAACGACCGAGAATAGACGAATGAATGGATAAATTGCCATCAAAGGAGAATCTACACGTCGCTATAACCTTAAATAAATGAGTCGACAACGGAAAAAAGTTATTGAGTTTATAACGATCGAAAAATAAAAGAGGGAACCGAGGTATTAAATATATAAATATAGATAGAGTTAGTAAACAGCACCTGTATTAAGAATAACATAACCGAGAGACAAACCTGATATATCACAGTGTTTTCGTCAATACTTATTAGAAAATTCACAGTCGCATCTGATTGAATATAATATATAGGTGACAGAATATGTAAACATTTGCTGATAAATAAGAGAACACATGACATTCAGTAGCTATATGTATACTGTTTTAATAAGAAACAGGAGTAAAGTATACGTTGGTTAAACATACATCGAAAATATATGTAATGTTTTGAAATGTGTCTTTCTTGAAGGTCAAAGCATTTTAACAGATTCGCGTGATGAATTACCATCAGTCATGTCTACCGGTTGCACTCACGATGACCGTTTTGCAAAATATATTCTTTCCCCTGCTGCAGTGATTCCAAACATTATTTATTTTCACGGCGGAAACATTCTTGAAATGCAGTTTTTAACATGGTTATTTTAAACTAATTGAATTGTATGATGTATAGTGGATGTTAAACCTTACTAATTTAATTGAATGTTATATATTACTTGTCAAGCACATACTACATTCTCAATTTTGTACTGAAACTGTAAATTGAACTCATAGATAATATATCAAAAATGTGGTTGTTAACAAAATCAACAAGTTGATGTTTTATTGCATAAGTTACTAAAAAAAATCGTATTCTCCTTATGACACCGTTATTACATAAGAAAGATATTCTGAATGTTTGCTTGCTATCTGCTATATTAAATAAAGTCATGCAATGACATGTTTTGGTAATGCTAAAAAATTAAACAAACTGCATTAGTAAAAATAAAGAATACTATTTCATATATAATGCATACATTTGTTTTTCACAAAATAAGATGAAAGCTATTTCATAGTTATTTCCATTAGTTTTATTTATTCTAAATTCCACGATGTGGGCCTTTGAACATCATATAAGAAGATGACGTATAATTGCCCACGAGACAACTCTACAAGTCACAAAATGAGCAGAAATGAAAACTTAAGGTCACCTAACGGACTTCAACATTGAGCAAAGTCCATACTGCATAGTCAGCTATTAAGCCCCGAAATGACAAATGTAAGACAATTTAAACGAGAAAACTAAAGGCCTAATTTATGTTCACAATAGTGAACTAAAACGAATATAATTAACTGCAACAAATGACAACAAATGAATTACAGGCTCTCTACATGTGACATACATAATGAGGTGGTGTTAAACCAATTTGTTAGCGCCTTATCTTTTATATAGGATAGTGGTGTAACAAAACATAATATTAAACCATGCAAAACAATTTACGAAAAAATGTTTGCATCCAATCAACGATTTAACTTAAAAAGAATACACATAAAGACAGTCATTTTAAAATATAGTTTTTAATTATGGACACGACTAGCGAATAATAGTCGTCTATCAAAACATGTAATTTAAAAGGTATACATATCAAATCGTTTAGTGATCAAACACTGAAGTAATTGCAATCAATTAAACGCCCATTAACAATCGATACTCTCAAAGAAAACATTATCTTTGGTTAATCTGAGTAGATGACAGGTGTCCGAGTTTTCATGTGTATGGAAACGTTGGTATATTGTTTTTTGCTATTGCTATTGCATTTCAAAGGTGCTTACATGTATATTCACCCATAACAAATTAAGATGCCTGGATTTCAGATAGTCTAGTTTAAAGACGGTGGATAAATGGAGACTGTCATCAGTATTAAAAAAGTGAGCGATTCAATAAGCAAAACACCAACGTACATCTGGAAGTGAACAAATATTTTCTACACAAAAAAAAAACAACATCAAAGTGCACGTGATGGCTTTCACAAAAACTTCAAATTTGTTATCAATTTGATTGCTTTTCTTTTTTTCTGTGGTGTTTCTATTGATCTCTATTGGTAGCTGG
Source organism: Mytilus edulis (assembly GCF_963676685.1). Classification (NCBI taxonomy): domain Eukaryota; kingdom Metazoa; phylum Mollusca; class Bivalvia; order Mytilida; family Mytilidae; genus Mytilus; species Mytilus edulis. The sequence goes on along the minus strand of NC_092356.1, from coordinate 73,412,609 downwards.
AGCGTAACAATTGTTTTACGATGTTTTACATATATGATGTAGATTTCAAAAAGGGAGGAGAGCGCACACATTAAACAACTATAGCGTTAGCTTTAGATATCATGTTTTAAGAATTGCATTACGAATTGTGGATTTCTTGCTATCGCAAAAGACCTTATATCAAGTGCAACAAATATTTATCTATGCTCCTAGCTAACTTTACACCTTGTATTGTATTTTCCTTAGTTCGTTAGTCGTATATATATGAGCACGCGAGTTAAGATAAAAATGCCCTGTTGAATTTAACTGTTTATGTCCTAAAAAGGAATACAATCAATAACTACTAGAACAACACTGAACAATGAAGCACTAAATGCTTTTACGTCCGATCAAAACCAATACTCGTTCGCCACATTTAGTAATCACAGTTAATGAGTGTAACAATGTATTAATGTACATCTCTTTTAGAAGAAACAATATGCTTCTTTGAACATCATTATTTAAAGTGGGCGACCTTGCAATTTTATAAAACTTTCACTCAGAATTAACAAACAAATATAATTTGTTGTTAGCATGGATGGAAATAGAAACATCCAGCAAGCAGTATTTTATATTAAATATTCAAGTGGTAGTTTTTACAATCTCAATTCAACATGTTCAAAGTACATTTTACAAAAAAAATGCAAAAAAATCGTGAATTGAAAAAACAAATTCTAGAAAAAAAACCTCGTGACGTTAACCTCTTAAAGACTGTATAACATTGGCAATCACACCACATCTTCTCTTTTATATTTAGTACTGACATTTTTAAACACAAATATCGAGATGCTAAAGTCTTCAAGTCCTGACACCATTTCTTAACGACAATGCTGATGTGGTGAATACAAGAGAAGAACGACTGTCGCCCGATGCAGTATCTCTGATTTTTGTAAGAAGGTGTCTTTTTGCTTTGACATTAACAATCCCTAATGAAGTTAAAGAGTGGTGATGATAGAGCGGTAGTCGGATTTCTGAGTTCTTACTTCAATATCGTGTCCGTTTCAACCAGGTTATGTCTAAGTGCCAAGGTTGCACTGTATACATTAATTGGTCGTTGAGCTTCCTTAAACCGAAACGCGTGATTTTAATACATGTTCTTGTACTGTTAAAGACATTTTTTTAATTTTCTGTCATACACATCCTTTGCATTATAGTTGATACTAAGTTTAAATATATATTGTCTGCTCTTATTAATCTATTATAAATATTAAGACAAATGGATCATGCGTTCTAGACAAACCTGTCTCCAATAGTTTGATCATGAGAGAAACTATTAAATTTTAGCAGTTTTATATCTGACCTCAATCTTGTGTGCATGTTGTCTAGATCCAATTAACGATTTAACATAGAAATAGTTCATAAAGACAATCATCAAATAAATTGATATCATGTTTCATTATGAAACCGAGTGGTAAAGGATAGTCGTCTATCAAAACATGTTATTCAAAAGGTATGCAATCAACTCGTTTAGTGTTCAAACGCTCAAATAATTGAATTTAGTTATACTCCCATTAACAATCAATATTCTCAAAGAAAACATTATTTTTGGTTAATCTGAGTAGATGACAGCTGTCCGAGTTATCAGGTATATTACAACGTTGACAAATCGTTGTCTGCTACTGCTATTGCATTTCAAAGATGCCTACACGTATCCTTAAATTATAAGATACCTATTATTTTAGATAGTCTATATCTCGTTCAATGATGATGGAACGATGAAGACTGTCTTCATGGTAACATACAAAAAGACAATTTTTTTATTAAGTGCAAGTGATACACTACAAATTAGGAAAAACTGCAATTAACATATAAAATGTATTTGCTTTTCTTGTATTGTGGTGTTTTGACGTAGTGGTCATCCTATTGGTAGCTGGAGCGTAAATGTTTTTGTATTATGTGATAAGATATACATATATGGTTTAGATTGTCAAAGCTGAGGATAGCGCATCATTATTTAAAGTGGACGACATTGCAAATTTTATAAAACCTCCACTGAGAATTAACAAACAACCCAATAAGTAGGTTTCTATTAAGATAATCAAGTGACAATTTCTACAATCCAGAGCTAACATGTTCAAATAGATACAGGAATATGTGGTGTGAGTGCCAATGAGAGTACATTTTACAAAAAAAAAAATAATCTTGAAGCTAAAAAAACAAATTTCAGAAAGAGAAATATTATGACGTTAAACTCTTTAAAGCCTTAGTACTGTCATTTCTTAATAATTATCGAAATGTTGAAGTCGTAAAGAACTGACCTTTCTAAACTACAATGATGATGTGATGCAATGTAGGAGAAGAACATCCTTCGCTCTATGCAGCATCACTGTTTTTGCTAGTATGTAACAAAATGATATTTTGCTTTGATGTTTACAATCACTCAAGTTGTAAAATTGTACTGACTAGACGCTAGTTGGATTTCTGACCTCTGGCTTCTTTATTTTGTCCGTTTCAACCAGGTTTTCACAAATGCCATGAGTGCACTGTATTTTATAATTATCATTTCAACAATTTTGTTTTTAATGTTTTGTTTTAGTTCTAGCCGTACCATTATTCGATAAAGAATAATCTTTGATGTGACTTTTGTAATTTCTGTAGTAAAGTCACTTTCAATAATTGAAGGTCAAAGCATTTTAATTCGCGTGATTATTTACCATCAGTCAGGTCTACCAGTTCCACTCGGGATGAACGTTTTGCAAAATATATGTATTTTCGCCGCTGCAGTGTTACCAAATATTATTCATTTTCACAGCAGTAACTTTCTTTAAATGCAATTGTATAACATTGTTATTTTAAACTAATTGAATTGTATGTTGTTTAGTGGATGTTGAACCTTACTAATTTAATTGAATGTTATATATTGCTTGTCATGCACATGCTACATTTCATTTTTATACTGAAACTGTCAATTGAACTCACATATAATATATCAAAAATGATTTTGTTAACAAAATTAACAAGTTGAGGTACATGTAGTATTGCAACAGTTACTTAAAAGTTTATATACACCTAATGACACCTCCAGTACATAAGACAGTTAGTCTGGCTGCTTGTTTTAATTCTGATAGATCACCTAATGACACCACCAGTACATAAGACAGTTAGTCTGGCTGCTTGTTTTAATTCTGATAGATCACCTAATGACACCACCAGTACATAAGACAGTTAGTCTGGCTGCTTGTTTTAATTCTGATAGATCACCTAATGACACCACCAGTACATAAGACAGTTAGTCTGGCTGCTTGTTTAAATTCTGATAGATCACATAATGACACCACCAGTACATAAGACGGTTAGTCTGGCTGCTTGTTTTAATTCTGATAGATCACCTAATGACACCACCAGTACATAAGAAGGTTAGTCTGGATGCTTGTTTTAATTCTGATAGATCACCTAATGACACCACCAGTACATTAGAAGGTTAGTCTGGCTGCTTGTTTTAATTCTGATAGATCACATAATGACACCACCAGTACATAAGAAGGTAAGTCTGGCTGCTTGTTTTAATTCTGATAGATCAATTAAAGACATATAATTATATGCTTTTTGTCAATATTAACAGGTAATACTAGAAAATGAAACAACCTGCATTAGAAATAGGTAAGAATCATTGGATCCACCTACATCTAAGAAATAATGCATACATGTTTGTTCCCTTCATATTAGGATAAAAACTACTATATGGTCATTTTTGTTTTTTACATAAAACAGTCTTTTTTAGTATTGGGAAAGTAAATTCAAAACGGCCTATTTTCTAGTTTTTCTATTTGTTGACGTCAATTTATATATCTTTTTAAAATATATAGAAATGACTTTTTTGTTTAAAGACGAAGTGTATTTCAATACGTTTATAAAATCCTTCACGCTTTATCCACTCTTCATTTTGATGACTCTTTATCTATGAAAATAATACATGTAGTGCAAAATTTCCCCTTTTCGACCATATGTCACAGAATTAGAAATAGTCAGGACGAATTATTTGAAATACCGTGTTCACATTTCTGAACAAATCTAATTAAGGTAATGAATTTCCATTTTGCATGATTGTTTGAATTTGTTTTCGCATTGTCATGATATTTATTGCATTGGTCATATAGATATATGTTACGAATTTATTGTAACGCTATATCACTGGGATTAAGAAACGTATTTCCTCTTACAAAAACCTTGTTTCGTTTGTTATATTTGATCTTCATTGCAGTTTAAATGTTTCAATCATTTGCACATCTATTCAAAATACCATTCATTTACACCTGGAATTGTTCATCCGGGTATTTGCCGTGGATTGCGATGTCAATTTGTATTTTTCTGTGTAATGTAGTGTTTATTCACTGTTGACTTGATTTTTTTTCTTTCTGTCATTATAAGATATATTGTTTCATATTTTCTCGTAGTATCTTCATTATTTTGAATTGTATGGCTATATTGATAAGAAATCTATACTTATGTCTTTGCGTAGGCAGTAAACCAACTCCTTTTACAAATCATTATATCTATTATAAATATGATTTTGTTTTACAGTGCCTTATAGTTACATTATTAATCTGTCAATTCGTTGGAAACCTAAACAAAATGGAAAATAAAGACATTTAATCCATCTGTGGTTGTTTACTAGCCAGGTAGTAATTATAATTTTATATTACCTTTTCCTTATATTTCAATTCAACTATGATATGAAAACTGATACAAAAACCGACTTAGGATCCACATGTCGCCATCGACGAAGAATACACGTTGCTATACACCGAAAACGAAGGAGTCGCCAACGAAAGAAAATGGATGTGTTCTTCACGACCGAGTATAAAAGAGGGAACTTAATATACAATTTACATTGAGTAAGATCAATTAAGAATAAAGTAGCACTGAGAGAAAACATGAATAAATGAGTTGTCACCGAAAAGCAATGGATAAGGTCCTAAACGACCGTAAATTGAAAGAAAGAACCTACGTATTCAACAAATAGCATATAGTAAGTAACAATATTGATTGTTGCCTCTATTATGAATTACGTAACACAGAGAGAAACCAGGTATGCGTACAATGTTTTTGGTCAATTATTTAATTTAAATTCAACCTTTTTCCTCTTATTGAATATGATTAAGATGTCAAAGTATGTAAACGTTTGCTGATAAATAAAGGAACATATGACAGATGGAATATGAAATATGAGGAACGCGAGATAACTCTAGTGTTGTATAGCCGATGTTGCTGTTAGTGACAACACAGCCTTATTCGCTTAGAAAAGTAACATTATATGAAATATACACAAATACAGAATCACTTTGTAATTTTCATATTGACCAAGATTTAGGTAACCCTAGTTTTGTTTTAGATGATGCGTTACCGGGAGAACTTTTTAAGCGGGAGACGATTTTAAGATGATGCGTTATAGGGAGACCTTTGTAAGATGATGCGTTATCGGGAAATCTTTTTAAGATGATGCGTTATCGGGAGACCTTTTTAAGATGATGCGTTATCGGGAGACCTTTTTAAGATGATGCGTTATCCGGAGATCTTTTTAAGATGATGCGTTATTGGGAGACCTTGTTAAGATAATGCGTTATAGGGAGACCTTTTTAAGATGATGCGTTATCCGGAGACCTTTTTAAGAGGGAGACCTTGTTTAGATGATGCGTTATAGGGAGACCTTTTTAAGATGATGCGTTATCTGGAGACCTTTTCGCAGTTATTTCTGATCGAAAGTTATAATTTCAAAGACTGATAATTTCAGAACTGATGATTACATTACATAATTGTATGTTTAATTATAAAATGTTACTTTGATTTGCTAACAGCAATCTCGCGTGATTCTACTCAAAGTATAATGTGTCTAGGAAAGGTCTACTTAAAGTATAATATGTCTAGGAAAATCTACAAAAGTATAATATGTCTAGGTAAGGTCTACTCAAAGTATAATATGTCTAGGAAAGGTTTACTAAAAGTATTATATGTCTACAAAAGGTCTACTTAAAGTATTATATGTCAAGGAAAGGTCTACTAAAAGTATAATATGTCTAGGAAAGGTCTACAAAATTATAATATGTATAGGAAAGGTCTACACAAAGTATAATATGTCTAGGAAAGGTCTACTCAAAGTATAATATGTCTAGGAAAGGTCTACTCAAAGTATAATATGTCTAGTAAAGGTCTACTCAAAGTATAATATGTCTAGAAAAGGTCTACTAAAAGTATAATATGTCTAGGAAAGCTCTACTCAAAGTAATATATGTCTAGGAAAGGTCTACTCAAAGTATAATATGTCCAGGAAAGGTCTACTAAAAGTAGAATATGGTCTAGAAAAGGTCTACTAAAAGTATAATATGTCTAGGAAAGGTCTACTCAAAGTATAATATGTCTAGGAAAGGTCTACTAAAAGTATTATATGTCTAAGAAAGGTCTACTTAAAGTATAATATGTCAAGGAAAGGTCTACTAAAAGTTTAATATGTCTAGGAAAGGTCTACAAAATTATAATATGTCTAGGAAAGGTCTACATAAAGTATAATATGTCTAGGAAAGGTCTACTCAAAGTATAATATGTCTAGGAAAGGTCTACTCAAAGTATTATATGTCTAGGAAAGGTCTACTAAAAGTATAATATGTCTAGGAAAGGTCTACTCAAAGTATGATATGTCTAGGAAAGGTCTACTCAAAGTATTATATGTCCAGGAAAGGTCTACTAAAAGTATAATATGTCTAGGAAAGCTCTACTCAAAGTATAATATGTCTAGGAAAGGTCTACTCAAAGTATAATATGTCTAGGAAAGGTCACTAAAAGTAGAATATGGTCTAGGAAATGTCTACTAAAAGTATTATATGTCTAGGAAAGGTCTACAAAAAGTATATTTTTCTATTGTATAGGTTAATCAATACGATAATGTACAAAGTGCCAACAATTACAATTTTTAATATTGGTTTTACACCACTTAATTGTGTCACTAATACAATCTGAAAACGAAAAAACACAATTTGTTTTTTATTTTTTTAATGGGAGGGATGATGTTCATATGTTCTTATACTACTGTTATTCGTTTTTCAGTGTATATGTTAAGATTCTTTAGAGACAAAGCAGAAAGCACACACACACGCCTGATTGGTGTACAAGATATATTACATACTACTCTCTGGGGCGATGCTATCAATTAATACTTCCCTAGATTGATATTTATCTTTCCGTAGAATGTTTTTTTAACTGGAATTTACGAGGAGACATCTTTAAGATCAATCATTGTTTGAAACTACACATGTCCGTTGCTATATAATATAAATATGTTTGAATAACGATGCATTCCACCAACCTACTTTAACTTGAGTGTTTGAAAAATAAAACATGGAGCCAATACACTATGAAATCAGCTCAGTTTGAATATAACAAAAGAAAATAAAAACAAAAATCCAAATATTCCATACGAAAAACTTTTGCATTCAATATTTATAAGCTTAATTTCAATTGTGTAATTTTTCACTGGATACATGTATCTAGCTGAAAATTACAAGAACGATGTACCATTGGCATCTACACCAGACACCAAGACCAATAACAGCAATAGAAACGGAGCCAAATCATCAAAATACGTGTACAGTTTGAGGAAATTGATAACGTCAACAGTAGATTTGAAACAAAAGTAATTAAAAGTAATATGATGCATTTGCATGTTATTATGAAGCCAATATGATTATGTTATGATTGTCAACGAGACAACTCTACAAGACACAAATTGTTCAGAAATTAAAATCTATAGGTTACCGTACAGATTTAAACAATGAGGAAAGCTCATACTGCATAGTCAGCTATATACGGCCCCGAAATGGCAAATGCTAAATTAATCAATACAAGAACACCAACGGCCTAATTTATGTACTAAATAATAAACTAAAACATATTTTTTAAACTGCAACAAACGACTACAACTGAATTCCGTTCCTTTTCACGAATGTGACCTACCAAATTAGACTATTATGCGGGTTTAGTCTATACTTATATGAGCAAAATGACGGGTGCCACATGTTGCAGAATATGCGTACCCTTCCAGAGCACTCGAGATCACCTCCCAGTTGTTTTGTGGTGTACGTGTTGTTTAGTCTTTAGTTTTCTATGTTGTGTCTTATGTACTAATATTTGTCTGTTTGTCTTTTTCTGCTTTAACAATGGCGTTTTCAGTTTATTTTCAAACTATGAGGTTGAATGTCCCTCCGGTATCTTTCGCCCCTCTTTTACAGGCTCACTACCTGTGACAGCACATACAGAATAGGCGGGGTGAACCAATTTGTTGGAGCCTCATCTTTACTTTTTGTTAGAACATTGGTGTAAAAGCACAACAGAAGATCAAATTATGCTTACCAATTTACGAAAAACAAATATAAAAAACAGTAAAAAAACAACAACTAGTCAATAACATGAATAACGCGCTCCTAACTTTGGAAAGGCACATACAGAATGTAGCGAGGTTAAACTAGTTTGCAGGCGCCATCCTGGGACAGTGGTGTAAGAGTATAAGATAAGAAAAAACTATAAAAATCATTCTAACTCGTAAAAGAATAATAAGACTAACTGATCATGGGTCCTTGAAAAGCTGTCTCCAATAGTTTGTTCATGAAAGAACTATTTAATTTAAGCAGTATAATATCTGACCTCAATCTTGTGTGCATGCTGTCTGGGTCCAATTGACGATTTAACATAAAAAGAATATATAAAGACAGGTATCAAAATACATTGATATCATGTCAAAATTATAGAACCAATGCAATCAGTGAAGGCTAGGTGTCTATCAAACCAGGTAATTCAAAGGTATACATAGTTTAGTGTTCAATCATTTAAGTAATTGCAATCAATTATACTCCAATTAACAATCAATATTCTTAAAGAAAACATTATATTTGGTTAATCTGAGTGGATGACAGCTGTCCGAGTTATCAGGTGTATTACAACGTTGATAAATCGTTGTCTGCTACTGCTATTGCATTTCAAAGATGCCTACACGTATCCTTGAATTTTTAGAGACCTTTTATTTTAGATAGTCTAGATCTCGTTCAAAGATGACGGAAAGATGAAGACTGTCTTCATGGTTTGAATAAGAGAGCAAAACACGACGCAAATATTTAACGTACATCTTGAAGTCAACATAAATGTTCAACGTACAAAAAGACAAATTCTTTATGATGTGCACGTGATAGGTTTAAAAACTGCTATTAACATAATACAATTTGATTGCCTTTCTTGTATTGTGGTGTTTTGACGTAGTGGTCATCCTATTGGTAGCTGGAGTGTAAATATTTTTTTACTATGTTGTACGATATTTATGTAGGACTCTAAAGTGCGATGGGAACGCTAAAGTACGATGGTCACGCTAAAGTACGATGGTCTACGCTAAAGTGCGATTCTTCCATACGCTAAAGTCCGATGGTCCGCGAAAGTATAGACGTTATAAACGTAGTTTGATAATGACGTTAACAGTCGTTTATATAAACCAAAAATGAACACGCCGGTAGACAAATTACAAATATTTGATTTAAAACTTTTTAACCAAATGTGAATAACTTAGATAATTTAAATGTAACCGTGCTTTGTCGGGTAGAGAAAATGTGTTTTATATCGGTAGCTGGAAGAAGAACTTGTAACCTGCTGCAGTCTATCGTTTTACTATAGGCCTAATAGATACAAGTAGTATTCGCATAGATATCCTGTATCCTGTTTTTATTGGAAGCGAACGGATACATTTGAATCATTGTTTATGTTGCAGTTTATTTTGCGGTTCCCTTTAAAATGTCGCTTTTATTGAAAAGTAACGTGTACAATATGAAGGTACATATTTTCATGTGTAAGTTATAACTAATTGTCTAAAACATAAGTTTGTACATTGCCTGAAAATATAACATGGATGTGTAGTTGCTACAAAAAAGAAGAAATTTAAGCTCGGAAAACATCGCCTTTCTTTCTCATTCAAATTAAACAAATAAATGTTACATATTCCGACAATAATCGAATTTTGTATCTTTTAACTTAAACAGGACGATTGCAAGGAGAGGTGTGCCAATAAGCGATAGACTGTGTACGGCAAGCTACACCAATTACAACAATATTTAATACGCACGAGTTGTCAAAAAATCATTTACAAGAAATATATAGTATTCTGTGACAACTAAATTACCTTTTTAGCAATTATTACGTAGTCGGTCTTTGAGAATTATTCACTTAAGGCTACTGTTAAATTATACTGCCTTTCAAATCTATGGTATACAACTTATAATACTAGGTAAAACAAAAAGGCTATTGTTGCATTGAGTGTTCTTTAACGATTTTTTTTACAAAGCCCTCGAACCTTACCCTTTGGTACATCACACTTTAACGTGATATACCATCGTACTTTAGCGAACAAACAACCATCACACTTTAGCGTCGACACCATCGTACTTTAGCGTAGACCATCGCACTTTAGCGTGGCCATCGCACTTTAGAATACCATCGCACTTTAGAGTCCTACATATATATATGGTATAGATTGGCAAAGGGGAGGATGGTGCATACATTAAATAGCAATATCGTTAGCTTTACAGATCATGTTTTGAGAATTAGAAAATGAATAGTGCAATCTGGCTATCGCCAAAGACCTTATTTTAAGTGCAGTAAATAACTTTCTGTGGTACGTCCTAGCTAACTGAACACTATGTATTGTTTTATTTATTAGTTCGTTATCCTTTTATGTATGAGCACGCGAGTTGAGAAGAATATGAATATTTATCAGAATGTTCTTTCCCTTGTTAAATATAACTGTTTATGCCCAGAAAAGGAATAAAATCAATCACTACTACAACAACGTTGAACAGTGAAGCAGTTAATGCTTTTAACTCCAATCAGAACAAATAATCGTTCGCCACATTTATTAATCAAAGTTGATGAGTGTAACAATGTATCAATGTAAATATTTTTTACAAGAAACAATATGCTTCTCTGAACATTATAATTTAACGTGGGCGACCTTGCAATGTCATAAGACCACCACTGAGAATTAACAAACAAATATAATCTCATGTAAGCATTGGTGGAAATAGACACAACCCAATAACTATGTTTCTATTAAGATAATCAAGTGACAATTTCTACAATCCAAAGCCAACATGTTCAAAGTACATTTTACAACAAAAAAATTAGAAAAGACAAAAATAAATTAAAAAAAGAAAGATCGTGATGTTAAACTCTTAACGACTAAGTACTGGGATCTCTAAACAAAAATATCGAAATATTGAAGTCGATAAGTACTGATGTTTCGCAAACACAAATATCGAAATGTTAAAGTTTCAAAGTACTGGCATTTCTAAACGACAATGTTGATGTGATGCAAAACAGTTGAAGAACGTCTGTCGCTAGATGCAGCATCTATGCTTTTGTTAGTGCGTAAGGAAATAATATTTTGCTTTGTTGTTTACAATCACTGAAGTTGTAGAGTGATACTGATAGGACGTTTGTTAGATTTCTGAGTTCTTACATCTACATTGTTTCCGTTTGACCAGGTTATGATTATATGCAAGGGTTGAACTGTATTAATTAAATGGTCTGCGAGCTTCTTTGAACCTTCCTAAATTCGTGTATTTTTTAAATACTTGTTATTGTACTGTAGACATTATTTTTCTTTCTTTCATAAAAATACTTTGCAATATAATTGACGCTACGTTTAAATAGTTGAATATGATTAAGATGCCAGAAGATGTAAACGTTTGCTGATAAATTGGAGCACAATTGACAGTAGCTATAAATATACTGTTAGAGAAACAGCAGTAGTGTAGAAGTAAATAAAAAGGATATTGAAAAATCGTTTAGATGCATTGAAATGGATCTGTCTTGTTGATTTATTGTACAGCGAATCCAATAAATAAATGTCAGAGCCAAGCTGTATCAAGCATATAAGTAAGACAGATCACTTATATATATATGGTGACATCTTATGGAGTGACTGACACCTAAAGGAAAGGTTTGTGCTTTTTTGAAAATGAAATTAGATATAAAATAGAATATTTCCAGTGCTAGACAAAGTAAATATCGTTTTTAAATGTTAACACACTCATCAATCCTCCTTAATAAATAAAAATATGAACATAACCAAATAAAAAATTAATTGAGGTATACAACAAATGACTTACGTTTAAAAATACCAAGTTCAGCGGCTAAGAAAATTTATATAACTTTCAAATAATACGGAACGCGAGACAACTCTATTGTTGCTGGTAAAGACAAAACTTTCTAATGATTCCAGCATTTAAAAAAACATTATGTTTTACATACAGAAATACGTTGTAAGTTTAATATCTAACTATGATTAAGGCAATCATAGTTAAATGGAGATAACACGTTATCGTGTGATCTTTTTTTCAATCATTCCCGACTGTGAGTTATATTTTCAAAAACTTATAACTACACTACATGTATGTTTCATTGAAAACGTCATTCTAAAAGTAACCTTCATTTCGAAATGAGTTGTAACATTCATAATGACACCTGTTCCACAGTCAGGTAAATAAAATTAAAACTTGATAGAAAACGTGTTTGCAGGATCCTAGCAAAAACAAAATAAAATTATAAGTCATACATTGTTGACCGTGCGCACATTTTTAGTATGAAGTGCCTTTGCGCATCATACAAAATGTACTTTGATTAGTCATTCTTTTACAACTCAATGAATTTACAAAAAGAATAATTGTGAAAGGACAAACAACATATTTTAAAATTTCATAACAAATAGCTTCAAGTGCTTCTGAACGGAATCTTTTTGCATTAGCAATTTTTATCGCGTGCAAGATATATTAGATACTACTGTCTTGTCAATGATGTCAATTAAAACTTTATTAGATTGATGTTTTTCTGTACGTAAAATGTTTTTAATTGGAATTTACGAGGAGACATCTTTAAGATCCATCATTGTACGCACCTACGTATGCCGGTTGCTATATAGTTTTTAAATGTTCAATTAAAGATAAATTCAATAAACCTACTTTCACTTGGCTTTTAGAAAATAAACATCGAGCAACTGTAACGGTTTATATCTTCCTCTGTCATATTTTATCCTGGGGATAATTTATGACAGTAAATTTTGTTCCAGACATGATATTTCACAGGTAGATTTCTTCCATAGGAGTGAAATGCTATCTGTCTTATGCGGATAGTATTTACCAGTTACTATATATTTTCCGTTCCATATTTCACAGAACCTTGTGAAATAGAGTCCCATTGTCTACTATGTAAAGTAATAGCAATCAGTATATACCTGACCATAATTATAAATGTTTCACCAAGGTAGAACATATTTGCATAATTTATCAATCAAAAGATGGTTCTTATAAGCCATTCATATTTTACAGATATTATATTCCGTAATCTATTTCATAGTGATTTTTTTCCTTCATTCTTAATTTTTATATTAATTAAAAAAAAAGATGACTTAAAACACACGAACAACAGCCAACAAAAGGCAACAAGTTCAACATTTTAATACGCCAGAAGTGTATTTTGTCCACACAAGACCTTCGTGTGACGCCCAGATACAAAATAGTCTGTTCGTGAAAGAAACTTTAAATTTTAGCGGTATAATATCTGACCTCAAATTTGTGTGTATGTTGTCTAGATCCAATAAACGATTTAACATAAGAAATTTACATCAAGACCGTCATTAAAAATCATATCATAATTATGGAATCGAGCGGTAAAAGATAGTAGTCTATCAAAACATGTAATTCTAAAGCTATACATATCAAATCGTTTAGTGTTCAAACATTTAAGTTATAGCAATCAAATATACTCCAATTAACAATCAATATTTTCAAAGAAAACATTATCTTTGGTTAATCTGAGTAGATGACAGCTGTCCGAGTTACCAGGTGTATTAAAACGTTGATCTGTTGTTTTCTGCTATTGCTATTTCATTTCAAAGATGATTACATGTACCCTTAAAATTTTAGTCCTGGATTTCATATTGTGTCGTTTGATGGAATTTATTGCGACTTTCATACAAGTGAGAGGTTTCGCTCGCTATAAAACAAGGATTAATCCAACATTTTCTACATAAAAAATGCAAGAGCCAAGTCAGGAATAGTCGTTATACGTTTATTGTGTCTGAAACTTTTGTTTTATTTGCTTAAAGACTTCCCCACTGTTCGATATATTTTTTATTTTACTTTTTTTATAATGGCGGTTAGATTGAAATAACTGATTTCGTTACCCTCATATAAACAATCACACGATCAACGATAGATATGGAATTTGATCAGAATGTTCTTTCCCTTGTTAAATTTAACTGTGTATGTACTGATCATGAATCAATCAATCACTACTTACAAAACGTTGAACAGTGAAGCATTAAATGCTTTTACGTCCGATCAAAACAAATCCTCGTTCGCCACATTTAGTAATCAAAGTTAATGAGTGTTACAATGTATTAATGTAAATATCTTTTATAAGAAACAATATGCTTCTCTGAACATCATTATTTAAAGTGGGCGACCTTGCAATTTTATAAAACCTCCACTGAGAATTAACAAACAAATATTATCTGATGTCAGTATGGATTGAAATAGAAACAACCAGAAAGCTATGTTTTCTATTAAGATATATAGAGTATTAGGTAGTTGAGTTTTTGATACTGACTATATCATGTGGAATATCTGTACGAGCCCGTTAGGTATGTTAGATATTCCACATGATATTGTCAGTATCAAAAACGAAACTACCTATTATTCTGTTTATCGTTAATTATGACGTCACACAATGTATTGCCTAATATTTTAAGTGATACAGCCAGTACGTGATACTCGAAAATATTAGGTAGTAAGATCAAAGGGAAAATATACGAATTACCGATAAAATCAAGTATCAATTTCTACAATCCAGAGTCAGTAGGTAGCGAAATGATGTTTTGCTTTGATATTTACAATCACTCAAATTGTAGAGTGGTACTGATTGGACTCTTGTTTGATTTCTGAATTTTATTGTTTCCGTTTGAACCAGATTTTTGAAATGCCAGGGTTGAACTGTATTTATTAAATGGTTTGTGGGCTTCTTTGAACCTTCCTAAATTCGTGTATTTTTTTTAATACTTGTTCTTGTCCTGTCAAACAAATACAAAATTAAAGAGCATTGAGGATCCAAAATTTCCAAAAAGTTGTGCCAAATACGGCTAAGGTAATCTATGCCTGGTATTATAAAATCCTTATATTTTAGTTTTAGATAATTTTTATTTTCTTATATAAAAAATACTTTGAATGTGGTTGATACTGCGTTTAAAAAATAAAATGAGAAACTTATAACTTTGGAAAAAATCCTTTTAGGTCTATAATGAGCAACTGGTTTAGTAACGCACCAAACGTAATAGCAATAAAGTATATATCAATACATGTATAGCAGTTTAAGAATTAAGCGAGGTGATATAACATTAAATATCTAAACATCTGCATTCCAATGATAGGAGTCAAGATTTTTAATTATACAATTTATTGTGGTGTGCATGCATTGTGTATAATAAAAGCTTAAGCGGCTTAAATCTCTACAATAAAGATAGTTTCATATATATCCCTTGGTTTTTTTTAAATGTAATTTGTTTCAATCTCATATCTATTGTATTGTGAGGTTGTGAGTTCGATTCCCGCTCGTGCAGGTGCACGTTGCATT
Organism: Mytilus edulis; assembly: GCF_963676685.1. Lineage (NCBI taxonomy): Eukaryota > Metazoa > Mollusca > Bivalvia > Mytilida > Mytilidae > Mytilus > Mytilus edulis. The sequence continues at coordinate 73,396,940 of NC_092356.1, read as the reverse complement.
CGACTCCTACATTAATTGACTAGGATTGTCAGTTTTCCTATCAAAAGTCGGTGGTTTTTCTCAGGGCACTCCGCCACAAATTGACCAAAAGTTGCGCATAACAGTAGCATTAAAACACCAATAATTAATCAATCTATTTCATTGTTATGTCCAATGTTAATTCACTTTGGGGTCCTTCAAAGTGTTTCATATGTAACGTAGCAAAATTTAAAAAAAAATAACAAAAAAAGTTATTTATCAATATAGGATGCATAATGCTTTGAAATGGAAAGTAAAAATGTTGTCATTATTATTCAGTTACAAATATTTGAATTCTATAAATTTTGGCACGGAAAGCATGCTCTGGATTTTTAAAATAAATATAAGGGAAGAAATAATAGTTACACAGTATCAAAAATTTACTGATGTAACTAGAAGATGAAACTGTTATCGCCAAAGAAAAGTCAGGGAGGTTAAAGAATAAAAAAGGAACTTGAAACAAAGTTAGCCTTTGACTGACAGCTTCTAGCTTATCATCAATTTGTACAATTTTAAAAGTATGTTTCAAACCCAGACAAGATTGATAGTTGCAAAACTACAATTTTTTCAAGTGCAGAGAGCATGGAAATATGTCAATCATGACATGGCTGTCTATCTAGGCTCTCCAGTGCAGGGAAAAGGAAGATAACATCAGGTCTGATTAAAAATAGCACGAAAACAACCCGAAGTAGTTACCAAGAAGTGGTTGTATGTAAGGTTCTAATCTACTCGCTGTATTGCATTAGTGAAAATGAACGGTTTCCATTATTTTAACTTCTCAAGTAGAATAATACTAAATGCATTTACATGAAAATCGTTGCTTTTTCTTATCTGACTCAATTAATACTGTAGACATATTTAACATTATCTTTACGGAGCATTGAACATAAGAATGAACTTTTCTGATTAAAAGCCGGATTATTAATTATGAAGATCTAATAAATAAAGTTTCCTTGAGAAGGGTTCTAACGGTACACGCTTCTGCAGTCGATTGCCCGCTGTTGTCAATCTTGCTGCGTTACTATCGTTTGAAAATTAGATAACATCAGGCGGTAAATATGTTAATTAAAACTCGGTCATGTTCATTTAATCAATTAAAATATTATGAAATTAAAGCAAATTCTTTATATTGAAACAGACATTAAATTTGGTTTGTCTGGTAATTATGAGGCTCTGAATGGGGTTCACAGAATATATAACTATAGGCAAAATCTACAGAAATATAAGCCCAAAATGAAAGAATGATGTGAAATGCCAAAATATGATGAAATGAAAAAAATGGGGTCACAAATATTATCAAGAATTTAGAATAATGAACAAACAATATACAACATAGAGAAAACTAAAAACATACAGAAATTAAGGGCTCCCTTCCAGATCATCATTTATATCTCAATTTTATCGAAAATTATTTTCACTCTCTGGGGTCATCGTTGCTTTCAAGTCAAACAAATTTGTGAAAAAAGACAGTTAATCAATTTCACTTAGATTTTCTGTATGTTCTTAAGTGATTGATAAACTATTGGAAACACTCTGGTTCCTGATAAATTGAAATAGATCCAGGTCAATAGGAGCAATGTTTCTGACGTATATATACTCAACAGTGAAGACACTAATATCTGAATATACAGCGTTTAAAAATACTATTGAAAGTTTTAATTGGGTTACAGAAATTGTTCAGGAATCATAAAAACTACTAAATATGGTTTTAGCTGAAGAAGTAAAATAACTTAAGCCATGACCGATAAATTCCCAATAAAAATACTGTAACATGAATAAATGTTGAAACATTTAAAATAACTCGTTAATTATTGAAACTGTTATGCGTTCGTATCTGAAGATTCATTGACAAGTGACGAAAAGATAGCACATCTCCCTATATCTTTATTCGTTTTTTGTTTGTCTGTTAAAAAATTTAAATAAATAAAATATGCAAAAGCATTTGCAAAATATTTAACGAAATATCATTTATACCGAATTATATTTACTCGAGATGATTGTAAATAGTTCTAGATGAGTTTTTTTTTTAAATTAATGTGTGTTATATACATATATCAATCTTAATAAGTCTGATAGGAAGATAAATGGCATGCAATAGGGGTGTATGGTGTTACATTAAATATTTTGTTTTTGTGTATGGTGTTACATTAAATATTTTGTTTTACGAACTTCACGCTAGGAACAGTCTGTACGAGGTCAGGAAAAAGACACTTATGTTTTAGGCATACCGGCTTTTTTTTTATCTCCTTCCAGACATCCTTCCGTATGTCATAATTACTCGTGTCTGCTTCAACATATTTCTACTTGGTGTTTTGTTCTTTAAATTCATTTTGTTATAAAATGGTGTTCCTGGTATAAAGAATTTTGATCAATACACATGTCATTGACATATAGCTTTATAAGGCAAGGGAATTTTAGTTCTATGACGTTTATTTTTTCGTTCCAAGTATGTGGGACTTGCATGAATTGTGTCTTTAAAAAGTCGTCAGTCAGTAGTAAGTCTAATGAAAACTTGAGTTTGCTCTACTAAAATTTTACAGCTGCCATAACAGTATATTTCAACTTGGCCAAGCAATAAAACGGAACGCTTATATGAATTAGTAAAAAACAAGCAAATGTGTGTAATCTGTTAAACGGTGTTGTTTAAAGTCTTGAACTGTCGTTGACTTTTAAATCTTTAAATTTGTTGATCCCTAACTTATAACGATATCAATATGCACGTACACATCTACGCACATAATGTAAAGTGATATTCGGATAACACGGTGGTAAAATGATTAAAATTCTGTCCTTTCGAATCTTATTCCAGTGGTTGTCTCTCCTTTCGTAACCTCACATCAGTGGTTGTCTCCCTTTTCACCAACTCATTATAGTGGTTGCCTCTCATTTCGCTAACTCATTACAATTGTTAACTTTGATTAACATCGGTTCCTGTAATTATGATTGGAGATGCTCTTGTTCCTTGTTCATGGGATTGAGAGGGAGAATTCAAGAACGATAATGGTAGTATCTCATTACTACATGTTGCAATAAGATACTACAATTGTTAGAAATGGGTGTGGCCAGTTTTGTATATGTATCATTTCATTTCCTGGTAACTAATTCATATTCATTGATAACAGTAGAGGTTATTATGAGAAAACAAGTTGTATTCAACATTTCTTTCTTTTAATATCACGTTACCTACAAATTAGGATGAAATTTTTGATGTACATGTAATATGAATTTGAACCATGCTTACTTCTCGATCAACACACAGTGTCAGTTATCTGATGTGTTAGTAAATAGTCAAATAACAAAATACTTGACTCAAAGGGAATTTTAAAAGGGAAAGTAATTTACCAAATAGCAAAATCAAAAGTTCAGACACATCAAATGAAACCAACTGTCAAATTCCTGACTTGGTACAGGCAATTTCATTTACAATGTGAGAAAACGTCAAAAGACATGTCAACCAATTCAGACATATCATTCTGATTCAAAACCGATCAGTGTTTTTGTTCCACCTCTAATTGTGCCGTTTTAGACGGAGAAGTGATAAAAACAAAAGCTTTATGAACATATCTAGTCTCTAGCAATATCAGTTTAATATTAACATCGATTTGGAATGTTTCTTGATGACACAAATACAAGATTCTTGTCTATTTTCCAGACTATTACTATTACACTGGTGGTAAGCGAATGGTCGTAACTAAAAGTTACGACCATCTGAATATGGGAGACAACTCTAGGGATAAGTTTTTCTTTTCCGATTTTCGTGCAGTAAAAGGTTCATTTGAGTCAAACCGCTTGTCTCATATACACATATCGTGAGTGCATTCTCATTGAAACCAAATTTGGCACATAAAATCATTCCAATTTTCGTAAAATAGTCATTCAAAAATTCGAGCATGATGGTCGTAACTTTAACTTGTGATGGTCGTTATGTCAACTATAGTATTTTGGATGATGGTCGTAACCGACACAAGATGGTCGTAACTTTGAAAGATGACCGTAACTCAAGTATTTAGACGAACTTTTATCAAGCTATTTTAAAAGTACTGTGCACATGCATAACCATGTTAATAAACTTATCAATCATACATTTTTGATATGTTCTAAACGACCATCATTTAGAAGAAACAGTGAAAACTAATCAACTCGCATTAAGCCAAATAGTATGTTAGGGTTGAGTGTTAATATATTTTTACTGTATTTACGACTTTTTATTTCCTGCAATCATGTCGGCAGATGAAATTATTGAACGTACAATTTTGAACAATCTTCTTTAATTTTTAATCAGCTATTGCAGTTTTTATAAACCATTGGCTTTCAAATATTCGGCTTTTGGTGAATCATGATTAATGAAAATCCACAAATGCCTGGTGTTTTTATCGTGTTGTCTTTATTTTTTATTGATTACATGACTATCTTGCGGTATATCATTGATAATTGTTCTAAGTATTGGTTCAGAATAAAAACTTAATACATGGTGTCGCAATGAACATTGTGTTAACCTAGAAAGTATGAATAAGGTTGAGATATTTTACAATGCTACACGCGTTGAATGTAAGAGTAAGATCAAATATCAGTAGTTTGTAGACAGGCTTGTAGCCAGGATAATATTAAAAGGTAGAACTAAATGTACAGTGGCAAATATTGCATACATATATGCAGGTATATATTTTACAATGATACACGCTTTGAATTTAAGAGTAAGATCAAATATTAGTAGTTTATAGCCAGCCTTGTAGCTAAGATAATATATCAAGGTAGAACTAAATGTACTGCGGCAACTATCACATACATATGCAGTTTGAAAATAATATTTATGTTATATGTTTATATTGTATGAATGTACTCAGATTTGAAAGACCAGCACGCTGAGTTGAAGCATAAAGATCTATCTTTTAAATATTATCCTGGCTACAAGCTATGTATGAATACTGTTTGCTGAAGTCCTTTTGCTGAAATTTAAAAAAAAATACATTATCATCAGCATATAGTAAACAATGTGAATTGCTGACCCCCATATTCTTTAGAAAGACGTTTAAGGATCCATACTGTGAAGGAATTGTTTTAACTCGTGTAGTAATTTTAACTCTAAATATGCCTCCTCTAGTAGTGGAAAGATGATCCCAAATTGCCAAGCCTGTGCCAGTATCTGGTCATAGACTTTGCAATGACAAAATACAGAGTGAATCTACCGCGTTAAGAAAGATTGGCAAAATGTGTTTCTCTTTTGGTAACACCAAGTAAATGTTTACAAAATTCAATGCGTAGTCTTTCTGAAAGAATCTTAGGATAAGCCTGATCTACATTTTTTTGCTGTAGTTGAAAAAATGGCAAGATCATCAGCATATGTATAGTAAAGAATAGGCTGGTCGTGAATAAACAACAGCTGGATCAGGGGAACTTTTAACACAATCAGGAAGTTCATTTATAAAAATTTTAAACAAATTTGGACTCAAATTGTCTCCCTGTTTTACTCCAACTTTAGTTCTAAAGAGATCTCTTACCATACTCTCTAACTATATTCAATAGCTTAAGTTGTATCCCTGGGTGAATGACAGTATCAAAAGCCTTCTGGAAATCAACAAAGCAGGCAAACATTCTACCTTCTTTTGTATTACAATACTTATTTATAATAGTTTTTAGAATGAACATAATATTTTATGGTCAGATGGTCGTGTTTTTATTTTTTTATTTTTTTTTTGGTAAACAAAATTTGGCTCTCATCAATGATATGATATTTATCTAAGGATTTACAAAGACGTGTATTAAGTATCTTATTAAAAAGGCTTCCCCAATGAATCAATAATTGTAATTCCTCGATAGTTATTAAGATCGGATGCATCATTCCCTTTATGAATTGGGAATGAAAAACGTGTGGTCCAGGGTTCATGGTATTTTCCATAAGAAAGACAAAGATGTATAACGGATAGCATGGTACCAATAGGCGTATTAAGAATTTTCTAAAACCACGGGTAATAATTATACTTGAACTTCGAATTTGCACCTTATAATCAGCTTGACTATATACCAAATGACAATACGACTTCTCAAAATCCAGGCTAAGAATAAGATGTATGTTGTTTAATTCGATTACGGACCTGCGAATTCGCGGATATGGTCTTGTCTCGATAACGATCCTCTTAACATTATTTTGACTCCTTACTTATGCTCTTTCGACTTAAAGTATCAATTTTAAATTGTAGATTTTTCTTTTAAATTTCACCTAGTAGGTACATACTAGTTTTTAAAAAGTTTATCTTTTCAATACATGCAAAATATAAAGAAAATAAATCAGGATACTGTTATTTCATGTGATGTCAAATTTGTTAACATCGCCTTTTCTTAATTCGTAACTAAGAATGATCATAACCAGAGCTGTGTGTTAAAATGAATTCTCCACTTTTGAGAATTTATATTGTTATTAAACTTAACAGCTTATATTTAGTTGCCTCTTGGTTGATTTTATACATCATATTTTAAGTAACAGTGACTGGGCATTTCATTTTGTATTGGATTTTTTTCCGATTCGTTCCAATTTTCTTTCCTTTCGCACTTTACAGGTATCCCTCTCTTCACCTCTTTTAGTTTTTATCATTTAGTGAAATCAACTTCACAAATATATCATATAATATATTCATATAACAAAAGACACGTTTAAAACTATTGACTTGTCTTATTAGGTCCTATTTAATAAAGAGTTACGACCATCACAATTTTAAGTTACGACCATCCTGCACATTTTTGTTTTTTTAGTTACGACCATCATGCTCGAATTATTGAATGATCATTTTACGAAAATTGGAATGTTTTTATGTATCAAATTTTGTTTCAATATCAACGCACTGACGATTAGTATGTATGAGACAAGCGGTTTTACTGAAACATTTTTTTACTGCACGAAAATCGGAAAAGAAAAATGTATCCCTAGAGTTGTCTCCCATCTTCGGATGGTCGTAACTTTAAGTTACGACCATCCGCTTACCACCAGTGCTATTAGTACAGTTCCAATCCCCGTTTTAAGTCCATCATTTAGTTATCAGATAATGATTATGTAATTCTGTTTGGTGTTTTTGGTGTTAACTAAATGTATAATATCGGTGTCATACTGGAAAATCCATGCCAAAATATTTTGACAGCTAAATAGTAAATAAACAAATAACTTTTGGAGAACTGATAAGACTTCAAAATACAAATTTTCCACGAGGAAATTAGTTAATAAGTAACAATGAGGCATGAACATGGCAGAGCTAATATAATTATATCTGTTAGATCTAACAACAATTGGAAACATGGAGATATCTAGAAGATTGAGTGACTGATTGTTGGTGTATAAAACCATTGTCAGAACTATTAACTATGATGATGGAAGTGTTTAACTACTGACTTGACTGGTTATGCACGATCGGTACTATTGACTATGTTGTTCCGCCCGGCCTTTTTATTTGGGAAGAAGCTGAAGGTCTCTTAGAAAACCACGATCTTTCGACGGGAAGACAGACAAATCTTATCAATGAAGATTTGAGTCAAATGCACCTGTCAAGTGCAGGATTCAAATCCACAACCTCAGTGTTTTACAGTCACCATTTCAAATTGTTGACCGATACAACTTTTCGGTGTTTCGACCTATGTTTTCGAGATATTCAATCCTGAAGTACAAGTATTAGCCGTTGGATCTGGTACTTTATCGAGTATGTCCTATTTTGAGATTTTGATTCAGTTAGGTTTCACATGACGGGTGTGGATGCATATCAGGATACGTGTATCTTAGCGATATCCGGGCTTTTGATGGAGTTTATACGGTTACTCAATGTTTTAGCTTTTATTTAGCATCTTACCTATCAACATATAAACATCGATAAAATAATATCCTAAAACTATTTAATTAGAAGACTTTATAATCATCATCATATTTACCTTTGGATATAATTCTATAACACAAATCCTTGAACTGGGTCTTAATTTGAGATATGTAATTTAATACTAGCACATTACCAGCCTTGTGTTATCCTATTTTTACATATTATAATATAATGAGATCTTAATTAACCAATCAGATACACTGTGTATTGTTTATAGAACAATGTGTGAAAACTGAATCAATGGTACTGATGGTAGCCTTTCCTCTAATTTGTATTTTCACCAAAAGTGTACTAGTTTTTATTCTAGTCTATTATATTCATATTTAAATAATGAGTTCATTAACAGTAACTGGTTCACTTATTGGTATATATAATATGAATGAAAAGTAATTTGTGCAAATCTTATTATTCCTTTCACGATGATTTCCTTTTTTATCAAGACGGTTGTATTGGAGCGACAAAATATAAAAAGGAAGATGTGGTATGATTACTAATGAGTCAACTGTCCACAAGAAACCAAAATGACACAGACATAAACAACTATAGGTCACTGTACGGCCTTCAACAATTAGCAAAGCCGATTCCACACAGTTAGCTAATAAAGGCCCTCATATGACAATGTAAAACAATTCAAAGGAGAAAACTAATGGCCTTATTTATATTAAAATAAATGCACGAAAAACAAATATGTTACAAATAAACAAATGACAACCAATGAATTACAGGCTCCTGACTTGGGAAAGGCACATACATAAATAATGAGGCGGGGTTAAACATGTTAGCGGGATCCCAACCCTCCCCTTACCTGGGACAGTGGTAAAATAGTACAACATAAGAACGAAACTCATTGTAAAACACCGCCCCATATAATAATCATTGAACCTTGGACTAAGTTTTTAAAAGCACACCCATAAATATCTCTATTGAAAAAGAAAACGACAACGAATCCTTTTTAACTGTAAATGAAGTTTTAATCACTTATTTTCCAAACTTTAAAGTAGAAATTAGATATGTAAGCCAATAATATATATTTATGAGAAAAAAAAACAAGAAACAAAAGCACTTAAACAACACAGAAACAATGGACAAGCGTCAAATTACAATGCATAAAATAAACATCGCCAACCGGCAATTCTGAAAATCCAATTTTAGAAGTAAGATCATAACAGCACATAATACGTGAAAGGTTTGTGATACATTTGAGGAAGATAGAAATGTTGCACGTAATTAATCTGTTACATTTAATATGAAACGATCTTATGTGGACAAAAATAATTGTTGTGTATATAAAAAAAAATATTAGTTTGAAACTTACTTACTAGCGCATGTATCTATTGACAGTTCTCCCGATACATACTCAAAAACACATTATTACCTATTTTGTTCATACATCATTGTAAGTATAATGGAACTTAATGCGACTTTTATAAAAGTGAGAGGTTCAGCTAGTTATTAAACCAGCATTTAATGCGACTTTTATAAAAGTGAGAGGTTCAGCTAGTTATTAAACCAGCATTTATTCACCATTTTCTAGATAAGAATATGCATGTACCAAGTCAGGAATATAACAGTTGTCACGTGTTTGAGCTTTTGATCATGTCATTTGCCTAGGGACTTTCTGTTTAGAATTTTCATCAGAGGTCGGTATTTTTGTCATTTTACTTTTTTTCATTACATGTATTCATTTACAGCTTTCTCGATACACACAAAAACATACATTCAGCACATATATCCATTCACATCTTTCACGATGCACAAAGAGTGATGCATTCAGTACATGTATTTATTGACAGCTTCGTTCATAAAAGAATTGAAAGATATATCGGCTCCGAATAACCTTCTTCACACTAAATCATGTGTATACTAATAAAGCTGACAAAATATTCATACATATTGGAATAAGTGACATTTTATGAGATAAGTAGACGTGTTTCTAACATTGATAATGGACGATGTAGCGTCAATAAAAATCCCTCAAGGTTATATATTGATACAAATTCAAACTAAAAAAGCAATTGCATTTTTATTCCTCGCTTGTGGAAAAAACCATTTGGATACAATGTACTTTTATTTTCAATTCCCAATAGCTAATATAAACCTATTCAGGTTGTTATACAGATCAAGGTTAGTAATTGCTATGTCCTATAGCGCTGTCACATTAATGCTACAGATCAATTTTAATTTGGTGTTACAGGTTTAATTATATGACTGAAGTTCCTGCATTCACCTACATTATCATTATGCTGACTTTGTTACTACTGTTAAATACTACTTAACATCTCCGATGTGTCTCCCTGCTCATCTAACTACACTGTAATTACTACATTCATGTGACTTTATATCCTAACAAACAGATCAACCGCTGGTTTGTAAACACAGAAAACAAATATTTCAGTAAAAGATAAATACACTCTTTATACTTTAGAAACCACCATTGAAATCCATAGACCAGGCAGGTAAGTAATGGCAAGTACAAGAACATTCTCTATCGCCTAGCTGATACTAAATGCTGGAGCGTGCGTGGAGCTTCCGTTTTCTAGTTTGAGTTTTGTGATAAAGGGTTGAGGCATGATAAGAAATTATTGAACCAAGCATTTCGAGTGGTGAGGTTGAATTCACATTTGTCGTCAAAAAGGCATTCGCAACATCAGACACCTGAATGAAACGTGTATTTTTATCTAAAAGGGCAAACAGGATTTTTACCGATTTATATAGCCGTTAGAAAAAAAGACTTTACATAGCAATAAAGCAGTTTCCACGAAACGAATAAATAAACATACTTCTATCTAATATATTTTTGCTGATTTGACTATTCTTCAAATGGCAACATTACGAATACTGAATACACATTGTACCGCTGTTCCTTGGAGTATACTCTTCATATTATTAATGTATATATTTTGTAGAATGTAGCGTTATTGCATGCTCATTACAAAACCCATTAGGAATGTATTGAGCTGAAAGAGCTTTTCTAGATTACTAAGAGATAAGGGATAAGTTTGAAATGAAACACTTCATGTCATAAAAGGCTGTATTAACATTTGACTATCTCACAGAAAATCTGTCTCAGAATAATGTCAAAACAATAACATTTTCTAAGCATGTGGTTAACCGATATCGATGTTTTAAACCTCCATTACCTTAAAAGAAAATATGTCAAATCATATAATTCGATTGAACAGAATCATGCAAAGCAGGTCAATTAGTTTAAAGTAATTTGTTTGATAATAATTGTAAATCACAAAATGTTAGATTATATTGAACTGGTTTACTCAGGTTCTGTACCTTCAAACCAAGCCTTAAAACAATACACCTTATCGCTAATCCCGGCTGACCCGTCCGCTTGAACTTTTGACGTCAACAACAATCACTTTTCCATTGTTGCGTCAGATGTTTTGTTTTATGACGTCAAAATTTTACGGGAACCTGTGTGATTTCCAGCAATGGCGGACAAATAGCGATAAGGTGTATATTCAATAATAGAGATTTGAACATAATTACTATAGGGATTACGTCAGTGGACGTATTACGTCACAAGTTCATCCACGTTTTCTGCATCACTGACAAATGTGCACTGTTCGAATTATAGTTAGGTTTTAATGTTGATTTTATCTATTTTCTCATTTACAATAACATCATTATATTACAATGTCGAATATAAAATTAAGTCGAACGAGATTTAAAAACAGAAGAAAAATTGAGCTTTTCTTGTGTTTTATACCGAACAATAATATAATATAGATCTACAGCTGATCACCCTTTGAGTGAACAACCAAAAAGATCACAAAGCACAATATGTCATTCCAAAATCTCATTTGAATCACAGCTAATTATTTTATTTTTGTGGTACTTTGTTCTTTGAATTTTTACCTTTTCAAACATTTTCTGCGTCCACATATTTACACAATAATGCATAATTGGAATATAGATTGAACAAACAATGATTGATGGATGATCTTATCATATTTCATTAATAGATTTACGATGAGATATGGGTAATTAAAAACTACAATTACAGTTAATGTTACATGAGTATAGGCAGCTGACCAGGGGTAGTACAGGCTAGGACGACTCTCTAAAGTGAACGTCGAATGTTTTAGCCAAAGTTTTAAACAGGCAATCAAACTACTAAGACTGGCTATAAGCTATGGTAATATTATTTAGAGTTGAATTTGACAATTGATTACGATTGTATTATGAATTTTATAGTACATTAGCCTTCTGATATTACCTTTTTTTTAGCAAACTAATCGTACAACTTTGTGTACACCTAAAATACACTTAGTTCTATAGCTTATGAACATTCATTAGGTATTAGTGCTTACTTTATTATGTACAATAGCTGAGAAGAATTAACATTAAATATTGTTTTATGTGACTATCTATATCGTTATCATCCACTTTTTAAGAATTATTAGTTTTAAAACCTTTAACTCGCACCTTATGTAGTCTTACTATGCGAACCCCTTTGCAATGTTAGCCACAGCGGAATAAGAAATGAAATGATTATTGACTTATAATTTACATTAGAATAAAAAGGTACTTACTGTCTATTTCGAAGAGCAGAAAAATAATCCAAAACAAAATGATTAATTGAACACTAAATTTCGTCATGACTGTAATCTAAAATCCAACACTAATAAAAGTGGCGCATTTATTTACCTGCGGAATTTTGTATTTAACACATAAAAAGGAATTTGTCTATAGATTCATTTCTATGTGATCGGATTTCCCGGCAGATGTTCTACCTTGGATTATTTAATCAATCTTTTATCTCTCAGTTTGATGACTTATCTGTGCATGCGTGGATACAAGTTTTCACATCCTTTATCGCTCATCACTTTTAATATCCTTAATTGAACAAAATTGTCATGAATATATTGTAATTACACGTTACAAGAGCAGACTAGAGATAAATGACCGTTGCATTCAACTTTGGACACCATTTTTCAGATATATCGTTTTACTATCAATTTAAGTCTGACATTGTGTCAGCAAAGCTTTGACAAAATTTGGCATTAACGTTTAATTTCCAGAAGTGAAAAAGTATTGTGCAATGTCTGTACATTTTAAAACTCAGCATGTGTCACTTTGAAATTTTTTGAAACTTGCAGCTGCATGAACATATTTCCTGCAGTTTTAAAGATCAATTTTAATTTTCATGACTTCAATTTTTAGGTTCAAATGTGAAATCAGTAATTACAGCTTATGAAAGTACATAATTAATATTCTTTGATGTACGAAATTCCTATAAAAACAATGTAGTGATTTCATCATAGGAACAAAGCGAAATTATCAACCAGCATCTATATGATCGTAAGCCTTACTGAGTTAGCAACATCTTATATTAATTACAATATTCTAGCATTATTGTCTCATAGGTAATAATATCACATCTTATTAATCTTATATAGTTATTAAATATCATATTTCTACATAAGACTTTAAAAGAGAGGTGAACTATACCAAAGGGACCCTCAAACTTATAATAGAAAAGTAAACTGACAGCGTCGTTGATTTAATGGTGGTGATTGTCTGTCGTCTACATTTTTTTCAATAGATTTTTTTTATCTTTCGGCTCAAACCAGTACCCCGGTTCATTTGACATGTAAAGTTGTTATCACTTCTTCGACCTTCTTTTTACTATGAAATAAAAAAAATTACATAACATTGAAGTGTTATTATAATAAGTTGTTTTGATTGGCTCGCAGCAATCTCGCGTCATTCTGAAATTGACTTTCATTTTAAAATGAAATATAACGTTCATTATGACACGAGCTTGAACGATAAAGTTCATTGGTAAACAAATGAAAAACTTGATAGAAATCATGTGTTCTTGATTCTAGCAAAAAACGTTATTAGGAAATATAAGTGACTTTCGTTAGCTTTAGAGTTTGCCAATAACGTTTAAAACAATACAAGTGACGGTTGTTTGCTTTAGGATTTGCCAAGGGCGTTTAAAACAATACAAGTGACGTTCGTTTGCTTTAAATTTGCGAAGGTCGTTGAAGGATTTCAATTTGTTTTTAATTCTAATTTTCCATTCTGCAAACGATAGATTAATTATATATTGATGTGACATATACTTTGATTTTTTGCTAACTAAAAATAACGAGCCTGTCATTGGAGGCATATTTAACAAAAATAGGCTGGTCAAAAAGTAGTCATTCAAATTTACGACTTGCTTAATATAAATATAGAAAACAAGCTATTCAGAGTAACGAATAACCTTTTGACCTTATAGTACATGCATTAACTTTAATTTAAAATGTTAGTAAATATTCTACTATCCAGCAAAACTGCCATTAAATAAACTGTATGATATACACCCACATTGAATTCATACCTATAATTTCAGTTTAGAATTATTACAGACGATGGTTTAGAGTATCATTTAAAATGTTGGAAAAGGAAATTAAGACGACCCCGAGGGAGCAATCATCTATTGAAATACATATTTAATTGTATATAGACGTAGTACTGTCTTATTGTAGTGGTGACTAGTCTCATATGCATTGAGACAGATAATGACACTGGGTATCAAATGAAGCTTTCGTGTTTTTACTTTTGATTATTACATCAGTGGTTAATTTCTTTAGTTCTTATTTTAAAAGAATCTTTAACGGAAAAACACATCTGTTATCTTAATATTTTTCAGCAATTTTTTTTACTGACTTCTTTAAATTGCATTTATGTAAAAACAAAAATGTTGGCGGAACGCAATAGTTAACATCTTTGATGGCATTCATTAACACGATTGGCATTCCGATGGACACTAAGTGTTCATCGTTATTTTTCGAGTATAGTTATTTAATTGTTGTATAGGTTGACTTTATAAAAGCTAGTTATAAAATATTTTTGGTTTGGGATAATTTACAGAAAATATAACAGAATCTATCAGTTTCGACTATAATTTGTATGCGAACAAATACTATTTTTATACAAGTATATTATTTGTTAAAGATATAAATTCATTTTAATAATATCCGAATCAGTTGCAAGAATGTTTAAGGGTAAACGTTTTTCCCAGGCATAACTGCATGACAAACCAATTTCTATGCATACTGTCATAGTGTAATGAATAGAAGTTTCATGAGAGATAAACAAAAACCAAAAGAAAAGGAAACAGGGCCATTTCTTTGAGAACAGCATTATAGAAATACCGAAATATCAGAGTTTAATCAACAACCTTTAATTAGTTTCATTTAGTGTTATTAGAAGCCAATAATACATATAAAATAGGACAAACTATCATGCTACCACTTTTCATTGTGTTATCAAAATCAACACAAAAGCAATTATTGTGTGTTTAACCAAATAAAGTGAAAAGGACCTCAAAGTTTAATTCCTTCGAAGAATTACGGATACTTTACAAGATCAATGACGGCTATGAAATATCTGTAATAAAGACCATGGGTATTATTACATTGTCGTTACTTAAATTACATTCTTTTTTTTTGTCGATTGTGACATCTTTTAGCGAGACGCATATAGTGTCCTGCTCCTCACGGTAAACTTTTATATGAGTCTAGACCCCTATGGTGAGTTACCCATGCAAAGCAGGGGAATCTCACTCTGACGTTAAACCTGGTCTTATTCCATTTTGAGCTTATAAAATTGCTGAACTATATATATCTTTAAAGATTACCGAGATATCAACTAACAATCGTGCCTGTTATTTCATATACAAATGAATAGGCATAACTTATTGTGAGGTTGTTTGTGAAAGATATCCAATTCATAGATATGATTGTCGATGTAAAACAAATATCATTTTTCTTCAAATAAGTCTCTTAATAATAAACTAGTGGTTTGTTCAACCCTCAACGGGATTTAATTTCTATTGTGGCATGAAAACGTAATACTGCTTCACTTTGTTATTACAAATGTGACAGAATTACAAATCGATCATTTCTTTTTCGTTTATTAGATTGTAATGCTGTTCTATAAAGACGTAAATATTCAATGAAGTCGTCATATGAAGGGCATTATGGTTTAGAAGTAGAAATCCTACAACAAATGAAGCCTGAAGGTACAAATAATAATGATCGTACCTTTAATATACCGAAAGTTGAATAATGCTCCTTACGATAAAGAAATGTAAAAAATCACATATTGACTGTACACTCGTACCACATTTAACAATTGCTTTGCTATATGTGTACAAGTGTTTATAGCTATAAGTATCCTAGAGGTTCAGTCACACCCATACAACGTTTGGGTGTTTGGTTGCCTCTTTAGTATCTTCTTCCATTTAATTTATATATTCATTACGTATGATAAACAAATTCCACAACACTTTTAAGAATTTATTCAGGTCAGGAAGGATTTTTTGTCAGTTGTTTGGACTCGTATGTTTTTCATACCACATATATTGCCCAATATCAACCACTTTCCTTTATCAAAAGACTCAAATACATGTAGCTTATTAAAAAGTCAAAATTTAAGCAAATTCTAGATTTCTCCGAACAATTTGAGATCCAAATAATGCCAATGGTGAATATAAGGTAAAATTCAGTCAGCCTTTCCCATTGAAAAAAAATCACATATCTTAAAAAGGATTCCATGACCTATCAATATTTGTAGCTTATATTTCTCCTTAACTAAGGCTCATTGTGACGTATAGTGTCAAATTTATATTCCAATTCTTATGTGTTCAATTATATTTTAGCAAATTTAGCAAACATTAATATTAACCTGTTCATATGTTATGTTTAGACACAAATGAAAGTACCTTTTCCAGGGATCTTTCTTTAACTCAGTTTCTGTTAAATAGGCCTTGGATACAGGTTATTCGGCTACATAGATACATTATCGGGGCCTTTTATAGCTCACTATAGGGTATGGGCTTTGCTTATTGTTGACGGCCGTACGGTGACCTATAGTTGTTAATGTCTGTGTCATTTTGGTCTTTTGTGGATAGCTGTCTCATTGGCAATCATACCACATCTTCTTTTTTATACATTATAAAATGCTACCCTAATGAGGATTTAATAAAGTCGAGCGCCTAAAAAACAATCCATGAAATAAAATACCGTTGTTGATGTAGATTGTGCTACTGTTGTTGAACTTTTGTGTTCTCATTATGTCCGACATTGAAGATGATATTGGGGATAAATGGTTAAATAATAACTGATAATTGATTGTAAGTGATTATTAAAAACCTTAGAAGTCACTCGGCCGTATGTATCATCGACATAAGTGCTGTTTGAACTGTAAACTGAAGTGCTATTCGAAATTTTACAAATGATGTTATTGATCTGTGCATAAAAGTTAACATCCTCACTGATCATTACATGCACATATCTAATAAAAAAAATGAAGTGAACTTGAATTCGTTTAAACAATATTTGTAACAAGTTTCACTCCAGTCTATGTTAATAGTTTATATTTTTATAATACAGTTGAGTCACTCGACTAAAGTTTATAACAAAACGTTGGTAAAGTAGGAGATGTGCTAAGGACTGTATTTAGCTTTAAATATTAAACAATCAGCTAAATAATGCGTTTAGATCATTGATGAATGTGTTATTTTTTCAAAATGTTTACTGTCAAATTTTATATACAAATACGCGATCGAAAGATAGCATACATTATATTTTTCCCTAAAGTATTAACAAATTTACATATGTGTACACCTATCTATCACCATATACAAAATTCATTAAGGTTCATTATTTGGTTTGCGTTTCGTGTACATAAAACTTGGAAGCCTAAATCAAGTTGTTGATACTTGCGAAATCTATGGTATTTTCATATAAACTATGTGTCGTTTTGTACTCACTATATCACATCGTTCTCCTTTGTATTTTACGTGACTATAATGTTATAAAGTATTAATTATATCTCAGGTATTTTAATGACAAAAAAAAAACACAATTGCTGTGTGTGAGTCTTATGCAAAGTCACTAAAAAAAGTACTTGAGAGTAAAAAAAATGTGCTGGAAACATTAAAATACAGTGTTGTGATTGGTTGCATTTTTATTCTGAGCTCGATAATTGTATTCAGAGATTTTATGACTTCAAGGTTAATTTCAAACATATACATGTACTGTTATGATTCCCACAAAAGTGCAACGGCATACGTATCATAACAAAATATTACAAATGTAACTATGGAGTTTTTATAAAAAATGTCCTTACTTGAAAATAAATACGTCCAATAGCATAAGTCTAGAAGGTATCTGAAGCCCTTTTATCAGAGTATTACGAATTGTTGACTGCTGTGCCCCTTCTTTATCATTTTTACCTACTAACTTTTTTTTTTTTGTTCACACATTGTTGTCAATGTAATGGATTTTGATGCATCTGTCGTGCAAGTCCGAGGTTTATATGCGTTTCCCTCGGTTTTAGTTTGTTATCCCGATTTTGTTTTTTGTCCATGGATTTATGAGTTTTGAACAGCGGTATACTACTGTTGCCTTTATTTAGATAGCTCTAAAACCAGGTTTAATCCACCTTTTTCTTCATAATGAAATGCATGTACCAATTCAGGAATATGACAGTTGTTATCCATTCGTTTGATGTGTTTGAGCTTCTGCTTTTGTCTTTGATTAGGGATCTCTGTTTTGAATTTTCCACGGAGATCGGTATTTTTTGTGATTTTACTATTTCTGAATTATTCTTTATAAACATGATTATACTCTCTATCTCACCCTTTACACTAATTTTTTAGTTAGTGCAACAATATCAAAAAATATATAAAAAAACAAGGACAGTTACTCTGGTACATATTTGTTTACCCACCCCAATCTATGTACACACTGAAATCTATTGTTACCGGTTTCACTATGTAAAATATAGCAACATTACGCATCATATACTTTGTATCATTCAATTTACAAAGATATTTTGAAACATCAATTTTGAATACAATCAACTTCTTTCTATAAGTTGACATTTCTAAGCGAGTTTCGCTTTGATATTTTATAACCCTGAAGACCCATTACATGGCAATAATCAGATTTAACGTGATGAAAATGCCCGAGACGATCAAACTTGGCATTTCTTCTAATTATAAAGTACATTTTGACAAAATTAAATCCTTTCTATTCACTCAAGTAATAAAACTGTAAAATGTAGTGATGTAATAAATGTCGACCGTCATAATGAAGGGGTTTCTTAGCGTAAATCGTACAAAAGCAAAAATCCCTCGCTTTATATTGTATGTGTAAAAACATGCAATCTAGTCATTTTATATGATTTTGATTTTAAATAACCGATTAATGGGTTGACATGAATTTTGGAGCTATCTCTTTGCAATTTTACTATAAATAATACTTAAGTAAAAGAACATCGATTTTCTTCTAAATTATGATATTTCTATTTAAATTACTTCGATAGCATCATGCATGTAGTTTTCGGTTATTTCTCATTGAGCAATAATTATGTGTATTTTAAGAGTAGACGTCAGAAAGACAATAACAATAAAACCAAGGAGTAAACAAAGACATTTACAACAACAGTTACAAATAATAAATAAAAAACAATACGAACTCCACTAAAAACCGGGAGTGAAATCAGGTGCTGCGGAAGGGTAAGTAAAGGCAACAGTAGTATACCGCTGTTCAAAACATTTTCTGTACCGTATACGGCACCCGTCGTGTTATTTCTTTGTTCAGTTTGGTAATGATGGAAGATTATTATGACTTAGGAAGAATATCAGATATGATTTCAAAAACACTTTTGTCTTAATGGCCAATCAGCTCATGATGGCGACCTTAATTTGATTGATTCATAGCCCTGTCTTATCAACTTTTGAGAAAGCAGTATTCCTCGTTCAACAAAATCAACGTACTTTGAGCTAGCTATAGAATAACATATCAATTGAGACATATATACTGGTGCCTCTGGGATGTTGCTACACAGATATGGAAAGTTGACTATAGGAAAATTAAAATCATCGCGTTTGTCATAAATTTTGGTATTCAATTTACCATCAGTAGTCATTTCGAGAAAAAAGTCTAAATATGAAGCAGATTTATCTGTGTCGGTAATATCTTTAATTTCAAGTTCACTTTGATATATTAAATCTAATTGATCACTGAATCTATTATCATAAAGAGACGGTACATCATCAATACAATGAAAGGTGGAATTAAAAGACTGGGCTATTTTCTTTTCTCCTTTTTGTACAAGCCCTTGGATAAATGTTGCTTCATAGGGAATACAAATACAAATATGCAGGCAGAGGAGAAGAGCGCAATTGGTACCCATTGGGATTACAATAGTCTGTTGGAAGACCAAACCTCCAAATTCAACAAATATGTTGTCAATTAAAAGGTGCATATAAATGTGACAAAATTGAAATTAGACTAAAAACAACACATACTGAGAACACATATAACCCTAAACAAATATATAGATAACCAGAACACAGAAACAAAAAACAACAAACAATAAATAGTAAAAATGTGTTAGGGATAACTTCAGATTCAGCAATCAGAGCGACACACAAACCTAGGAGAATAAACCCATGTCTTCCGTAAGGGTATTTACTCCTTGCTCAAAACATGTGCTTATTACAAGTCTTTGATACGTTATTGAGTCGAATTTTGCGATCCCATCAATTAATACAAAGAGTATACAATGCTATCAAATCAATATCGTTCTGGCATCTGGATTAAATGCAACATCAAAACAGACGATGTCCTTTAAACACTTAAATAAGTAAAATAAACAACAATATTTGATTAAATAATTCATTGTAAGCAGAAACCTTTTATTTTTAGTTATCATCACAATCACAAACCTTGGAATATCCGATCAACTAGAAGATATGACTTTCAAAAGCTAACGCTATTGGAATCGTTTAAAAGAATTGCCTGGCATCTGACTACCAAGAAAGGAACTACATAAATATAGCGTAATACAATAATTGTAGCTTAATTTGTTGTTTAAGACGCTCCTTATCAATATCATTTTGGTTTTTTTTGTAAACATTTTCTTAACCTTTAATTTGTATGCGTATTCTATGTTAAGCAGATATTTTTGTGTATACCGTGATGTTGAATCAGCCTTGGTGTTTTTCTTGTTTTCTAAATTGTACTTTTCCAATTTTAAGGCACATCTTATTGTTTATTGTTTAATCATGGTAGTCATCGGTGTGTAAAAGGGCACGTGGCGAAGACAGTGTATAATATGATTATTTCACATACTACAGTATATGACGAAAGTTTTAAACTGTTCTCACGTGCAGTGACACTTTTGATTAGAAACTATCAATGTTTTGCCGTCTGAAATTCTAACATGAACTTGAATTTTATGTCTCACCCTCTACCTATACAAATTCCGTATCAAAACATTTAAGATGTAAAATCAGACGTTTCTAGTAAACAAATAAATCAGTAAAGCCTATCCACAAGTGTATTATTTGCGTATAATCATTTATTTATTGAAATCTAGTGATTTCCCTGGATAATCTGACACTTATAATGTCAACAAAGCAATCGACAATGGTTACAACCCACAGATTATAATATAGAAATCGTTATACTAGAAACCATAATTTGAATGATTACAGTTGGAAATGCTACATTACGTACTAACGTAAATACGAAAGTTATGCAATTAAAATTAAGATTTACTTTCCAAAAGGTACAATACTTGTAGGCGATTCTAAACAGAATCGAAATGACTATTAATATGCATTTGTCCGTTTAAATGGTTTTACACTAGTAATTTTGGGGCCATCTATAGCTTGTTGTTTGGTGTGAGCCAAAGCTTCGTGTTGAAGGCCGTACATTGACCTATAATGGTTTACTTTTATAAATTGTTATTTGGATGGAGAGTTGTCTCATTGGCACTCATACCACATCTTTCTATATCTGTAGATATATTACATTAAAAATATATAGATAAAGTTGTATCAACCATGTATCAACAACAAAAAAATAACAAAAATACTTGAATCTGAGTAAAAACATTAAAATTGTCACGTTTATTATTATCAATTTGATATTCTAAGCTACTGCTTAAAACAGCCCCAAAAAACTAACCAAAGGTAGCATGAATACAGATTTCAGTAAACAGCTTTTATTTTAAGCTAATGTTGACAAAAATGAACTTAACTGAGAGCTTATCTCAAATTGGTATTTCAATATTCCACTTTTAAAATTCATTGCATGACAAAATGACAATATTTAAGTCATTGTTTCATCTAAAAGTGTCTGTAAGGGAGTCTATCTATATAACATAGTATTGTATAATCATACTTGATGATCCTAACTAATCCCGTATGAGCCGAAGTTATGAATTTGATTTTGCCATCTGATAAGGACTTCCCGGTTTAAATTCCTTGGAGATCGCTATGTCTTTTTTTTTTTTTCATTACGTTTATATTTGTACTTGTTATAACAAAATTTAATACCTTTATTTATTCATTTTCAGAGAAATTACAACTAGCAGTAATTTTTCTTTTATTTACCATAAAATTCTTAAATATTAGAGTAAATAGGGATTGTAAGTATGTGGATTGTCTATACAATTTCTTTATTTGTACCAAAAGTAAAATCACAAAAATACTGAACTCAGAGGAAAATCCAATCGGCAAGTCCATAATCACATTGCAAATCAAACGACAAAACACATTTTAACAACGAATGGATAAGAACTGTCAAATTTTTGACTTGGTACAGGCATTTTCAAATGTAGAAAATGGTGGTTTAAACCTGGTTGTATAGCGTTAAACCTCTCAATTTGTCGATAGTCTCATAAAATATCGTTATATAGATATAGGAAGATGTGGTGTGAGTGTCAATGAGACAACTCTTCATACAAATAACAATTTAAAAAGTAAACCATTATAGGTTAAAGTACGGCCTTCAACACGGAGCCTTGGCTTGAATTTACAAAGATGAGTGAACTAAAATTTCTTTATTTGAAGCATTGTAACAACAAAGGAAACATAATACTTAAGTTTTTTTGCTATCAAAAACCTTGCTTCCATCGGACATTACACATTCCAGTTGTTTTATAGATTCGTCAGTATGTTGTTTTAAGAAGAAATAAATGATCTACCATGAAGGGTATTAATACGAGATATGACATAAAGTGTGTTCAGAAATAAACAGATATCCAAACTCACTTGTATGAGTTGCGTAGTCTTTAGTTTTCTATGTTGTGTCTTCTGTACTGTTATTTGTCTGTTTGTCTTTTTATTTTTAGCCATTTGGCTGTCAGTTTATTTTCTATATATGAGTTTGACTCTCCCTCTGGTATCATGAGTCACTCTTTTGTATGACAGTCGCATTGAATATCATTATATTGACAATGATCGGCTTGCAAAACAAAAAGAGAAAATAGGTCAAATGTCAAAAATATAGGATGCGGACGATAAAAGTGACTAAGCACGAGGTGGTTTTTTTTTTATTTTATAGGTTGTTGTAGATTATTTTATTATACAATAAACACTAGCACGCCATGAACCAAGAAAAAAGTCAGTATGTTTAAATCATTTTCACGAACATGTTTGTCATACAGGTTGTGGATTTCCTATAAAATGTATGACTTAACTTAACACAAAATCCCAACTTTCTTGCTTAGAATATGTTAAGACATTCTACCTATTCCAACAGGTGCGTTTTATCAACGTTGACTATGATATACTCTTAACGATAGCATTGGTATAGTTCACGACTTTGGATATACTTTGTATCGGTATGTTATTAGGTTTTAATACATAAACAGACCGATTATGATATTGATCATTATTGATTTCATTGAGAAAATGTTAAGAAAAAAGGCGGCAAAAGTTATCAGTCAACCTGATATATGGTTGATTATTGATTTAAGCTGTTAAGATACATCAAATAAATATGATATAGATGTCAATAAGTCAGAAAAATGTCAGTACAATTTACTTTAATTTAAGTCAATATACATTGAACAACATTCATTTGATTCAAGTCAATGTTTATGGAAACTTTAAAAACACGTTTTTGTCTAACTTGAAATGTTTAGACCCTGGTTTTTTGAAGGGGATCCAATATGAGTCGGATTTTTTCTAGCTTACCCCACGTTCTGTAAAGAAAAGTAGGGCTTCAATTAACAAGTGTTTTTTTCTGATCTTTCATTTTTATTAGAATACGTGTACGATTAGGTAGTCGTTGATTCATATCCAGTTAATAGGTTCCCAGATATTAGTATATTGTTTACCTGTGCGAATAAAACTGACTTAATGTCTGTGTCATTTATCTCTTGTAGAGATTTGTCTCTTTGACATCCATTACGCATCTTCTTTTCATATCTAATGGTCTGCACGAAACTCAATCCGACTGCTCATCATCAGTGAGAAAGGGACTTGGACTTACTAATGTGATATATGTGTTTATAACTTTTAAAATATTGTGCCATATGAAAAAGATACTTCAATACATTGATTAATTTATCCTATGTTTTTCTAGGTTTTTTAATTTGCGTACAGTTAACAAAAAGATTCATACAAATTTGAATCAATGGTATTTTGCCAGAATTTAAAGATCAAAATTATGATTTTAAATTTGAAATAACAGGAGTTTACCGCGGAAGTATTATTTATACGGTCCGGGAGATTAAAAACAAGAAAAATATATCCTCAGAAGTTATTGGATATTTGGTAAGTAATGACCAAACGAATCTCGAAAGACGAAAACCATATTTGTTTAGTTAAACTAATACTATGTTCAAACTGGACAACGGCAGTTCACCGACATCCATTTATTTGTTATTTGAATGAATATATGATCAAGTATCTGTTAAATGTACAGCAATATTTAAAATAATGACTTTATTTGATAAACGGGAACGGACAGTATCCATAATAAAATAAGATATATTTAATTATTCCCCGCTCGATCATATGGAGTCGACGATAATTCAATTGAAATAGTGTCGTTATTAATCTCTTGTTTTATTTAGTAACTAGGCAATAATTTGATATGCTGTAGATTCTTCTACATCGTGTCAATAAGTTCGTATAGATTGATAGAAATAAATTGATAGCTTATTTTTCAAGAGTTTAGAACTTATAAACGGCCATCCGTTTGTTTGTTGAACCTGACAGTATCCAGCATTAGAAAATGGTGTTCCGCTTTTTTTAAAATATTTATTTTGATTAAATTCCAAAAGATTAAGAAATTAATGGACAATAAGGACGATTATGTGCTTCCTTCATTATGCATTCTTCATATAAAATATTAAATTGATAATTAAAAAGCGTTAGATGGCGTATTCAAAGTTCCCGTGAGACAAAGTTTCGTACAAACTTCATTATATTTTCATAATTACAAAATAAAGTATCAGCCACAATTTTAATAAAAAAAAATTATCTTCTTTTTAATCACCGACAAACATAACTCAGGAAGAATATTCAACTTCGTACTTTATTTTGCGCTTTTTTCGCGTCTGTCGCAAAATATAAAATTTCAATCCTGGTATCTATGATGAGTTATTTTTAAATCGTGTAACGTCTCATACATTCACATGTCTGGTACATTTGAGCATTCTCATATTTTCATCCAGTACTAAGCAATTTAGAGGAAATCATACTCAGTGATGAGGTACAATAAGAGGGAATCTTTTCATTGTCGGCGTCCTTGTTCACCATTTAAATTGAATTCTTACTTGCATATGCATTTTTTATTTCTGTTGTGTTTGTATTTGGTCAATGAGGTTTAAACTTTAGTTTCAGCTTTTACATTCAAAGTTAATTAGCTAGTGTATTTTACCACACATAAAATGACTCGATGTTTAGACTTTAACCTTATTTGGTCAACACGATGCATAAGTTACCTATGACAATACAAATAATCTTGTCGAAGAAAATAAAACTAAGACTATAGAAAAATTAAACGATGATCATAAAAGCCCAACAGTAGACAACACGCTAAAAGTTGAATATTTAAATAATGAGGTGTTAATTTTATTTTGGGTAAACAAAGAACAATTAACTATTTTCATATCACTTTGGATTTGTTCTAAACAACAAATCATATGTTTTTGATTTTGGTTTTGTATTGATATTCTATTTAAGCCTATTCAAATCAATATTTTATGTAAACATTAGGTGTTGCTATAAGTGCATTAATCTTACGTGAATATGTGCTAACAAATGTTTTTAGGTGGCCATTTTAATCATATAAAGTATGAAGAGCCTTTTTGGTGACTTTTCAAGTAGTGAAACCAAAGTTTGTTGTATGATGGGATTTAAAACAATTGTAAAGTCCGATAAGTAGGATCTGCTTTCCCTTCCAGAGCACCTGAGATCACCCATAGTTTTTGGTGTGGTTCGTGTTGCTTATTCTTTAGTTTTCTATGTTGTGTCATGTGTTCTATTGTTTGTCTGTTTGTCTTTTTTTAATTTTTAGCCAGGCGTTGTCAGTTTATTTCGATTTATGAGTTTGACGGTCCCTCTGTTATCTTTTCGACTCTCTTTTAGGTCACATGATGTTAGCTGGGTAATATTGCTTACGTACTTTTAAAATATTATATAAAGGAAAACGAACAACACATGGACCAATACCGCCTCTGGACCTGCATTAGTGTATGTGATTAATAGACGTAGCATGTATATTGACGTATAATTGACCATTTATTTTATCAAAGATTCCAACAAATATATTTTCCTTGTACAATGAGTGTTGTTCAAAATATCATCAAACAGGAAGTGACTACATGGTAGATGTATACATATATTTTTCGTTACAATAAAAACTGCCGACAAACAAAAACTTCTCTGTACAAACAAGGGAAGTTTGACGACTGTTTTCCGTTGAGAATTAATGATGTAAAATTTTGAATCTATTACAAATAAGAAAAGCCTAGAAGGTTTAATCTTTATAACATGATGGATGTGGATGAAACATTCTAAATCCTTCTCTTCTATATCAGCCTAGAAAATGTTTACGAACATTTTTCAAGTGCAATCAGTTTTGTAAAATTTCGAACGATCAACAAACAGTAAGTGGCTGAACGGCCGCAGATCAAAATACACCAACAAAAAAAAAGGAAATCTCATAGATTATCTTAGCCGTATTTGGCAGCACTTTTAGGAATTTTGGATCTCAATGCTCTTCAACTTCGTACTTTATTTGGCTTTTTTTTTTTTTTTTTTTTTTTTTGGATTCGAGCGTCACTGATGAGTCTTTTGTAGACGAAACGCGCGTCTGGCGTATACATAAAATTTAGTCCTCGTATCTATGATGATTTTACTCACTGAATGGTTTTAATACTTGGTAATCATTAAACTATTCATTCTGCTGGATTAAAGTTATATCACAAACAAAATCCATGTGAGCACACCAAATAAGTAAGTAAAAATAGTTGCTGTCTATTATTATCATAATTATATAAACACAATACTGTTTTCAGTTCTTTTTTTGATTTGTAACTATGATCACGTTCCCATAGTAAACAGCTTATTCGAGTTCGTTATATATGATGGAGCGTTTATAAGAAAAAACCTGTCCCAAATCTGGAATATGGCAATTATTACCCATTCGGTTAATACGATTGATCTTTTGCTTTTATCCGTTTCGAATTGTCCATGAAGTTTGATATTTTTGTCATTTTACTTTTGATATCGCTTCGATCAGACTTTGAAAATAGGGAGCGTGTAGATTTCTCTTTGGTAAATATGACACTTTACTGAGTTATACACGATCATTCCGTTGAAATGCATTATATCTAGATATTATAAAATGATATATCACTAGCCTTGATGTTTAAAAATCATAAAACAAATATTGCTGGTGGTCTATATGAAAGACGCAGTATTGACATCAATGAGAAATGCGTTTAGGCACGAGTTTGAGATTTTTTAGTTTCTACTATGATTCTGAAGTCTCTAGAAACAGCTGCAGACTTTTGTCAAGTACGACTTATAGTTATCAAAGGTACCAGGATTATAATTTAATACGCCAGACGCGCGTTTCGTCTACATAAGACTCATCAGTGACGCTCAGATCGAAATAGTTTAAAAGTTAAACAAGTTTTAAGTTGAAATATATAATCAATAATGTTAATGTTCTTAGAACCAAGTTAGGCTTTCTAGGTTTTTTTTTTTTATCTTTGTTTAATTGGAAATTAGTGTTTGACTTAGAAGTGGTCTATTATAGACTTCCATTGATGGGGAATCCTTTTATCCGTTTTATGTATCACCAGATTAATACATAAACAATCGGATATAAGGTAGTTGTCGTTTGACGATGATGTTCATAAATGTTTCCCGTTTCGCGTTGTTTTCATTTATATTAGACCGGTGGTTTTCCCGTTGAAATGTATTTTTGATAGTAATCTTTAGGCCTCTAAAGGTTAATGTTCGGTAAAAGCAAAGTCTCTGTTTTGTCGACCTATAATGGTTGATGATGTTCATAAATGTTTCCCGTTTCGCGTTGTTTTCATTTATATTAGACCGGTGGTTTTCCCGTTGAAATGTATTTTTGATAGTAATCTTTAGGCCTCTAAAGGTTAATGTTCGGTAAAAGCAAAGTCTCTGTTCTGTCGACCTATAATGGTTTACTTTTACAATTATGACTTGGATGGAGAGTTATCTCATTGGCACTCATATCACATCTTCTTCTATCTAACTAAAGGACTTTATCATATATATTTGTAAGATACAACACTGATGGTTGCTTTCATATTTGCTGTAATCACACATGAAGTTTGATATTAAAGAGTTGTTTTCCGTTCATTTAATGTGTTTTGTTATTTGATATTGCCATTTGATTAGGAACTTGTCGTTTAAAATTTTCCTTGGAGTTCAGTATTTTTGTTATTTTACTTTTCCCTCGCGTGTACTGTAAATAAACTCATTATAGATACCAGGATTAAATTCAGTATACATGCCAGACGCGCGTTTGGTCTACAATAGACTCATCAGTGACGCTCGAATCCAAAAAAGTTTAAAAGGCCAAATAAAGTACGAAGTTGACGAGCATTGAGAACAAAAATTCCTAAACGTTTTGCCAAATACACCTAAGGTAATATATGCCTGAGGTAGAAAAGCCGTAGTATTTCAACAAATTCCAAAATTAAATACGTAAGTAAGTGAGTGCTTTATAAATACTTAGATTATATGATTATACATTGATTCACTGCTTTAAAAAATACCAATGAAGGTTCAATGATTGAATCGTAATGAACAGACACTCACAGTAAGAATAAACAAGTTTTGATTTTATTTTTAAGATGTTTTCTTGCAACCGTCATCAATAGAGCACCGGTCAATCATGATGGGCAACACAAACTCGTACAGTTATTGTACAACTGACATTGGGAAATACTTTCGTTTTGTATTTCAGGGCAGACAACAAAAGCTCGTTCATTTCAGTCGTGTAACCTTACATGATAGATTTTTTTTATGTTCAACAATATTCCTTTGCACGTTTTGCACTCTTACATAAGACTTATAAAAAGTAAAATCACAAAAATACTGAACTCCGAAGAAAATTCAATCGTAAATTACTGGATTAAATGGCAAAATCAAATAACAAAAAAAACCACATCAAACGAATGGACAACAACTGTCATTTTCCTGACTTGGTACAGGCATTTTCAAAGGAAGAAAATGTTGGATTGAACCTGGTTTTATAGAGCTAAACCTCTCAATGATATGATTATTATATATTTAGTATTTAAGAAGGATGGTGACACATGTACAGTATCATTTACAAAAGATAAAAATTCGCTGCGGGATTCATTTTTGTTCATGTTTGCCTCTTAAAACCTGTTGGAAATTACGGTTTGCTATTTCTTTTGTCTTTGAATTACTGTCTCGTTGAAATTTAATTTTGACATTTTTGTATTTCTTCAAAATTTTAGAAATAGCAGTTTAAAGTGTTTTACTATGTTATATTGTAAATTTATTTAGCTACAATCGATTGAGCATGACATAAATGTTTATAGTCAGTCCATATGTTCATTACAATTTTTAAACAATAAATAAGTTATAAGTTACGATACTAGCAGCTAAACATGTACTTTAGACTAATCACCACACAATGGGAGGTTTTCACATTATATTCATTTTATTGTTCATAAACTCTATAAATCTATACAATAATTTGACTTTTAGAAGTACATTGTAATGCAATTTTAATAGCACAATAAAGTAGCTCCCACACGTAGACAATTGCAATTAAAAGAGTTTATTTATTTTAATATAGCGTTTGACATTTCCATATAAACAATTAATGCTGTTTTTGAAAAACCGAAAACAACATTATTGTAAATCTTAAGCCGTGAGGTTGAATAAAATATCACCAACTCTGTGACGTGTTTGGGGTGTGCACTACAGAAATATTCGATTAACGGTATTGGTAGCTATAAACTGACCTTCTAATACTCAAAGAACGTGTTCCAGATTTTCTCTGTAAAGATCAATATAAAACTTACATATTTGTGTACAGTTTAAGTCTGCGATATCATATTGTAGTCGATTTTGTATAAGACCATGTATATCTATTTTCTCTTTACAATAGCAGCCGAAATTACGATAAACGTCTGATCATATGTATAGTCAAGGGCAAAGAAAGATAACACTTATTCATATTTTGATTTTTGTAAAGCCTCATACTGTGTTAATGTTAAATAGTACATGTATGCATATCTAAATTCAATATCTATGTTCAAAGAAGATTCACTAAAGCCGATAAATATGTGCTGATAAGATGCATGTTTTGGCGTTAAAGTTGACCATTATAGATATGTTTCACGACGTCCTGTTTGGACAACTTGTTTAGGGTAACATATGTAATCACACCAACTATGCTCGACAAACCACAGATTGTTATCTCTACTTGCTTAGTATAATTTTTACAGAGCATAAAGGTGTAGAAAGATAAACAAAGATGATTATGTTCTTTTCAGGTTGTCTTCAAGACAGGAGGCTTATGATAATAAATGTTTATTATTCATAAACTCTATAAA
Source organism: Mytilus edulis (assembly GCF_963676685.1). Taxonomy (NCBI): domain Eukaryota; kingdom Metazoa; phylum Mollusca; class Bivalvia; order Mytilida; family Mytilidae; genus Mytilus; species Mytilus edulis. Next base: position 73,366,161 of record NC_092356.1, on the reverse strand, counting down.
TCTATAGATTTACACTCCTGGGTCGATGCCACTGGTGTTGGACGTTTCGTCCACGATGGAATCACCACCCCAGTTGTCAACACTTTGGTGTTGATATGCAGATCAATTGCATTGTCATTTTGTTATAATTACTGTTTGCAAACGTATGAATTATTCGTAATACTAAGATTTCCTTATACCAGGCATATTTTAACTTTATAGTCGTATTCGTCACAATTTGTTTAATTTTGAATCTTCAATTCACCTCAGCTTTGTACTTGTTTGCCTTTCTAATTATTTTGATCTGAGCGTCATTGATGAGTCTTTTGTAGACGAAACGCGTGTCTGGCGAATCAAATTATAAGCCTGGTATCTATTGATAACTATTTTCACGCTACAAGCGCTTTAACCTACATAAGTCATATCAGTAACACTCGAATCAAAACAGCTTGAGGCCGAATCAAATTAGAAGTCGCAGAACATTCAACACCATAGATTATATAGATGAAAAGTACACAGACAAAGTCAAAATCGATACGAGCAATATTCGGGCACTGTGTAGAACCATTGGAACAATTGATGGTCAGTGATTGATGTATAGGCCTTATAATAGGATTGTCATTGTTTCTGTAATATTGAGAGAAAAGACATGTTGAGGCAGTACCCTAATTGTGTGTTTGATTATCATTTTAGCCATAGATATATTATCTCATATTCTTTAATTATCAATATTATTACATCGTTTCGTTCGTTTCGTAAATACATAAGTTTAATCTGTTCGTCCATGTGCATGTGCTGACATGAATTATCATCCATATGGTTATAATTATAAATTAACTGTTAACAAATTTTGGTCCTCATTGCTCTTCAACTTCGTACTTGTTACATACACAAACTGAGCCTTATCAATTAAAAAAAAGGGATAGACTCAGAAGCTATTGACAAACACCAAATCGCTGCCCTATTAGATTCATCAACGATGTTGCTTATGATAAGTAAAATCCCGGTAAAAGTCGAATTGGCTAAATTAATTAATGTAGTAAGCATGAAATAAACTGTAGCTACAACAAATGGAATGTTTTAATGGTAAACTTATATGGTAAAACAAGTTGAATTAGCATATATATATATAGATTCCACCACTGCATCGATGTGTTTTCATGCCGTCACAATAGGACATTCAGAGAAAAACAAGAAAAGTCGACGTCACAATTGGATTTTAACCAATGAAGAACTGAGATCAAACGAATCATACGTTGATCATTTTTTTTTTACAATGGGTGCAGAAAGGAATAAATTGACGAAGAATTAGAGAAATATATATATAACGTTCACTTTCATAGATATATATAACTATTGATATATAGTATGCTAGTATTTGAAATGTTCTACATATAACAATGCATGTAATGTTTCTATCGTTTGTTGATATTCAATTTGATTCCGTTCTTGGCTCGAATTATTGCTCCTTGTTCCAGTTCGACAGGGATCTGAAAGGTATAGTAGAATATGCAAGGTACTAGTATATAAAAAGAATGCAAGTTATGTTTTGTTTAAGATAAGAACTTAAACCTGACATATAATATAATTACACATTGAAGAATATCGTATCTTTAAATAAAGTAAACTAAATCACAACATGTTCAGTTACCATGTATACCATGTAGTTCAATAGCAGGATCCACCGCAGCAGCGAAAAGCATGAAAAAGTAGTCGATGTAATGTACTCGCCTATAGCAATACTTGTTGTTACTAGACAGATTTCAGGACCATTAACAGGCCGTTGCAATTCATCATTATTGCGGTTTGATCAAAATTTAACTGGTTCTCAATCATATTAGTAGGTAAATATGTACCGGTTCTAAATCTGGAGCTGTATAACAGACTCTCACATTTTGTTTTTTTAAGGTAAGTTTTATTGCAGTTGTTCTCAAATAGTTCTGTTGTAAGTATGTTGCATTGTCGTTTGTTTTTGTTGCATTTACGTTTTTATATTGTTTCGTTCTTAACCTCTTGTAGTTGATGTGTTTCCCTCGGTTTTAGTTTTAAACCCGGTTTTTATTTCTTCCTTCAATCAATTTATGACCTTTTAACAGCGGTATACTACTGTTGGCTTAATTTATCTTACCTCTGTTTCACTACAGGGTGAGAAAGTAAACCTCTGTAACATAAACACAAGCGCCATTTTAGCTTCCATCAATGCCAATCTCATTCCAATACATATTCTTGGACCTACACCAAATGGAACAAATGTATACTCTGGTCTTTTGGCTTTGTTCTCGTCAGTAAACCTACAATAAGTATAAAAAGAAGATGTGGTATGATTGCCAATGACACAATTCTCCACAATAGACCAAAATGACACAGAAATTAACAACTATAGGTTATCGTACGGTCTGCAACAATTAGCAAAGCCCATACCGCATAGTCAGCTTTAAAAGGCCCCGAAATTACAAGGTAATAATTGTATGGTTCATGTCAGTTTACCACTAATACACTGAAATCAAATTACAATCTCGTACCATCAAAGTTACTATTATGATCTACTTTATCATGTTTCACAAAGCAATATTGTTTTAAATTTAAATTCAAAATATGTATGTAAAGTTCCACCTATGGAATTTGTAGTCGAGGTTTTTAAATGTGCATAGGTAAATCAAATACACTTTTAATATCAAGGATCTCTATGGTATATATATCCATATAACTCGTCTAAACATCAACCCAACAATGTTAGATCTGTAAATTTGCTTTCGCAAATTTTTGGTTCTTCCCTCGCCGGGATTCGAACCCATGCTACTGTGATATCGTGACACCAAATCGCCTGCACTGCATATATATATGTACACTAACATAGCTTACCTATCCGGATCAAATCTTTGAGGGTCCGGCCAGTATTTTGGATTTCTATGTAAGGCATAAACAGGCACACCAACATTTACATCTTTAGGAATATGAACACCGCAGACTGTCATATCCTCTCGTGCAGCTCGGTGAAATCTATTTAATTTTAAAATAAAACACAAGTGTGTAGTTTAATTAAAATTTAAACAATACATTTTCCGAAATGATCATACTGACGATTTTGCCTGACTACACAAGAAATGATGTTAGATATATACACCTTGGGAAAAAACATACACTCTCAGTGGAATTGACAATTTGGTTGTAAAAAATCAATTTACAAAACAATAAACTCATCATAAATACCAGAATAACAAAAATATATAACTTTGTACGATGGTTACATGTATAATTTGGTAAGCAGACGTTCGTTTCATTTTCCAAAAGTAAGTCGTGACGCTTATATCAAAACTGTCAACCAAATTTGAAGTTTCAGAGTGTTTGAAATCAAACATTCAAAAATGTGTGTTCCAAATTTATTAAAAATTGTTAAAGTCTCATAAACCTAAAAAGGAACAAAGACTACATATAATTACGTCGACAATGAAAGCTTCTCTAGATATATCCATTTATAAACTGGTAGTCAAATGTGATAGCGTCAAAATGTTACAATCAAAAATTGTGACCACAAACGGTAAAATTCCAAATGTAAAAGACTATTCTTGTATATTTAGATCTAGGGCTCTGTAAAAATGTAAATACATGTAGTAATTTGTGACAATCATTAGCGTGATTCGTAATGGTGACTGTAAAAATTGTGTAGTGTCGATTCATTTGTTAAGTGTGTAATGAGCACAAACATAATTACCATCTATTTCTTGGGAGTCGAAAAAAGATCGGAACTTAGAATTCTTTAACATTGTACGATTATTTTATTAACAGACGAGACTGCACACGCTAAAAAGGCATGTCCGCTTTGCGAATAATGATAATAATCTATGTTTAACAATTTGAACACAAATACCCCAAAGTATTTCACTTTATCAATGATCCATGAAAATTAGTTCAGCTAAACGACAGACATGTACACCTTACAATCATTATACATGTTATATTGATATATCAAATATAAGTGACCTATTATATTTAGTATATTCGAAATATTACTTTTCGCATATGAAACTTTTTATACAGGAACACCGTGTAAAAATTAAAAAACAATTATAGTATTATAAGTCAATATCTATCAAAGGCTTATCATACAAGTTAGAGGTTTAGCTAGCTATAACACCAGGTTTACCCAACCGTTTTCGACTTAAGAAAATGCCTGTGCCGAATATGACAGTTGTCATCTATTTATTTAATGTGTTTGAGCTTTTGCTATTTGATTACGGACTTTCAGTTTTAATTTTTCTCGGAATTCGGTATTTTTGTGATTTTACATCTTTATTTTACCTTGATGCTGCACCGTAGAGGCGAAGTACCTCATTAAAAAATCTATCTAAATATTCTAATTTGACAAGGTCTTCCATCTGTGGTGTGCCCTAGAATATAATTATAGCTGTTATGACAAGAGACTGAAATATAATTATAGCTGTTATGACAAGAGACTGAAACATAATTATAGGTGTTATGACTAGTGATTGAAATATAATTATTGGTGATATGACTAGCGATTTGTTAGTGTCTGTATCAATAACATCGAAGTTCTAAAGTTGTTCATTCATATCGGTCTAATATCTACTTATTTTTGCTATATACTGACTACTGTGCATGTTTGACCAATGGTGTTCCTGCTTTAACCACAACATTTAATAACATTGTTATAAACAAATTAAAAATGCTAAAAAGTATTTGAAAATGTTCGTTTCTATGTGTGTTGTATTTTAGTGTTAAGTTTTGTTGTATCGTTGTTCTCTTCTTATATTTGATGTGTTTCCCTCAGTTTCAGTTTATAACCCGGATTTTTTTTTTTCTCAATCGATTTATGAATTTCGAACAGCGGTATACTACTGTTGCCATTATTTAAATACGATCAACGTTCACGACTACTTACACCTTGTAGAACATTTTCTATTTCGTCAATACATTTGCCTTGCACGTCTTGGTTAGTGGCTAGGCAATAACACGCAAAGGACAAGGTATTAGCTGTTGTGTCGTAACCAGCAATGAAAAACGTCACAGCATTTTCTTTTAATTCTATATTGTTCAATCCTGTATAAAAAATGTAAATACATCTGATGAATTTAAATCGCAGCAAATGAAACAATTTCCGCACATTTGTAAGTTTTTAATGGTTTTAAACAGAATGTTTTCCTACAATCATGACATTGATTGCTGTAAAGGAAAATGATCGTTCAGTTAATGAATTTCAAGTGACGAGATATGTAAAGACGGAATAAAGAGATTTCACATTGACTAAAATCACTACAGAGGTGTTCTAAATACCCACAGAATGCATCGTGGAGATACTCCTTCTGGCTATTGTGTACATTACTTTAAGAGGTATGACAAAACTGCAAGTACTGTAGCTCTATTTTTAAACTCTTTAAATTACTTTAAGAGGTATGATAAAACTGTAAGTACTGTACCTCTATTCTTAAACTCTTTACATCACTTAAGTATGATACAACTGCACGTACTATACCTCTATTTTTTAAACTCTTACCATTACTTCAAGAGGTATGATAAAACTGCAAGTACTTTACCTCTATTTTTAAACTCTTGAACATCTCCCTTGGTAAAGTAATCTGATTGTGTACCATCATGGCGAGCGTTTAACATCAGTTGTAGAAAATCGTTGTAAACCTTACGAAATATATAGTAATACAACATGATGCTAGGAATATACAGAACATTGTCAAATTGGTATTATCAACTTAAGTAAAGCTCGAAATGTTAATTATGTTTCAATGTAGTAAGTATTTCTGTTATGTATATAAACAAGAGTACACACGCTGAAATGTCTCGCCTTTCTTATTGACTATTGATATATATTATGTTTGAACTCCTAAATATAAAGGTTTATTAGATATATCACATAAACTAAACATGATCCAAGAAAGTGACGTCAAGGTCAGATAAACCAAAATTGAAAATACATGTACACCATCAATTCATACACCAAATATGTTTCAAATATTCGTTACCTGTTGCACATAGTATAGATCTAAGAAACAAAATTAACCTAGGAAAACTTTCAATTAATTAATGAACCATGAAACTAACGTCAAGGTTTGATAAACCCTGGAAGACAGACATTTACACCATAGAATTATTCCATGCATCAAATATAGTTTAAATGTTAATTATTATGTAAGAAAAACCGACCAAACAAGAATGTGTCCACAGTACACGGATGCCCCATCCGTTCACACATTTTCTATGTTAAGTTGACCGTGAAAATTGGGGGAAATATCTAATTTGGCATTAAAATAGAAAGATTATATCATAGGAAACATGTCTACTAAGTTTCAAGTTTTTTGGACTTCATCAAAAAGTACCTCGACCAAAAACTATAACCTGAAGCGGGACGAACGGACGGACTGAAGAATGAACGAATGAACGGATGGATGTTTTGTAAATGAAGTCTGTATAGTGTGAACATGCACGAGCGTTAACGTTTTAACTGAGACATGAATATATCATAAGATGAAAGAAAGGGTATGCTACTTTTGAGAAATGGGTAGTTGAAATCATCATCTTTGTCATATATTCTAGTTTGAAGTCCTCGATCTGTGTCAATTTTGAGGAAAAAATACAAGTATGACGCAAACCTTGTACTTGTTTGTAACATCCTTAGTACCATATTCACTGATATATTTGAGATGTATATAAAATATAATTATAAGAGTAAAATATACACACTTCTTGTCCTTTTTTTCTTAATTCAATTGCAGAATCTACAACAGTTTTGAAGAAATCATTAACTGCTTTCGACGACAATTGCACTGATACCAAGTTTTTCAAAAACGGAAATAACACTGAAATGGACAAAATATGACAGGCAAACATGATTACTAAAATAAAGTGTCTTATTCAAAGAAAATATTTCTGTGGTTTTGGATGAATAAGAATATAATACAAGACAATTATTTGTTATACCTGTTTTCATTTAAGATAAAGCATATGTCTAATATTCGTGGTGTTAATATATTCCTATGTTCTTTACTGTTGGTATGTTCTTTACTGTTGGTATGTTCTTCACTCATGAATGGAGGAACATACAATACTACTGAACAACTTATCAAACAATACGAGCTAAATATTTGGGCATGATTATATTTAAAAACACAGCTTGGTTTGTTGTATAACATATTTTTCTATGTAATTAAGATGTCTTGATTAACATCTGGTTGGTTAATGTTTACTTCGGTATTAAAAAAGTAAAGAATCATGAATGTTAGGAGAATACAGTTTTCCATGCAATCTATACGCATAATGCTATGTTCAGTGTGCAGAAAAAAACTTGCATCGAGAATACTAGCGACTACAAATTTGAGAAGTCAAATACATGAATTTAGGATGAATCTAATCCGAAAGGCAAAAAAAATCAATAGTTACTTCTTTTGGAGGGAGATAAAAATTATTGTACTACTAAATGTTTTCGGTCAGTTAAGTTGTATATTTATGATGTATGTTTACACAATTTTAGCTGCTGGGTCACACTTTTATCACGTTAACCAACTATATCTGTTTATGTTGCAAACACAACTTTATCAGTATAACAGAGCCAAACACAGCTATCATATGATGGGATCAACATGATAAATTATTAGTAAAACCAGGTTTTACCCACAAAGTCTGGAACATAATAGATATTTGTCAGTCGTCCATTATTGGTTCAAAGTTTGGCTTCGTCCAATTTATTGAACTTCACTTTTTAAAATCTTCCTTAGAGTTTTGTATTATCAGTTACATAGTGTGCTAGTGACCTAATACGGTATGTATGGGGTCAGTATATTTAATATGGGGTGAGAGCGAAGCTCAAATCCCCATATGGAATTTACTGACCCCATATATACCGTATTAGGTCACTAGCACACTATGTAACGAATTTATCTTACCGACTATCTTAACGTGTGAAATTTAGACTAGTGACCTATCAAAATAAGCAAATCTTCAATACTGTTAGCATTAAGAAACTACTTTTAATGATCCTTCAAAAACAGATACCAACACTAACAACTTGTTAGGTTTAAATGTGTTTTATGAATTTATATTAATCTTAATCATCAATTTCTTCGTCTGTTGAAACCATTACGTTTTTTCTCAGTACCCCGTTTTGTATTTATAAAGGAACGTAACACCACTACTAACCGTGTATGAAATAATCCTGGCCTCCCTACTACCTTATATGGAATATAAAGGGACGTAACACCACTACTAACCGTGTATGAGATAAGCCCCGCCTCCTTACTAGCCTAATATGAAATTTACACGGTCTCCTCGAGGGCGCTTTTAACCAATCACATTCCTAGAAATGTAAAAGAGGTAAGATAATGTTTTATACCTTTTATTAAAATGATATATTGTATGTGAAAACTTACTAATAAGAAGAAATTTAAGTTTAAATATCTCTCCAAGAGCTGCCTCTTTTGCGTACTTTACGAATTGATTGCTTGGATCTTTCTGTGAATTGACTTCTATACCAAATGCAGTACTAGCGATTACATCCATAGTATAAGCTTCACATACTCTAAAGTAAACAATATATGAACATGAGAAATCAAACTTTGAATTGGTTTACATTGTCATTTCGGAGCCTTTTATAGCTGACTATGCGGTATGGGCTAGGCTCATTGTTAAAGACCGTACGGTGACCTATAGTTGTTAATTTCTGTATCATGTTGGTCTCTTGTAGAGATTTGTCTTATTGGCAATCATACCATATCTTCTTTTTTATATCTATTTGACGAAATCAATATTTTCCATTCCTCAGATTAGTGAATTTCAGATCAGGTCCTATACCTTTATTCGTATATATATATATGTATATATACAACTCGAAAAACATCAACCCAACAATGTAAGATCTGGTGGTTCTTCCCTCGCCGGGATTCGAACCCATGCTACTGTGATATCGTGACACCAAATCGCCTGCACTGCAGCCGTCCCGCTAGACCACACGACCACCTGGGCTCTATATATATATATATACAACTCGTCTAAACATCAACCCAACAATGTTAGATCTGTAAATTTACATTCGCAAATTTTTTGTTCTTCCCTCACCGGGATTCGAACCCATGCTACTGAGATATCGTGAAACCAAATCGCCGGCACTGTATTCGGTGCGCTAGACCACACGACCACCTTGGCTTCACAAAAATAAAGCTTTCGGTGTCCAGGTGTTACCTTTCTTCGTCAGTTTTAATCTAGCGTCGTACATGTAATATAGTACATGACATATAAGGCATGGAGATGTTATTGTTACAGATAAGCTCAATTATCTATAGTTACTGTAAAGGATCCTACAAATTAATGCAAGATACAGTCACAGAAAATAATTATATTTATAAGTACGTCTGAGTCAGTGACAACTCTACAACAGATTTATCCATCGGATCGGTGATACATGACTGTGTACATTATGTATATACAACTCATCTAAACATCAACCCAACAATGTTAGATCTGTAAATTTGCTTTCGCAAATTATTTGTTCTTCCCTCGCCAGGATTCGAACCCATGCTACTGAGATATCGTGACACCAAATCGCCTGCACTGTATCCGGTGCGCTAGACCACTATATATATATATATTTATGCTGGACACAATCATAACTTTTCTTTTGTTTTGTTTATTAGACTGTTCATGTTTTCAATAGAAGACCTTCTAAATTTCACATGCACATCTACGCAAACGTGTGTTCGCTGCTATTATCATAAGTTGTTACATCATCGGTAATAGACAGAATATGTTAAATTCAACAATAATACCGACTTTAAACAAATATCCCTCTTTCTATCGTCATTTACAACCTTTTAAATTTGATAAGATACTTTCCGTCCTTGGCTATTTCACCTTTTTTATGTATCAAGACAGTACATAAATAAAAATATAAATTGAAGCGAAATATGAAGATTTGCAGCTGAACAAACCATAACACAAAAAACACGATGTTTAACCTAAGGGAAATAACTCTTACAGAAATTGTAAAATCCAAAATCAAGATCCGTAATATGAAAATGAACCATTTTCGTATGTAATTATAACGTCAAATACTAAAAAACATAAAGAATACTATCTTACTCCTTCATGTCGATGTGTCCTTTTTCACGCTGCTGTTCAATGTTTTCAACTAGGTCGGTACAGCATCTATGTATTTTGGGGACCATCTAAAATATTGCAAACATGGTTTTTTTTGTCAATTCTAAAAAATGAAGTAATGCAAACACGTTCTTTATATGAATGTTTTTGGCTATCAAATATGTACATGGACAACAACTTTATTATTACCGAACTGAACAAAGAAATAACACGACGGGTGCCGTTTACGGTGCAGGAAATGCTTACCCTTTCGGAGCACCTGATTTCACCCCCGTGTTGTTTCTTATTTATTATTTATAACTGTTGATGTAAATGTCCTTTGGTTTTTTAGTCTTAAATAAAATTGAGAAAGGAAATGTGGAATGTGTCAAAGCGACAACAACCCTACCATAGAGCAGACAACAGCCGAAGGCCACCAATGGGTCTTCAATGTAGCAAAAAACTCCCACACCCGTAGGTGTCCTTCAGCTGGCCCCTTAAAAAATATGTATACTAGTACAGTGATAATGGACGTCATACTAAACTCCGAATTATACACAAGAAACTAAAATTAAAAATTATCCAAGACTAACAAAGGCCAGAGGCTCCTGACTTTGACAGGCGCAAAATTGCGGCGGGGTTAAACATGTTTATGAGATCTCAATCCTCTTCCTATACCTCTAGCCAAGTAGAAAAGTAAACGCATAACAATACGCACATAAAATTCAGTTCAAGAGAAGTCCGAGTCCAATGTCAGAAGATGTAACAAAAGAAAATAAATAAAACGACAATAATACATAAATAACAACAGACTACTAGCAGTTTACTGACATGACAGCTCCAGACCTCAAATAAACTGATTGAAAGATTATGTCTTCATCAGATTTGTTTACTCCTTGGTTTTGATTGTTATTGTCTTTATATTAAAGTAATGGTTTTAAATATACAATATTGTTTCGATTTTTTAATCCATTTTGGATAATTTTTGTAAATGTTATTATTAAAAGGGTAAACGTAGTTTTGTCAATTTGTTTTCTTATACATGTTATATGTATAACTATCATTAAATACTAGCCAACTATTGTAAATATCATGCCAATAATAGAGGATAATTCTAGCTCTAACTTGTTTGAATATTGAGTTTACCATGTTCAACAAGTTCGTTATTAATATGGCCTTTTTACTCGTTTGATTTGAGAGTCACTGATAAGTCTAGATCCTACGCAGACAAAACAAGCGTTTCTAGTTTAAAATTATAAACCTGGTTTCTCCGATGATTGTTTGTCTTCTTCGTAATCATGGTCATTAGATATCTTACAATATTGACCAAATTTATTATTGTAGCAACCATGGTATGGAATTTTTTTGTTTTTATTATATAAGAATCAATCGCGTACTAGCCTTTAAGACGATTTCAACAATGGGTAATAACTCATGTAAGTTACTAGAATCTTAGTTGTTGTGATGTAAAATAAAATCAAGATTACCGAAAAACAATTATGTTTAATAAATAATGAAAATTGCAAAGGTATTTGAAGGGTTTTTATATAAGGATGTCAAACTGATCCTTTTTTTATGGTCCTTTCCAGTTCAAGAAGAATATGTAGATACGGAAAACTCATTTCATACTGACGGTACACCATTTCTGTTTTGTTTACTTGAAGAACATGTTAGTTTTATTTTGGAATTAAACAACTCACCAGTTTTTGTTTCCCAGATGAGAATGTAGGAGAAAGTGTACTACGGAGAAACTTCCAATGGTTATCGAAGGCAGTACCAACACTAGACGCCGTCTCTTTGTCCATATTGAACGGAATCTAAACATAATATAAATTTTTCATTTAATACATTATTTCTGTTGTGTCGTGATTCTCCTCTTATATTTTTAGAGTTTCGCTCAGTTTAGTTTGTAACCCTGATTTTTTTCTCTCAATCGATTTTAAATTTCGAACCGCGGTGTACTATACTGTTGCCTTTATTTAATAGTACTAATTTTACTGCACCAGATGAGTATTTCGTCAAAGATCGGCTTTCAACACGGAGCCTTTGTTTATACCGAACTTATAGGGAAAGGGGATGACTTGTGTATGTAAATGTGAGACTGGCCACACTAAATCACAAGTGTACTTCTGTGAAACTGCTAAAACCTAACCACATCGGAACCTGTGTAAAACCTGTCAAAACTAACCAAATTAAATGTGTACCTGAATCAAACTGTTCAAACTTACCCACATGTGTACTTGTGTGAAACTGTACGGCCCAATGTGTACTTGTGTGAAACTAGTTAATCCACACAACATGTGTACCTGTGTTTAGGCAGGTTTTCATAATGATATTTCTTTGGTGATCGAAGGAGTACATCTAGACCACCGGGATTGTCGGTCGTAGTTCCTGATGATATGTTTTTGTTGATCTAAGAAGAACATCTATACCATCGGGATTGTCGGTCGTAGTTCCTGACGATATGTTTTTGTTGATCTACGGAGTACATCTAGACCACCGGGATTGTCGGTCGTAGTTCCTGATGATATGTTTTTGTTGATCTAAGGAGTACATCTAGACCACCGGGATTGTCGGTCGTAGTTCCTGATGATATGTTTTTGTTGATCTAAGGAGTAAATCTAGACCATCGGGATTGTCGGTCGTAGTTCCAATCTGTTGTATCATTAACAATTTTGGGGATGTCAACATGTTTTAACTGGTCTGTAATTTTGAGAAACTCGGGCTTGGTAAATGTAAATTAGCAAACCAAGTTCCATTTTAGTTTGACTGATTTTTTTTATTTCTTACTTACAAAAATATTGGTGAAGTTAGAGGTGAATAAAGAATGCATATTTTTATTTCTAAATTTAAACAAAACTTACAGGTCTATTTGTGAAATTGGAAAACTCTTTTATGAAAATTTCCTTGATCATTGCTGGATCAGATACCAACAACACAGGTAAAAGACCGTTATATACCCTGAAAAAAAGGTATATCTTTATTTTACTTGTAGGTTTGAATGTCCCCTTGGTATCTTTCTTCTCTTTTCTATGTGTATCCAAGCTACTGTTCTCTAACGGCAAGTCACAACTTCTTATTTGTTAGACTGAAGTAGAGGATAAAGATAAGGTTTGTATTTTGATGTATATAAAAATAAAATACTCAACTATATCAAAAAAAAACTCGTACAAAAACGTCAATCTGAAGCGGACAGACGGACGGACGCACGGACGCACAGACAAGAAAACATAATGCCTATAAATGGGGCATACAAAAAGATTATTTGTTAATGTCTTGGATTTACTCCTATCTTGATCAAAATCATAAAGTAAAACAAATATACCGAGCGGCAAGGTAAATTCAACATTGTAAGTTTATAAAAACTGGCAAAGTATAAATTTTGATTTTACCAACCATCGGAACGCATATACAACAACTGTCATACTGGTACAAACATTTCAAAAGGAAATTAAGGGTAAAACCAGGTCTAATAGCAAGCTAATCCCCCTACTTGTACATGTTGTATAACACTTGTTTACAGTTAAGATATATCATATGATATTACTGCATTTCAGATTACTGGAGATGATTCTATTGTTATATATGCACTGTGCCAGTATGAAATGCAAGAATAGAAAAAACAATATGAATTAAATGCTCACCCTACGACTGATCCATACTTCTTTACAAGTTCTAGGTCTGCTTTTGCTAGTCCCTGTGAATAAACATTAATAGAGAATAAGCAAATACAAATTGTATAACTTCAAGTAATATTACAATTGAAAGTAGAGTGTTCAGATTTTTCTTAAAATCTAATATTTATAGGAAAAGAATCTCTAAATTCGTTGTGAAGCATTCACTTTGATAGATAGATTTGTTTTAAATCCTACATGATTTTTTTATTATTTCTGAGTAATTTAATAAATTTTAAAGGTGAATGTCAATACAGACATTGTGAAATGCATGTATCTCTGTAAAGCAGTCTTAGACTATACCAAAATAGAACAAGTAGATACCTGATTATGTGATATGGGCTTTACTCATTATTGAAGGCCGTAATATAGTTGTTATGTCTGTGTCATTTTGTCACTTGTGGAGAGTTGTTTAATTGCCAATCATACCACATATATGAATATTCTTTTTATATCCACTCTGCGTTTTTGTTAGATGTATTGTTATATGTATCCATTCTGATGATTTAATAGATATAGGAAGATGTGGTGTGAGTGCCAATGAGACAACTCTCCATCCAAATAACAATTTATAAAAGTAAACCATTATAGGTTATGTACGGCCTTCAACACGGAGCTTTGGCTCACACCGAACAAAAAGCTATAAAGGGCCCCAAAATTACTAGTATAAAACCATTCAAACGGGAAAACCAACGGTCTTTTATCAAATGATTTTTATAGTTCGTTCTTATGTTGTACTGTTACGGGTGTCACATGTGGAGCAGGATCTACTTACCCTTCCGGAGCACTGAGATCACCCCTAGTTTTGGTGGGGTTTGTGTCGTTTATTCTTTAGTTTGTTATGTTGTGTTATGTGTACTATTGTTTGTCTGTTTGTCCTTTTCATTTTTAGCCATGGTGTTGTCATTTTATTGTCGATTTATGAGTTTGACTGTCCCTCTGGTATCGTTCGTCCCTCTTTTACACCACTGTCGTTTCTTTGCATCCATTCATATGCTATATGTTTTTTTAAATTTTCAATTTTTCTGCAGTCTTAGACTATACCAAAATAGAACAAGTAGATACCTGATTATGTGATATGGGCTTTACTCATTATTGAAGGCCGTAATATAGTTGTTATGTCTGTGTCATTTTGTCACTTGTGGAGAGTTGTTTAATTGCCAATCATACCACATATATGAATATTCTTTTTATATCCACTCTGCGTTTTTGTTAGATGTATTGTTATATGTATCCATTCTGATGATTTAATAGATATAGGAAGATGTGGTGTGAGTGCCAATGAGACAACTCTCCATCCAAATAACAATTTATAAAAGTAAACCATTATAGGTTATGTACGGCCTTCAACACGGAGCTTTGGCTCACACCGAACAAAAAGCTATAAAGGGCCCCAAAATTACTAGTATAAAACCATTCAAACGGGAAAACCAACGGTCTTTTATCAAATGATTTTTATAGTTCGTTCCTATGTTGTACTGTTACGGGTGTCACAAGTGGAGCAGGATCTACTTACCCTTCCGGAGCACTGAGATCACCCCTAGTTTTGGTGGGGTTTGTGTCGTTTATTCTTTAGTTTGTTATGTTGTGTTATGTGTACTATTGTTTGTCTGTTTGTCCTTTTCATTTTTAGCCATGGTGTTGTCATTTTATTGTCGATTTATGAGTTTGACTGTCCCTCTGGTATCGTTCGTCCCTCTTTTACACCACTGTCGTTTCTTTGCATCCATTCATATGCTATATGTTTTTTTAAATTTTCAATTTTTCTAACATTTTTTTACATACAAATTCACTTTAGTCATTTCAGCTGGCCTTAATAACTAAATAATAATCATAAAATATTTACATGTTTTTTAATAAGTGGTAGGACTCCAAGGAAAGGTGTTGGTTTAGGTCCTGGAATACCATTACGACGCCATAGGCTATGATGCCATAACGAATATCTATAAATAAAGACAAAGAAGGCATACAAATATCAGGCATGTGATGTCATAACGAATATCTATAAATAAATACAAAGCCTTCATACGAATATCAGGCATGTGATACCATAACGAATATATATCATAAAGACAAAACATCATACAAATATCCGGCATGTGATGTCATAACGAATATCTATAAAAAAAAAAGACAAAGACATCATATAAATATCAGAGATGTGATGCCATAACGAATATCAAAAGATAAAGACAAATACATAATATATTATGACGCTATACGTTGTAATGCCATAACGAATATCTTTAAATGTAGTAATTAGATCTTTTAATATTGTTTACATTAGCACTTATATCGATTTTGTCATAAGCAAATTAAATAAGAACTGAATTTATTTTCTTTTTAAAGAGGATGTATAAAGAGACACACACGTTCATTTTTACATATAAAGAAGTAGTCTCCTCACTAGCATACTCCTTGTCGATTTATATATATTTGGCCTTGCATAAGTGATGACTTCTTTGGCTGTCCATGACGTTAAAATACTAAATCCCTGAGATGTGTTTTAGTTGATTTAAGTCTCTGATGCATGATTGATTATTATTGATTGTTTTCGCTTTGAACTAGCTGTCAGTAACAGCGAGTACTTTCAAATCGTACTTACTTGTTAATTTGACCTGTTTGTACTATTTATCATGCATTTGTGTTAGTTACTGTTAACATGTAGCTGGTCTATATTGCAGCTTTGGTTGTTTGGAACTACTACAAACTGTCACTTATTCGTACTATGAACATCAAAAGTATTTTTATTTCTCCTTCAATACTGCTCCGACACCTTTACGTGAAGAACACAAAGTTTTATCGAGCACTTATTTTATATTTTCATTGTTGATATTCCCCCCACTTGCATCAAGTTTTTGATTAGTTTTATTGACATACATGTACATTTGTACAAGAACTTTTCCGGTATTTCTAACAAGAAGATTATATAGCCAGAAGAGGAAATATACTTAACAACCAAATTATTTTCATTTACCTATGTATAATATGACGGGTTTTTTTTCTTTCAAAGTTGATGTTTTTTCTAAATTGTTTACATTTCACAGCGATTTTATACTTTGCTTTAATCTTCCCTTTATATTAACTATGTATTTACATTGTATCACAGATCAAATTTATTCGTCCATTGTGTGTAAATTTGTGTAACTATGTTTTTGATTGAGTAAATTAAAGTCATTCAATTGATATTTTATAAAGTGTCGTTCTATGTTGTGATGTTATACAGAACGGTTTGGTACCATTAAAACGTTATATCCAGCTGCAATTGTTTGCATCTGTCCTAAGTCAGGAATCTGATGTTCTGTGGTTGTTGTCTGTTGATGTGGTTCATAAGTGTTTCTCTTTTCTTTTTTTATATAGATTAGACTGTTGTTTTTTCCCGTTTGAATAGTTTTACACTAGTATTTTCGTGGGGCTCTTTATAGCTTGCTTTTCGGTATGAGCCAAAGCTCCGTGTTGTAGGCCGTACCTTGACTTATAATGGTTTACTTTTATAAATTATTCCGTGGATGGAGAGTTATCTCATTGGCTCTTATACCACATCTTCCTCTATGTTGTACATTTTTGTGTTCTAATCATTCATTTTTGATAATTTCCTTTGTCTATATGCATTTTTATGTTTCTTTTTTACATATTTCTTTGTTTTTGACTATTTTTGACATTTTAACCTATCGTGTATCTTTGTTTGCTCACACATCATTGTCAATATAACGTAATAAGATGTGAATTTCATACAAGTGAGAAGTTTAGCTAGCTATAAAACCATTTTCTATATGTGAAAATGCCTGAACCAAGTCAGGAATATGACAGATGTTCTCCATTCATTTGGTGTATTTTTATCTGTTGATTTTGCCATTTGATTAGGAACTTTCCGTTTCATTTTCCTTGGATTTCAGTATTATTGTAATTTTCTAACAGTTATACGGTTCATGCATCAGCTTACGTCAAAATTGGTGCCGTCAAAATAGAACGAACATTGGCCATGATGATGTACATTTGTGCTTATGCTTGAGGTGATCAAAGGATGAAGAAGTTAGAATATTATGACATAACATTGATCATAAACGAATGCATTAAATGAATTCCAAAATTTCAGAAGTAGAAATTATCATAATAAGAATGACTATGAGTGGCTGTTAGTGTCATTGGCGGTATGAACATACCGTATGAAATTTTCAACGCGTTGGTTTTTACTTTCAACGCGTTGATTTTTATTATCAATACGTTGGTTTTTACTTTCAACGCGTTGGTTTTTATTATCAATACGTTGGTTTTCACTTTAAACGCGTTGGTTTTATTTTCAACGCGTTGGTTTTCACTTTCAACGCGTTGATTCGTAATTCATACGGTATGAAAAACCAACGCGTTTGTTTTCAATTCCATACCAAAAGTTTGCAACTTATATCTACCAATCAAAATCTTTGTAACAAACAACAATCTAATTAACCGTTCGGACGGACTCCAGACTGTTGTTAAGTGTGGGCACTTCTGAACTATTTTAAGATATAGTTTAGGTTAGGTGAGGTAAATAATACACATCCATTGTATCTGTGACGTATATATAAACAACCAATCAGAATACGAGATCTTATAATCACGTGGAAGCAATTAGAAAGAAATATTTGACTGATGAAATACACATACTTATCTATTACACAGTGCGGGATATATTTTAACGCCATAGCATAGGAAGTAAAGGACTGTTTTGTCTTGTTATTTTTTGTTAAAAATAGTAATAATCATCTCTCAAATAGAGATTTGTAATACAAGATTTTCTCAAATAGAATAATAACATAATAATCTCTCAAATAGAGACTGCTATTAACAGAATAGCAAATATAGTAATATCTCAAATAGAGACTGCTTTCATAACTAAATTGTTCTCAAATAGAATTAAAAAAAAAGATATGTAATCTCTCAAATAGAGTATTAAACCCATTGGTGACCTTCGGCGGTTGTCTGCTGCTCTATGGTCAGGTTGTTGTCTCTTTGACACACTCCCCATTTCCATTCTCAATTTTATTAAAAGCAATGAGCACAAATAAAGTAATCGCTCAAATAGAGACTGCTTTAATAACTAAATTGTTCTCAAATATACCTCAAATAAAAAGAGGAAAAAATATTAAAAAAACAGAAAGAAGAAATATGAAATAAGAAAAAAAAAAGATTGTATTAACAGGTGTCGTATCCTCATAAGTGAAATAAAATTGGAACCATTCTAATAACAAGAAAGGAAAAATATAGGCTAGATATACTTAATGAGGATAGGCCTATGTCTACATGACCATAATCGAAACACCTCTTTTAGTATTTGATACACAGATCAAATCTGGATTTCTATTCTAAAAATACACACACACAATAGTAATACTGCAAACATGCAAGTGTAAATTTCTTAACAATATATGAAAATAAATGCTGAAAAAAATGTATTCCATAACATTGAGTATTCACATGGAATTAATTACAAAGGATTTTAGTAAAATATACTGGATTAGTCCTGGACCCGATTGATTTTGATATGTATTCATAATCAGGAGACTGTATTCCATAACCAGCAATTTTTATCATACAATGAATTTACCAGCTCTAAATTACTCTAAATGTATGCACATCGAAAATGGAATTAATCACGAAGGATTATGATAAGATATACTAGATTGTTTTTGGACCCAATTGATTTTAATACACAAATGACGACAGGGTATTTTTAGAAAATACTTTGTAACAAACATTTTGATTGGTTGACAAAAGTACAACACCTACGGTATGGAATTGAAAACCAACGCGATGGTTTTTCATACCGTATGAATTACGAATCAACGCGTTGAAAATGAAGACCAACGCGTTAAAAGTGAAGACCAACGCGTTGAAAGTAAAAACCAACGCTTTGAATGTAAAACCAACGCGTTGAAAGTAAAAACCAACGCATTGAAAGTAAAACCAACGCGTTGAAAGTAAAAACCAACGCGTTGAAAATAAAAAACCAACTCGTTGAAAATAAAAACCAACGCGTTAAAAATAAAAACCAACGCCTGAAAGTAAAAACCAACGCGTTGACAATTTCAAACGGTATGTTCATACCACCAATGACATGAACGGCCACTTATACTTGACCACATTATCTATGCAAAAACTCAATAATGTTTTACAGCAACGAATATATTAGATTTATCACAATGCATGAACGAAATAATAACTTTTCGCGAAACCCTTTCTTTTAACAAAATACGAAATGAAAATACATCATAAAAATCGAGAATTTGGACTAAGAAATAATTCTTGCCAGTTAGTGATCAGTCGGGGCACTTAGCGAACTCCATAATATTATGGAATTCCGTAATTTTTGTGGAAAATTAAAGTTGTCTCCCTTTGACTAACAGGCTAAATTTAAGATGGGAGATAACTATATTTTGAAACTGATTCTCTAAAAAAAACAAGGGAGACAAATGAAATCTATTTATTGTTTTCTTAACTACAATGGAAAAAAATATATAATAACATGAAGGGAAGTTACCTCGGTGAAGAGTACTCGCTCGGTAAAACATTTACAAAATGGAAACACAAAATTATATCCATTTTATGTAATGTGGGTCGTTGTCTTTTCATTGTTTTATATATATGTAAACTGTATATTATGTGTATAATGTTTTAAGCCATTGGCTCATACTGAGGGCTCATATGGGCGTAAAGTGCTTTTCAATAAAGAATTTAAGGACTTATAAACGTAAAACCCTCAACATTATAACAATGGACTAGATAATATGAATTATATACCATATAAATCATAATTAAAAACTTATTTAATACATGACATACATGTTCTTATTTTATTATGTAAACTGACAATTATCTAATCCAGTAATAAAGTGATATCTATAGAAAAATTATTACTCAAACAACAGTATTAAGGGACCGTAAAAAACACATTTTTAAAATAATCAACAAAGGGGTGATGTTTGAACTAACTAATGATCACTGATGACTTTAATAATTTTCTGAGGATCGACATAAGGTGCATTGAATTTGTCTGATCTAAAAGTAGTATCTTGACAACTGTGCCTGGGATGAGGCTAATTCTCAACTTTATTTGTAACTAACAGTCCTGCTGATGAAAATATATGCTCTGACGGTATAAATGGAGAGGGAATGACTTAGATTAGCTTAAAGTGTAAGATTTTGAAAACTGATCTTGTTCATGGCATACCTCTGTTTGGGAGAATTTTAAATGAGAGTTAAGCGGAAATATTCGATTCGTATTTTAATTATCGAAAAATATTAGATAGTATAATTGCAGGACATAAATACAACTATTGACAAATTGTTGATGCAATCACATTGACGTATGCGTATCTGTTTCCATATGTGTGCTATAAATACATTATAATCTGCAGAGATATATAAACTGTGTAATTATAAATCGTCTAAGCTACAAAATATTGTGTTTTATCAATGAAGTGAAATACGATACTAATACATCTGTGTACTGTAAGCTACAGTAACAAGGTATTTGATTTTTAATGGCTCAAGTGCATCAGGAAACCTCATTATAACTAATGATAGTTCAACGATTAGACATTTCTCTTAAGCTAGAGGTCACATTGGTACGCTGATCCCTCAAATTGCACTTGCCACTTTAATATATAATATTTTGTGATAAAAGTTTAGAGATTTATAATCGCCAACTTTGAAAACAGACAACGCATCATAATACACAAGCGTAGATATTAGTTATAAATTATTATTTTTGTTTTAACTTTAATTGTTAATATGCTTCTGAAGGAAAACAAACTAATCGACGACACAAAATAAAATAAAACTAAATTAATCATTTGAAAAAGTCTATATAATAGAAAAACACTCGCAACAAATTTATGAGTTTGTTTGAATGTTAAATTCGTTTGATTTTTTTTTTCGTATGTTCTAACTTTCACGGACTTCAACGTGAAAGGTTGCTGGAATTTAAATTAAATTTATAATCAATGCTAAAAGCTTGTGAAATACTAGAACTCTTTTCTTCTCGCGTTTGTTTGAATTATATGACTAATGTTATGGCATATTCAACTAAACTGGGAAGCAGCGCTGTATTTTGTTTACGTGCTAATGTACATGTAGATTTAAATAGTCAACAAAACTTAATATGACTCCGCGAGCACAACAGTCTTTCCTCTGACATATAATACAGGGGCAGATCTAGCCATATTAAAAGCTTTAAGGGGGGAGGGGGGTCCCAAATCAGGACAAAAGGGGGGGGTCCAACTATATGTTCCCATTCAAATGCATTGATCGGCCAAAAAGAGGAGGGTTCAAACACTCGGACCCCCTCCCCCTGGATCCGCTAATGAAATAGTTCTTATTAATTGCCTCGAAAAATATCACTCATACGAAAGATGTCCATGCCAGCACGAAACTGACGGGTCGGTTTGAACATGACATGACACATTTAATTATATTGCAATACATGTATCGTAATCTTTCTTTTAACATAAGCAGTATTGTTCATATGTTCAATTTATTTATTAAACTTTTCTAGGAGTTTTTGCTTAATTTCATTCTAATAATACGGTAGAGAATTAATATTTCCTGCAGGAAAAAAATGAGTAACAAGTCGACCTTCAATATTATTGCATTCATCACACAAAAGAACTACAAACAAGCTGTCCCAAGTAGGGATCATGTAATTCAGTGGTTGTCGTTTGTTGATGTATTACATATTTGTTTTTCGTTCATTTTTGTACGTAATTTAGGTTTGCATTGTTTTATATTTGTCATTTCGGAACCTATTATAGCTGACTATGTGGTATGGGTTTTGCTCATTGTTGAAGACCGTACGTTGACCTATAATTGTTAGTTTCTATGTCATTTGGTCTCTTGTGGAGAGTTGTCTCATTGGCAATCATACAACATATTTTTTATAAGATAAAGTTTAGTTCATGATTTCTGAAATCTTTCAACATCAAGAATCACTTACACAGTGAAAATTGTTTTTCTTGAACTTGAGGTGAGTGATATTTTCCCCATATCGAAGTCCTAACTAATATTTCATGTCGAGTTTTTAGCATTGCATACTGAAAGAGGAAAAAAGGAATATTGCAGCTAGACAAAGTCTTTCAATTGCAGCTAGACAAAGTCTTTCAATTGCAGCTAGACAAAGTCTTTCAATTGCAGCTAGACAAAGTCTTTCAATTTTATTTATTCATTCATTGTCTGCACTGTAATGAAAGATTCGAATTACCTCTATTTTCACTACTGTCCCGGAATATTGTGCGAGTTAAAACAACACAAAAAAAACGCCAGTTTAATAATAACAGGAGGCTCAAAATAGCCTGTGTTGCTCATCTTGGTCTATATCATATTAGACAAAGACACACTTCAACATTGTAGACGAGAAAAGTATTATTAAATGACAAAAACAGATATGTTTGGTTTTTTTTATCTTATATTGGCGGTCATTTAAGTCTGTTCAGTTTCTCTCATTTATATCTTATTTAGGACTAAATGCTTAAGTTTCAGAGATATAAATCAAACACTGCATCCCCGCTTATTTACTATTTAGCCATTCTGCCATCTTGGTTGATGTTTGGTCAATGGGTACATTTTTTTGAACTAGATACCCTAGGGATTGTTTATGCAAAGTTTGTTTTAATTTGGACAAGTAGTTTCAGAGGAGAATTTTTTGGCAAAGGATTACCGAAATGTAAGACAAATTGTGGGAAATTAACTGTAAAAGGCAATAACTACTTTTTGTAGACCTTGTTTTGCTGAAAAAGTTTGCTGTCAACAGTTTTTCTTCATGCATGGTAATATTCAGGATGATAGCCAAAAACTGCAAAATTTTCTTTCAACTATCAGTTCAAGGGGAAACAACACAACAACGGGTTGTCTACTGCATTGGCAGATAACTTTTGACTGAACGAACATAAGATTTGCTATAAATGCTTTAGTTTCAGAGATTTATACGCCAAAAACTGCGTTTTACCCCGATGTTCTGTTTTTAGCGATGACTGCCATCTCGGTGCACAAGCATGGTCATATGCATCGGAATGAATTTTTTATCTACATACCCTAATAATGATTTAGGCCGAAATTGGTTTTATTTGGCCCAGCAGATTCAGAGTGGAATATCTTTGTAAAAGCTATCAGACGACAACGACGGACGAAGGTCGACAATTGATGAGAAAAGTTTAATAAATAATCGCACTTTGTCACTTTTGGCCTGGTGAGCTTAAAAGGAGATATTGGCAATTTGTACATTTTATATACACAGTTATACATATTTTCTTGGATTGAAAAAAAACCAAACTAATCATAATGCATCTCGTTTGAATTGTTTTATCATTTGTAATTTCGGGGCCTTTCATATAGCAGACTATGCTGCACGAATTTTACTCATAGTTGAAAGTCGTATTATGACCTTTATAGATATAAGGAGATAACATATGATTGCCAATGAGACAACTCTCCATTAAAGTCATAATTTTTAAAGATAAACCATTGAAGGTAAAGTACAGTCTTATATGTACCATTTACTAGTTTTCTGGATCTTGAGTTGATTAAGAGAGCATGAAACTAAAAAGACTCAATGTGTCAGTGGCAACTCAGGTGCGGATCCAGAGGGGGGAGGGGGTCCGGGGGTTTGTTGGACGAACAATGCATTTGAATGGTGACATGTAATTGGACCCCCCCCCCTTTGTCCTGGGTTAGGACCCCCTCCCCCTTTTTTAAAATGGCTGGATCCGCCCCTGCAACTATTTGATACCCTTTGATAATTTGATTCACTTCATGTCAAACCACCTTTTAAAAAGTCACACTTACAATTTTGTAAATATACACGTGGCTTAAGCATAGTTTCATCAAATTTATACCGTTGGTTTTCCCGTATGAATGGTTTTACACTAGTAATTTTGAGCCCTTTATAGCTTGTTGATCGGTGTGAGCCAAGGCTCCGTGTTGAAGGCCGTACATTGACCTATAATGGTTTACTTTTTTTTTTAAATTGTTATTTGGATGGAGAGTTGTCTCATTGGCACTGCACACCACATCTTCCTATATCTAAGAGCTGGTCTTGAGAGACTTCCCCTGGAACTACATATTAAATTTCAATCTATATTGTATGGTATACGTTTATATTCTCATGCCATTTATCCTCTTGTAAAGGGATCATTTTTTTTGTCTCAAAGCTTAGACTCTGTGCGAATTTATTCTTCAGTTGGTTCTCATTTGTAAAAAAATGTATCAGAAGAAACTGGTATGGATTTAGACACTTTCAAGAAATGTTCCTCTCATAAGATAAATAAAACTATTAGAGAACAAATAAAATTAAAATTGAAGGATTTTTATGAAAAGAGAGTAAATGATAAGATATGAAGGATAACAGCAAACTCACTATTTATAATCTTGTAAGACTAAATAATACAAATGAAAAATATTTAACTTACTCAAAATTTTAATTTAGAAAACTAATAACAAAACTAGAATAAGAGATCATAATTTATTAATAGAAAAAGGAAGATATCTTAGAAATGTAGAATGCCAATATATATAGAAGAAAGATTAACTGCAACCAATTTGAAGATGAAATTCATTTCTTTTCTATTTTGTAATAGTAACAGTAATAATAGAAAAGTGTCTTTTTATTTAAAACCCAATCCAAGATCACACATTCAGGTAAATATAACAGGTGTTTTCGTCTTTCCTGTTATTTTTAGATTTCGGATATAAAGCCACTGGCTAAAATCAAAACAGCTATAAGTTAAGCTTTACGATGTTTTATGTTATATAACTTCCTCAATAGTGCAAAAGAATTACAATGAAAGTTCAATGGTAATGTTCCAAAAAGACAGAATAGATAGTTATTTCAGTAAATGGTCAATACTAAATATACAATGTATACATGTATCAATGTAAATGCACGGCATCTCTTCAGCTTGCCCGCTGTTATTTTATGAACAAGTCACACTAGACCACTATCGCACCACGCTCAGCACGATCTAAAAAGTATTCAGATCGTGTTGAGGTCGCGGTATGGGCGGCATGAAAATGTAAATTTTGGATGAGTTCACGATGCTACTACGACCTCATTACTTTTCTACAACGATTCCGCCAAGAATATACCCCGTTTTCACCACGCTTGTTCTGTGACCTCACTACGATAAGCACGATCTTGCTACGCTCATCACGTTCTTACTACGATTATATCACACTTTATCCGATTAAAAAACGATCTTAGCACGTTTCTTCTGCGATTAAAGAACGATTTTATCACGATCATTCTACGATCTTACCATGTTCATATGGCGATTTTACTACGCTCTCGGTAATATAATAACGTCAATATCATGTTGTCGGAGTCAATATAAATACTGTTCCATTCCTCCTTATTTTCATTTATACGTAAAATTCTCGATAACAACACAGACAGGCCACCAAAATCTACAATGTTTTCGTATTTGTGCATGCTATGGATAGAGGTAGAGTCAGTGGGGCCTCTGATACGAATCCTGATCCAGATGAGATGTCGGATTAACCTATCACAACGTATATTGCTGATCTATCAAGATCAAATGAAGATATTTTATTGAACAATTAATAGTGGGATGATACAAATGTGTCAAGCATAGCTGAGCTGTTGGAGACTAGCGACATTAGGTCCAAATTATATACAGACGAATAAAACCTGGAGAGCTTTTACATGCTTTATTTGACAATGAGAATGAGCCCGAGCATGGCTATAATTAAAAATGGTGGTAATATGAGCGTAGTAAGGTCGTAAGACGTGCGTGATTAGGACGGCATGAGCGTGCTAGAATCGTTCTATGATCTTTAAAGCGGGGTTTACACAGGACGATTATTGCTCCCGTTTGAGATCAGACTGCGCTTAGACTCGAAAAGTTAAAAAGTCGGATTACTATCCTCAATGATATGGAATGTCCTGTTATTGCCTGAACGCTGTAGTATACGTTCGTAACACTCGGACTCCTACGGATCGGAGAGTTTGGACAAGCACCCCGACAGTAAGGTGCGTCCCTTAACATTCGGGAAGTCTCAATCAATTTTGTCTAGTCGAATTACAATCGTTATTATGTCGTGACAAATTCTCTAGTATCGCGATGATCAAAATCGTAACATTGATCTGTGACTAAGAATTTCATTATCCCAGGAATTGATCACCTTAGCCGTATTTGGCACAACTTTTTGGAATTGTTGGTCCTCAATGCTCTTCTTCTTTGTACTTGTTTGGCTTAATAACTATTTTGGAACTTAACGTCACTGATCAGTCTTATGTAGACGAAACGCGCGTCTGCCTTAAAAAACTATAATCCTTGTGTCTTTGATAACTATTTTCTGGACAGTGTCACGTGGAACGGGCATGATCTAGAAAGATTTACCATGATTGCTGTTTTTTTGCCGATTGAGTCCAGATTGCATCCCGAATGCGAACAGTCCAAGATACGACTGAGTCCAGCATGCCGTTTTATGACGGCAATTGATATGTGAGGTTTGAAAATTTTCAAAACTTTGTACTACAATGACGCACTGGGTCAGTTTATTAAGCGTGCTAGTTCACAAGGCAAATATAGAAAAAAGAAGAAATGGTATGATTGACAATGCATCAACTCTTCACAAACGACTAAAAATGGCACAGAAATTAATAACTATAGGTCAACATACCGCAAAGTCAGCTATAAAAGACCCCAAAATGATAATATAAAACAATTTAAACGAGAAAAATAACGGCCTAATTTATGTACCAAAAAATGAACGAAAAATAAATATGTAACAGAAACAAACGACAGCCACTGAATTACAGGATCCAGATTTGGGAGAGACACATACATACTGGATGTGGCGGGGTCAAACATGTTTGCGTGATCGCAGCCCACTCCCTTACAGGAAACAGTGGTGTAATAGTACAACATAAGAACGATCTATAAAAATCAGTTGAAAGTCTTAACTCGACAGATGATTTAAGATACAAATACTACATGAAATTACACGTGGACGTGTCCGGGTACTTGTACATCCCAAACAAAACCAAATAGACACTAAGTACAAATATGAGAGTACTCACAGTAAGCCTAATAAACTCATCGTAGATACAAGGATTTAAATTTTGTATTTGAGCCAGACGCACGTTTCGTCTACAAAAGGCTCATCAGTGACGATCGAATAAAGTTCGAAATTGCAGAGTTTCTACTCGAATACATTATTCTGACTCCTGGCAGACAAGATTTTCTTTTACACCTGTCAAGCAACAAATACTGATTTTAAATTTATATGTTTGATCAGGCACAAGTCTTAATCCACGATCTTTTTCCCCCAAAAAAATCTATAACTTTCAGAATAAATCATGGTAGAGCTAAACAATTAATTTTTTGTGAGAGATGCATTCATCTGTTTACTTTGCAACATTTCAGTACTAGGGTTTATTTCCGTTGGGCAGCCTCTTCGTGGGTGTGTTACATGCGATACGTTTTTCGTGCAGTTTTGCAACATTCAGACATTTGAATGTGTCCCGGTCGGTCGAGCTGACACAATCACAATAGCCGCCTTTCGAACGTGTCTTAAAATATTCTTGTGTTACCTATTCTAAGATCGGTTCCGGACTTCTTTTTACTTTGCATATTGCTGTGTGTTTGTTGATTCCACATAGGATAGATGTATACATGGGGGGGGGGGGGGGGGGTAAGATTTCACTAAACAAGTTATATATAAATTGAGGTCTAGCAGGACGGCAACAGTGCAGGCGATTGGGTGTCCCGGCGAGGGAAGAACAAAAAATTTGCGAAAGCAAGTTTACAGATCTAACATTGTTGGGTTGATGTTAAGACGAGTTTTATATATATAATTATATATATTTATACGAGTCTAAATTGAAAACTACGTTCAAACCTATGATTGCGTTGGATAAAAACCGCAATTATTATACTCGTGCATGTAAACCAAATTTCGTTGTAGAAGGGTCTAAAAACAGCACAAACAACATTTTCCAAAAGACCAAAATAGTGAAAAAGTATATTTAAACAAAACGCATTTGACTAACAGGTCGAACAACTGATGTTTCTTTAACCCTGCTGACTGCCATTATATATATACATGCCGCATTTGTGCGGCTATTCTAAGTCGGGATTCTCTGGCCTATGTTAGTTTAGTATGGGTTTTTTTTACTACTTATTTTGGTTCCTTTATATGTTTCGGAGATTTTTTTTTTTATTAAATTTCATATTTGCTGAACTTGGATACAAACATACTGTTTAGATGCAAGCAAAACCTCACTTGTGGGATTTCCTCACTGTGTCGAACAATTGGTGGCCCTGTGCTGTTTTCTGCTCTTTGGACGGGTTACTGTCTCTTTGACACATTCCCAATTTTCATTCCCAATTTTAAGTTCTAAAGTTTCCAATGAGAATAATGTCATGCTTTATACTATTCTAATATTGATAGACATTATATTTGTCAATATCTAAATGGTCAGAGTCAGAATTATTTCACAACAATTAAAATCGTGATGTTTAAACTCCATACAGTTGCATAAAGGACCTACATGTTGTACTTATGATTTATCTGTTCTTGTCTTGAACATGTTCGAAATATTTGTGACTGGACGTAAAGAAAATAACAATCAATTACAGCGAATCAGTTAAAAGTAATATGTAGTAATATAATAATGTTTTAGAAAAAAAATGTATAAAGCTAGTTCTTTATACAGCCTCACCCTACACCTGGCTACACTAGTATTATAATACTAAAATGAAACTCGCATTTTATAACGTCCAACACATGCATTTCTTCTTTATATAGCGGATAATTATTTCGACAGGAAATCTCAATTGTTGACAGTTTAGTTGGAGCGTTTGTCTGAGATTTATTATCGGAACTCCCAGCCTGTTTATTCTAATTAGCAACAAGCCTAACTTTAACATTCCTATCTTGTTTGATAATCACATTTGATTGTTTCAACAACGCGCCTTTTTCTATCTGCGGTAAATATTGGTGAACTTTGATATATATTTTCAAGGTTGTATAAAATATGTTGTTTTAAAATGCTACACAATAAATTTGCAATGAAACCTAACATAACGTATACTTGAGAGGCGGATCCAGCCATTTAAAAAAAGGGGGGTCAAACATATGTCCCAATTTAAATGCAATAATAGTTAAGAAAAAAAAGGGGGGTTCAAACCCTAGAACCTCACCCACCTCCACTCCGGAATCCCCAAACTGTAGTAAAATTTTAATTTACAAATCTACAAAAGTTACTTGCATGAAAATTGTTTTCCATTTTGTTTATAAAACTTGAGGAAGTCATAAAATTGAGAAAGGAAATGGGGAATTTGTCAAAGAGACAACTACCCGACCATAGAAAAGACAACAGCAGAAGGTCACCAACATGTCTTCAACGTAGCGAGAAATTCCCGCACCTGGTCCTGGTCCTGGTCCCTATTAAATAAATATATACTAGTTCAGTGATAATGAACACCATACTAAACTCCAAATTGTACACAAGAAACTAAAATTAAAAATAATACAAGACTAACAAAGGCCAGAGGCAGCTGACTTGGGACAGGCGCAAAAATGTGGCGGGGGTAAACATGTTTATGTTTATAACATACATGTATGTACATGTTTATATAAAATTTGCTATTTTCGGTAGTTAAATTATTTATAAAAAATACGTTTGGCGTTACAGAAAAGAGGGATGATTCCTACTTTCAATTTTCTTAACCCCTATACGAAAATCCGTCAAATCATTTTCACCAGAATATCACATCTTTTACCTCTTCTCTTCATCCAGTTCCTAATCCCTTGACCCCAACTGCCCGCCCGCTAACCCCCGCTTCCCTTCCCATGTTCCTTTATCCTTGTCCGTCTCTCAGGAAATAACGGGTTATGTGGGATCGCTTCATTTTTAAGTGATACATGTATGTGTTTACCATAAATATGTGTCTTTTAAAAGGTGTGTGGGTTCCCTAGATAATTATTTACCAAACTGTAACTTGTACAATGTAAATGTGTTCTTAATGTAATATTTCTATGTTCCCCTAACAGAACACTTCAATGGTGAAAATTGGCATATTTCACTTGAAGACCATTTAATATAAAATCCTCAAAGAAACATTGTATTCAATGTTAAGTTGATGTGTTTTCCTATATGCAAATTTATATATGTTCCTCCCAATATTGTTTCGCTAAATAATAATTTTATTAGGTGTTCCACATGGAATATTTCACTAAATGATGTATTTGTAATTCTTGTTTGATATTTTTTATTCATCTTGTTTTTGGTAATCAGTTTTTCTATTTATATAGTATACATATATATAGGAAGATGTGGCATGTGCTAGTGCCAATGAGACAACTCTCTATCCAAGTATCAATTTATAAAAGTAAACCATTATAGGTCAAGGTACGACCTTCAACACGGAGCCTTAGCTAACACCGGACAACAAGCTATAAAGTGTCTTAAAAATTACTAGTGTTAAACCATATACAAACAGGAACGGTCTTGTTTTTTTTTGGGGTGGGTGGAGGGGGGGGGATTGACAGTCAAATGATAAAATCTGAGTCAAAACGTAGCGGAACTTTAGCCGTGTTTTTATTTACTTGATGTATAGTCAACCCATTGTCCTTTAAACTATCGATTTTCTAGACGAAAAGGTAACATTAAAAAAAAAATTGTCACTCTCTCGGCCATGTGATAGAGTAAATTAACACCCTCGTATCAGCCATCAAAATATTGCATTTTCATATGAAGTATAATTCATTTTTTGTCGTTCACCAATTAAACCATAAGTCAGGCTGTTTGTTAACTTGTTTGTATTGTTTTACCTATCATTTCGAGTCTTTGTAACTGATTTTGCAGTTTGGTATTTTTTTTTATTAGTGAAGGTCGTACGGTGACCTTAAGTTGGTAATTTTTGTGTCACTTGGTCTGTTGTGAAAAATTGACTCATTGATTACAATATCACATCTTTCTTTAAATTATGTTAATTACGCGAGCAAAAATTTAATGCATTACACGACGGTTCCCCAATGAATAGCCTTCATCTATAGATAATTATATATATGGTTAGGAATCTGATATGCTACTGTGTAACAGTAATTGTAATATTTTCAAAAGTACACAAAGTCATCATGGTCACATGCAGTTGTGATAATACTAATTTGATTGAACAGTGAACTAATGGAAGAAATAAATGTCTAAAAAAACCGAATGATATAAACATACAACAAAAGTGCCTAACTATATAAGTTTAACATAGAAAAGTATACGACGTATAATTGATTTTAAGACCGAGAAATATTTTCCAGTTAACAAACATATATGATACATAAGTACGTGTACGTACAATTGAAATTAAAATGAGATTTATAGAATAAATTATCGAAGAATCCAAAAAGAAAAATATTCAACGAGTGACCGAACAACACATGAATTTGCTAATGCGCGCAGCCTATTTGAATTCTTTGATTCGTTATTCTTTTTATTACATTGGCAAATGGCTTTTTTTTTAAGTAAAAAGGGTAAGAAACTAACATGTATATCTAAATGAGATTTAAATTTCACACACATTATTTGATAAGAAGATACCAAGTCAATAGCTGATAAAGAAATTAAGAAAACAAATGGCACACATACAGGTGAACTCGTTTGGACCCTGCAAGATGATTGACCAAAAGGAAAAATGTAAATCCTATAATGCACTGGTCATTAGTCATTTCTCTGCATGTCTTCTGCCATAATCATAACAGACTAAATGCACTGATCCAGGGTTTGGTGTTTGAAGGCTCTACCAATGTTGGGAGTTAAAGAACCATATTTTACCCCAAAAAAATGGATGTAGTCTAATCTATGAAATATATTCATTTCTTAAAAAAAAGGGGGGTGGGGTAAAATTGAAGAAAAGAAAATAATAAGCAACTGCGCATCCAATTTAGGATTTCAAGCATGTCAGTCATTGTGATTACAATTTCTAAAACATATCATTTATTCATTTTTTTTTTCTAATATATTTTTCGGTGTTAAAGAAGTTATCTTGTCCTCCCCTGAGTGCTCCGTATAAAAACATTTTGGGGGGAAAACACAGATACATTGGATTTGACAGTTTGACACCACCATTTATTTGTTTTCATGCTGCTACTCGTTACTCGACACGTTACTAGGATAACCTTGGGGTGATATGTATAAAACTACTTATCCGAAAGGACGGATTTTTTTCTACATGTCCTACGATGAATAAATAATACGATAAGATCTGTCCTACTAAAAAGCGCTTGGGAACGCCCGAGAGCGCCCGAGAAAAGAAAAAGCGCCCGAGGAAGAAAAAAAGGCACGGGAGAATAAGTGATTCCTGAATGAAAAAAAAAACATTGCGTGTTTCACCCGTATAAATGGGGATATTAACGATGCTAAATCTAAAGTGTTTAGATAGTGTTGTTGCACTTTTACATTTTAGATTTAAAAATTGTATATAAGTTGGTAAATATAAGTATATAGAAGAATCATGAACGATATTGTCCTCGATCAAAACGTATATTTAGTTAGTTTAAAAAAATTCAGTTCCCGAGGTCTAATATTCGCAACTGCATGGTGAACACTTGTTCAATTACTTTTACCGTTCTTAAATAATGTGCAACTCTTTTAATTTTATAAAATTAATATTTATCTGGGAAATTTGAGAAACGTATCTGTCGGTGTTTAACGATTTATAAATCTTCAGCATAAACTGTGATCCATTATTAGCTTTTCGAAATAGTATTCATATATTATTGTTAAAATTGAAACATTCATCTCTATATATTTTCCCCGGGCGCTAATTTTTTTTCCACGGGCGCTTTTTCTTCATCCGGGCGCTCCCGACGCTTTTTAGTAGGACACGATTAGATATCTTAACTTAAATAGTTTTAAATTATTGAAAAACAATAGTTAATAGTTTTAAATAGTTTTAAGGGGTATGATTGAATTTAGGTAGAGTAGAACTCGTTTTTATAGTTTTACTTATAATTTTGCAAGTTAAATTAATCTAATCGTTATTTTTCAGTACAATATGAATTATGTTGAAACAAAGTTACAATTTCTTTTAAAAATAACAGTATTTTTTAAATAGTTTATTACAGTGTAGAAAGTTGAACGTTAATCTTTACGGGATTCCTAAATGTTATGACACCTTCAGTAGGTCAGTCTAGTCATTAAGAGTTCAAATAATAGTCGTCTGCAAATGCAGCTGGTGGATATTTAATTACATTGTTTTTATCATCTCTGGGAATCAGGTTAACTTAGTGTGAAATTTTCTGTCTAATGTTGCAGACGTAAACAGTTCGCTTTTATTACAGCGAAAACAATGTTGTGAAATTATAATAAATGTTGTAAATATTGGATAAAAAAAATTAGTTATAAGAAAACATTCGATGTCACTGCTTTAGAGGAGATGATACTTTTGCAAATTTAAATGTGAAATTACAAAAAATCCTAATGCAATTGTTATAAAATATATCATATAACAAATACTATGAGAAAAATATAAAAATATTCATAACTGTCATACAAGCGCGGAATATAGTTTCAATTGGGAGATATATTCTCCGTAACACATGCGAATATCAACCAGAATACAGGTGCGCCTATACATGCGATTTCTTTATAATAAATAACTAGAGGCTCTAAAGTACGAAGCCCTGTTGGTCTCACACAGATTATAAAGTGTCTTTTAAAGTCCTGCGCTGATGATGTGTAAAGTCTAGCGCTGGAGATATAGAGTCTAGCGATAGAGATGTAAAGTCTAGCGCTGGATATGTAAAGTTCAGCGCTGAAGATGTAATGTCTAGCGCTGGAGATGTAAAGTCCAGCGCTGGAGATCTAAAGTCTAGCGCTGAATATGTAAAGTCAAGCGCTGAAGATGTAAAGTCTAGCGCTGGGGATGTAAAGTCTAGCACTGGAGATGTGTAAAATCTAGCGCTGGAGATATGCAAAGTCTAGCGCTGGAGATGTAAAGTCAAGCGCTGCAAATGTAAAACCAAGCGTTGGAGATGTAAAGTCTAGCGCTGAAGATGTACTATCAAGCGCTTGAGATGTAAAGTTAAGCGCTGGAGATCTAGATGTAAAGTCAAGCGCTGAGATATAAAGTATAGCGCTGGAGATGTAAAGTCAAGCGCTGGAAATGTAGACTCCAGCGCTGGAGATGTAAAGTCCAGCGCTGGAGATCTAAAGTCTAGAGCTGGATATGTAAAGTCAAGCGCTGTAGATGTAAAGTCTAGCGTTGGGGATGTAAAGTCTAGCGCTGGAGATGTGTAATATCTAGCGCTAGAGATATGCAAAGTCTAGCGCTCAAGATGTAAAGTTAAGCGCTGGAGATGTAAAATCAAGCGCTGGAGATGTAAAGTCTGGCGCTGAAGATGTAAAATCAAGCGCTGGAGATGTAAAGTTAAGCGCTGGAGATCTAGATGTAAAGTCAAGCGCTGGAGATATAAAGTCTAGCGCTTGAGATGTAAAGTCAAGCGCTGGAAATGTAAAGTCCAGCGCTGAAGATATAATAAAATTAACGGTATCAATTTTCTTGCACCAGATGCGCATTTCGACAATACATGTCTCTTCAGTGATGCTCGTGGCCAAAATATTTGAAATCCAAAGCTTATAAAAAAGATGAAGAGCTATAACCCAAAAGGTCCAAAAATTATAGCCAAATCTGTGAAAGGAATCAGAGCTTTGCATGAGGGAGATACATTCCTTAATTTATAACAATTTCTATCATTTTGTAATAGCAAATTTTAATAACACATAAAAAATCCGTATTTTCATGCCAGTACCGAAGTACTGGCTATTGGGCTAGTGATACCCTCGGGGACTAATAGTCCATCACCAGAGGCATCGACCCAGTGGTAGTAATAAAATTAACGGTATCAATTTTCTTGCACCAGATGCGCAATTCGACAATACATGTCTCTTCAGTGATGCTCGTGGCCAAAATATTTGAAATCCAAAGCTTATAAAAAAAAGATGAAGAGCTATAATACAAAAGGTCCAAAAAGTATAGCCAAATCCGTATAAAGTGTAGCACTGAAGATGTAAATTCAAGCGCTGTAGATGTAAAGTCTATCGCTAGAAATGTAAAATCGTGTTTTATAGTGTGTTGCAAATAAGGATGCAAGAAAAGCCTCGGTCACATCTTACCGGATATCTCGAACGCACGCCTAACGGAAAACCTTTTTTCCATCCGTTCATGTCCGTTAGACGTCCGTTCTTATTCGTAAGACGTCCGTCCATATCCGTTGCATGTCCGTTAAGCGTACGTTTTATCCGTCGACGTCCGTTCTGTCCGGTCGAAAATTTTTAGCATATTCAAAACGTTGAACGGACGTCCAACGGATAAAACGTCCGTTGAACGTCCGTTGAACGTCCGTTAGGCATCCATTTTGAACGGTACTCGTCCGTTTCGTTTCCATTTTGTATACGTTACGTGTCCGTTATACATCTGTTGGTGGTCTGGATGATAAACTCACCAACGGACTTCTACCGGACGTATAACGGATAAAACGGATGTTGAACGAATGAGATCGGACTTCTACCGGACGTATAACGGATAAAACGGATGATCAACGGATCTGAAACGGATATATGCCAATTGAAATTTTCGTCAGAAATGCCAATTATTGGTATGTCAGATTTCTTAAGGTTCATGAATTCTTATTATTCATAATCAACCTTAAAGTAAGGGCGATTCTTCACAATCAAGCAGCTCTTATTTCAGACGCTGACCTTATGCGGTATTTTGAAGAATAAACCAAAAACAGTTACACCTAAACATTTTGAATATTTATGCGATGTACATGTATTATTATTGTTGCCTTTTATTTTTCCGTATATATTGTCCATCCGTTTTATCCGGTACGCTTCCGTTAGGTGTGCGTTTTATGCGGTACTCTTCCGTTGGATGTACGTTCGACATCCGTTCTGTCCGGTAAGTTTCCGTTTCTCGTACTTTGCATATCCGGTATGTGTCCGTAAGGCATCTGTTACACGTCCGCTGTATTCGGTCAGTACATCAACGGACTCCCAACGGATAACAATTCTGTCAACGGACAACTTTTATTTTCATTCGTTAGACGTCCGTTCGTGCTTCGGTCACACCTTATCGGATAGCACGAACGGACGCCTAACGGATGAAAAAAAAAGATGTCCGGACAGAACGGATGTCCAATGTATATACGGATGGTATGCTGCTTTCACGAAAAAATACTTTGGGTAGCACTTTACCAAAGAGAATAAGCCTTCTGCAAATCTCTTCGATCATAAGCTTAAGTTTTATAAAAATGTCCATGAACCAGAGTTTGAATGGTGTCGAAACTTTTATATTGACTGCTTTATTTGAATGAACGAATCAGTACATTGCTTTAAAATTAATGCACTTATATAACAGAATCGAAGAGTACATCGATAGAGTATGGTTATTAAATTGGGTATGTTGTAAAGGTTAGATGAAATTGTCTACGTTTTTTTATTCTTCTGTAATGTTTACTGTTTTCAGAGTGTTTTTTTGTTTTCTATTTTAGCCATGGCTTAGTCAGTTTATTTTCGACTTGTGGGTTTTTATGTCCTCTGGGTATCCTTTGCCTGTTTTTTAGTTATGATTTTTTAAAGTAAATGAAATAGCGGATAAATGGTTTATTTTTAAATAAATTGTTACCTATGTCAAATTCAAAACATTGCCAGTGTTTATCTTATGAAAGCACCAAATGTTGGACATGTCTACCGAAACAAAAACATATTCCAATAAAATCGTTATCACAATATGATCGATTTTTTAATATCTTGATGCATTATAAGCATTTCCAAAATTATTTGATTTCATAATATTAATCCACACATTATGCTATCTTATAATATTATTGATTTTTATAATATATCTTAAATTATGGTGTACCATAATATTCGTTATGGTGTAATGTAACTAGCACTTTACCAAAGAAAATAAGCCTTCTTCAAAACTCTTCAATCATTAGCTTTAGTTTTTCAAAGATGACGAGAGTTTGAATGGTGTCGATAGAGTATGTTTATTAAATGTGGTATTTTGTAGATGATAAATGATAGTTATGGATTAACCGTTTTACAGATGATATCGGATATGTTCCTTATTTCATAACTAAAATCCCCTTTCCTTTTCACGTATATGACATATCGAATTAAAGTATTTACCGGGTTTGTAATAACATGAGCAACACGACGGGTGCCACATGTGGATCAGGATCAGCATACCCTTCCGGAGCACCTGATATCATCCACAGTTTTCGTTGGGGTTCGTGTTGCTCAGTTTTTACCTTTCTGTGTTGTGTATTGGGTTCTATTATTTGAATGTTTGTCTTTTCTTTTTTAGCCATAGCCTTGTCAGTTTATTTTCGATCTATAAGTTTGACTGTCCCTCTGGAATCTGTCGCCCATCTTTCACAGAGAGTGGTTATATTGTTTTAGTATTTTGTAAGCGCGACATTTTTGTAAACTTAATAGGAAGTAACATTCATATATGTAATATATTATTGTATTAGTTTAAAGCAATTCAATGGGACGTCATATATCTTATATGAATTTACTCGTCTAAACTTAAATTGGAGAAAAACAGCTTCCTTACGACAAATCACGATAATACCATATCAACCCGGCTTTTTATTAGTCTTAAATGTTGACCAGGATTCAAGTCTTGCTAGTTCACAAAGTGTCAGTCTGTTGTCTGCTCTCTGGCTGGAGTGTTGTCTCTTTTACATATATTCCCTATTTCGATCTCAATTTTATGTAATTAGACATGACGTCCTACTCGGACATATTATTGTGAATCCGGAGCAATAAGTCATTACTCTCAATAAAAAAATACTACTTAATTCGGAAATTAAGGAATACAGGTGTTATAGTTTTAGAATATTAGCCGAGATAATAGAACAATTTTTAAACCTTTATACAACATTTCTCGTAGCTTTTATATTATATTTTATTGTTTGAATCAACTGATTTACCATTCAATGAATTGCGATTAACACGTAGTGATTGATATTTGTTTGGAGTGTTCAAATCTCTATATTATAAATATTTAATATATTTATTTATATTATTCTATATTATATTTTGACTAACAAACTTCGTGTTTTGACTAGTATAATGTGCAAAGAAGTCAACGAATAAATTTGGATAAATAGAAATAGAATCTTTTTTTTTCGATTTTAATATTATATATTAACAAACAAAAATAAAAGTCTATTATAAATGTGGTCATGCATAAGTCATCATCCACATTTCATACAGTACTTATATATTTATTTCCAAAAGATTATTTTGACAGGTTGCACTCCCATTAGTATGTTGTGATATAATTTCAACTAGGCATTAATATTATGAGTTCATTCTGCAATGTGTATAAATTTTCATATCAAACGTAAATTATGTCATCTGTTTCTTACCAATTAATCATACTGCTGAACTAAATAATATTGTATTACATGACCTTGCTTCGCTTTGAAATAGTTTAATATTTACAATTTATTTCTTCTGCTGTTTTTATACTTGTATATAAATTAATTTTGTGGTTCTCAAGAACCAATATGTTATCTTAATTTTTTAAGAATTTTTTTCTGCAGATATATAGAAGTCAAATGGACAATAACTGAATTTTGATATGCAACGTGTTATGTAGGAAAATAACAATCATACATGTCATAGTGCTGTTTTAAATACTCAGGTGTATCTATCATCAAATATTGACCGACGTCGAAATATGTATTGGTAATACATCAAAATGAATATCTAATTTCTACCTGCCTATGTTTATAGATTATGATTTTTTTTTAAATTCTGTCTTGATGTCTCGTCGATTTTTATTCTAAGATGTAATTTTTATTTACATGTAAGACAACACAAGAGACTTTTCTTTTACAGGCACAATTTTAATTTTAAAGGATTTGAAAAGAAACATTTCAAATTTGATGGTGACAGAAAAAATACGTTGTATGCATGTGTATTCGAATTAATGTACCCACCTTACCCAATATACACAAATACACATAAGCAACATTAAAACGGTCTGCAACATAAACTGAATTTGAAACAATAACAATTGCATGTAATGAGTTTTTGTGGATCTGACCATTAATTAAATTTCGTCAAATCAAGACATATAAACACGTGAAAGTAATGTGTTTCTATACCTATTGTGTACATAGTCATTTATAATTTATAAAGACGTCTGAAGGATGTGTACTATTTTTTTGTAACATTTCCCCTTGATAAAACTAATGTATTGAAAACGAGGTCAACTGACACACTTATTTTCTACATTTATTTTCTAAAACACGATTTATTCATTGTTTAAGGAACGATAATACATTTAAGAAAAATATGGCTTATAAGACGACACGATTTGTCTCCCTTGTACAAAATACTGTCCTAGATAAAAGACATTGAAGACGAAAGCATTTTAAATATGACGCGAGAAAGGCGACGATTGTCGGATGAATATAATCAATAGATGATCATAAAAATAGCATTTTAAGATTAATAAATTACGGAACTTGTTAGCAGTACCCAAAACATTGTTTTTCGGACACATCAAATTTAATTTTTTCATGCATAATTATGAAATTCAATAATATTCAAAATTATGGATACGCATAATATAACTGGAAATATTATTTAATCTCATAATATTATGGATTTTCATAAAGCAGTCAAATTTAGCCAATTCCATAATATTATGGAGTTCGCTAAGTGCCCCGACTGGTGATTTGTTCGTTATTTTCCCATGACCTCATCCGTTGTATTTGTATTTCTTCGTTGGTGTTATCGAAACCTGTGTAATATTCAGGAATGTGAATGAGTTGATCTGTACTAAGAATAATTGAGAATAGATATATCGACCATGTTGTCACGCTGCTAGTTACAAAGTGAAAGTAGCTCATCATATTAGCATGCACAATTATGCATGTATTGAGCAATAACAATTAACAGATTTTTAAGTATCTATGCATCCTTAAAACACAAATATCTAAGTATATCTTTTATGTTTTTATTTTAACTTAACCTTGTTGCCATGTATGTACTATAAAATACTTACAAATATAAGGTAATAATTAAGATGATAATTGTAAGTACCCAGCCTGGTACGGTTACAAATCCAAGAATATCCATGTGTATGTCTTGCTGTTTATTGTTCTTTTCTACACATAATATTATCATTGTGTAATATATATGTACAACTAGAAATGTATAAATAGAAGTATGACCATATATTGATCAAGTCACCACATGTGCAGGTAATTTTCATCTAACCTTTCTAGGTCGCTTAACTACGAAAGGTTAGATGAAAATTACCTTATTATCACTTAATAATATCACAATTTGTGATATTATTAAGTGAACTATATGTTATTTTGAAATACATTCTAAAAGTACAAATGCAGGTAAACGCTCGAACTTTATGTTTCTTTTCGAGGTTAAAAAATGTACCATCACACCTGAAGCCGGTGATACGTTTTTTCTGTAATTAAACTGATTTTGTAAAAACTTTATATCAATTTCATGAAAGTATTTACTTGTTTTAGTTCTGTGGTTGCAACGATATAAGGCAAATGTATCCCTACATATTCATCTTATTATTTTATATCATTTTTATCGAAGATCCCGATATAAATTATCAAGCTAAGAGACAACACTGAATAAGTGTGCAGTAGGTTTATAGAAGAGGGAAGAGAGTTACCAGAGGGAGAGTCATACTCATAGACTGAAAATAAAAGGACAACGCAATGGCTAAAAATCAGACGACAAACAGACAAAACATAGTACAGAAGACACAACATAGAAACCTAAAGATCATACTAAAAAACATGTTTAAGGACAAAGGAAGAATTGTTCAACTTTCTCCTAGATAACATTTTTAACATTTTAACATAATTTGCGGATGCAGTCAATATCTGAAATATAATAATTTGTTCTAGGTTGCGCGATTTTCATTTCATTCATTTCATTTATGGCTATTGCCACTTTTGTAGAAATTTTTGATTGGACTAGGGTTTCAAAATGTAGAAATTACGTTGTCTCGTCGAAAAAGTTATATCACAAAAATACTGAACTCCGAAGAAAATTCAAAACGAAAAGTTCTGACTCCATAATCAAATGTCAAAATAAAAGCTCAAATACTTCAAACGAATGGATATCAACTGTCGTATTCCTGTCTTGCAATTGGTAAAGGCATTTTCTTAGGTAGAAAATTGTGGATAAAACCTGGTTTTATAACTAGCTAAACCTCTCACCTGTATGCCAGTCGTATAAAACTTCTTTATATTGAACACGATGTTTAAAGCAACACGACGGGTGCCACATGTGGAGCAGGATCTGCTTACCCTTCCGGAGCACCTGAGATCACCCCTAGTTTTTGGTGGGGTTCGTGTTGTTTATTCTTTAGTTTTCTATGTTGTGTCGTGTGTACTATTGTTTTTCTGTTTGTCTTTTTCATTTTTAGCCATGGAGTTGTCAGTTTGTTTTAGATTTATGAGTTTGACTGTCCCTTTGGTATCTTTCGTCCCTCTTTTAAACAAAACAAACAGACATAAAAGGTAAAATGTCATTTATATTTGTACACCAGTTAACATTGTGCTATTACCATATTCACTTTAAAAACAAACAAATATATTAACAAATATTAACCATGGCATAATACTACAATGATGGGATGTATAAATACAGAGCCACGTTATATGTTAGGAAGAAACACAGAAAGGCATATAGACACAGCATATACGTCAAAATGAAAGACGAAACTACGAATTTTTAAATTAAAATAGAATAATAACACAATTACGGGATGAAGTACAGAGCCATGTCAAATAAATACCACCAAAAACAGACTGAATATTTATAGTAATAGTCATTGTTGAAGGCCGTACGATTACCTTTAGTTGTTAATTTCTGTGTCATTTTGGTCTCTTGTGGAGAGTTGTCTCATTGGCAATCATACCACATCTTCTTTTTTATATAAATATATTTATTCAATGGAATTTTCTGTTATTTCAATTGAATTCGAAGGTTGTCATTCAGAGATTGACCACACAATACTTTTTATGGCTATACGAACAAACTGAAATGTATTCAGTTCATTACATAGCAAACGCATATCTAAGAATATCAGTACATGAACATGTTACAAAGTACTTAAGGGCAGTTATATCAAGTTGGCCCAAGATGTGAATGATTTGACAGATCATACTAAAAGCTTTGCCATCAACCAACTCTGTTTTCAAATAAATTGTAATTGACATTACAACAACGACAACTGTTAATGATTTCCTTAAAATGTCCTGTACCAAGTCAGGAATGTCCTATAACAAGTCAGGAACATGGCATTTTTATCTAATAGTTCGTTTCTATGTATATTCCATGTATGTTGTATTGTCAGGTGCTTTGGTGCACTTCAGTGTTCTGTAGTTTCGTTGTTTTTTTCTTATAGTTGATGGGTTTACCATTGTTTACCTCAGTTTTAGTTGGTAACCCGGATTTGCGTTCTTTCAATCGATTTTTTACTTTTGAACAGCGGTAAATAGCTATCAAAGGTAACAGACACTTATAATATGGTACGCCATATCCGCGTTTCGTCTACATAAGACTCATCAGTGACGCTCAGATAATAAAAAGTTATAAAGCCAAACAAGTATAAAGTTCAAGAGCATTGAGGACCCTAAATTCCAAAACAAGTTGTGCCAAATACGGCTAAGGTAAATTTATGCCTGGGATAAGAAAATGCTTAGTATTTCGAATAATTTACACTTTTCCAAACAATAAATTTATAAAAACGACCATATAATTGATATTTATGTCAAGACCAATGTGCTGACTACTGGGCTGGTGATACCCTCTGGGACGAAACGTCCACCAGCAGTGGCATCAATTCAGTGGTGTTAATGGTTGTCAAAGGTAACAGGCTTAAACTTTGTTA
This sequence comes from Mytilus edulis, assembly GCF_963676685.1. Classification (NCBI taxonomy): domain Eukaryota; kingdom Metazoa; phylum Mollusca; class Bivalvia; order Mytilida; family Mytilidae; genus Mytilus; species Mytilus edulis. The sequence continues at coordinate 73,322,450 of NC_092356.1, read as the reverse complement.
CGCCAGACGCGCGTTTCGTCTACATAAGACTCATCAGTGACGCTCAGGTTAAAAAAAAGATAGAAAGCCAAACAATAATAAAGTTCAAGAGAATTGAAGACCCGAAATTCCAAACAAGTTATCCCAATAAGGCTAAGGTAATCTATGCCTGGGATAAGAAAATTGTTAGTATTTCGAATAATTTATGTAAAAAATAACAAATTCTATACATATAAAATAAATTTTATTTTCAACAAAATAAAAGATCAACTCATTATAACATGTTAATAGAACAACAATTTAGTGTCTGACTTTATTTTTAATTTAGAATATAATCATTTTAATTATTTTTTTCTAGAAAAAATATGCACAGGCACATTTAATAAAATATTTATTAAACTAACATTTAACATATTTATATGTTTTACAACATGTAACACTGTATGATTATATTGTTGTTACGTCCCCTTGCACGAGGCAAATAATTTCCATCAAAAATAAAATTGAGCGCACTCGATTTCGCAAACTAGTCCATAGTTTTGTAAAAAAAAAACATTTTATTTTGGAAAAAAAGTCATGTTCCTTTGAACCTGCCTGGACATATACTAATGCGTAATTTTCAGATATATGTTTGGTCATTTTGATTTTTGCATTTTTCATTTGAAGATGTTTGCTTAATTTCATATAAAAAAACATTCTTTTAAATAAAATCTATATATTAAATACGATACGTTTTGAAAACGATACTCAGCGAAATGAGTTAAGTTAAAAGAAAACGCTTTTTGAAACAAACTATTATAAGTTTAGTGAAACAAATTATGATATATTTTCAAAAGTAGAAAAGTAATGTATTAGTAAACAGTATATTAATTTGTACAGATGGAATAATTCTTGAATATTTCATAAATATATTATATTAAGAAGGACGGAAACTATTTCACTCAAAAGATTCAATGACAGACAAATGTGACATGTACTTCAGATGTTTACTTCAGTTTGGTTTCATTTCTAAGAACAATCACATGGTCTGCATATGACGTCTTAACCAACCTGAACGTTTTAAGTGGGGTCCACATATGACGTCTTAACCAATCTAAACATTAAAACTTAAGTGGGGTCCACATATGAGATATTAACCAATCAGGACGTGAACAGTGTAAAGACAGTACACACATGAAATACATAAATGTAGAAAAAACATTAGTTTACAAGGATTAAAATGTTCATTCTAATCCGGCTGCCGACAACCTTATTGAAACTCCGACTTTTTCTATATGTCAATCATGCAATCGAAACATTTTTGAATGAACACCGATTAAAACCTTAAATACAATTTAACATAAACTTTTCACTCGTGTACCTCGACTTGTTAATGTCTTCTCTTTTTTTTCTTCTTTTTTTTTAACCTTTTACGAATATTATGACTGGCTTTACATCCATTAATAATTTATCTTTGTTAAAAGAAAAAAATATCTAGTCCATTAGAAAACCCCTACCAGACACCAATTCTAATTATCAATGGATTTTGTTTTGTTAATTATAAAAGTTTTCTCTTTGAATTATACCCAATACATTTAGCTAATGTTTTCAAAAGTCCTTTCCATAATTACTCGACATGCTAGAATTTTGTTCTCATGGATACCAGCAACAAAAGGTCAACACTATATAAACCCTTCACGATTTAATCAGAAATGGATTAAACATTGGAACTTAAGTATAATAGCGTGATAAAGCTTGAACGTGTATGGTTATACAAAACCCATTTGAAGCACTTATAGTGATTTCCTAGCGAGACGTTTTATAGCTTAGCGGCCATGTTAGATATTTATACAGATTGTTGTATCTTAACCAGGAAAACCTGGAGGCTGTTCGTTTCATTTATTCTGTGAAATTATATTCAATTCCTTTAAAAGAAATAGCTGAGTTATAAATACTTTCCAGGGAAATGGTTCGAGACTTTTTAATGGAGAATATAAAATGAAAAATGAATAATTCAAATTAGATTTATGACACGTGCTTCAAACATTATGCGATAATCAGTTGTGTAAGCCACATATGAATGCAAAAAAGTTATGACCATTATATTTTCAATGAATAATCTGATGTTTGTGTAAATTTATAAATTTCTATTTGTTAATGTTTTTAATGCATTTCTTTTTAATTTATTCTTGCCCAATCTTTCAGAGTGTAAAATACTTTTAATTATTTTAAAAAGAATATTGAATAAACGAATTGTGTTTTCAAAGAATCATTTGTGTTGTAAGTTTAATATTACACATATTATTTAAAATTTAGCAAGAAATGACATGTTATTCCATATAAGGTTGGCATAACAATATCAACATTTGTTCAACAAAGTTAGAAAGTAATTCAAACAATTAGAAATTGACAAATTTTTGGAAAAATAATAACAGATTATACTTGATGTGTTTAAAAAACAATATACTGCAATAATTCAAATGAAGACTGACTGTTTTCAGTTTACTTTTTTCAGTATGTTTATACAGATCCACAGATCAAGAATGTATGAGGGACAGGTAAGGAAAAAGTGGTCTTCATCTTCGATTTCAGATAAATTACAGCATAATTAATACTGATGAATGAACTAACAATGAACATGAAATCATTATATACAAATGAATGGCGAAAATGAAACATAAAACATATGTCTTGATGCTGATCATTACAAAAATCAAGTTCATCTCAAAAGATTGTATATAATCTACATGTAAACAGTATAGTCAACATGAACTAAACAAATGTGTATTTTGGCAGCGTCCAACTAAACAATGCAATAATGCTGTACATATTCTTGACATTCAAAACCTTGCAGCTATTAAAGCTTTTTTCAAAATTTAAAAAATAATATAACCTTTATAAACTGACACGCATGTGTTTCTTTAAACTCTATTCCCACGGTCGGATAATTTAAGACTTTTTTTATGTTATTTCATTTTAAAACAAAACAAAAATTTCACGTTTCTTGGTTTGAAATAATAAAATTGTAACATTTCGGGGAAAAAATGATTTGATATTAACATTTTTTATTTACAAGATACTAGTAACTCAATTTCATGTCTCCTTTTGAAAACGGCACCTTTTGTATGGTAAAGGTGACAATGCTGTCAGTTTCAGCCAGTCCTTTGAAAAGAAACACCTTGAATGTAAATTATTGCACAATTCCACCTTTATTATTTGCCATCTATGCTATTTACAACAGAAGTGGACATTTTTTAGGATGTTTAGGTCAATACCATTCATTTTTATAACATCTTTTTAAATTTGCAGTTTTAGACTCTAAAGGATTATGGATAATTTCATTGTTCGTACTTCAATGATTAACCATTAATTAGAACATAATAAATGTTTGAATATATAACCAACAACTGCTTCACATGGTTGCTTTACAATGATCCATATGAATCTTGTACATAAAATTACCAACAATGCTTTAGAATCTGAAAAGGGTGGTTTTACAATGATCCATATGAATTGTGTACGTTACATTAACAACAAGTTTTTTTTTTAAATCTGAGGTTATTTATATAGATCAATATAAATCTTGTACTTAACATTACTAGCAATGTTTCAGATTTTAAAAAGGTGACTTTACATAGAACCATATGAATCTTGTACGCAACATTATACACAATGCTTTAGATTTTGAAATTACGACTTTATAGAGATCCATATAAATTGTGTACGTAACGTTAGCAATGCTTTAGATTTTGAAAAGATGGCTTTACATAGATCCATATGAATCTTGGACATAAGCTTCTTCTGTGTTACGTTTTGGTTGTTGCTCTCGTATATCTTCCTCCAGCCTTTGCATTGAAGTAGTCAGTTCTGCATCGCCCGTATAATTAATCATCTGATCATAGACTTCCGGCTGATTTCGCTCGTGACTGTGCCAAATACCATAACAGAAATACAGCAATAAACCTGAGGACAAATATTTAATTTGGATAGTTACATGTGCAAGATTAATTTGATTGTCATATTTCATCCGAGGAATTTGATAAAACTCGATATTTTACACTCAGCATTTTACGATGATATTATCTTTAAAAGAGGTTAAAATTTGTCCTTCAAATGTTCAGTAGTTGTCGTTTGTTGATGCGGTTCATGAGTTTTCTCATTTTTCGTATTTTATATCGATTAGACCGTTGGTTTTCCCGTTTGAATGGTTTTACACTAGTTATTTTGGGGCCCTTTGTAGCTTGTTGTTAAGTGTGAGCAAAGGCTCCGTGTTGAAGACTGTACATTGACCTATGATGGTTACCTTTTACAAATTGTGATTTGGATGAGAGAGTTGTCTCATTGGCACTCATACCACATCAATAGCTTTCAGTCATTCCATACTTCTTTTGAGGTAAAAACATCAATTCATATTTTATAGTCAAATACAATACTTGCGCGAATAGCAACGTAATGTTGCTAACTTCTACGTCATTTCGTCCCCGGTGAATAGTTATCTCAATGTCAAATATACCATATCTTCTTAATTTTATATAAAATGATATGACTCAAACTATGTCAATCTTACCAAATGCACTTTTGCCTGTTAGAAACACTTTTAGTCTTTACATCAACATGTTCTTGACCATTCGTTATTTGGGGTTATTACAGATCTTGTATAGTGTTTAGATGTTTGTCTGTGAATATGTTTTAGACCGTATATTGACCACTAAATGTAATTCCTGTTCGACGTCGCTGGATTTTTGTATATTACACATATCTTTTTATTTAAATCAGTACTTTGAGAACCACATGTTGCCGTCTAAATATTTTTGTTATTGCTTTGACATTGAAGTAAATAAACTCATCATAGATACCAGGATTGAAATTTTATATTTACGCCAGACGCGAGTGACGCTCGAATAAAAAAATGTTAAAAGGCCAAATAAAATACGGAGTTGAAGAGCATTGAGAACCAAAAAGTCCTAAAGGTTTTGCCAAAAACAGCTAAGGTAATCTATTCTTGAGGTAGAAAAGCCTTAGTATTTTCAAAAATTCAAATTTTGTTAACAGTTATAATTTATAATTATGAACATATCAATGATAACTCAAATCAACACAGAAGCGCCGACTACTGGGCTAAACTATTGTTCCGTTAGAGTAGTTATTTATGACGGGTAGTATAATTCAATCAACTACCTTAAAATAAATTTCATATAGCTGCTGGTTATACGGATATTATAAAATACTAAAATGGTAGATGCTATATATATTCTAATTTTTCCCATAAAACAATGTCAACTAAATGATGACTGGTCCAATCTTGCCAATACAATACAGTTCATTTAAATTGATAACTATTCGAATCTTGAACATAAAACGATGTCACCAAAAAAGAAACGTGTTCGATGCATACCTGTCAATGCAGTGCTACCAAAGTTTTATATGTCTAAAAATAAACCTTGCCTATAAATTTATTGTTACAAAATTGATACATGGTTCAATTAACATGTCGATAATAATGTTACAAAAACTGATATCCTAACATTATAGTTTATGGTTTCGACATACCTATAGCAACCCAAATGGCAAGTCGAATCCACGTCAGATGGTTCAACGTCATCATCAAACAAACATTACAAAACATACTAAGACATGGTATAACTGGTACAAATGGCATCTGAAAAGGAAAAAGACATTACAAAACATGCTGAGACATGGTATTACTGGTACAAATGGCATCTGAAACGGCAAGAAATATAATGTAACTGATATTTTACGTTTTGTACATATTTACTATTGCTTATCTTTTGGTTATTTTTCAGGAAGTTTTTTCCCATGGTGTCAATTTATATTTGACTAATGGGTTTACAATTTTACCTTTGTAACCTACTATTTTTTCCTGTCTACGTTTAGCTCCAAAATTAAGTGTGTTAGTGTATATAGTGTTCTAATGCAATCCAATTTCTTCTAAAATAAATAAAAGACTGATTCATGAGGACTGTTTGTATCAGACATTTTTTTCTACACAAAGCGCTGTAAGCCAGACCACACCAGCATTTGTTATGGCTATCACAAGAGTATCAGTCTCGTAGAGAATATTCAGCTGATATCAACATGTTATGATTCTTATTATGCATGCATTACAAATAATGATCACTTTTTAAAATATCTCTACACAACAACTTAACATTTATGTTTACAGAATGTGTATTTAATTTTCATACAAATCTAGGTTTGGATTTAAAAGGAAAGTGAAAAAATGCACATTTGTTGGGCTATGTTCATATACATTTTCACTTATACGTATATTTATTGACAAGATTTACACATTTGATAGCGATTATATCCTTTAGACGTGTAAGAACGTCATTTATTAGATATCTAGATGCATTTAAAAGTTGATTAAAAGCACACAATGCATTTATACTTTCTTTTATAAAATTCGAAATATTACGTGCTCCAATTTATGTACAATTTGCCAATTAAACCACACAATCACATGTATGTATACATTTTGTACGTATGGTTTTACATTTTAGTTTCTTTTATATATTTCGGAGTTTAGTATGACATCCATTATAATTGAACTAGTAATAATTTTTGTTTAGGGGCCAGCTGAAGAACGCTTCCGGGTGAGGTATATTCTCGCTGCATTGAAGACTCTTCGGTGGCTTCGGCTGTTATCTGCTCTTTGGTCGAGATGTCTCTTTAACACATTCTCCGTGTTCATTCTCAATTGTATTGCATTAAAAGCTCCTACACTCGAATTTCTTTGTATATTTGTGTATAAAATGTATTCGCAATCGCATTCAATTTATCCTAGACATTGCTTTTTTTCGTACAGTTTCATCTTATCTAATCTCTTAGTATGAGTGTGTGGGAGGGTTATAAATCAAATGAAAAACGATTTTGTGTCGACTTTTAACCGTTCCGATTCATTCCCATTATCTAAACACAGTAATTGCTTTAGATCGGTCCGTGGAATTAATTATATTTGTTGAGGTTTTGATAAGCGTTTTTATATTAAGAGCCAGAAAACCATGCAATCTTCAGAAAATCGTACGAATCAACAGTAAAAACTTGACAAATTCATAAACATCATCTTTATCTTGACATAGAATAAAAAATTTGACCACTTATATTTACCAAAACCGTATCTTTTTTTTAGAAACAGCCTCATTTGCATAAAAATAAATAAAACTGCTTACCTGAAATGTTATAAATGCATCATTTTTCTCGTGTGCAATCATGATTAGATAGCAAATAACCATACCAGCTGCAAACAGTATTTCTAACATGATAGCCCACCAAGCACCATCTCGGAGATAATCAAATCCTACTATCAAAACTAAACAGAAAGATATAATAAATACGATAATGGAATATGTCGCATAAAGAGCTGCTCTGCCTGCTGGTACTGTTTTAAGAATTGGAAGATGGCGTAGTTTTTCCTTCAACTTTCCAAAATCGTCATGACTTTTGGATTTTTTAATGATTGCACTTTCTTCATTAACACCGGAAGCAGCTGTATCTAAATCTTCTTCTTCCGGTTTCAATTTAAACTGGCAGTCTCCAACAGACTGGTACCGGACGATTATTACAGCAGCAGCTACGATAGTGTACGCAGACAGTGTTCCAATCGACATAAACTCTACAAGTGTTTCGATTTCAAACATCAGTGACATAAACGCTGATATCAATCCAAAGACGGCAATTCCCACGACTGGTGTTTGTGTTCTTGGATGAACATAACCTAGAACAGAGAACAACAAACCATCTGAAGCCATTGCATAAATTGCTCTTGTGACGGAGAAAGCAGATCCTAACAGTGAAGTTGTTAGTCCAAATAGAGTACCAAATGCAACAATTACTTTTATCCAATGAGCTCCACGTGTTGCAAAGGCCATCGGAAATGCTGCTGTTGGGGATACTTCAGTGTACGGTACCATAAGGGTTAAAGCAATTGTTGCTAGCACATATAGTAGGGATACGATAGACAACGCAAGAAAAGTGCCGAATGGGATAGACTTTTCGGGCTTTTTCGCTTCTTCCCCAGCAACTGCAATTCCTTCAAATCCTACGAATGCAAAGAAGCACGTAGCTGTACCAGATAGTGTTCCTCCGAAACCATGCGGGAAGAATCCGCCTCTTTTTGGATCAGTCCAGTTTGCAAGATCAGCGAAGTAAAATCCAGCGCAAATGACGAATATTATAACAATTGCGTTGATTAAAGTAAAAACGTTGTTGAAGTTCATTGTAAACTTTGCTCCAGATGCTATTACAATAAAAATGATTATTGATATTGTGAATGCGATAAAATCGGGATAATCAGAGATCCACTTGGAATCTTTTCCTAAGTGTCCGATATGTTCTATAGTACCATTTCTGATAGCACCATTAAATAAAGAATCAATTGCACCACTCCAGGCTCGGGCTACAGATGATGCCCCTAGTAAATGTTCTAGAATAATATTCCATCCAATTATGAAACCCATAAGTTCTCCAATAGCAACAAACGTGTACGTGTATGCCGATCCCGCTTTTGGTACTCTGGCGCCAAATTCAGAATAACAAAGGGCAGCTAGCAAAGCAACAAAGCCCGCAAAGAGGTAGGACAAAATAGCAGACGGTCCAGCTAAATCCTTGACAACGGTTCCAGTTAGAACATAGACACCAGCACCTATCATGTGACCAATTCCAAGTAACGTTAGATCGAAGGTTGTTAGGCATCTTTTTAATGGGGTCTCGTACATATCATCTGTGAGTTTTTTCTTGCGCGTCATGGCTTTGACAATGCCATGTAAACATTCCTTCGCCTTTGATGACATGGTCTCTCCTTCTGCAATTAAAATGAGGACATCTTCATATCCTAATGATCATTTTTTAATATATGCATTATGACCTATAATGGTTTACTTTAACACATTGTGATTTGGATTGAGAGTTGTCTCATTGGCGCTCATACCACATCTTCTTATGTTTATCATGTTTTAGTTGTGTTTCCTTTTTATAATGTTTCTGTGCCGTCCGTGTCAATTGATCATCATTAATCTAAAATCTTTTCTAAATTTCTAAAATTAAAGTATAAAAAGGCCAGTTATAAACTAAAACATTTTCAATGAGATAATATATGTAACAGATATTGATTATTTTTCCATTGCCAGATCTGCCAAAACTTTTATCAAACAAAGTATTGTGATGTTATTCATCGTCTATATAGGCGACGGACAAGGACAGTGAAGCGATGTTATTAATCGTCTATATAGGCGACGGACAAGGACAATGAAGTTCATATAATGTACGGTACACTCCCCTTTTCTCAACAATGAAAGGGAGGTAACAATTTTGATTTTTTTTGGCTCCCAATTTTTACCTTAAATGCTAAAAACAATGGTTTGAATTGGTCTCTTACAATCACTACTTTGGATAGTCAAACCACCTATGAATTGATATGTTGTCAAAAGGCGAGATACCCTCATATTAAATATGACCAAAACAAACGACACACATACACATTAATTAATCTAGCAATAAAAGCCTTGTAACTTTAATCTTTTATCCAAGTGCACTGATGTATTGTTTTTTCATTCCATAAACAACAAATATGTATTTACATTTGTTTAGGTTCTTAAAAGCGAAAAGAAACGGTAATGGAAATGAATGTTATCGGAAGGAGTCAGTCTAGACCGATCTGTAATGTTTTAACTTTTAAAAGGAATACACAGGGAAAATGTGGTTAGCAATTTGATGGGAAGGAATTTGTCTATCCATTGTTCTAGGTAGCACTTACATCATAATTGCTAATAGCTTATGTTCAAAATGAAAACACACCTCGTCTTAGAACTGATACACAATGGTGGCTTATTTGGTGCTATTATGTTCATCATATGCATAGTCAGATATCCAAAAGGTATAAGATAAAATCTCGTTAAAATACTCATTCAATACTTGTCTATATTTTTAAGAGTTCAGTAGAATAGTAAAATAAGCACCATGACCAAAAAAGATAAATATGAAAGAAAAAAAAACAGTTCACAAAAACAAAGGAAAGTCATGATCATAATGATTGAAAGAAAAATAACACAATGACTAAACGAAAGACAAGGCTCCGTGTTGAAGGCCGTACTTTAACCTATAATGGTTTACTTTTTAAATTGTTATTTGTATGGAGAGTTGTCTCATTGGCACTCACACCACATCTTCCTATATCTATTGACTAAGGAAAAGACAACACCTTGACTACAGGAACGACAACAAAACACGTACTAAGGAAAAGACAACACCTTGACTACATGAACAACAGAAAAACATGGACTAAGGACAAGACAATACCTTGACTACAGGAACAACAGAAAAACACGAACTAAGGACAAGACAACACCTTGACTACAGGAACGACAGCAAAACAAGTAATAAAAACACCATGTATGATAGAACACAACACCATGACACTTTCAGAAAGAAGAGCTCGAGGATGTTTGAATCTGGTGTTTGACTTATATAAATTAGGCCGTTAGATTTCTCGTTTCAATTGTTTGACATTGTCATTTTTGAACCATTTAAAGCTAACTATGCGGTACGGGCTTTGCTCATTGTTGAAGGCCGTACGGTGACATATGGTTGTTAACTTCTGTGTCATTTTGTTTCTTGCGGAGAGTTGCCTAATTGACAATCATATCACATCTTCTTTTTTATATCATGTGCTTCGTAGATATTAAAATAAATATCAAAATAAAACTATTCAAACATGAATGTTGGAGATGTGGTATGAGTGCCAATGAGACAGCTCTCCATCCAAGTCACAATGTGTAAACAATTAAAATGAATTATATTGGTTAAATTACGGCATCGGCTCTCACCGAACGGTAAGCTATAAAGGGATACAACATGAATTGCATAAAACAATCCAAATGGAACAACCTACTGCCTTCTCTATATAAAATAAGTGAAATTGACTATTCATTGAATAAAACTAACTCAACCGAACCAAGTCAGGAATCTGTGTAATTCAGATATTACTTTTTTGTCATAACTAAGGGTGTCTCATTTCAATCTGTAATCACAATCATCTTAAGATGTCGGCCGAGCTGACTTTACGGAATTGGTGTTTGCTATATTTTGGTGTTGAAACCTGAGAATGGCCTATGGCTGCCCATATTTGCATCCACCTGGTATGGGCTCTGAATGATGTTTTTCGCATTGGCAATCATATAACAACTCCTTATTGTCATCTAAACATATTCATCGTCAATTATTCTAAGAAAATAATTGGATTTTTTTTTTTGCTACATGTTGTTTGCTTGTCCATTAAATAAATTAAACATGTTTTTCTACGTTATATAATATTCTCCCTGGATATCTAGATCTGTTAGAAAATACACTTCCTTAAACGAATGTAATTAGTTCATGTCATGTTCTGGTGTCGTTTAAGTCTTAGTAGGCGGTAAATGTTTCAATAGTTAACACCTAATTATGTGAGATGAGCATAGAACACGATATCAATATAAAGAACTATTTTAATATCCAGATTCCTGATTTATATCAGTCGTGTTTTTTTAATATAAACTTATAAGAGTTTAGTCTGTGACTGCACCCCGCCTCCAGGTACGAGATTTTCTCGCTGTGTTAAGTCCCATTGCATTGGTGGCCTTCGGCTGGTTTCTGCTCTTTTGTCGGGTTGCTGCTCTTTCAACAAACTCCCCATTCCCCTTTCTCAATTATATTAAAAGAAATATACCGACATAGATGATACCAGTAGCTATAACAACTGTACCATACGTCACTGGAGAAAAAAGACCAGGCAACTGATTTCACGTGAGTTTCACTAAAAGTTTTTTTTTTTTTTTAATATCTAACATATCTTAGACCAATCCTCATATATATATAAAAAAGAAAAAAAAAGAAAAAAAAAGCAGATGTGGTATGATTGCCAATGAGACAACTCTCCACAGGAGACCAAAAATTAAACAGAAATTAACAACTATAGGTCACCGTACGGCCTTCAACAATGAGCAAATCCCATACCACATAGTCAGCTATAAAAGGCCCCGAAATGACAATGTAAAACAATTCAAACGAGAAAACTAACGACCTAATTTATGAACAAAAGATAAACGAAAAACAAATATGTTACACATAAACAAACGACAACCACTGAATTACAGACTCCTGATTTGGATCAGGCACATACATACAGTAGGTTTTGTATTTGGAATTCATTATAATAAAGAAGATGTGGTATGATTACCAATGAGACAACTCTCCACAAGAGACCAAATGTCACAAAATTTAACAACTATGGGTCACTGTACGGCCTTCAACAATGAGCACAGCCCATACTGCATAGTCAGCTATAAAAGGCCCCGAAATGACATTGTAAAACAATTCAAACGAAAACCTAACGGCCTAATTCATCAACAAAAGATGAACGAAAAACAAATATGTAACACATAAACAAACGACAACCACTGAATTAGAGGCCCTGACTTGGAACAGGCACATACATGTACATACAGAATGTGGCGGGGTTAAACATGTTAGCAGGATCCCAACCCTCCCCTAACCTGGGACAGTGGGGTAACAGTACAACATAGGAACGAACTATAAAAATCAGTTGAAAAAGGCTTATCTCATCAGGTGGATAAAAATACAAATACTACAAATACAAGTGGACGTGGCCGGGTACTTGTACATCCCAGAACACACAAAAAACACTAAGTACAGATCTGAGAGTACTCGCAGTTAATGACAGCTAGTTCAAAGCAACTAACAACTACTTTTAAAAAATCATGCATCTAAGACTAATGTATGTTTAATGTACAAGGATCAGTTAAGCAAGGAAGCAGTTAGCATAGGATATAATTAAGATCCGTGTTGAACATACTCGGTTAAAATAAAACAAAACAGAAGGTTTTGTATTTGGAATTCATTATAATAAAGAAGATGTGGTATGATTACCAATGAGACAACTCTCAACAAGAGACCAAATGTCACAAAAATTAACAACTATGGGTCACTGTACGGCCTTCAACAATGAGCACAGCCCATACTGCATAGTTAGCTATAAAAGGCCCCGAAATGACATTGTAAAACAATTCAAACGAAAACCTAACGGCCTAATTCATCAACAAAAGATGAACGAAAAACAAATATGTAACACATAAACAAACGACAACCACTGAATTACAGGCCCCTGACCTGGAACAGGCACATACATACAGAATCTGGCGGGGCTAAACATGCTAGCGGGATCCCAACCCTCCCCTAACCTGGGACAGTGGGGTAACAGTGCAACATAAGAACGAAATATAAAAACCAGTTGAAAAAGGCTTATCTCATCAGATGGATAAAAATACAAATACTACAAATACAAGTGGACGTGGCCGGGTACTTGTACACCCCAGAAACACAAAAAAAACACGAAGTACAGATCTGAGAGTACTCGCAGTTAATGACAGCTAGTTCAAAGCCACTAACAACTACTTTAAAAAATCATGCATCTAAGACTTATGTATGTTAATGTACAAGGGTCAGTTTAGCAAGGAAGCAGTTAGCATAGGATATAGTTAAGATCCGTGTTGAACATGCTCGGTTAAAATAAAACAAAACAAAAGCTTGAGTTTAATGCAGGTGCAGAGGAGGAGTTGGGCTTGCAAACCAACCTTTCTAAGTGGTAATTGTAAAATGAAAGTGTATTTATCATATAATGATGTAGCTACATAATTGTGGTCGGGGTCCCTTTCAAAAAAAAGACACAAACGAAACCTATGTGCATGCACTTTTATTGGGGCACTTTATAGCTTGTTGTTCGGTGTGTGCCAAGGCTCCGATTTGAATACCGTACCTTGATCTATAATGGTTTACTTTTATAAATTATGACTTGGATGGAGAGTTGTCTCATTGGCACTCATACCTATCTTTCTATATCTATATACATGTATACACATGGAAAAAAGTACTATTGCAACACCTTGATTTTTTTAAAACTTGAAAAATCTGTCTCTTATTTTGGATGGAATATGATAAAATATTTGTAAAATAATATTGAAACGTAGTTAATTATAACATTGGCTTTCAAACGAACAAAAAATGTATGAAAAAAAAAGGTTTTATGTAACCAAAATTTTTATAACAAAATGAAGTGTTTTTTGTACAAAAAAAATGCATTTTACAACTTTTACTGTAGTCGAACTTTACAATGTCAGACATTTCAAAATTAATCTTTAGATGATTGTTCACATCATGGTTGATCGTTATACGCCAAAGAATTAGTACTTTGTGCGCAGCCTTCATTCAAATGGATAACTGCATCTTAACGTCTTCTGATTCCTGCCATAAGTCGACTAATTTGTTGCTAAGCTAGCATTAACCATTATTGACGAAGAGTATTGTTTATTTCATGACTTGTTTGATTACTTGTGTGTTCTTTAATGCACTTTACGCCCAATAGTGTCCCATATATGCTCGATATGGTTCCAATTCGGGATACGATTGGGCCAAGGAAGATAAACCGAATTCCATTGGAACAATGGATCTGCCTCCACGACGCTAATTTCCAACTTTGGCGAGCTCTGCACTATATTGGATAGGGGTATATGTGTGTCTGTTCGTAGGCAAAGGTCCCCGAAATGAAATTATCGCATGATAACCAGTAGCGATGAGCCGATCTCGAACAGTGTTTGTTTAAAGGCTCATGTATGGTCATCATTCTCTTTTTAGGATTGTATTGTTTGCAATGTGTTTCCTTCTGACCAACCTTCATTATGCTTTATTTTCCCTAGCAGATGTTATAGGGGGTCTTCTTGACCTCGGAAGGTCTTTAACATCGTTTCTTGCCTGATTTTTATTCTCAAAACGACTTATGGTGGAATGGTGATGACCAACAATACGTGCAATTATCACAGCGACATACCTGCTTCCCTCATGCTGGATATCTGCCATCTTCCTGCAGTTATGAGTTGTGGATGACCAATTACAACGTGTCAATAACATAACTTTATAAACTTGGTTATTTTAAGTGTTGAAAACAATGAGGATAAAAACATCTGTTTTAGTGTTTACGAGGACAGTAGCTGCATGTGCAGATAAGAACTGATAGAGTCGATATTTATTGATTAAACGCAGGTGATATTTAAATAATGTTTAACTAGTTCTATTTCAACAAATTATTTAACAAAAAGATAAAAAGTGTTTTTTTTAATTTGAATTTCAATTTGGTGTTGCAATACTTTTTTCCATGTGTATATATGACGATCGAGTAAGTACAGATACATGGACACTTGTAGAGTAGAATTTACGTATAGGAGTACTTATTCTACACCGGTGGAACGACAAACATACTATATCATATGGTTAATCCAAATATTTTATTTTTTAATTTAATTTTAACCAAACTTATTATGAAGCATATGCATCTTATATTTGCATGGCATATATGAGACATTGATTTCATATAAAAATATGTCAGTTTGAATTTCAGATTAATATCAAGACACAATTATCCTTTAAATGAAATTAGTTTATTTTATTGTAAACCTTTAGATGTAATGTATATATTAAAAATTATGGATTAATATCCACAATATTTCTTATCAAATCGTCAGTTGCAATGTTTTTATGTTCCATATGGTAACTGATAATGTCAATTTCACGGAACAAATTCGTGAAATATGTCATTTAATTAAAGTAAACATTCAATACAAAATATAATAACAAACTATACCTGTCATCTTTTTACACCTGATTAATCCCCGGATTACGATAGGTATTACCCCTGTAAACAATGTGTAGAACAAATCTCGGGATGATTATAATAATTCATACACTGCCCAACAATCTATATTTAAATATCGATCCTTGTAGAAGCAGGAGAAAAGATGTCAATTTCTCTTCGCCATGACAATTCAGTGGTATTCACCGCATTGATTGGGGATAATTGGGATCGATCGAACAGACGGCTACTTGTAAAATACAGACATGAAAATACCCATAAGCTTTATATGGGATTTTTTTTTCTTCAAAATTTAAATTAATTACTGTAATTAATATTGCTCATAAAATAATCGATTGCGTGTAAACAGAATTGTTGATGAAGTTCTTGATACAAAATGGCTATTTTCTTTCTTAAAGGTTAATATTGACGTGTTTACTTAATAGTACGTGTCTTGTTTCTCGATTACATTGTACATTTATTTTTTGAGTCTAAATTCACGTTAACTGTCCTACCAAACGGGAAAATACAGTACTGCATTTATTTAGGGGACGACCATCTGAGTTATCTTTTAGAAGGGGGGTGGAAGGGGGGGGGGGGGTCAGGGGGATTTTTGTAAATATTTTTTTCTTTTTTAGTCTTGCCTTAGAGTTTAGTTTAAACAATATTTTTTTTCAAATAAATTGAATTGGATTGGACATTAGGCATATCCTATGTAAGCCCTCTCCACAAAACAAGGTACAATATATTACATTAAAACAAAGCAACACATACACAAACATCATGACAAAACAGAATTAATTTTTCAAAAATACCTCTTAGCTGACTGGAATGATGTTTCAAATAGTTAACTCAGATCAATTGCAAGATTCAATCGTGTACAAAAGTGCATCCCCTTAATTGTTTTTGTTGATCAATGAATATAAAATCAGTCACGCATGCCTCGTTTAGTAAATTCAAGCCTCCTTTGATATAATACTTAAAAGCAAAAGAATAAGAAGTATAAGTACATGTATTTTGTATTAAAAGGATTTTAATGTAGGACCCCTTTATTACTCTTCTTTCGGCTATCATTTCATTCACGTGGGATTATATACAAACTTTAGATTGAATATTAAATTATGTTAAATGTGATGGCCTTCAGCAACTTGTTCACAGAGTTGAATCATGTATGTTATCAAATTTATACATATATACATTCAAAGGTTAGTAAAAGTAGTGAAAAATATAAGATGTAACAAAGATAAATATATATTAACGACTTCAAAATCGTTTTTAGTTTAAAGTTATAGATAATGGTTGAGAGCTTATTTTTTTAGGTTAGGTTGAGACTTGGTTAAATTAGGACTGGGTTAAATGGATCTATTAGCGGTGTAAATAAATGACATAAATTTACTACAGACGCGGACATAGGTCAGTCTTTTTTGGGCTGCTTATTTGATAAATATATATAGACTGTTTTTTTTTTTTTTTTTAAGTAGACCTCCAAACGTTGGCTTGCCTGTGCGAAAGTTAATTCAGGATCTTAGGCATATTGTTTGGAGGAAAATATAACAAAGTGTAAATAACAATAATTACATTAGATGTATGTTTCATTATAATATTTTATTCTGAATGGCTAACTGCACATCACGTGTTATTCCGTAAGCAGTTGCATTGCTCAATACAACTTTTCACTCATGATAACACGTGCTCCAACAATAAAGTGCACAGGTGAATTAAATAATAAAATATATAAAATTCGTGTTTTCATGACCATAGCTAAAAAATATAATTATAAGTATTGAATGCTTCTTTTTGTAACTTTATAGGGTTTTAAAAGCGTTGACCGTGCGTACCATCTTCGCTATCCAAGGGTTACGATCCACTCCCTCTCTCTTCACCCTTGGCGAATTGAGCCAACATTTGTGATAACAATGTTGCGCCATCTATCGGAAGATAAAAATCACGCTCATTCCGAATACATTATTCTTGACCAATACACTACAAAAGTCTAAAAGTCTGAAAAGACCAGTTTTTGTCTTGATTTGCATGAACTTTTACTCGACATTCTCAAAAAGTATGACTTGTGTCTTAATTTTTCTTGACAAATTCTCATTTATATAAAGTTTGTAGGAAAATTTCTTGACATATTCTTGACATTCTGAATATGGTCTTAAAATTTCTTGACAAATTCTTGACATTTAAATACTGTCTTGAAACTTCTCAACATGTTCTCGACATTTTTGTTTTTTCTCAGTATATCTTGACATATTCTGAACATTTTAAATTGTGTCTTAAATTTACTTGACAGTTCTGAGTTTAAATCTAATGTTTAAAATAATCTAAATTTGGATGTGTTGATATAAAACAATTTAAAATTGAGTTTTTAAATAATTACAAATTTTGATTCCTAAATTTTATAAATTAAATGATTAAAACCAACCATACTGTAGACATATTTCATTCTACATTCATAATATTAAATGTTTATATGGTAAAAAAATTATTGTACCAAAATGTGGTTAATATATTAATAGCAAATTATGATGATATACAAATCATTCATTTAACAGAATAAAAATTGTGTAATGTCATCTGTTGGAATATATTTTAAGTATTACACATGGACAGGATGTTCCCCATAAAATTAAGATATTCCACACCCCCGGAATACACGCAACTGTCAAATAGAAATTACTGCTTTACCTGTAATAAGCCATACAAATTATCAATTGACCGACCATGCCACTACAATTTAAAAAGTTTGTTCATAGACGAAAATAAAAATCATCATTTTGATGAAAAAAAATGAATTGAAAATTGAATATTTCCCAAAGATTAAAAGAAAAGTATTATTTACCTCAGGAATAATAAAAAATGTATTTATAATGGGACCATTTTCTATAGAAGTCATTGGTCTTATGAAATGGATCCCAAACAGACATGCATAATATAGATCTTAACATTTTTTTCTTTTTCGGAAGGTCAGTTATCAAAAATATTTATTTGGTTAAAAATTTATAAAATTCAACACTCAAATTGAAATATAAAAAATGCTTTTTTGGTTGTCCTAAAAATTGAACTAGGTTTTTGCATCAAGATAGGAACTAAGTCTTTGACCTTCACGAAAGCCCCCCCCCCCCTCTTATTTCAGCCACACAAACCCAAAAGATGAATTTTGGGGTCCAAAAGAGACGCATGGTCACATTTTAAAACTGCCTTATAGACACCTATTTTAGTAAAACAAATTTGACTGGCAGTTTTGCGAATGGCAAAAATCTAAATGCTGTTTGTCAGCAACTTCAACTTATATTCAAAGTGAAAACAATTAATTAAACGTTTAATTAAAATTAATCAAAATCAAAGTACATGGGGGATTATTCAGGGTATTCCAACTATGTTGCACCAAAAGGGTATCTTACTACACAAAATTAATCCTTGATTCTTCAAAGTTTAGTTTAGCCATAATAAGTATATAACAGCAAAAGAATGTCACAAACAGTGCAGAATAAGTATGTTCACATTTTTAGGCGAAATTTATACTGTTAAGATAGTGTAAACATATTTAAGACTGTCAAGAATGTGTCGAGATATATTCAGACATTATTTAGAATGTCAGGAATATGTCAAGACATATTCAGACATCATTAAGAATGTCAAGAATGTGTCAAGACAGATCGAGACATTATTAAGAATGTCAAGAATATGTCAAGACAGATCGAGACAAATTTAAGACAGTCAAGAATTGGTCAAGACTAATCCAGAATCTTATCAGATGATACAGGAAGTGTCGAGAAATTTTAAGACAATGTTCATACTGTCAAGACACTTGTCAAGAAAAATCAAGAACCTTATGAGACAAATTCATACAATGTCAAGATTTAAAAAAAATTATTAAGACAAATCAAGAATGTCGAGTAAAAATTCATGCAAATTCAGACAAAAACTGGTCTTTTCAGACTTTTTGACTTTTGTAGTGATAGTAGCACTTGAACTCTTCAATTTGGAGGTAAAAACACGGTAGCATCTACATTCTACATACTTGGTAAAGCCGGAAATGAAAATATACGTCAACATTCATGCATTTGTGCATGAAACATACACAGTAACTTCTATAGGTTGATTAAAAACATTCAAGTTGTCACTAAATATAGTCGTATGTGTAGGGATGTAAAGACTTGTTGCACAATAAACACGTGGTTATTGTTTACAAACACTTAATGCATTTACATGTGATCTTGTTATAGGCGCTTTTTGATTGGATGCAGCGAGTTTTGACTGCAACCAATAAAAATCCTTACCTTGTGTCTCCGAAAATTTATCTCAATCCGCCAAGGGTGAAGGGAGCGGGAGTGGATCGTAACCCTTGGCTAGCGAAGATGCGTGCGTACATTTTTAGAATGAAGCGCTTCCGCGCTTCATACAAAATGTACTTCGGTCAAGTTGAACGCTTTTACACCCCAATAAATTTACAAAAAGAAGCATTCAATTCTTAAATAAATAATGGGCACCAATTTTAGCTTATACAATTTTATTTGAACTTTTTCCCTGCAAATTAATGTAGTTGCCATGGCTACCGTATGTAGGAAAGTATACTTCTGTGATGAATAGAGTTTTACGTTATTATTCAGTGGTACAAGTTTGGTATTCACAAGTTTATATTGGTTATTCTTAGGGCCTACAGTTCCATATATATGATAAATCAGATATGTTTCTTCCCCACAACTTTTTGTAACAAATTGTCGAAATGTGGTACGTAAAAAAGACACTTCTACCGAAGAGAAAAACACACACACATACATCGAAAGAATTCTTTTTATGATTGACATTTGTCAATTTTCTATTTAATTATCATTAGAGAAAATAAGTAAATGTATACGAGATCAAGTAAAGGTACATGTAAACAATATCTACACACGGAAAAGTCAGTAAGATCAATAAAGATGATGAACAAAATACAAATAATGTACATATATCCTTTTCGGAAATACATGTATATACGATGAACAAACTTTGTCACATATTTCGTGTTCATTAAATACACTTACTTACCTCAGAGGTGCCAACCTCAGTAAATTCTGCACCAAGTCAATAGACTACAATTTCAAGATGAGCCATGATGTATACTCGCCACGTAAACACATGTATCTTTTTGTTATTTTTGTATGTTACGGTTGAATAAGTAAGTAGATATTTAAATACGATTTAAAATAGCACAGTTAACAGAACCGAACCCGAATATAAAGTCGTGTGAGGATACACTAATTCGTCAAGCTCAAATGAAAATAAAATATTTTAATAAATAAAACAAAACATGATAATATACTAATTCGGTAAGCTCAAATGAAAATGCAATATCTAATGACTAAAACAAAACATAAAAAAAATATAAGTTAACCCACAGAGTACACGTTTACCCGCCCTTAATAAATTTGTTAATTTAAAAATGTATATTCTTCAAATTAATGACACTTCACTTAGCACGGACATGCGCTGCAAAACCCGACATATACAGTATAAAATGCATAATCAAATACATCTAAAATTAAAGAAAAATACATAAATTATTACTATATTAAAGTTAATATGAACTATGAATTATAAATATATAAACATAGACAATAATCAACACAATAAGGACACAATTACCAACTACGGCAACACATACTGATCGTCAAACTAAGAATAGATTCTTCAACAAAACATTTATTATAAGTATTTAAGTAAAGACGCTGATATAGTCATCTCTTCATGTTGGTCCGTTTTTCACTAGTGAAGGGAGCCGGAGTGATCGGAGAGAACCTGATGCCCTCTATAGGACCAAATTACAATTTTGAAGTGCGTGATAACATTTTGTGGGAGAATTCGATGTTTGCTGTACAACGGCGCAATTCAACACACTTTATGACAAAACCACTGTATTAATACGATCTTTTTAATGTCAATGTTGTCTACCACACAAAAACAAGTTAAGCACTATAGTCAATTAAGTTTCGAGTCGAACTCACAACCTCGGAGTTGACAGTCTAGTGAAACAGCAGTTCGACTACTGAGACCACCGAGGCCCCTAACCACTGATAAGCTAGGTCATGTGACTCATAACTTAAGTGACCATAGTTATATTATGTTCGATCTTTAAATTGAAATTGACATTAAATCTGTGTTAATTTCTGTAAAAAATGAAATTGTTGATTATCTTCAACACCAAATACATGTATGAAATTCAAATTTAAGTTGTTTTCATGATGAAACCTTATTTTCTTTGCGTTAAAATTATTCCTTGTTGAAACCTCTTGTAAAGAATGGTTGGCCATATATTGATGTTTAATGTCCAAAGAATGACCAATGTCTTGATTAGAACAAATAAATAATCAATCTTGAGGTTTAGAAATAATATATATTCACACAATATAAAGAAGATGTGTTAGGATTGCCAATGAGACAACTCTTCGCAAGAGACCAACAAAGAAACAGGAAAATTAACAACCGTAAGGCCTTCAAAAATGAGCAAAGCCCATACATCATAGTCAACTATAAAAGGCTACATAATGACAAATGTAAAATAATTCAAACCAGAAAACTAACACAACATTATTATACCTCGTATGTTAACGTACGCCTGTATGATACATGTATGTATAGAGCTTATTACAGCAAATTATTGGCTTGATTGTTTAAATGTCAGAATATTTGAAAGGGCAAACGTTGAAAACGATTAAAAGGCTTAAGCATTAACCGCGTCTGTCAATTAGGGAACATTATACAATTCATAAATGATTTTATGAAACAATATTAGATGATTTTAGATGGCAAATAAAATTGAGAATGGAAACGATGAATATGTCAGAGAAACAAAAACCTGATTAACCTAGCTAGCAGAACAAACAGTCCACTGCCACCAATGATGGGTGTTAAACGCAGCAAAACATTCCACATCTAGAGTTGTTAACAAACATTCCACATCTAGAATTGTTAACAAACATCCCACATCTAGAGTTGTTAACAAAACATCCCACATCTAGAGTTGTTAAAAAACATCCCACATCTAGAGTTGTTAACAAACATCCTACACCCAGAGTTGTTAACAAAACATCCCACATCCAGAGTTGTTCACAAAACATCCCACATCCAGAGTTGTTAACAAAACATCCCACATTTAGAGTTGTTTACAAAACATCCCACATCTAGAGTTGCTAACAAACATCCCACATCTAGAGTTTCTAACAAACATCCCACATCTAGAGTTGCTAACAAAACATCCCACATCTAGAGTTGCTAACAAAACATACCACATTTAGAGTTGCTAACTAAACATCCCACATCTAGAGTTGCTAACAAAACATCCCACATCTGGAGTTGTTAACAAACATCCCACACCCAGAGTTGTTAACAAAACATCCCACATCCAGAGTTGTTCACAAAACATCCCACATCCAGAGTTGTTAACAAAAAATCCCACATCTAGAGTTGTTTACAAAACATCCCATGCACATCTAGAGTTGCTAACAAACATCCCACATCTATAGTTGCTAACAAACATCCCACATCTAGAGTTGCTAACAAAACATCCCGCATCTAGAGTTGCTAACAAAACATCCCACATCTAGAGTTGCTAACAAAACATCCCACATCTAGAGTTGTTAACAAACATCCCACATCTAGAGTTGTTAACAAACATCCCACATCTAGAGTTGTTAACAAAACATCCCACATCTAGAGTTGCTAACAAAACATCCCATATCTGGAGTTGTTAACAAAGATAAACACATCTAGAGTTGCTAATTATCCTAAATTTTGGCAATTTTGAGTGAATATGTAACATAAAATATTGTCCTCCATAAAATATTGTCTGTCGGACAAATTTTCATATAAAATATTGTCCACTGACAGTATTTCATAATGAAATGTCTTGGACAATATTTCATTATGAAATAGTGTCCTTGTCCATGAAATTTTGTCACCTCCTTCTGGACAATATTTCACTATGAAATTCTATTCATGACCATACTTCACTATGAAATTCTGGTTTTGAAAAAAAAAATTAATCGAATTATTTCACAATTTGAAATAGTACACACGCATGCATGCATGCACATTTTTAGATTTATAACTGAAATTGTTTTGTATGGTAGAAAATTTATATTATTATTAATAGTGAGTTTCAAATTTGCACAGAAACATTACAAATGGTTTATTGTATTAGATTAAGGAATTGTCTAACGTAGGTTTCATTTTATTACATTATACTGTACAACTATAAGTAATGTAATGACAATCGCTTTTTTTATAAACATATAGGCTACACAGGCACATGTCACAGGAAAAAATCCTATATACATGAATATATGTTGATAACCTCCCCTTCATGAGACAAAATTCCATGACAATTTGTCTATGAAATTTTGTCTCAACACTCACGAAATATAACCAAAATATAACCTCCCTTTAACAGGACACAATTTCGTAGTATTTATCTATGAAATATTGTCTTAATTCGCACAAAATATAACCTCCCTTTATCAAGATAAAATTCCATAGTATTCATCTGTGAAATATTGTCTATATACAGACACAATTTCATTATGCAAATTTGTCCTTCTCTGGACATTTTTCCATAGACGAGGACAATAGCAACTGGACGCTAAACAAACCCTCTTGACGTATTTTATTATGGACGATGTTGTGTTTGACCGTGTACAGTATCCAATCAATTATAATCATTCACAGTTAAGTAATAACGCCCAAGAAATCCTTTATATATACAGTATTATTAATTAAGAGGCTTGTGGGATATTCTAAATGTTCAACATAAGTCCATCTTCATCGTCCATGTATCAATTATATGACTTTCCATGTTAGAGAACGACCAGTTAACTTCATGGAAGGATCAAGCAGATGACAAATAAAAATATTCTGAACCAACTTTACAATTTTCACAGATTTCTAAACATTTGACCTAAAGTTTAACTTTATAGAAACCAGTTATATCCTGGATCTTGCATGTTTCACCTTTCAACGTTAACATGCCAATTTTCAACTTAACTTTAAAGTCTTATCAGAAAGATCTGACCTTCGGTACACTGGTCTACCAAAAAAAAACAAAAAAAACATGTATTCTGAACATTTTAAATTAGTTACTTTGGATGGCTTTAATCCTGACTTTTTAATTTAAACTCATAGGCTAATACATGTTTGGCTCAAAATAGTCTAAATATATTTATCTTTCATCAAAAGTTTCATTTCTACAAATGTGTTCGGAAGTTTAAGGACACAATGACACCGAAAGCACTTTTTTGTGTCAGAGTAGGGCTACTTTTACGTTCTAAAGTGGAGGAAGTAATTAATGGTCAGACACCTATACCAGCTGCTCGACACAATATGAAACTTTTTTGTTAACTCGTTCGCTGCGGTTTATCGATAAAACGCTTCATTTCTTTAGTTGCAGCTGAAATTTTCAATATAGCAATATTCAGATAACCTGATAAACAGTAACTCAACAATAGACAAATGTCTGTAAGATATACTAATCTCTAAATCGCTCCGTGTCTGGTCAAGTTTTGAAAGAAAAAAATGCCCGAGTTAAGGTAATATGTCAATTATATATTAATAACTAGGATTATCAAAGATCTGTAGTGACAGTCGATAATATGTATTCTAAAAGAAAATAGCCTATTATAATAGTTCCCGGAAATTTAGAAATGATCCGTGTTAACTTGTCGCTCATTTAAATAAACTGATTCTAAAAGGTTACCTATTCAACGCTGTAATTAGATAATTGAATATTGTTTTTATAGAAACCAGTTATATCCTGGATCTTGCATGTTTCACCTTTCAACGTTAGCATGCCAATTTTCAACTTAACCTTAAAGTCTTATAAGAAAGATCTGACCTTCGGTACACTGGTCTACCAAAAAAAAAAAAACATGTATTCTGAACATTTTAAATTAGTTACTTTGGATGGCTCTTATCCTGACTTTTTAATTTATACTCATTAACTAATACATGTTGGCTCAAAATAGTCTAAATATTTTTGTCTTTCATCAAAAGTTTCCTTTCTACAAATGTGTTCGGAAGTTTAAGGACACAATGACATCGAAAGTACTTTTTTGGGAGAGTAGGGCTACTTTTACGTTCTAAATTGGAGGAAGTAATTTGGTCAGACACCTATACGGTATTACCAGCTGCTCGACACAATATGAAACTTTTTTTTAACTGGTTCGCTGCGGTTTATCGATAAAACGCTTCATTTCTTTAGTTGCAGCTGAAATTTTCAATAAAGCAATATTCAGACAACCTGATAAACAGTAACTCAACAATAGACAAATGTCTATAAGATATACTAATCTCTAAATCGCTCAGCGTCTGGTCAAGTTTTGAAAGAAAAAAATGCCCGAGTTAAGTTAATATTTCAATTATATATTAATAACTAGGATTATCAAAGATCTGTAGTGACAGTCGATAATATGTATTCTAAAAGAAAAATAGCCTATAGTTCCCGGAAATTTAGAAATGATCCGTGTTAACTTGTCGCTCATTTAAATAAACTGATTCTAAAAGGTTACCTATTCAACGCTGTAATTAGATAATTGAATATTGTTTTTATTGCACAAGGTCATGTTTTTCTCTGGCTGTTTATGACGTCTTTACACTAAATCAATGGGATGTTGGATGTGTACGGATTGATAGTTTAGTCTTAGATGAACGATTTTTTTATTAGTTGTTAGTGGCTTTGAACTAGCTGTCAGATAACTGCGAGTGCTCTCAGATCTGTTCATTGTTACTTTTTTAAGTACCGGGCCACGTTCACTTGTATTTTTGTCCATCTGATGAGTTAAGCCTTTTTCAACTGATTTTTATAGTTCGTTCTTATGTTGTACTGTTATTCCACTGTCCCAGGTTAGGGGAGGGTTGGGATCCCCCTTACATGTTTAACCCCGCCACATTATTTATGTATGTGCCTCTCCCAAGTCAGGAGCCTGTAATTCAGTGGTTGTCGTTTGTTTATGTGTTATATATTTGTTTTTCGTTCATTTTTTTTTACATAAATAAGGCCGTTAGTTTTCTCGTTTGAATTGTTTTACATTGTCTTATCAGGGCCTTTTATAGCTGACTATGCGGTATGGGCTTTGCTCATTGTTGAAGGCCGTACGGTGACCTATAGTTGTTAATGTCTGTGTCATTTTGGTCTTATGTGGATGGTTGTCTCATTGGCAATCATACCACATCTTCTTTTTTATAGTTCTTAATTTCTATGTCATTTAAGACTCTAGCTTGTAGAGCATTTTTCTCATTGGCAATCCAACCACATCTTCTTTTTTTTATATATTAATAAAACTGGCAAGTTCCCTGGAGTGTCTACTTATCATCAAGTTACTTCGTTCCGAATTATGACTGAAATCATTTTCATTGGTCATTAAGCAAGCGTTACTATATCAATCAAATCTATAATTTATTCTTATAAATTTGTGGTATGGTTTTAAAGAAAGTTATAATCTTCCCGTACAATGCTCCTATCACAACGACAGTTATCGCTCTTTGGTCGGTTGATCATATAAGCAATGACTCTTAGTCGATAAAAAAAATTGCCTGAAAAAAGTATTTTTTATCGTTTAAAATTTAATCTTTAAAAAAAACAGTTCACTGTGTATAAAATATAGCTATTTACTGCAGGAAGCAACAACATTTTGTCATAAGTTTCTACATCATTTTATGATTAGAATACCGAATGAATGAAGGTATGTTTCAGCAAAGGAAAACATTAAACTATCTTAATATTTTGTACTTTTGTTTCGCTACAGGACTCATACCAACATTGGGTAATTACAAGACCGTGTCTGAATATACTCTATGCAGGGCCTTTCACATGTGAGGTATCATTTTCATTGGATGAAGTAGATTGAGCCTAGTTTGACTTACACGACTGATGTGAAAACTCATATTGATTTTAGGATAACAGAAAAAAATGAGGAAAGTAGTTGCACTGGGAATTGTTTTTGTTTTAGGCAGTATAATGCTCGAAATAGTAATGAAAACCATAAACCATTTCTTTTATAAACTATCAAATATGTCAGCTCTAAGGTTATAAATTACATGTTAGATTTGTCGACAAACAAAATTTAAAGCAAAACATGAATGATAGTGTCATGCACAGAATATAACCAAAATACACCATTCCCACCACCTGGTGTTCAATGGTTGTCGTTTGTCGATCGATGTGTTCTTAAGTGTTTTCCGTTTCTCGGTTTTTATAAAGATTGGGCCCTTTATAACTTGCTGTTCGGTTTGAGTCACGGCTCTGTGGTGAAGACCGTACTTTGACCTATGATACTTCACTTTTACAAATTGTGACTTGGATTGAGAATTGTTTCATTCTATGGAAAAAAAATTGTTTTAGAATGTGAATAAAAGGATTCAGTACAACAAATGTTGTATTCCTGGTTTAAAAATGTTTACAAATGATAAGCAAAATTAAATACCTCATGTATCCATGAACTTCTAACTAAGATTATTACTGACCTAATGCTATCACCGTCAAAAATGTACAATTTATCTTTGAATATTGTTCGACAGAACTTCCGTTTGGAAAGAACTTGGTATAAGAAATATAACCGAATATTTTGCTAGGCACCGTAGACATGACATATAACTTGCCGATAAGATATGTCCGCATATTTCACCTTATTTACATTTTAACTGATCTATGATAATCGCTTAAACATATAATGCATTTTTTTAAAGATAAGAGTTATTCCAGAAAAAGGGAGATAATCAAAATTAAATGATATTCTTTTGCCAATAACATAATGATTATACGTCTGAAGGTGGCACGGTAGTATTTCCTGGCCCATAAGGGATAATGATAGCCTTTTTAGAATTTTCACCACTTTCTTACACTGCAAAAAATTCTACATTCACAGTTAACTGAAGTACTTTCATTTTACTATTCAGAAATGAATTTGAATATGTATCATGACCGTTTACTTTTTTTGCTATCTTGAAAAACCTAAGGCCACTAGTACTCTTAGGTCTTTTATGGTGCAGTGAATACAAAATTTAAAAAAATTCTCAAAAAATCATTTTCATCTGTATGTAAAATTATTTCATATTTTTCTACACCTGATTCATCCCTCAGTTTGGGAAAGTAAGTTCAGTTGATACTGTATTTTTGTCCAATCGCACTGTTTAGATACATTAACCTAAGTAGGGTACACAAAAAAGCAACCTAAATTCTGGAATGCAAATACTACCGTGCCACCTGAAACTTGCATCTTAATTGTAGTATAACATCAGTACGGAGAATAGGAATTACTTTTAAAACTTCCACATGTAATTTTCAGCAAGAGGTATTGAGTTTGGCTCTTTCTACATAGACAAATGATGCTTTGATCACATATCGTGTTGCTCTTGTAAGTACAAACCCAGTAATAAGTCTAATTCGGTTGGTCACATTCGTGAAAAGAGGACAGGATTGTAAGTTACGATAGTAGGAACATATCCGCTATCATATGTGAAACGGATGTTCCATAATGTTCAAGATGGCGTCCGTAAAATTTACGAAGGAATGATTTCAACTTCACCATTTGGAACCCTTGATTTAATAGCTTCCCTGGAAGCAACAACCCTCTATCAAGGCAAATCATATAAGAGGTTACAAGACTGGAAATATCGTATCAATTGGGAGATATATGCCCCATATGCAGGCGATGCTGTAATTTTGCTACGTAAACATGGAAAGTTAACAATCAGGAAGCTGACAACATCTCTTTTGCTGTAAAGTTTTGTATTCAACTTCGTCATTATCACTTCCTTGTTGAAGCCAAATTATGAGGCATACTTACATGTAACTGTATCTGTTGTAACCTTTATCTCAAGTTCGATGGGAAAGATGAGTTCAACAAAGTCACCTCATTTTGAATTCTTTAGTGAGATAATATCATTTACGAACATTAAAGTCAAAGTATACTGCTAACTTCTTTTCTTTTCTCGTAGTGAAGTGTGTATGGTGCGAATATGACCGAGCGTAACATAATAGCGATTTTTTACACCATTTAACATAACAAATGATATGTTACTGCTTAAAAATGGGAAATTGACAATTGGAAAATTGAAATGTCCACGTTTGTCGTAGATTCTAGTTTGATGTCGTCAATCTGTGTAGCTATTGAGTTTGATGTCGTCAATCTGTGTAGCTATTGAGTTTGATGTCGTCAATCTGTGTAGCTATTGAGTTTGATGTCGTCAATCTGTGTAACTATTGAGTTTGATGTCGTCAATCTGTGTAGCTATTGAGTTTGATGTCGTCAATCTGTGTAGCTATTGAGTTTGATGTCGTCAATCTGTGTAGCTATTGAGTTTGATGTCGTCAATCTGTGTAACTATTGAGTTTGATGTCGTCAATCTGTGTAGCTATTGAGTTTGATGTCGTCAATCTGTGTAACTATTGAGTTTGATGTCGTCAATCTGTGTAGCTATTGAGTTTGATGTCGTCAATCTGTGTAACTATTGAGTTTGATGTCGTCAATCTGTGTAGCTATTGAGTTTGATGTCGTCAATCTGTGTAGCTATTGAGTTTGATGTCGTCAATCTGTGTAGCTATTGAGTTTGATGTCGTCAATCTGTGTAGCTATTGAGTTTGATGTCGTCAATCTGTGTAGCTATTGAGTTTGATGTCGTCAATCTGTGTAGCTATTGAGTTGTATGATTTGATATTACCATATGCCCTAACCAAATGTGTGCTTCTATGACAAACTTTAGCTAAGGAAATAAGTAACTTATGGTTGACAAAATTCACCATCATTTTTCAAGTTAAACATATAAGCTTTACACGAGAAACAAATATTGCAAGTTTGCATTCACTAAAATAACAGGAAGTAAGGTTTCAGCAGGAATAATAAAATTTTAACGTCAGGGACATGAATTAAATGGCTGTTAAGCAACCAACCACGAAACAAATAATCAAACTTTATTTTGTTTCTGCTTAAACGAAGAATCCAACAGGTTATAGAGGAAAAGATAAAACTTTGTGGCGTCCATCCATTCTTAATCCGCCATGCCCTTGTTTTTGAATACCATATCAAGCTCAAAAATAGCTGCTTCCATATGAGACAAGACAATGAAAAATAGTCATCAGGCAAACTCTAAAAAAGGAACAGACAAACACAACTTAGAAAACTAAATAATACGTACCTCACCTAAATCTGGGATGATCGTAGGTGCTCTGGAAGGGTGAAGCAGATCCTGTTTCACATGTGTTGTTATATTTGTACAAACCCAGTAATAAATGTAATTCGATAGATCTTATTCAGGGAAAAGGGGACGGGATGGTACCTACGATATTTGGAACGTTTCTGCTGTCATTTGTGAAATGGATATTCAATAACGTTCGACCAACTCGTGATGGCTTCCGTAAATGTTACGAATGAAAAATGAATAAGGATATGTTCCTTACGTCGTAACTACAATCCCCCTTCCCTTTCATGAATGTGATCTACCGAATTAGACTATTTACTTGATTTGTTATCACATAAGCAACACGAAGGGAGCCACATGTGGAGTAGGATCTGCTTACCCTTCCGGAGCACCTGAGATCACCCCTAGTTTTTTGGTGGGGTTCGTGTTGTTTTTTCTTTAGTTTTCTATGTTGTGTCATGTGTGCTGTTGTTTGTTTGCCTTTTTTATCTCTTTTGTCGTATTGTTTTGTTTTCAACCAACCCTGGCAATTTGTAAATGTAAGTCAATATATGTGACAGACTACACTGTAATTGTTGTATCCTTTATCTTAGGTTCGATGGGATAAAATGCGTTTCACATAGTAACCAAATTTTGAAAAATTTAGCCAGAAACTCTCATCTATATAGAAGAAGAAATAACAGCAACATATTACTGCTTACTTCCTTTATTTTGTCCTAAGCAGTTAAATTATAAAGTAAGCCTCGTGTTAATAAAGGAACAAGACAACAAAAGAGAGGCGCTGTTGGTTTGCCTTGGAATGCCGATTGTTTCTTTGAACGTCCCCAAAACGTAACAAACTTGCCTTTGCATTACAAAGGAATTCAAAATTTCTCGATTGATTTATCTTTTAGATTATTTCAATATCGAAGTATTTGATACTACTGCCCCAGTGGTATTCTCTTATATTTGTAGTAGACCAGGAGCATGCCGTTTCCTTATTGTACATCGTAACGATTGAATGAGGTTAGAAAAAGGGTTAAGGTACCACAGGTAAGTTAGAAAATCATAAGGGGATACATACCAGCAACACCAATGTCAAAAATAAAATCGACAAAAAGACACATCATTACAAAGAAAATTAAAAGTTAAGCACCAGAACACATTTTTTGTATCAAATCGTCCCTCATTGATGGGTATCTTGTGGACGAGATATGTGTCCGGCGTACAGGATTAAATTCCTTTGTACAAATCGCGGCAAATGGAGGGTGATGTCGTCTATTATATATTCGTTTAATATGTTTAAGCTTATGATTTTGCCATTCGATTAGGGACTTACCGTTTTGAATTTTCCTCAGAGTACTTTTTTATATTTTACTTTTTTCTATGTAGTATTTTGAGATAACCTTGTAAACCCTTATAGATTTAATGCGACTTAGAACTTTTCGTTTGGTATGTAAGATTATAATTATAATAGTTATCAAAGTTACAAGGCTTATAATTATACTTTGATTGAATCTTCGTGATCCCTTTGTGGGACTTGGACATTGGAAGACTACTGTGCCTGAATATAACAACAAAGGTTTAGTTAAAAGAATTTAATTCAAACAAGAAATAAAACTATTTCAGTAAATATATAATCTAATTTTGAAATACAAGATAAAAATAGATAATACATATCGATTTCAAAGGCAATACTTTCATATTTAGATCACATTTGCCATTTAATCTACAACAAAATAGCATTAAAATTCGTAAATGCAAAACTTTGAGCAGTTTTAAATTTATTGATCATTATACAGTAAAAAATAAATGCATACAACTTTTCATTTTTTTAAGTAACAATCAAACCACTACAAGAATTGGTAATGTACGTACAAATAAATTGAAACAATTTGTTTAACAAATAATTGTTCGCCATCGAAAATACCTAATGTTGGCTTTTGTAGCATTCGAACAGTAATCATGATTTCTACAAAAAATATTAATTTGGTATTGACAAATGTACTTGGCTGTTATATAGATCCTCCTGTTTTGTTGTATGCTAACTAGTTTACTTTCAAAATTATCAAAAACTAAGCATTATAATAACGTTTTTTTTTATAAATAGCTACTTGGATGGTGAGTTGTCTCATTGGCACTCATACCAAATCTTCCAATATCGAATTATCCAGTATTATGCAATTAAGAAATTGGATAACTTACACTTGACTAAAAAATGGGTAATCTTTATCAAAGGTTGGTCTCTTAAATTGTTTTTGGAACTCGTATAAAAAAATTACAATCAAGACTTAAACAATAGCTTGAATCATGAATTCTCCATATGGAGTATTTTAAGTTGTTCATATGTTTTATGCCATACCAGGAGGAATCAATATATATGTTTTACAGGAATTTGTTTTTACATGAATATTTACAAAAGCAAAGTTAGTTACATAAAGCAAAAATACAAACCACCAAAATTAATTTGTTACAAACATGATATCACGCTGTTAAACACGGATCAACTGAAAGAAAATGGTAAAAATGAAATACATAATAGATCATAATAAACTTCATAAACGTCTACACAATGATGAAATAGACTGTCAAAAAGTTAAAAGCTAGCTAGGAAGACATTTATCTTACATAAAAAATGTTGAGGATGAAAATGTTCAACGCCTTTACAAATTAAAACACGATGTGTATATATCACAGGTCAAATGAGTTCAAAAATATCATTGACAAGTTCAATATCTTATTGAATGTTAAACAACGCTGATTGGTTTCTTTGCCATTTGGTCACAAGGGTAGATAAAAAAGGTTTTTCTTATTCATAACTCATTTCTCATACTCATAACTGACAGATGTTATCTTGATTCGGGAGAAAATCAGTATGAAAATAATACTTGTCATTTTATTCTGAATAAAAGACACGTGTTCTATTTAATTTTACTTTTTTTTTCTAGAAATTTAGAATTAAATGTTTATTCAAATGATTGTGTTGCAATTTTGCATACTTGTATTATAGCAAAATATAAATGTGTATGCCATTTTTATATGTGGTGTTGGAAAATATGATTGACTAAAATTCAAAACAAACTATGATCATAAAAACATACATTTGCATTTGCTGTCACCAAAGTTGAGGCAATATGACAATATTAGAATGATATTACTAAACGGCTAAAATGAAACTATGATAATACTTCATCAGTATAATGGAATGATATAAATCGAGAATGAAATGTTGAGCGTAGCTAAAATAACCTCCCTACATTTTATGGACTTTAATATGCAGCACATACAGCTTGGTCCTTACAATAACGTCGTTAGTAAAATTTGAAGTATAAAGATATATTTTATGTTTATAGTGTACTTGCGATATAAGTTATTTAAATGAGATCAACAAATACCTATATTGTATTGTCTGATATAGTGGCTTATTAACACTTGTAGCAATTGCGATCATGTATGCTGATGAATTCGCGAAATATTATAAATTCTTTTCATTGTACATATTATAACAATGTCACTGTTGAAATTGTCTGATGCTAAATGTTTCATACAATTTACATGAACGATAATCATGATATAACGTTAAAATGTTTAGAAAAAATTAAAACCAAAATACTCAGTAAATCTTAATGTATTTAAATACAATGTTTTACATGTTCACTGAAAAAAATATCTGCATGTTTTCCTAGCTGCATAATGCAAACTATGCATATATAAGATAAACTTTTAATATTGACATGACCAATCGCTCAAGTGTAACTGCCTTATCTTTTATCCGAGTATCTTTATACGTTGTGGGTATGTAGTCCAATGTTATAACATAACGATAAGAACGAGTACCTTTGTGTAAATAAAAATATATTAAATATATTAAATATATATCAGTTAGATTTATAACATTTACTTTTACATTAAACGAATATTTAAATATACTATTTGGAAGCACTTCATAATATCACAACCATGAAATATATAACAAAACATTTGACCATATTCACAGACAACACCAGTTACTACGTAACAAATATTTAATACGGCAACATGTGCTTTTGTCAGGAAAAGGGGTATTATGCTAAAGCCTATTTGATAGGGCATTTCAACCCTGTGTTATTACATTTTCCACCAGTTTTATATCAAAATATGAGTAGTCACAACGAAAACTTTTTAATTTCAAAAGTGATTTTTGAATAGTATGAATTTTTTATCATATGACCAGTAAAAATAGAAACCATAAATGTTCCAACCGCTATGTAATTTTTTACAAAGATCTGGATTTTATTGAATCCATACCAGGAGTAAATTTTCCAATATAAATGTGCAATTACTGCATTAGAATAATCTATGGTATTATACCGTATTATTCTTTAAAAAGAGTTAACCATAGTTGTTTCATAATTTCATAAAGATTGGAAGTTTACGAAATTCGTCTAATTTAAATCAAGAAGCATTTCGAAAAGCAATTTTAAACTTAAAATATTTTTGTCTTCTTCAAAAGTACCAAAACAGTCGGTTTCATTTTATCTAATACAGTCGAAACAGTTCTATCGTACAAAACTAAAAATGAAGAATGAAAATACTAAATTCTAAAAGCATGGACAATATATATAAAAAATACTTTATATAACATTAGATGAACTAAATGTCAATGACTACTATAAAACGGTCATACAAATGGAAGATTGTTTAATACAATTTAATTTGCGCACTTCATACCTAACTATAACAATTAATCTAATTTTTGTACAAAAATACTAAATAAAATTTAAAGAACGCAAAATATTTAATAAAATTTATAACATTATACATAACAAACCACAGTGCTACTGAAACAACAAAAGGTCACTATCAAAATACATGTACAACTATATAACAAACATGTTAATTCACGTCAACCACAAAAATACTACACAAAAACTATGGAAATTAATTGAGTTTATGACACAATGGAAGACGTAAAAAGAGACATTACATTATGTAAACAAACATAATCTTCACGTATCTGCACCAGCTTTCACTCTCACATTTAGCACGAATGTCCTGACAAGGGTTATCGAACTTTGATTGTTTTCGAGCAGACGTCACTTTGATGTAGAGTCTATCATTCCTTGTCGTCAGGAAAACGACCATTCCTCTCTACAGAGACCATCTTTGCAGGCTTGACATAGTTCGGCGTTGTGCTGGTTGCGTGGTTTTCCTGCGCGTCTGTCAATCCGTAAAGGAGGACGAACAAATCCGTAGTATATTTGTCCTACCCTGTTGTATACGTTTCCTAGTACCTGTGTAGAGTAGAAATAAATCAATGTTATGATGGACTATAAAGTAAATGTTTACAAGACTCTTCAAACTAGAAATGGATTACGTTTGTCAAACTACATATACAGGAAAAGATAAAAAGTGTTTTATTTTCATCTATAGATTACTAAATTTGTTTTTTCACATTTGTTTTTAAAGTAGTCGCATGTACTCATTGGCCCCTTGTAAAGATTGATGGTATGAAATGTATCACGTAAATCTGGATTGAAAATATTGTTAGCACCTTACATTTCACATTAGATCTTCATAAACAACCAGTACAAAGGAATAGTGTTTTATGTCAGTTAACATTTCTAGTTATGAGGGATATTCCAAAGTAGGCTCATGAAGAATGCGATTGTAGTCTAAACAAGTAAGCATAAGTCTGAGCATAGATGTCTCAGTATAAAAAGGTTTGTTTTAATCAGTTGCCCTATTCTATGTCATTTTACGACCTATATGGGCTTTTTTGTTACTGATATGATGGATGAGAACCGCTACGTTTAATTCAAACTGATTTACAATATATTTTAAATAGTTGACCTTTTACATAATGTTTTATTGAGTGCAATAAAAGAAATAAACTTATATTGCTATATTTAGCTTAGCTTTGCATGCAATTGTAGCCCAACTAATGATAAATAAAGGCAGTAGTATACCGCTGTTCAAAAGTATAAATCGATAGAGAGAAAACAAATCCGGGTTTCAAACTAAAACTGAGGGCAAAGCATCAACTATAAGAAAAAACAACGATACAACTGAACTAGGGCAACAAAAAACTGGTCAATATGTACCTTCACAACTTCTTCTGGATACCACATTGCATGTTCATATTTTCCATTCTTACATCTTTGGCATTGCTGTCCGTACAGTTTAAACATGACCAGTCCGGAATTTGCTCCGTAGTTTAGATTGAACCAAAATATAACTCGTCCTTTCATTGATGTCCACCCATGTCCGCAGTCCTGTAAAATAAAGGTCAGGGTTAAACATTTATAATAATGACATCAGATATAATTCAAAACATGAAGCTACCCAATAATTGTACACATGTACATGTGTACAAAACGTTTTACAAAATTTTGGGTCTTTGTGTACCTGAAAAAGGTTATTTCAGAAACACTATACATCTGAAGCATGGGAGTAGATAATAGCAGTTTTAACCAAATTTGAGGTATAATTTAAATCATTTAAAAAACGATCGACTATCTGTGTAAGCATGATAAAGTTTGATGTCCCAATTCTAAACATAGAGGCTCCGTTATGTTTACTTATACCGGTGCATTTTATTGGCATTTGATGCGACTGTATACAAGTGAGAGGTTTAACGCTAGAAAACCGGCTTCTATCCATCATTTTCCGACATTTGAGAATGCCTCTACCAAGTAAGGAATATGACAGTTGTTGTTCATTCGTTTGATGTGTTTTATCATTTTATTTTGCCATTTGATTAGGGACTTTCTGTTTTCAACTTTCCTCGGAGTTCAGGATTTTTGTTATTTTACTTTTTTTTTTAAATCGAGGAATAATTGAAATTATTACAAAACTGATCGACTATATGTGTAAGCATGGTAAAGTTTGATGTCCAAATTCAAAGCATAGAGGCTTCGTTATGTTTACTTATACCGATGCATTTTATTGTAACCAGACACTATGACCTAGCTGTTCTCATTTTATTTTCAAACTTAACCTATATGCATTTACATGTCGGTAACACCTCTTGTATCTAGACATACCTCTGTATAGGTGATTTAACATGAAAATAACTAATCACAGATTTAGTCAAATTGTTTAAAACATAGTTTGATTTTTAGAGCAGACAGGGAAAATTCATTATAGTCATTCATATGTCATAACAGTAGTAGTATTTATAATCGTTCATTTAAATTACACGTGTCGTAAACATTGCTTTTTCGTGAACTTTTGAAAACGTATTAATCTTAAGTTGTTTTTGAAAATAATATATTTTAGAGTTAATTCATTATATATGTTAATGATAGGTAGAAGGTACTAAACGGGCATTCAAACTCATAAGTTAATGACGAAATAACAACAAAATAAAATGGGGCTTCATCTGTAATGTCAAGACAGTCATACAAATGTTATCCAGATTACCTACTGTATAAAAGGAACATTTTCGTTTAAAAGTTTAAAAAAATTATAAAACAGTGATTTTAACCATAAATTCATAGTACATCTCTTCATTGATTCACATTCGACCCTCAAGTTGTAAACTGATATATATCTACGAATAATGAATATCTGGTATGAAATTATATGAAAGTCTTGGTTCGATGCAATGTCTTCCCAAAGACTGTTACTTCGAGAAGTAACTTTCGAAAATAAAAACACACAGAAAGATTTTTTATTAAGTTAACATGGGTTTCGACTATTTCAAAGAGATAAAAAGAATACGCCAAAAAATATCCATGCCCTTAAAATCTTAAAACACGGTTTTTGACATAACTATATACGAAGGAATCCAAAGATATAGATTTTATAAACAGTACGGATAAAGTTTTAAAATAAGTTTTTGATGAAATCTTCCATGATTTACGATCGATATCTGATCTAATATTGATTGTAATTTATTCAATGTTCTCCTGAATGCCTGTTTTGGCAGGACTTATTGCTAAATTTTCCTTTCAAATGTGCAAATATTGACAATTCTTGATAAAGAGCAAACATTTGGACAGATCCTACCCTCCACTGACAATATTAACGGACTAATATATACATTGATTGTTTGCTTATTAAGACTATATTAAAAAGAAAATATAAATCCTTGAAGATTAAGGTGATACACATACAACTTATAAAGGATAGATTGTTTAATACTTAACTAATTAATCAGCACCGTTCTGGTACTTATAGTATATGTAATGTTATAACGGGCACCTGCTATGACAGACAGAACAAAGGAACTATACGATGGTATTTGAATTACTTGAGAATTACACATGTAGGTATTATCAAATTTAAAATCTTCCAAACAGAAAACATTGTTGACAGACGTACGATGTCCTATTTCTTTTCTTGTTGTTTTTGGAAGATCACTGTCTCTTGGACAACTTTACAATTTATATTTACAGGTTGGATCCTAAGGAACGGAAAGACATAACAATATGTACACAAGAGTTATCCCCTCGACTTGGAACATATCAACTTTAATTGTATAACAGATACGTATCCCATTTCTCGGAAAGTCTTTCAGAAAAAAGCAAAAACGTTTACCTGGATTTTTGTCGAAAGTATGAAAAAGGATAATATATACAGAATTATGAAATACAGTGTTTATACCATTGAACGTGATAAAATTTAAACAACCTTCATAATTGAATTATAAAATAATAGTATCCCCATGAAATACAGTAAAGCTAGAGATCTAATTATGGTAAAAATGTAAAAAAAAAAAAAAAAAAAAAAAAAAAAAAAAAAAAACTATATAAAGTATGCATGTTTGCATTGGTTGGTAATACGTATATGCTACTAAAAAATACATGTAGTTGTATTCTACCATTTTTAGACTATGAAATTGTCAATGACAATGTTAGAACAATTTTCATACATAGTTTATTGAACAATCAAACCCTACTACTGACGCAAAATTAATTTAAAAAATAGATTTTATCACTTTATGAATAAAATTGAGAATAGAAATGTTATGAAGCAATTAAAGCACCTTCAATATTAACATTTTATAATTATTAAAGCTTCATAACAATTCGCACGCTAAAGAAATATTTAATTTTCAGAGAAACTCAGGAATTTATTTCGTCTCTTCCTATAAAACATTTAGCATAATGAAAAGAGATCCCCTTGTTTTGATAATTTAAGTAAACAAAGTTTACCTATGGACATTTGTTTAATGTATAATATCTCTTTAGTAAGTTTCAAAAGAGCTTATTTCTTGAAGTGATGGATGAAAATTGACAGGTCTATGCGACAAAATGTGATCATCATGTTTTCAAAATTCTCTTTGCTATGACAGGGTTATCCCATGATCAAACTTGTATTATGAGTGACAAGTTTTAAATTCACGTCTGTATTGTTTATTGAAAATTACACTATTCGATGGTTTGAATTCCTTTTTCTCAAACGCAGTTCAATAATAAGAACGTTTGAGGTGAGAAAGAATGTAAAGGAAAAAACCCCTGATTATTTGTTTTAATACGAAATGTGAAAGGAGGAATGTTTTTGAAGCAAAATCATTGCACACATTTGACGAAAGAAGCTGTTCTTCATCGGGCCTACACAGCTGAGCGAAAGCTCACACTTCACTAGAAGGTACAGAAGACAATAACTACTTGTTTGGGCAGAATATTCTGCTAAATGAAGTTCAAGTTACATTTGTTATTTCAAGAACACATTGCAGAGTATGAAAAGCAAAACTTATTATACTGGAGGGACACATTCTTCAATTTAAATGACTATCCAGAAAGGGTTTATGACCCCATTTACCCTGTAAACGAACACAGATAATTATTGAATTCACAACACTCATGTACAATATAATTCTTATTCTGCTGTATGTAAAATGCGATACTAGTCTTAATTTGTCAGTATAAACTAAGAGTATACATTTTTCTTATAATTATTTTGAATTTTAAGCTTAAATCCCTGGACGTTAGACTATGATACATGATTAAAGGACCTGTTCAAACCTGAATGACAATGTTTTCACTTTCTATATGGGGGTTACTTAGATATTTTGTTATTTAACAGAAGATGTCATCGCCCAACAACACTTGCCATCAACAATCAAATCATACCTATGGCGTCCTTAAAATAAAACAGATCAATTGCAGAATGATACAGTACTGCATCGAAGTTTGTCTTTTTTTGTTTTATACCTTTGTTATACTACTTTTGTTTTATCAGATTGGTACCATCGAATAATAAAACAGTATGGTTAATGCAATTGGACTGCAAACAATATACTAATGACCTTACGATCGAGGGTAGTAAAATTTTTTATCAGAGCTTATTTATTTCATTTCAAAATTGATCTGTTAGTTATTCAGTATATTCAAGATCAAGCTTGGAAGCGATCTTTTAGAAAATCTAACCCCAGGAACGCTCAAAGTCAAATATTTTGAAAGCGACAGGAGCGATCTCAAGTATCTATCTCTTTTTTGTGTTGTTAAATATATTTTTTAAATTGCTTCATCGACTATAGTTAACCTAAATTGATGGAGTTCATCAAAAGATATATGTATAAATGCTTTATCATTTTAATATTGACTTGTTTTCGTAATTATCAAATTGGTCATATGAATATAGATTTCGGGATCAGATTGAGAACCCCTCCTATCCCTCCTCAATATACACTAGTTTTGTTCAACCAAAAGTGACATTTATAATTAAACAATAGGTTTTTATATCAACTCTATAAGGTCGTTGGTTAATGTTTTTTATAATAGACATTTGGATTAGTCTACTAGCACTTACTAAGGCTTCAATACATGTTAATGTCATGTGGTTTTTAAGACATCGTCCTACCTCTAGGACACAATGTCATTGTTCCACCTCATCGACTGATTCATTATAGGAACATTTCTTCTTTTCTTCTTTAATTTACAGTAAGTTAAATACATCTGCGTAAAATGATATCTAGATAATTTTATTGTAACGTTCTCTACAGGGTACACACATTTTGAATACAGCTCTTACTTGAAACTACATTTATTTAGTGGCTGTTTTAGTACATATAACAATGGTAACTGGATCGCGAAAGTCAGTATATGATTTAATAAACTGCTTGATTCCGTTAGCCATCCCCACGACCCCTGAAACACGGAAATGACCTTCATAAGATAAGTTCACCTTCAC
This sequence comes from Mytilus edulis, assembly GCF_963676685.1. Lineage (NCBI taxonomy): Eukaryota > Metazoa > Mollusca > Bivalvia > Mytilida > Mytilidae > Mytilus > Mytilus edulis. Next base: position 73,280,530 of record NC_092356.1, on the reverse strand, counting down.
CCAAACATTTGGAAGACAAACCATATAAAATATCGTTCACGTGAAAGTATTCTTGAATAAATTGTAATGCAAGTAGTATAAAAATAAGTCCAAAAAAGGTCATATTACACGTATTTGGAAATAAATTTAATAAGATTGGTTGTTGGGTATAGTTCTATCAATAAGGTCTTTACAAGAGTCAATGATTTGTAAAGATTAGAATGAAGAAAACAGATTGTGAGTATTTTAACAACAGACGCCCCTCCTTTCCTTCGCAAAAATCTAATCAAAGGAAAATATAAGACCATGGAAACTCCTTATAGAACACCACACATATCACTATTAATGGCCAAGTAATTTACCTGACATGAGAATCTAACTTTGGCACTGTCTTTGAATATTCTCCAGCCGTCTGTTGGTGGGTTAAATGTTGGTATTAACTGCCAACCATGGGGGAAATACTGGGCAAATAATCGTTCAAATTCACCGTGCCATACCAATTCCATACTGAAAAAATAGAAACAAAACAATATAGGTTTATAAATTTAACAATTCCTCTACTGTATCTTGCACTGTTGATATTACTGTACATATCAGCATTTATCATTAATAACTATATTTATTTTTATTTTATTTTATTTATTTTTTTTTTGGGGGGGGGGGGGGGTAGTTAATGTTGTTCGAGTAAAATGACACGAAACATAAATTTGCCGCAGATCTAACTAGTGTATTTTAAAATGATTGGATTGTTGTTTGTCTAATGTCCGGTAGCAAATATTCCATGAATTTTAGGACGAGATCACATATATTGGACGCATAATAGCTTTAAAAATAGATTTTATAAAAATGTTTGTACCAACCAAAATCATTGCTAGTACTGTATAGTACGGTGGCAGAATGCGGCCATGAAAGAAAAAAAAAATATGTTGTTCCCTCAAGATACTATGTCGTTCCCTCAAGATGCTATGTCGTTCCCACAAGATAGTTATCTCGTTCCCTCAAGATACTATGTCGTTCCCTCAAGATAGTTATCTCGTTCCCTCAAGATGCTATGTCGTTCCCTCAAGATACTATGTCGTTCCCTCAAGATTTTATGTTGTTCCCTCAAGATAGTTATCTCGTTCCCTCAAGATACTATGTCGTTCCATCAAGATAGTTATCTCGTTCCATCAAGATAGTTATCTCATTCCCTCAAGATGGTTATCTCGTTCCCACAAGATAGTTATCTCGTTCCCTCAAGATACTATGTCGTTCCCTCAAGATGTTATGTTGTTCCCTCAAGATGCTATGTCGTTCCCTCAAGATACTATGTTGTTCCCTCAAGATATTTATCTCGTTCCCTCAAGATTTTAAAATTGTATTGATATATGATTCATTTCGCCCTTCGAAACGGAACTGTATACGTGGCCAGATCCCAAAAGTAGAATATTTGCATAATAATAATGATATAATAATTCTGTATTTAAAGAGAATAACTGAGAGGGGATAAGAGGGGTCCTGATCCAGAAATCCCGTGCTTAAAAACACGAAATCTCGAAATCCCGAATCTATATAAAGTAAAAAAAATTAGGCGAAAGACACCCATTTTTTATTTGATCATTAGGAAGATTTATGAAAACAGTTTCTAAAAAGGTATCACTCAAAAGCATTGAAATTCTAGTTTGATCCAAATTTTGGGGGGATATGTGACATGCATGTTTACCCCCTTTTTGCAATTTTTTTGGGTAAATAAATGCAGAATGTTGCCATGGATACACAGAAAAGGAATTATTTTTTACCCTTTTAACATTTGAAAATTAAATCTAAGGAAGATACTGATTACATACATATGCACATGTACAACACAAACAGTTAGGTTAATGTATTAGCAATCCAGAAATAGGAGATGATAAAACATTTTGTGGCTCATTTCTAATTTTATTTTCTAAGAGGGTGGTAAAGGGTTATTTTCGTGCAACGTTTTCGGCCTTTTCATTTTACGTGTTTTCGTGATTTGGTGTTTTATTTCTCGTTTTCTCGTGTTTGGTTCGATGTGCGTGCTTAGTATTTTCCCTTATTTATTTTCCGTGTTTCGTGTCGGTGGTCTTAATTTCTCGTTCTTGCATTGTTCCGCATTTGATTAAAAAGTGAATTGGAAGTAACTCCACGTCTTTACTCCACCGTTTCGGAGTTGAAAATAAAGAATAAATCAATATAATTGTATTGCTATGTTGAGGGAACGAGATAACTATCTTGAGGGAACGACATAGTATCTTGAGAGAACGAGATTACTATCTTGAGGGAACGACATAGTATCTTGAGGGAACGAGATAACTATCTTGTGGGAACGACATATAATCTTGAGGGAACGACATAGTATCTTGAGGGAACACCATAACATCTTGAGGGAGCGACATAGTATCTTGAGGGAACGAGATAATTATCTTGAGGGAACTATATAACTATCTTGAGGGAACGACATAGTATCTTGAGGGAACGAGATAACTATCTTGAGGGAACGACATAGTATCTTGAGGGAACGAGATAACTATCTTGTGGAAACGACATAGCATCTTGAGGGAACGACATAGTATCTTGAGGGAACAACATAATTTTTTTTTCTTTCATGGCCGCATTCTGCCACCGTAGTATAGGAACACATTATTGGATAGTAGAATTCACTTACAACAGTTAGGCGTATGCATATTGCATATATAGTGAATATATCGATACCCTTAACCAAGTGGGCTAAATGTTTTTGGAAAGCCAACAGAGAGATTGAGTTATATGATTTAGAGAAGGCTCTTTTGTGACCCAAGTGGTTTACATAAAATACAAAATATGCATATCGATTGCAGTGAATATTGTAAAATGTTCATCGACGGATATCTGTGGAACATATCAGGGTTTACCATCGCACTGAAGAGCTCTCAGCGGTACGTTTGGTTATCAGATCAAGTTATACTTTTAATCTAGTCGCTAGTATTTTACACACGTCCTGACTTTTGAACCAGTGTTATCTTTTGTCGTTCAATATGAATGAACAAGTTATATCATTATTGATTACATCCCATAATAAGTATTAATGTTTGTATAAAGTACAAATTCATTCATAGAAAATTGTTCATAGTAATTTAGGAAATGTGATTCATAAAACATTAAATGAGTATGAAGGGGATTTAAACAACATAATTAGAGGTTACTTCATATCAATGATTTAACCAATGTTCACTTGCTATATCAATCACGTTCTAGTATAAGCAGTCTACTTCCTATTTTTTTTTTTAATATGATATGAAGTTTAATTTTGTCCGATGCGTATTGCGTAATCAGGTATAGTTAACGCGGATGCTTTATAACTTTAAAGACGAGACCATGTTTTGAAATGCTTTATGTAATGACGCTGTTGATGGTCCAGCATACAGCAAACAAGTGTAGCCATTTGGTCTTTGGTGGCTTGTTGTGTAATAGATTATCTACACATATAGTATTTAATGGTAATATCATACGTATGTTAATGGTCTGTTTTATTGTTGAAGGTAGCTTGATTCCTAGAAAGAGCAATCGACTTTCTGCAGGAAAACTTGCACCTCTAGTCAGTCGAATGTTCGAACTGACAACCTCAGTGTTGATAGGCTTGTTTTACACATTGTTGAAAGCTGTATGGTAAACTATATTTGTTAACTTCTTTATCGTTCTCATGTGGAGAGTTGTCTTATTAGCAATCATACCGCATCTTATTGCTGCATATAAACTACTCAGTGGTGGATCTAGAGAGGGGGGGTCCGGGGGTTGGAACCCCCCTTTTTTGGACGATCAATGCATTTGAATGGGGACATATAGTTGGACTCCTCCCTTTATCATGGGTTGGGACCGCCCCCCCCCCTTTTTTTTTAAATGGCTTGATTCGCCCCTGCTACTTAAACCACTCGGCCACCGGGACCAGCTATCATTTAGTATATCATGTATATCGAACAGTCACTAAATACACATCTACAAACTTGATATACACATATCATCATAAAAAGCCGTCAAGGACAAAACGATAATCTGGATTGGTTAAAATGCACATCATTCCACTTTAACACGTCACTTAAAAGATAACTGATATAGACTGATTGCAATTTTGAACATGACCACATGGCTTTAAAAGATGAAGAGGAAGAGCTAAGTTAACCATAAATGACCAAACAAAAAGCCAAAAATAATCATGGACAATGAAATGTAGCTAGAAATTCCTTTCTCAAAAGTTTTAAAATTTAATAATTAGCAGCAAACTTTAGTAAAAACAATAACCGTCTTTTCATGCAAGTACTGAATTAAATTAAAATTTAATAATAGAGCCTTTCATCTTCCAGCATACGAATGTAAAATTAGACAATGCAACGACCCCAGTCTTCTCAATTAATGACATGAACGTTCAAGGTAGACTAAAAGATAATATAAATAAAAACTAAGGTTGTATTCCCGATGATATATGACTACTGTGTACACTTGATATGAATTTTAATTTCTGTGTATTTGTTTAGTGTAAATTATACTTCTTGAAGTGTATGCATAGGTTCTGAAGTGTAATAATAATTTGAAAGTTTACTGTTACGTTTTAAAAGATGAAAATTCACATGTCAGACAAATAATTCTATTTACAACAACATGCATGTCGCAAATTATCTTATTTTAACTCTATGTTACAGTATAAGATGTCTTTCGGTGTTAGTGAAGCAAAAACTGTGGACCCTTCTGGAGCACACAAGTCATCACTTGGTCAATTAAAAGCAAAGCTTCATATAGTAGTTAATCTTTTGAATTCACCATTGTTATGTTTATAATTTTGTTATATTTTCATTTTTTAATTGGAATAAAACAATAACACGTATAAAGTCTCTGGAATTTGCAATCTAGCTTGTAGATTCAAATTTTTAAATTCGCATGTATCTTGCATTTTATGCAATTTAACATTCATGTAAAAAGCGAACCAAGTTATGTAAGTGGTTTTTAAGGTAATTATTCTATTAAATAAAAAAATCATATTTTAGATAAATGTAACCACAATTGTGGATGTTAGTTACTTTTCTTCATAATAGTTCACATATGATTTTCCTATGGCCTCATCTGATTTATTAGCGTTAATTTGTTAATCCATTAATCATATGCCGTACGTTGACCCACTAAAGTGTAAATGGTCATGTACCTTTTGTCCTTTTGGTCATTGCTTCATAGTAACGGTTGTGTATCTGAAGAATTGTTTTTTTTTTTATTACAACTAAACTTGTATGCAACATCTCAGTGTTTGATTAGAATTTAAAATTTAAAATTGTCTTGCTAACAGGGAAAAGTCCCCAAGGAAAATCATAGTTATACCACAATAATATGATCGTCATTACAATACACCGTGCACATTGTTGACTGTCTTTAAGGTTCATAAAAAAATATATATAAAAACTTCTTATTAATGGAGTCATCATTAATAGTTTGACCTTCCACCCGTTGTGTCCACTATCAACATTGAACCGTTTAAACTTGACCCCATCAATTTCAAACAATGTTGATATGGTGTTAGTATTTCAATAAAACCATGTTTGTTTATTATCAACTTAAAACCGCATTAATCTAAACCTTCAGGCATTCGGATGACACTTTTAATTTCATAGGATGATATTGACTGAAGGTCAACCATGACGTATCACTGAACTTCTATCTTGTAAACGTTATTTTAGGACTTGTAAAATACACGTTGAAGATCAGAAGACATCATCAATTGTTTTATCAAGGGGAGGGGGAGCTCGTATATGATGCCGAAAAACGTTTTTCTTACATGATATCAGTAAGCTGAGTTATAAGCTGAGTTTAGCTATGTATGTTGGTTGAGGGAACTCTTGTTTATAAAGTATTCGTCTTCTTATTTTAATATCCAAAAGCGAAATTGCAGTGGTAATGGGGAAAAATGTTTTTCTTTGTAATGACATAAAAAAAAGAAATTAAAACTTTTCAAAACATTTTGAGTTTGATTTCCCCAAATGTATCCTATGCCATCCGTTCTCACAGTTTTTTACCAAGCCAAAAATATGATCATCGTTTTAAATAGACTTCTTTCTGCATTAGTATGGATTGTACATTTATATAAGCATTGAGTTTTAATATACAAAAACAATTTCATTTTTTGTTTCTACCTCCTTGACAATTTTACAATTATACGCACACTTAGTATATATTTAGGCAAATTAATACACAAGTAACATCGGTTTGGGTCTAAAAAAATAGATGTATCGCTATCGCACATATCTTTTTTTTAGTAAGACTTACATGCACTTTAAATCAATTATAACATGCATATACATATGTTAGAAAAAATACAGTGATTTATTAAGCTGACACATATGTAATTCATCTGTCTGAAAAGTTCTATTTTTGGAATAAAAGTGTCATACTTACTATTTTAAGAAACTGTGGTCACACGGATTATGACTTGGCGATCTTTCTATTAATCATTTAATATAAGTACTGCTTTGTAAGCATATAAATACTGACGAGACTGTATAATGGACATACACAACATTGGCGGGGGAGTACTCTGAAAAGGGGGGGGCGAACCTCTTACAGTATCAAGGACAAAAACGTCCGCAGTGGCGGATCAAGGTGGAGGGTTCTGGGGATTGAAACCCATCTTTTTTGGACGATCAAAGCATTTGAATGGGGACATATAGTTGGAACCCCTTTTCTCCTATGTTGGGAACACCTCTTTTAAAAATGGCTGCATCCGCCTCTGCATCCTCCATTTCTCCCCAGGCTCCTACCCTAGAGCATATACATGTATCAAGTAGTCAACATGAAGAATCAGCAATACTTGTCAAATTTTAAAAGATTATTGTTTTCCCGTAGTATGCGTTCATATTTAATCGATATTAAAAGTTTTGTAAGAGAGATGATGACCACTTAATAGCACAAATAAATTTGGATAGCATTTGAACCGACTGCACATCGAAACAATCATGAACCTTTTTGTGTGATTTCTTCCCCGAAAAGTTCCTGATTAAGGACAATGCGCGGTTTGATATCATTGTCACGACATTTCACTAAAAGGACAATACCGCAAAAACCACGGCACTTAATTTATGATTCATTATTTATATAAATTGAATTAATTATTCGGGTGTTTTAATAGAACTTCTTTGTACTAAAAAAATATCCAGATGTAAAAACATGGAAAAAAATATAGGACAAATGTTATATCATTTAGTACATCAGACATGATTTATCTTGTGTTAGATATGCATGAGTGATTTGAACGGTTGACACAGACGAATGACCTTTGTAACATTTCACAGTATCTCTTTTGAATAATTCATTAACATGTAATTAATTAGGGAAAAATAATTAATTTTAATATGTGAATTAGAACATTTTTCTCGAGATGATAGACAAGTATGCTTGTTAGTTGGAATATGTAAAGTCCTCGGCCCTCAGCCTCGGCCGGTTTTACAAATTTGTTAACAACCCCATCCCCCTAAAAAATTCACATCTGAACATTATAAATCAATGTACATATTTCAATAAATCAAAAAGATTTCTATTTAAACAAAGTTTTAATGACATTTATTATGCAATTGTGAAATCTATGATTTTCAATTTTTGTTGAAACATTTACTATACAATATAATCGATTTATATTAAACTGGGGCAGATATAAAGATGGCCATATAAAGTGTTATACACCTGTTATAGACATTAAACTACATGCATATGCATGTTGATCGCATGTTGATTAAACATGCATTAAGAGTATTTTTATTGTTTGTCAAAACTTTGTCAAGATTTATCCTCACATAGTAAATACCTGTGTTGGTAGGCATACTAAATGAGCGTATGTTGAAAGGTTGTGACCCGAATGATACCCGTTATCTCCTTATTTTAGATAAACCTTTCTAGTTACGGGGTTAGATGATACATAATTGACAGTAGAAATATGTGTATGTACTCATTCCATAGCTTCTCACTATACAGGGTGTTGTAATGGTAAAATATGTTTGTTTTCAACAATTTAAAGATCAAGGGATATTTCATAAGAATTGGACAGGGTATAATGGGTCTATCCATAGAACAGACAAATGTGTGATACAAGGTCATTTCCCAAACAAAGTCATCTTAGTGACTTTGACCATTATTTGAAAGAACATCTTTAACCTTGATTTCTAACACTATGAGTAGAGAACATCTTTAGTTTCTGTTTTGACAGATTATATTTCCTTTTAATATTACATAGTTTTATTGTATTTTTATCTGAAATATAAAAAGTGCAAGATGAAGAGTTAGGTGAAGAAAAGTAAAAAAAAAAAAAAAAAGTCTCGTTATTTCTTCAAAAGAAATGACTTGATTGTACTCCTAGTCATTCTATGCCAAAGCGTTTAAGACTCTTATTGAAAATCGCTCCCCCTTTTTAAAAGCAGAAGGAAAAATAAAGTTTCAAAAGGTCAACAACTGAAAAGGTGAATCCGAAACTGGTAGCATATAAAGTATACTAATATATAAGAATAGAAGTGCTATAAACCATCTAACGAGTAAGGGTGAATATAGAAACCCAATTATACTTATATACATATATAGTTAAACAATGACACAACTATAGGAGCCAAATCGTGAGAATGTTATGTTTATCAATGATCATTTAAATTTAATATTAGATTACTTATTCAGGAAGAGGACAAATTACCATTAATCTTTGCTCATCTCTTTTATGGACCGTTAACTCACGTTTTCACGCATAAACAGTTATTTCGTATTTAAAATGAACAAATTTTCCATAAAATGTTGAACATTTGATTTCAGATTAGTTGAGGATATTAGATACATGAAACACACAGTAATTTACTTGTGCAGTAAATCAGGAATTTTAAAACACGATACATGTAATTTTACTCTGCATAAAATAAGATGGTTGGGTATAATTCCCAATGAGACAACTAGCTACCAGAAACCAAATAACGAATATGTAAGCAAATAAAGGTCATCAGAAGGTCGTCGATAATTAGCTAAACCCATACAGTATAGTTCACTTATAAAGGCCCTAACATGACAAAATAAAAAAAAAATAAAAACGTGAAAACAAACGTTTATAATCGGAAGACAACAGCCATTGACAACCACTAATTAGCAGGCTCCTGACTTGGTACTGGCATATACAGAAAGTATCGGGTGTTAACGTGTTTGTGGGCGCTCAACCTCAAAATACCAGGGACAGTGGTGTAACAGCATTATATAAGAACAAACTATAAAAAATGAGTCGAGGTGAAAAGGCTCGACTCTTGGCTGTACATGGTGTTCCCTTACTTGGTCTGTGTTACTGCTTGTCTATACCAAATTAACCATCAAATAATCAATTGCTTTTTTGAATGACGTTATTATTACATGTGCGTTTCAATTACTGAATAAATCTTGTTTATTGTAATTTCAAACGTGTAAACGTAGCCTTCAACTCAAAGACACACGTAAACTATGGAACTATATATGTTGTTCTCATGGAAAAGATTTGGTACTGTAATAATTATTCTCGTAAAGACGATAGTTCATTATATGTTGTGTAAAGAAATAAAATTATAGTTTTGTTTCATTTTAATGACCGACCATTAAAATTTGTCACATGTAAAACACATGTTTAATATGCAAATTAATATACCGCAACACCACCTATCTTATCTGAGAAAATTACACCCTGCGGCAAGGTGAGATATATATATAGTGACATTACAGTTACTAATAAATCGTCATCAGGAAATCTAGATAGTCCTTGATTCTTGACCCGGTCATATTGTATTTGTGTCAAAACGGATTTTTTGGTCGGAAAATAAAAGATGAAAAGACTTTTTAATTAATTGATTTTTTGATTGATTGTTGGATGGTTTTTAATAGCACACACTAAAAATATCTACTTATATAAATACTGACAATTGGTTGGACTGAAATGGTTAATGGGTAATTTCAACTATTATTTGGATGGATTTGAGAGGTTAAACATCTTTCCTTCAAGCACATCAAACATATACAACCTATAATTATCACAAGGCATGTTTAATTCGTTAAGGGCAAACATATGACTTGGTATTATTGTCCTTCAGACAGCCTCCCAATAAAGCTCCAATGCTGAACAACATTGATGTCACTTGATACACTGGGATCGTTTGAATGAATATATCAAGTTTAAAAATAAAAATGATGAAAACTGTATTGGTAGATAAATATGGTAATCAAACGACTTTGTAACAAGAGCATAATCATTTTTTTAACGATTTTCATTCACTTATATAACACGAAGATCTTTGATAGGTCATATATATAACAGACATAGAAACATGCGTGTTTTAAAAGAGATGTCAATGAGACAGCAAGCCACATACACGAAAGACACCTTGAGGACCAAAATATTGTCAAGCTCTAAGAAGTCTCCAGTTATGAAGATCGGACAATAATAACAAATAAAGCCTCAAAACAATATAAGAAGGCAGCAACTCAGCAACTTAAGGGAGCTACCATTTAATTTTTATGGGGGGGGGGGGGGGGGGGGGGGGGGGGGGTGGCTAGGATGAAATTTGAAAAAAATAGGCAGGACAGGAGTTTTGAGTAAAAAAAAAAGCAGGATGAGACACTTGCAAAAAAAAAAAGTCAGGATAAACTAAAAAAAAAAAAAAAATAGGCAGGACCGAACAGAGTGAAAAATAAAAAGGCAGGACAGAGATTACAGCTAAAAAGAAATGCAGGACAAAATTTTTCCTCCTAGCCCGCCCCCCCCCCCCCCCCCCCCCCCCCATTAAAATGAAATGGTAGCTCCCTAAGCCTATGACTTCTTAGCGCAGGTGCTTTTTTCGTCAGCCAAAGTTATATGGACAGGATTATAGCGTGTACGAGTCCAATGTAAAGCATCATTTAGACGCGGAAGTATAACACTATGTTCGTACATTTGTACTTTCAAAATAATATTAACTAATTTTCACATAACCTTTTCATCACAAGGAGATTTAAAGGACTTAAAGATGACAGTGAACAATTTGTATCATTCTCGATTTTTCTCCTAACGAGGATCACATTGTCAATTCTCCAAAATTGGTGTATCATACATGTACGTCTTATACAAAGAAAACCCATAAAACTCGAAAAATCGATAGTTAACTAAACAAGTTGATAATAGTTTTAGATGATGACTTATATGGGTAAAGTAGCTATGATTATTTACAAAATCTTTCGACATATTTCAAGGTCAGGGGTATACATTTACAACTTTCGTACCTGAATCGTATATGCACAACTATGTACACTTGATGCAAGTTTATTGCATTGTAATACACAGGTAGTTTTAATTTTCAATGAACTTAATATTGTTGTTTCTCTGCTAGATTACACCAAAGACAATGCAATAATCTATTCGTGATTTAGAATTGAAATTTTGTTGTAAGTCTATGCAAAAAAATCAAACTGGCATAACCAAATTCCTGCATCCACATCGCTTTCTAGATTACAATTGATAATTGGTACTCAAACTCAAACTCAAACATTTATGCCAAACGTTTATGAATTAATGCATAAAACTATAAAAACTCATATAGCCGTTCAATCAAATTGATATAAAATTGAGAATGGAAATGGGGAATGTGCCAAAGAGACAACAACCCGACCATAGAAAAAAACAACAGCAGAAGGTCACCAACAGGTCTTCAATGTAGCGAGAAATTCCCACACCCGGAGGCGTCCTTCAACTGGCCCCTAAACAAATATATACTAGTTCAGTGATAATGAACGCCATACTAATTTCCAAATTGTACACAAGAAACTAAAATTAAAATAATACAAGACAAACAAAGGCCAGAGGCTCCTGACTTGGGACAGGCGCAAAAATGCGGCGGGGTTAAACATGTTTGTGAGATCTCAACCCCCCCCCCCCCCCTAATACCTCTAGCCAATGTAGAAAAGTAAACGCATAACAATACGCACATTAAAATTCAGTTCAAGAGAAGTCCGAGTCTGTTGTCAGAAGATGTAACCAAAGAAAATAAACAAAATGACAATAATACATAAATAACAAAAGACTACTAGCAGTTAACTGACATGCCAGCTCCAGACTTCAATTAAACTGACTGAAAGATTATGATTTCGTCATATGAACATCAGACACAATCCTTCCCGTTAGGGGTTTAGTATCATACCATCATAACATATATGAGAAGAACATAACCCGTGTCATAACTGCATAACTGTTTGTGTATCGCTTTCTGGACATAATGTTATTACTTGTACTCAAAAACAAACGTTCGGATAGTACAACTGATACACAACTATCGAGTTATACTACATTCTTTCAAATCAAAACGTTTATGGATGTTTGATGGGTCATGTGTAAAAAAATATCCTTTCTCTTTTATCTCTTGAATCTAATTTCATATCATATTGCTCATATCAGTGCATAAAATAGCATCTCTGAATTTTACATGAACACTGTACCATATATCAATTAAGAGATGTGATATGATTACCGAATGAGACAACCTACCATCATTGTCAATCTTTTGATTTATAAAATCTTTCAGTTTTTCTGTTTTCATCTTATTCTGATCAGTAGAGGAAGAAGCTTACCGAAAGAAAATTGACGTTAATGTTATTAGATTTACACTATTCAACTTATAGTCAGTCAGTAGAGTATAAAGTGCGGTTGTCTGAATAAGCTTTAGGCAATTTACAGTTTAACTGTTACAAATTATAACAATTCCTGTCATTTAGAAGATAATGTTTGTATATTCACACATATACCGGGCTATATTACTGCAAATATTTGGTGACAATTGCGACATGTGATTCAGGTTCATACAGCGAAGATTTAATGCCGCAAATCTTTCCTATTGTCGTAATTATAAGCAATCGGATAAATATAATACCCGACAACCGATTCCGGGTGTTACTTAAACATTTGACGACCTCTATGATTGATGAACGTGTTATATTACAATATTACTTGTTGACAAATGTTTTTTATAAACTTCTAAATACATCTTGTGTTGTCTTAGTATAAAAGGAAAACCCACCCATGTGTGCATTTAAAGGAAAGCTAATATTTGATGAATTAAAATGACAATGTTAAATATTGTACTGATTTAAGACGGGGAACAATATTAACACTATAACTACTTTCAGATATCATTACACTCAATTCACTCAGCGAAATATTTAAACATGTGTGTAATTTACTTTTAGTTTTCCTGAAAGATAAGTTAACATATATTTTGTAAATCCTAAGAGTAATTTTACTGCTCTTGTGTAACAAATTTACTTTTATTACTTATATCTTGAAAGATAAGTTAATAAATTTCTTGTAAATAAGAAAAGTAATTTAACTTCTTATTTCAATTTAGAAAAGCCTAATGAACCATAATGTTGACTATTTCCGAGTGATATATATATATATATATTATGTAAAACAGGATGCCTTCTAATGACTTGCCAATATCAACCCGTATACATTGTACACATATCTGTACCAATATCAACCCGTATACATTGGACACATATCTGTATAAAACTTGGGATGTATCATGTAACATCGAAGGCATTTAGGCAACTCTCAAAATTGAAAACACAAATATATTGACTACTAGTAGGAAATGAAAACTAGAAGATAGGATATGATTGCCAATGAGGCAACACTCCACAAGAGATCAGCTGACTTAGGTTTAAGCAACTAACTGTAGAAAGAAAATGTTATATGATTGCCAATGAGATTATTCTTCATAAAAGACAAAATGACACAGAAATTAACAACTTTAGATCTTTGTACGGCCTTCAACGATGAGTCAGACACATACATGGATATAAGAAGATGTGGTATGAGTGTCAATGAGACAACTCTCCATCCAAGTCACAATTTATAAAATTGAACCATTATAGATCAAAGTATAGTTAGCTTTAAAAGACCCTGGTCTTTTGATGTAGTATTTCATTCAAACCATATTCTTATTTTCAAAATAACACAGAAATAAACAGTTTTAGACCATCGTTCGGCCTTCAACAATGAGTAAGGCATTTACAGCATAGTCAGCTTTAAAAGACCCTGTTCAATTGATGTAGTATTTCATCCAACCAATATTCTTTCGAATTCATGACCAACACTAGTAAAAAGTATAATAAAAATACAATTAAACAGACTTACCGTTGTGAAAGTAACAATCCCAGATCTTTGTCTCCATAATTTATCAAATGCATGATCCCGGGGGTAAGAGACATCGGAGAGACGGTGGTGACGGGACTAACATTTGGACTGACTACTGGACTGACAACCGGACTAACTCCAGCACTGTGGAGCCCCGGGCTCGGGCTCATGGGTTGAGTCAGTGTGTAAATCATCGTTTCTCCTATTAGGGAATCCAGCGTAAAAGATTATATTGTCCGAAATAAGTAAAAGTTTTCTTCTGTTCACTGATGCCCGACTCTGTCCGTCGTACTCTTTTTCAGTTGTCTCTAATAAAACGAATAGCCTTGAGATTTGGAATCTGTTGAGATCGTTCAATGATTTCTAGGATAACAGCTGATTGAGGTACACCGGAAAACACCTTCAGGTAAAAACGTTTAAAAGTCAAAGAAAAAGTGCAATTACACCTGTCCACATTGTTAATTTGAGTAAAATGTACTTGTCTTGTCTACCTGTAACAGGTAAAATGACATCCTTTACTGTTTGTCATTTATATATACCAGTCGACTAATTTATTCTCAGTCTAAGTATCATATATCAGAAAAACTTCAAATCCTATATATTAAACTTAAAATATCCCTCGACAATCGTACATGTGATTCCCTCGGTTAGCGTACCTGCGTACAAGCCTGCGTATCGGGGTGGTTCTATAAGTAGGGGTTGGTGTTTACGCTGTAATTGGTAAACTTAAAATAAAACAAATCAAATTTTCTTCCAATCAACAGAAGACAAGACATACGATGACAGTGGCGTTTATCTATCTCTATTTGAACAACTTGCTCTACTTTTTAGTATAAATTGATTTAAACATAGATATTATGTCTTATTTATAAATCTTTGATGTTTATTAAAATTTATCATTTACTTTTAAGTTAGTGTGAAGTAAGGTTAATTTAAATCGAATTAAGTATTGTATTTTTTATGTCTATTTTATGTTAAACATAACACGATTGTTTGCGGTTAAAAAGTTTTACTTTATGCATGTAATATTTGAGAATAGCATTAGTATCTGTAATACTTGCCGCTGGAATGTTTATTACAGATAGGTCAGTCAATTTGGTTGCGTTATAGTTTCGTTTTGACAACGTGTACATTGTATTTCTTTTATTTGAAAGATTTTTTTATCAATTTGGTATTTTAGATCTTCTGGTAAATGTAGTTATAGAAACAGATTCAAACTTTTGAATTGAAACCATCTAATCAACTTATATTATAAAATATGAATTCACAAACATATTAATGATTTCATTAATATGAGTCAAAAAAAAAACGTGCATTCGCTTCAGGTTGAACAGTCTACGATTGAGACTTAATGATACGTTGTTCAGATAAGACAATTTGAAAATATATATGCATAATAATATAAATTTTCGACTCGGGGTGGTTAAATGAACTAGGTCTTCCATTACAATTCACTCGAAGCCTGACTTTTAATGTACGATTGTTAATTGTTAATTGCATGAATTAGTATATAGGTATCAGTGCCAATCAACTGATGTAATTCTTTTGGAAATAACCTGCCTGAGGTGAACAGTTTACAGTTCATAAGATATGTAACTAAGCATGCAATTCTTCTTGACAGTGTTGGTCACTTCAAACAGTTTTGATATTCTGCGTTTGATTGTTTTGTTGTTTTTATGGGGGGGGAAAGGGGGTACCTTTCTCCTTTCTCCCGCCCCTCTTTCCTTTCTCCGCCCCTCTGCTTCCATCTCCCACCTTAATAACCGTCTTTTTTCAGATCAATCGATTTTAATACAAATTTGAATTAATATATGAACATATATAGGTGGCATAGGTCTTTATTAAAGCATATACTGATTTTACGAACAAGGCCTGCCTCCGACTCTACGCAAATTAATACATAATGTTGGAATGTTGTCAATGGTGCATTGTGTATGCCCCAATGTCAAGAAACTCATTTTTGATATGTATGGTCATGTATGAGGATCATGAAATTAGACATAGTTTTTTTTATTGTGTAATCTCTATTTTTCCCTGTCCTCGAGAACACCTTACTTTGTATGGTCAAGTGGATAACGTAAATATTTTAAGGTGACCTGGAAAACGCGTTTAGTACATGTAATATTGTTTAGAGGAGGGAGTGTATCTCTCTGACATTGTTAGCATCCCTTCTTTTTAAATTTGTTGAATATCGCCAAACACTTAGAGGAAACAGATACCCACATGTGAAGGCATAATACAAGAAAACTAATGAACATATATCTGGCCTTTAATATTTGTCTAAGTTTTGCTATAACATATAATTTAATATGTACAGAATTAATAGAAATCCATCAAATGTCTTGGTTTTTTAACAGTTCTCGCACGTGTCGTCCTTTCACAGGCTCAGTACAATTTCCTCTTCATCAAACGTTTCGCTAACTTTTTTATTGATAGTCATTGTATCAGTCTGAAGAGAGCTGGTCAGCCTATTGTAAATCTCTCCATCTAATGTATATACAACCTGACCAGGTAACAAAGGGGGTATTACACTTCCTAATATACAATTAAGTGGTATATCTCTTTGCATGTCTTTATGAAATTCAAGGCCACCATTCTCTTTATACATAATCGCTTTGCACACTTTGTCAGTTTCAAAAACACGTTCAGTGAGACTTCCGAGAGACAACTGGTCATCCAACATGACCGCCACCAAATCATTTTCATCATAAATAGAGTTTAGTATGACCACAGACATTTATTGTTGGCTTTCAAACTGTTTATCTAAAGCGCAGCGTATTTATATATTTAAAGGTTGTTTCAGGAAGCGAGAATATAATGCACGAAACAAGTAAGTTATCCTTGTCAGTTGGTTTAAAAAAAAATAAACTGTACTCGATATGTTCTTTAGCTTCAAATATAGGATGTTCAAATTGCGCTTAAACAAATGAAAGCTATATGAGAATATACAATGATGCTAAACTTTAGGCCCATGCATAAGAATAATATATATAAAACAAATAATACGATCTAGAAGTTCACACGATATTATTCTCATACGACATGTGTCTATCAGCTATCATATGAGATATCAAAGTATGGGCAAACCGGAAAGAGTATGTTTTTTACTGCGATTATCTTTGTTGTATGTACATATACGTTTATGTCACTTTTATTGGTTCTCTAATAGAGATTAAAAGCAGGAGAGTTGAGATTTAAAATAATTAGTTTAGCCTTGTCATCACAGCATTATGTCATGATGACACTATCCAAAAACAAGAACAGTGGCTGTCTTGTTTTATGTGGCATTTTGTTTGTATAGTAATAATTTGATGATTTTTTTTTTAATTTGTTCAATAATTTTCTAGATTCCTATTTAAGGTGGTATGGGTGTCTTCCTCCATCTTGGATTGTAAAAAACAGAGAATCAAAGGTCCAGATTTTCCATCAAGTTAGCAAAATTTGATGCAGGAATGCAGATGTTTAATGTACATTTTCATTTAAAAGTACCAATTTATAAGAATATAACTTCTAAATATTGATATTTTTGCAAATGTTAATTATTTTTGGTTGTTTTTATTTTTTTTTTTAAATTGGCATTTTAAGGGGAGGTAACTCTAAAAAAGTGCATTTTCTGAAGGATTCTGTATGGAATTTTCCTATTTTGTATTTTAGCCGGAAAAAACGTACGGTGACCCTATCTATTCTTTTGATATTCTCAAAGCAGTGTCTGAAAGCTATCTTTTCCTGAAGTATTTAACAATTCTATCATTTTGTTTAGTTTCTAATCACAAAATGGTGTTTTTTCCTGTATAATCCATACAAAATGTGTCATTTTGTCCCATCCTGTAACTTGAGAAAATGCGCGGTGACCTATCATTTTAATTATATTTTTCAACATGTATCAATATATACAACGTTTTGACAAAGTATGAACAAATTCTATCATTTTTATTTTAGACTCCCATACCACCTTAAACATGTTGTGCAGACAAACATTGAAGGACACAAATACACAATTAAATGGTTATGTAGGTTTTTTTTTATTAATGTTTCATTGACATACTACCGGCCCTTCTCCGTCATCAATATTTGTATACAAAGATGCTAGTGAAATGGTTTTGATTTTCTTTTTGATGAGACTGGTGCTCATATTTGATCTAGCCATTTGTAAAAATGACGTAAAAAGACATCTATATTGCTATTGAGTTTTTGTGTAGTCGGATTGATTTTTCATGACAAATTCTTCCTTTCTCCTTTATTAATATTTATATACAAAGATGCTTGTGAAATGGTTTTGATTTTTTATTTGATTTAACCATTTGTAACCATGATACGTGTTTCTTCTTTTAACTTAGTTGAACCAAACTGATTGCAGGAAGCAAATTAGTATTCAATATTTCCTTCTGGTATTTAGTTAAAACAATAAAATACACTTCTTAATTAGGTAAATCAAAATACTCACATACATACTTTTTAAATATGAAATATGTACTAACTAAAATATGTTTTATTCCTTCACATAGGAGACCAGATTCACTGCTGAACTATTTTGGTTTGATCCGCTCTAGGCAGTTATCATATATTTTGGATTTTCAAAATGAGCATCTGGTGCGATATGTTGATAGTACCTCAGTTGTCAATACTGTTATGTCTAAAATGTTTAGTAAATATGTCGAACAGTGGCAAGGCAATTTACAATCAGAGAAAGCTTTATCTGGTAAAGGTGGCAACAAACTTCGTACATATAATCTATTTAAGAACAGTTTTGAAACGGAAACTTATTGTAAATTCCAATGCCATTTTCGCAAAGGAGTTCTTTTACCAAATTTCGATGTGGTGTAGCACCACTAAGAATAGAAACGGGGAGATTTGAAAAATTAATTTTAAAAGATCGAGTCTGTGATAATTGTATGAATATTTTAGAAGATGAAGCCCATGTTATTTTATCGTGTCCTTTGTATGATGATTTTAGAAAAAAATTATTTGATGAAGCAACACATTTTAATAGTGATTTTATGTCTTTTGATGATAAACAGAAATTAGTGTTTTTATTTAGAGATAATAATATGATTCGTAGCTGTGCCAAAGCCTGTAATCTTATTTTAAATAGACGTAGAAATGTTTTATACTGTAAATAATGTTAATGTCAATATGTTTTATAATAGATGCATTCTTTATAGAATTTTTAATGTAGGAGTCTCTTGTAATTCTGTACAGAATGGCTCTCTTTTTATATTTATATATTTTTACATTTAATGTAATGTTGTATTATATATTATTGAGAGATGAGACTTAAATAAAATATTGAATTGCGATAGAATTGATACCTTTGATGGTTCCTGGTGTAATTTAATTAACTCCATAACGTTTGGAGTCAGACAAGTATCAGCGGTTCGCTGTAAATTCACTGACTTGTTTTATGTGCGATGACTAGAACAACGCAGATGATCATTAATTGACCGATTGTATGTTATACGAATACCGAAGAAATACATGTAAACTGTTTGCACCTGTCATAAGTCAGGAATCGGATGTTCAGTAGTTGTCGTTTGTTGATGTGTTTCTCGTTTCTCGTTTTTTTTTATATATATACTAGACCGTTGGTTTTCCCGTTAATTTGAAAGGTTTTACACTAGTCATTTTTGGTGCCCTTTATAGCTTGCTTATTGGTGTGAGCCAATTTAGGCTCCGAGTTGAAGGCCGTGCTTTGACCTATAATGGTTTACTTCTAAAATTGTGACTTGGATGGAGAATTGACTCATTGGCACTCATACCACATCTTCTTATATCTATATGTGGTTAACGCCCATGCTTTATTACGAGCAAAATTGTCAAGTTTACAAATTTGAAGAAATTGATCATAGTTTTATCATGTTACAGTTTATGCTTTTCAGAACCAACCCTGTTTTAAAGTTAAAGCTAATAAGTACAATTTACAGGACTGTTACAGTCTATTTTAGTAAACTTGACATAGATTTTTTTTATAAACTGTTTTGTTTTCCTAAGTTCATAGAAGCATGTTCAGAGGGCGTAGTGACCTTGATCTGTCGGGATAAATTGAGAACACATTATTAACTCTAAATATATATTTTTATTTTCAAATCATCATTGTCTTTGATTACTATATTTATCATTATGAAATCTATTTGTCATTTAGGAAACGTCTCGAGGTCAAATTATTGGTACAAATATAGGAATAAAATATCGCAACGGTAGTCAATTTAGTGGTATACGTCCTGACATGTATATCTGAAAAACGTCAGGAGACGCTGATAGGTCAAACTTTCTATAGTGATTACATGGACATGTATATGTATAATTATATTAATTAATTCTAAATCACGCACGTGGTCTTTGTATCTGTTCAATTCTGAATATTTATAATAAAACAATATCTTTGTTTAAATTATCATTATAATATATAGAACATCGGTCAGACGAAAAGGAAGTGGTCTCTCGGAGTTGATATGCATGTATGTACATGTATATCAGGGCATGTAGTATGCACCAACGAATTGTTGTATACGTTACATGTTCTAAATATCGTGAGACACGATACTTGTGAACAAAGGAGACAACAGAACCGACTGACGTATTTCCGTCAACGAAATAAACCTCCAATTATTCACCATGATATCCCTTTGAACAGCAGTATTACTGTTGTCTCTCTTTATAAGTCAGTGGCCAAGCTGTTGTTGCCGTTTAGAATTTTCCTAGGAGTTTTTGTTATTTTGCTTTTTGAATCCTAATACACAATATTTCAAGAAATTATTTTGTTGACCATTGATAAATTTGAATCCATTTTATGATTTTTGTTTTATTTTAGAAAGACTGAATGAAGTAAAATAAACGGTACTTATTACTTATTCCTGATCCAGATGCACTTTACTACAATTTGTGTTTTCTCTGTAATGCTCAAGGTCAACATATGATTAAAAATGCAAAATCTAATACAATCAAAATACGCCCCCTAAAAAAAAAGAAAATCGGGTTTGCTTTAATACAAATCCTGTATATTTTTAAAAGAAATAATGAAATAACACGTTGAATTGTTTTAACCTTTCAGCAATCATTACTTGATTTTTTTTAATTTGTATTTGTATTTTTTCTGTTTTGTATCCTGTCGTTAAATGTTTGTAATATTTGAAGCGTTATGTACACTGGATACGACAACAAAGAATTAACTTTTGTTATTAAACATAGATAAGTATTTAAATAAGTAATTAAGTAATTTTATTTTATTTGGTAGACACATATATACAGAAAAGATTTAACAAGAACTTTACATGGCTCTTTCAATTGGTGACATCATATACAAAAAATATCACATAAAGCCAAGGTAAAATGTTAGCACAAATAAGCATTCAATAAAACAGCATATGAATCAAAAGCACATTAGAATGTCACATAAACATGTAAATAATGATAAGAACAACGAATTGCGGTAAAATCATATTAGAAATTCTCAACATAAGCAGAAATCCATGTCTATAGGAGTTTGGTGCTGTTTTTTGCAGTGCCTTTTAAAATGTCCTTATTCAGGGCAAGATAAAAAGTCTATTTTATTATTAAAAGTACTAATTTGTGTACATTTATAAAAACAGTAAATTTTAAAAAGCAACAACACATATATGTTAATGACAATATAATTTATTTTGTAAGACCTATTGTCTTTTTGGATAAAAAAGAGAAGAAAGTTTCCTGCAAATGACATGGTTTAGAACTTCGAAAGTAAACCATTATAGATCAAATTAGGACTTTCAACGCGGAGCTTTGGCCTGGTATCTATGTAATGATTAGTCTAGTTGATCTGCCAAACATAAATAAGATTTTAAATGAACAATAGAAATTGCATGTCCGATCTATGGTAAACGAGTGGAAAGTCCACATCCATCTGATCTACAGTGTAAGTGTCAGGATCAATGGCCATCGCGGTCATCGGATCACACTTTCAGTCTTTCAAGGTGTGATTTTTTCGTAATGATGTACGCCCAAGTGCAAACACATAATATTTTTAACGAGAATTTAATTCAATATGTATATCTATATGTCTATAAGATGTAGCGAATTCGAGTAGATCATCGGATAAAAATCATCAAAATGAAACTTGATTCGGATCTCTCTTTGTCTTTCGATAACCGTCTGGACTATTGGACACCAAACAAAGTCAGCCGAGCCTCTGCCACGTTGATCCTAACAAAACTATCTCAGCACTTTCTTCGGTCTGATTGGTGTATGCATTTGGTCCACTAAAAGGGAGTATTTAAAAAAATGTAACGAAATGTGATATAATGCTATTAATTTAATGATGACAGTGTAAAAAAGTTAAAGAAATGTATACCAGTCCAAGTAAACTATGAATTATAATTGGCCTTGAAAAATCTCTAATATTTCTCTTTGTATCACTTACATATATGTACAATCATTTTCATCATTTTAAAAACTTTCAACAACATATTTCGAAGTGTTGTAAATATATATATATATTTCAATTTCATTTTAATTTTACATATATAAGATAAATAAGATAAAATGATTGTGAATATATGTATTGTAGAATAATAATATGCATCACTATTAATTATATTATTATTACTTGATAAAGTTGATCCCTTGGCTCTATAACGGATAATTAAGCCATATTCTGCGATCGAATATTAGAGTGTCGGTATAATACATGGACCAAAAAAGAAAAAAAGTAAAATCTACGGAAACATAGCTATGTTACGTCTATCAAAGTAAACTTTGAAAATTGGCAATCAAAATATGTTACAGGCATACATCAATTTAAATTCTTGTTCTACGGATTGTTCCATTCCAAAAAATGGGCCGAACGAGCGATTTAAAAATTTTAAATAGAAAAAAAATTATTTGAAATTTTTTGGGCGAGGCTTGAAAAGTAAAGGCGATCGTTTAAAAACATATACACATAAATCATATATTCTGACAATATTGATGAAAAGATGGCATCAAACTTGATTTACCACTTGTACTTTGACATTTCTTTAATTCATCAACTGCTGATGTTTGTTTTTCCCTGAGACAAAGACATGTAATTCCTACCTTTTTATTGCAGTATATTTATGACTTTTTGTTTTAATGATAGTTTTTGAGTACATCAAAAATTGACCTGAATAATTGAATAATTGCTATATATGATCTCCATTGAATTGTCAAAAATGTTTTTCTTTCTTTACCGGACATTACTTAAGGTAGATCATAAGTAAATATTTTTTGAGACAGAATTTTCTTATACTTAGCCAAAATGAAGATTTTACTATGCTCTTTTCAAAAATATAATAAAAAGTATGGGTCACCGTGCTATTATTTAAGCTATGAGTCTTTGAAAATTGCCTAAATTTGGTTAGATTGTTCATGGAAAAACACATTTGTGTGTATAAAAAAAAATCTATGAGATAAAATTTTGAAATAAATTGTGAAAAGATAGATTTTGTAGTATATTTAAAGAAAATGAAAAGAAAAAATGGTGTCACCGAACTTGTTTTCTTGCTACAAGTAAAAAGAAAAAATTTCCCTATCAGTCCAGTATAAATTTTTTACTAAAAGAGTTATCTTCCCTTAAATGGCTCATTTGAAAAAAAATATTCTAAAAGCAAAACAAATGATATTTGTTTAAATATTTTGTATTATACAGTAAATTACCAAGTTTTCCTAATATTATTTAACAGTCTATCCTTTAAATTGCAAATCTGTTTCCAAATTTGCAGATTTAGGCAAATAACTTGACCGATTTTTTACTGTAATTGTACAATCCAAGATGGCGGTATACCATGTATCTACCTTAATTATAACTAAAAACACGGCGGGTGACGTAGAAAAAAAAGGAACTGCTCATCCTTATCGAACATATGTGTTCACCTTCAGTTTTTGGGGGTTGGAGCTGTTCCTGGATGTGTACACATTTTAGTATTTGATGTTATATGTTGGTTGTCTGTGTCTCCGTCGTTTTGTTGTTCTAGTATTTGTTCTTTGACTTTATAGCACTTGGTATATTTTCAAATTGAGATCACAATAAAAACGTTCACAGTATGTACAATCTGTCCCATCGACGATTTGGTGGTATAGGCGAAACGTCCTATGGACGTCATGGAAATGTGACCACCGTCGCATCTCGAAAACTTTGGTTGTGACGACCTTACTGCCATGACGTACACCATGCATGGGACGTTTCGGCCATACCTTGACAAATGCTACGGTCATAAGACAACATCGGCCATACTTGCTGAAAACGCGTCGTCCAAGGTAGATACGTACATTTTTGTAAACGTATCATACTGTATTGAATCATTATGTTTTTATTTTATATACACTTTATCATTATAAATATATTATATATATTAATGTGTTTTATCAAATTTCAGAAATATATATGAACCACACCAACAAACGGCAACTACTAAATAACAGGCTCCTGACTCGGGTCATGTGCATAAAAATGCAGCGGGTATCGAAAGTTTTGTTCCGCCTGAAAAGAGATATTGCAGTTGAAGGCAACACTTCTCATTCTGCATACTTTATGTTAAATACGAAAATCAGCATAATTTGTTAAGAATCGTCCTTGACTTTTAGAGTTAGAGGGTCGCGATTTGACGTTGACTAAAACGCTCTTGTTATCCCTTTTTATCTTTTTAATGCTTACAAAAAAACAACGGCGCGGACAAGAAGCCACGATTGCTTTTCCGGATTCGGGAAGCGGGAATATATTAAAAAAATCCGTTTAGAAAAGTATGTGCCGGCGGGTCCGTCGAACAAGGAATTAAATTGGTGTGGCCTTAGTAAGCTTCAAAATATACCGTCAAAATGTGAATCAATTCAAAGAGGAAGCCAACTGCCTGATTTATGTATTTGACATTTTAATATACATGGTCTATTCACTTTGTCACATTTATGTATAAATATATATTAGACGAGGACGAACATGTCATACATGTATGTATGTCGAATTCAATATTACGACATTAAGGTATTACAGGTAATTAGATGACGTTTTATATGTATACATGTATATAGCTTAAGTTATAAGAGATCATCTAACATCTCGAAAGATAAACGTTGATGAAAGGTGAAACAGGGATTACATAGGGTTAATCAATTGATAAAATCCAGTATTTGAGAAAAAAAAATGAGAAAAAAAGATTGAACTGAAACAATACTAAAAATCGGGCGGCTAAAATTGACATCAAACTCTGGCCATTGGAAATTACGACGTTTATCGAAATCGAAGTGAGGTCATGATGTAATTATTACCCAGCTTAGAAACAAAATATAAAACATACCGAAGTCAGAGGAAATTAAAAACAGAAAGTCCCTTATAAAATGGCAAAATCAAAATCTCAAACACATCATGCAAATGGAAAATAACTTCTATTTCTGATATGACTTGGTACATGCATTTCCTTATATATACTTATTTGTGTATTAATTGTACTGTAGATTCCAAATTTTTATTACACTTTCGATTTTCAAAATCAAAAAAAATACTATTGACAACAAATTTCTCAAAGAAACACATATTGGTTTAGATTTTTTCTGGTTGAAATGTTGTATGGTGACCAACGAGATAAGTTAAACTCTCCACCGAAAATTGACGTAGAATTAAGCAAAAAAGTAACTATAAAGCCTTTTACAATTAGAAAACCCCATACCGCATATCAGGCTATAAAATACCAGTAAAACAATTCAAACGAGAAAACAAATAGGCTGATTTATCAGCGGTATACTACTTTTGCCTTCAATTACATACAAAGCAATAAAAGAAAAAAATATGATAAAGCACCAACGACAAACAGACGCTCCAGACTAACCTCAATCGACTTTTGAACACCGATATACTTATGTTGCTGTTATTGGAGACCGGTATTATAGTTATACTCTTTGGGACAATTACATACAGAATGTTATTTGAAATTAAAACGAGTAAAACAATAATTAAAACAATAGTTACAAATACTTATCAAGTTATTCCCTGATATGTTCGTGATACATTCTTAATATCATGGGTTATACCATGGCCTATACTGTGGATTCATTTATTTTCGGGGGTACCATTTCTAGTAGATTATGGAAAACCACTACAAGTATGTGATATTTAATTTCTTGGTTTTGCCGAAATCTGCATACAAGCCTATAGAAAATTTGGTATTCGTTGAACATCTAATTTCGTGGTTCACCTGTTCCAGCGAAATCTACGAAAATTGATATCCAACGAATGATAATAAATCCACAGTATTTCAAAATTAAATGCCACAAAGAATGCAGACAGATGCGATCATCTGCATTTCCCCAAATGTAGTCAGGCATCTGTGTTAGAATTGTTGAGAAATCATTGTCCGTCATTTTTACTCATGCCTGTGAAAGAATGAAGATAATTGTAAAAGACAAAAGTCTTCATGTTTTTAACAGCACTAAGTCGATACCTCTACTGGTGGACTATCAGTCCCCGAGGGTTTCATCAGCTCAGTAGTGGATACTTTAGTACTGACATAAGTTATAACAATTTATCTAAAACGGGCCGTTTAAACATTTTGAAATTAAGCAGAAACTAAGGTTTCAACTCCCTCAGGCAAAGTCAGCTTTAAATGGATTTTGTTATTTTTAAGTCCTTTTTGCATTGTAGCTTTTCATCATTTTCGGACCTTATGCATCCTTGGCTTTCTATTATTCGGCATCGAGCGTTCCTTATGATGGTTAAGCAGAAAAGCTCATCCTTGGCTTTCGATTATTCGGCATCGAGCGTTCCTTATGATGGTTAAGCAGAAAAGCTCATCCTTGGCTTTCGATTATTCGGCATTGAGCGTTCCTTATGATGGTTAAGCAGAAAAGCTCATCCTTGGCTTTCGATTATTCGGCATCGAGCGTTCCTTATGATGGTTAAGCAGAAAAGCTCATCCTTGGCTTTCGATTATTCGGCATTGAGCGTTCCTTATGATGGTTAAGCATGCGCAGAAAAGCTCATCGGACACGTGGAATTTATAACGTGTTGTTTTCATTTGTTTTCATTTGTTTTTTTAGATCATTTGAAATAAAATTTGAAATTCTCTTCTAGTTGGCGTATCTCAATTACCTTGCAACTAAATACTACTATTAATAAATAATACTTTGTATTACCTGAGAAACAGTGATGATATTGATATACCCTTTTTCATACTGGAACAATATGATAATTTATGTTTATTCATACGTAAAGTAGGATAACTCTCGAAATTTACTTTTTAACAGAACAAATTCTAGTTAATTGCTATTGTCCATTTACACTTTTCCGTCGATACCAGAACAATTTATTTGCCCACCATAGATGCTAAGCAACCTTTCTGAACTCCAACCTGATCAATGCTGATTTTAATCCATCTTGTACTTTTTTAGTTCCAAGAGAGAACTCAAGGTTTTTCCACTTTACTGAAAATATTTAAAAAAACCACCTTGTATTGGATCTAGAGCTGTTGACCCGTAGTTATATTGTAATATAAGCCTTTAAACATAAAAAAAGTTTTTGATTACTTAAAAAGATCAAATAGGTTTTTAATTTCAACATAGAAAATACCTGTTGATTGAAACGCACGAGCACACATTATATTCACGTTTGTTTTTTAAATACTTCATTTGCAGAAACAAAGCAACATTATCAGACAAAAGTTATGCAAACTAAGAAAGTATTCTCTTTATATATTGTATACGTCATCTGTATCTCATAGAATTTTTATTTTTTATGAGTTCATACTATATATTTATTAAGATACTACATTTGTTTGTACTTAGTATTTCTATAATTCTGAGGTTTTTTTTTTGTCATTTGCATTCTATGATCACATGGTATTCATTTGCCTAATACTCATGGCATATCTTTTAACTTTTATAGTGTTATCTTTATTCTCTTCTCACTTTTTATTAATACATTCAATCAAAACAATTTTTGATATTACATGATTTGATGATGTCAATTTATATATTTCCATTTTCCCCCTTTTATTTTAATGAGTATATACATGTTTCACGTTGTGGAAAAATATAAGTATGCTGTAAAAGTTATTTTACTTTTGGTAGCTACGTTACCCGTCGATTTCTATGTATGCGCGTCCATCTGTAATACGTGTTCTTCGAGTGTTTATTTTGTATTTTTGTCACTTAGCGTTGTCAGTTAAGCGATGTTTTTTTTTATCTTGTCATATAAGCGGGATTTTTGGCTAGCAATAAAACTAAGTTCAACCAACCAATTTTACTAAAAAAAATGTCCTGTACCAAATCAGGAATATGGCAGTGGATTTTAAATAATTCGATTCTATTTATGTTGGCGTTTTATTTTATCGTACTTCAGTGTTCTTTTGTTTTCCCTTTAGAACTGATGAGTTTCTCTTGGTTTTAGTTTGTTACCAGAATTAGTTTTCTCTCAATCGATGTATGACTTTTGAACAGCGGTATACTCTTGTTGCCTTCATCTATCCAATCCTAGAAATCTAAAGACTGAGCAAAATAAGTCCCACAAAAATCGGGGTAATCTCAGAAGCGCAGGAATGGTAAGCTGATCCGCTTCACGTGTGGTACCTGTCGAATTGCTCATGTGAATACACACTCGGTTGTAATCTATATTATGCTGGTGAAATTCAGGGAGCACATAATGTGACCATGGCAACGATAATTTAAACATTCGCCAACTGTGAAACAGATACTCAAGTATGACTTCTACTTCACCGGTTTTAACTCTTGGTTCAATAGCTTCCTTATAAGCAGCGACCCTCTGTCAAGGAAATCATGATAGCAATTCAAGCTCTGTCATACATATGCAAATGATGCTGGAATGTATCTATATAGAAAAGGAAAGTTCACTAAGGTAAAGTATGTTTTTAACCGACCCTAGCTTCTAGATGCAAATCAAGATCAGGCACATTTATCTGTATTTGCTGTATTCTTTATTTGAAGTTCGTTGAGAGATACCTTCACAATAGCACACTCTTTGAAATTTCAGTAAGAGGACAACAAATTTATTGCAGAACGTTTAGTCGAAGATGAATGCTAGCTTTCTCTATTCTTCTTTGCAATCACCTGTATAAAGTCTGCTCATATGAGTGAAGGAACGAGTCGGTAAAGTTAAGTACCATTGACATTATTGATTGTTTGTTACAAGAAGGTCACCAGAACGTAAAATCAATTTGGACTAGGTTTTGCTAAAGAAAAATTAATTGACGAATTAGCGCTATGAAATAATTATGTAATAAATGACAATAGATATATACTGCTTGTCGTGTTCTCACAATGAAAAGACGTTACTAAGTTGTAAAACTTGTGTCTAATCCATTTGTCATTTTAAACAATTAGATATGTTTAAACTACAATGAACCATTACTTTTTTCGATTGTGAAGTCACCGAATGCGGCTTCTTCACTGATTTGTATTTGGCACGATTACCACGATGGGTGCTATATTGATGCAGTAGAAATTGTTTACGCTTCCGTGACTAATGACTAATGACTAAATGTGGTATTCCTTGGAAAACTAAACTATTTGTGCAACATTCATACAACTGGACCACATTTTTGTACTTGTATTGCATATGAGGAAACAAACATCATACATATAACGGAGTATCCGCAATCAGGAAAAAGTTTAATTAGTGTAAAATTATCATGGATAATTAGTACTGCATAAATCTTTTTGATAAGCATACATGTGTTGTCAATAAAAATCCAATTATGAGATTAATATGTTTATAAATCCTGTTACACGACAGGTACTAAGTAAAGTGCATATGATATGGGTTTTTGGAATTAGCATGTGCGTAAAAAAGTAAACTATTACATGCACAAATCCTGCGAGTTTTTTTGTAGCTTAATTTTGATCAATCAAGTATGTAATTTGAATTACTTTTTTTCTCAAATAGTTTAGACAAATCAAAATGAAAATAAAAAGTCTAAAAAAGTTATTACTTATTTAGTTTACTTTTTTTTTTAATGATTCATAACGCAAATAAGCCAGACTATAATGAAATAACTAGACATTTACAAAGACTTGCAAACAGTGAGGGACAATATATTTTCAATATAAGGAAATCCACAGACAGGATTCTAGTTTAATTCATGATGTACTCTTAAAACAAAACGATTCATTTCTCTCAACTATCAATTGTTGAATAATGACAAATCCTGTTTCATGAAATTCAACATATATAGTTAAAACATTTCAAACCAAAACGTAATTACTTGTCCTCTGTAATAAAATTCAAGGACATATTACTTTAAAATAGAAAAAAAAGAGCCATTCAAACAAACTTGATTCTGGTTACTAGTGAAATCGTCAATTAGGTATATGCTACATATGGGAAGATAGAAAATGATCGGTGGGTCAAAGAATTTAACATAGAATATTAAATCAACGTTAGGCAGATAGTGGTTGGCTTAAAAGTGTAGTTTTCAACTTTACCGTTTATTTATAATTTTTTTTATTGTATTTTATAGACATAACCATCATAAAAAAACGTAACATATAGGTACCTCCATCAAACATGTTGGTGTGGATCAAAATAGAGATTTAAGAAAATGATTATAAGTGAAATTTTAAAAAAGATTTAATTATAATAATAACAAAAAAAATTAACAAAATTTCATGCATACAAAAATTAACATTTTCCGAATATAAAATTGAGAATGGAAATGGGGAATGTGTCAAAGAGACAACAACCCGACCAAATAAAAAACAACAGCAGAGGGTCACCAACAGGTCTTCAATGTAGCGAGAAATTCCCGCACCCGGAGGCGTCCTTCAGCTGGCCCCTAAACAAATATATACTAGTCCAGTGATAATGAACGCCATACTAATTTCCAAATTGTACACAAGAAACTAAAATTAAAATAATACAAGACTAACAAAGGCCAGAGGCTCCTGACTTGGGACAGGCGCAAAACTGCGGCGGGGTTAAACATGTTTGTGAGATCTCAACCCTCCCCCTATACCTCTAACCAATGTAGTAAAGTAAACGCATAACAATACGCACAATAAAATTCAGTTCAAGAGAAATCCGAGTCTGATGTCAGAAGATGTAACCAAAGAAAATAAACAAAATGACAATAATACATAAATAACAACAGACTACTAGCAGTTAACTGACATGCCAGCTCCAGACTTAAATTAAACTGACTGAAAGGTTATGATTTCATCATATGAACATCAGGCACAATCCTTCCCGTTAGGGGTTTAGTATCATACCATCATAACATATATGAGAAGAACATAACCCGTGTCATGCCAACAACTGTTTTTAGAATAAATGTGTTTTAGTTCCGATGCAAAGACCTTATCAGTGACTCAATATTAACGCCAAAATATGCAATCTTTAATGACTTGACAACAGTATCGTAATTATATCCCTTCTTAATAAGTCTATTCAAAGGTTTTGTAAGTTTCTGAGGTGAATACTGACACTTTTGTGCTTTATAAAGAATATTACCATAAAAAATTGGATGTGAAATACCTGAACGTATTAGAAGTCTGCATGTTGAGCTATATTTACGAATGATGTCTTTATACCGATGATAAAATTTAGTAAATGTTTTGACTAGTTTGTGATATCGAAAACCCTGGTGTAATAATTTTTCAGTAATACATAAATTTCTCTCGTTAAAATCGAAAACATTGTTATATACACGAGCGAATCGTACAAGTTGAGATATATAAACACCGTAAGATGGTGACAAGGGAACGTCACCATCTAAAAACGGATAATTAACGATAGAAAATGAAAAATCATCCCTTTTATCATAAATTTTAGTAAATGCACTTAAAATGGTTTATTACATATGACCTTGTCATAATTTTAGGGTACTTTATGCTTTTATGATCCATTAAAAGCTTTTTCTGCATGTCACTTAAAGAGTTATCTACTAACTACATCAGATGCATTACCATAATCAGGTAATAAAATATCATAAAAGGGAGATAATTGTTGTATAATAGCCTACCCCTAGATGTGATCTTTTACCTAATATTTTAATGCTTTTTAAACTTTTTGCCATTGACACCTTCAATCTCATATTTTATAGTAACAAGACGTTATCATAATTTATTAAATATCATACTTGAGTCAAACTTACGACTTCATAATATATATTATTGAAAGCCACAAAAAGGTTAGAATTTCTGATTGTTAAATTGATAGGACAAGCAAGAGGATACAATGACACTTAATGATATTAAAAAAAGGTGTTAGTAACTGAATGATTATATGCAATAATTAAAAATTAAAAGTCACGTTGTAAGTATATGGACATAGAACTTGGAGAAAAGGTCGCCCCCTTTTATGATCTTCAAGATACATATTTTTATCTATAATATTGTCATTCATCATGATTATCCGAAATTGAAATCAACAAACCTCAGACAGGGTGTCATAAAGAAAGGTCAATGTACCGACGAAATGAAGTATTGACCGAAGATCTGATACAGAACAATTCAATAGTTCTAAAGGACAATCCTTACATTTGTGTCTCCACCATAGTCTGATTTAATACGGTGTTAGATTTTTGTCTCTGCATAATCATTTAACTGCGCACAAATGTTCTGTACACATTCTAACCAGGCACGTTGATACCAAAACCATGGAACAGTGCATAAGTTCATTGCATTGGTTTTCCTGTTTGAATGGTTTTACACTAGTAATTGTGGGGCCCTTTATAGCTTGTTGTTCGGTGTGAGCAAAAGCTCCGTGTTGAAGGCCGTACATTGACCTATAATGGTTTACTTTTTTAAATTGTTATTTGGATGGAAAGTTGTCTCATTGGCACTCACACTACATCTTCCTATATCTATATAACTGATTTTATGTTGATTTGAAAGGTGTAGAAAGGTGTAGAAAATTAAAGAAAAAAACTCATAATAAACATAAGCTTTCCAAAGACCAATTCACACTTAGTGATGGAGTTGAATATAAACTAACATTTAAATATGCAGTATTGTTAAAAGTTTTTTGAAATGTACCTTGCATCACCTGTCATAAAGTAATTTAACCCTATCAAACAAATTCAAAGATTCATACATCTTTCGAATATCAACGCAAATCTCAATACCTCGAATGTTTGCTTAAATGCATATTTCATTAAGGCCAGTGGTTTTGATACTTGCATACATGTGGGGATATTATTTGTTGACAAATTTTATGTTTCAATTAAAATTGCGGACTTCCTCAAGTTTCAAACAAACTTGAAAATAAAGATAACTGTTGATAATATTGGTGCATCTTTATTTAATCTATCGTCAACAGAAACGCTCAAAGGTGTCACGAATGTAAAGAAACGAAAAACGCAAAGGGCTACATGATCTACTGAGCTGATGATACCATCACGGACTAGTCCTTCAGCAGCGATAACGACCCAATGCTAGACAATAAAAATTAAACTTTATGATTCTGATTAATATTTTTATTGAATTACTTTCATTACGTATGGTATCGCTCGAGTGATGGAAATTGACTTGACGCATGGTATTTATAATGTTGTTATCAATGTTTTGAATTACTCTTTGAGAGTTAGATAAAGAAAAAGTACAACACTACTAAAAGTTGAGATAATTCTATATTTCAAATAATTGAAAATGACTTCATAGAAAATAAGATATGTATAAATTAAAGGGTAAAATAACAAACATGCCGAGGAAAATTCTAAACTGAAAGTCCCTACGCAAATGGAATAATCAAAAGCTCAAATGAATAAATACCAACTGTCATATTCCTGACTTGGGTTAAACAGTTTCTTCTGTAGCTAGCCGAACATCTATCTGCTACACATTTTAAAGAAAATGGGGTTTTTTTAAACGGAAAAAAAATATGCAAGTAAGTACTTTCAAAATTAGTTTTAGATTCACATTTCTGTTTAGAAAAGTATTTCGTTCAATTGAAAATAACTCGTCAAATAAGTATATCTAATAACATTGTTTTTTTAATTACGGAATCACTAAATAGGTACCTTCTTTAGCCATGAACAAGCAACACTGCTATTTGACAATCAATGCATAATAAAGACAACACCGCGTACAAATGTTCATTATTTTATTACATAATTCAAGGTTTGTTAATTAAATTATTTTTTTGTCCAACGGATGACAAACAGACATTTCCTTGTACAAAGTGGTTACGTAATTATAAATTAAGAACATGTAAAATAGTGCATCATTAGAAAGCATGGAATAATTAAAATTCAGTATACCTGTATTTTATATGCATTGTTTTGGGAAAGATAACGTTATGAATAACAATGTATTCTATATTAGTCATTTTAATTAGAGAGAGAGTGTGGAATGTAAGGCTGGGAAAAAGAGAGGCTGCTATTTCTATTCTTTCAATAGCATTTAGAAAACGTTCCCTTGGCTACACCTGGAAGATTTTTAAAGAATGAAATCAATACGAACAAGTTTATCACTGCCTTCCGTCCATATTCTTTATAGTTCCAATAATGTAACGGAAAAATGAACCAACAAATATTTAGGAATAACAATATATTTTCTTTATTAGTTATTAAATAGAGAGTACAAAATATAAGGCTTTGGATACAAGAGGCTGATGTTTGTACATATACAATTAGAAAATGTTCATGGCTGCACATGGACGACTCACATTGAATTGAAAAATAAAAACTGTTGTATGATAGAAAACAAAACATTTGATTAACCCAATGTATATCATTCATATAACATGCAAAATGTGAAGTAGAAATGAAATTACATATACTCTACATATTAAATGGCTATAAATAAGTCCACTATTCAAGGAAACATTATGAATTTGTAACTGTATGCTTCATGAATGTATTACCACATATCTGATGTATCAAATATGTAAGCCAAGGATGGTATCAAAGTTTGGCCTATTTTATTTTATATTTTTAAAATGTTTGTAATCATTTTTCTCTTTAACATATATACACTTTTTCGTTGTCATATGAATAGTGAATATTAATCAAGCTTCTCCCGTTAAAGTAATGACACACCATGATTTCTAATTTAGTACAAATAATTTTATGGCCGCAGCTTTAAAACCAAATCAGACAGACAATTTGTCCCTAACGGAAATAACCCAAGAAAAATCAACAGTATCACCAAAGAAAAATTAAACAACAAAAGTCAACGACATTCCCGAACGAAATGACAAAAAAAAACCCATAAACATCACAAAAATCAACAACAGCCTAGAGAGAAATAACACGCCAAAATAGACACCATCGTCAACGAAGTTAACACAACAAAATCAAAATCGCTTCCAACGAAAAATCAGCTCCATGTTCACAGAAATTAACACGAAAACAAAAAAAACGGATTTTAACCACAGGGTGTGAGCGCTGATTCTGGTGTCAACATATATTTGTTTCGCCTTACAGAAGTTCTACTGGACACTTTGTTATAAAAGAGGGACGAGAGATACCAGAGGGACAGTCAAACTCATAAATCGAAAATAAAATGACAACGCCATGGCTAAAAATGAAAAGGACAAACAGACAAACAATAGCACACATAACACAACGTAGAAAACTAAAAATTAGTCATAAACAATGACATTATATCTGTAACTGTTGTAACACAAAATCTATACCATTTATTCCGTAAGGAACATATAAAAGTATATACTTATTGACTAAGTATGAATGGAATAGTAAGTTTATTGTACCCGAGTTGCAACTAATGCCATGATGCGTAGCCGAGGGCAATAGTTGTATCCGAGGACACAATAAACTTACTATTATACGAATATTCAGTCAGTAAATAAACTCATCATAGATACCAGGACTAAATTTTGTATATACGCCAGACGCGCGTTTCGTCTACAAAAGACTCATCAGTGACGCTCGAATCCAAAAAAGTTTACAAGGCCAAATAAAGTACGAAGTTGAAGAGCAATGATAATACATGTCAGCACACAAAGTGCCGTCTACTGGGCTGGTGATACCCTCGGGGAAATAAATCTCCACCAACAGTGGCATCGACCCAGTGGTAGTAAATAAACTCATCATAGATAAGTGTTTTATTATACCGAAAGAGACTGAATCAACTATCGTAATATAAAGAGCAGAAACACAATCATAGTGCTTCATGTTTGCTTCATACATATTCTCAACGTTAATGCTACGTTCTGCACTGACGTAAACCCAAGATACAAGAGGTAAAACGCGACGTTGTTACTCTCGCGGCATACTCAAAATTAGCCAATCCCGTAGCTGTATTTGAAATTCCGCGAAATATCAACCTTTAAACGAAAAAAGAAGAATACAAAATGAGATAATATGGCTTTGCATTTTTAGTTTTTGAGCGAACTTATTACATTTATAAAATTGTTATACATAATATGTAACTGTAATTTGTGCCTTGTACGTTCCAATAAAGTTTAATATGTCGTTTTGAAAGATTGAACCTTGAGTAACGGTGCGTGCAAGGTATTGTCCGTGACCTTGCTTCTAATTCAAAGTATAAAATAGTGCGGATTTAATGCATTGATCAACATTTACAATAATAATAAAACGATATTGTTATATAGTTATAGCACCTCTGGTACCATTACATAGGAATATACATCATCAAAGCATGAAATCGATAGGTACCTTTATCACACGGCAAAAACATTTTTTTCTTTTTGCATTTAAGTCAGGTGTCATTCATGTGTTATAATTGTTGACTTTGCTGATTTTATTTATGTAATTAATTTTCAAATAGAAATATTTACTTATATTGTGAAGATTGTAACCATTGCATTTTAGAATAATTTACAGTTCACAATCAATAGGTCATTCATACAATGTGATGTATGACGAAGTCAAAGTAGAATTAAGTATCCAACATTTTCATCAATTTATATGGTTGATAGCTGGAAAATATTTTCTTCTTTTGGTTCATGAACGGCCTAAATTTTTCAAAGCTCAAGAAAAGGCCACACATTTGCAAATCCATTTTAACATCTTATAGATTTAACAATGAATGTAAATAGCAAATAATAAAAAGCGACCTATGTTTCTAGATGTCCAATCACTGTCTTCGACAGAAATCTCAAGATATAGAAAACAGGTTTTTCAAAATCAAATCAACGAATATTTAATGTTCCCAGGCCAGTATTATCCGAGAAGGGATATGTGAGTACATATGTAGGACACGGAGGTGCGATGGGGACGCTGAATTGCGATGGTAACGCTGAAGTGCTATGGTCTACGCCAAAGTGCGATGGTCCACACGCAGATGTGCGATGGTCTATTTGACGCATGATGGATAGTTTAAAACCCACAAACCTTCAAGAAGATGTTTTAATAGTAAATATTTAAAGTTACATTCATTGTTGTCTATTGTTGTCCTTTATTACAGTTACATACTAAATGAGAGATTCTCATCCATAATTTCTTATGGGAACATAATTTTGCATCAACATTTGTCTTTACTTTGTAATAAACACCGTAATATTATTATACGGAGAGACTGTCTTGTGTAGTTAGAGAATATCACGATTCATCATACGATAAAATTAACCTTTTGTAGATTTCGAGAAAAATAATCTTGACAGAAGTTTGCGTTATACGCTATCCACCAATCCTTCCCCTTGGTAGTATTTTAATTTCATACGCCTCTCATCAACTTAGAAACCCGGAAACCTGCTTCCTACATACACATTGACTTCTAAATCGAAATATAAACCATTTAAAATGTAGTTTGAGAAGACTATCACACTTCAGCGTTACCACCATCGCACTTCGGTCACCAACAAGCTAGCGTCACAATGCAACCATCATACTTCAGCATGATGAAAAATGCACTTCAGCGTTTAACCACCGGACCTCAGCGTGACCACCGCGGATCGGAGTAACATCGCGGTGCAGAGTCCTACAGATGTAGACGTCAAAAACAAGAAACATCACAATACAATATCAATAAATCCAGTTTTTAACTTACAGCTAAATGTAAAACAGAATCAGTAGTCAAACAGTGCAAACATATGCTTCAGTGCGGTCCAGCTTTTCCTTGGCTGAAGGTGGTTAAGGATCGCAGGTAATAGTTAACCAGCAGTAAATGCTAGCATTGTCGTTACATGCGGAAATTCACTTTTTAAGAGTATGCGAATATATCAGTTGTGTATCTTTTTAATGGGTTTCATTCGATTTATTTATAAGTTAACAACTGTGCTACTGTGGACTGTTATATAATGTACTCATTTGTATGATCAATGTTACAATCATATCAATATTTAAAAATTTCAGAATGTCTCTAGACTTTAATAGATACTCCTGCTTACATTAGTTTTTTTCTTCAAAACTTTGGGTTTTGCTCATTGTTGAAGGCCGTACGGTTGTTAATTTGTGTGTCATTTTGGTTTCTTGTGGAGAGTTCACACTACATCTTCTTTTTTATATGCAAGGATCAAATCAGGAATATGACAGTTGTTATCCATTCGTTTGATGTGATTGGGTTTTTAATTTTGCCAATTCAATTAGGTACTTTCCTTTTTTATTTTTCCTTTTTGCTTGTTTCCTTTATAGCTTACTATTTGTTATTAATTTTACATCGTTGAAGACTGAATAGTGTTTACAAATCTGGTATATATGATAAGTTTAGTTACAACCACTGTGTTGATCCCACTGCTGCTGGAGTTTTATTTCCAACGGGTGTTACCAGCCTAGTAGTCAATTATTCTATATGGCCTCTTAAACTCGTTTTTAATCAAGCGTCACTGAGTGTCTTTTGTAGACGAAACACACGTCTGGCGTAAATACAGAATATTAATCCTCTTATCTATGATGCGTTCATTTACTACCCTTGGGTTGATGCCAATGATATGGAGTATTCATTCCCCGAATGTATCACCAGTCAAGTAGCTTGACATGAATGATCAAATATCAAATATTTTAGTATTACAAAAGCTTTCATACCTCCGGAATAGATTAGTAGTACCTTTTTTTTTGTATTTGGCAAAATTTCTTGGATTTGTTAGTCCTCAATGCTCTACAACTGTGTAATTTATAAGGCGTTATTTACTTTTTTTTTATTCAAGCGCTACTAGGTAATGGTTCATTTGAAGACACAACTCAAGTCTGGCGTAAATACAACATTTTAATCCTGTTATCTATGTTGAGTTCATTTACAACCACTGGGTCGATGCCACTGCTGTTTGAGTTTTTATTCCCTGCAGGTATCACTAGCCACGGCAGTCAGAACATCTTTGTTGACATGTTATATCATTGATATCATGGATATGTTCATAAAAAGTAAAATCACAAAAATACTGAACTTAGAGGAAAATCAATTCGGAAAGTCTATAATCACATGGCAAAATCAAATAACAAAACGTATCCAAAACGAATGGACAAGAACTGTCATATTTCTGACTTGGTACAGGCATTTTCAAATGTAGAACATAATATATATTTACTGTTTACAATAAAAAAAAAAGAAGACTTTTCTGCCTCAAAGATAGATTATTGATATCTTGGCTGTATTTGGCAAAATTTGAAGGAGTTTTTATTCCTCAATACTTTTCGTAATTGATTAGACCTTTTTAACTTTTATTACTTGAGCGTCACCAATGGCGCTTTTGTAGACGAAACACACGTCTAGTGCAAATACAAAATTACAATCCTAGTATTTATGATGAGTTCCTTTATATCCTGGTTATGTGGTCTCTGTTTGACAGTTGTCTCATTGGACATTATACCACATCTGCTTCCTTTGTTTTTTGTAAAAATATAAGTCTCACTTCGTTAAAGAACTGCATAATTTGAAACTCAGCATAATTGCACACTTTTTTTTATAACACCTGAAAGCACCAATTAACTGTACATATTTGAAAGTGTAACAAAATCCTTTTAATTAGCATTGTTTGTTATAGAATACTAAAGACAACATTATCAAAAATAGAACCTATTTGATGTATGAATGTAGGTCAGGTTATTACACTTGTCATAAATGTCACATCAAGTGGAATAATATATAATATAATATATGCAAATGATGTATAAATCTGTGTTTAGCCCTGATAATATATGTTACAACAATATAAATAATTGTTCTATCACATGTCTGGTGGTGTATCAACCTTAGTATCTATATTTGTTGTCCCTTACATAGCACTGAAAATATCTTTTAGGTCACGCCAATGATTTTTTTTATTGCAAACGCGTCCAAAGGTCCTTAAACAATTTACATATTTATTGTCTTCACGTGAAGGTGAAGGTGACTGAGATAAAACCGTTTTATTGCAAAGAATTTTGTATGTAAAAATATAACGTGGACTTATTGAAGACATAATAGCATATCATGATTTATTTAAAAAAGTGAAATCGGATATATAAAAATAAAAATCCAGATTAATTAACGTGTTTTCTTCTGTTTGAACAAGGTCTTTAATACTAAATCAATTAAATAATTATTGGGTATTTTTCTCCATAAAAAAAAAAGACCAATAAAATGCAAATTTATCCTTGTCCACTCACAGTTCCGTTGGATTGCGAAAAGTGCGACTTTCATGGCTTAACTGACAGGCATCACATGTGGTTAACTCCCGTATTGTGGTGGAGCTTATGTTCCCAATCTAGTTTTCTATGTATGTTTTTGTAGATGTATTTAGGTTTATGTTGTTTTCCGTTAATTGTCATGGTGTTGTCGTTTTTCTCCAACTTATGAGTATGACAATTACGTTGTATCTTCCACCTATCACTTACAGACAAACTCCATTCTAATACGGTATTGCCTGAATGTTCACAAAAAACTAATCTTATATAACATTAGTTGTCTTTCAAATTGTATTATTGCACCTGTGAAGACGTAATCATAATTTAATATCTATGTATCTGTCAATCAAAAGCATCATAATAATTATACACAATAAAATATAATGTATGGAATAATTTGATCATCTTTCACAATTATTTATTGAATGAATTAGGTTTATCCTTCTCTCCATTTTTGGAACACCGATCAACAGAGATTGTGCCTCAACATAGTCAAATATACTGATGTAAAATGATTGCATTAGAGAGACAGAATTTAAATAATTATGTTGAATCAAAACTTCGACGGTTATTGTGAACTTGTAATTGTCGTTTTGCAGAGAGACCTTCTTCCTGAAAACTAAGATACATTTTTTATGAACGAAAGATAAAATGAAATATATTTCAATAATAAACTAACGTATAACTACTGCAAATAAATGGAAAGGGGGGTTTAGATATTGACACATTTTAGTGAAATCAACAAGCTTTAAGTTCGCCTCTAGTAAAGTTCTGAATAACCATCATGGACGTCAAAATTAAGACATAACTGTGTCTCATACGTGGTCAAGTGCGGCATGTAGTCTGAATAGGCTTGGTTATTGGTGATCCAATGTTCCTGAAGCGATACACAAAACCCTAACATAGACAGTCAACTTAACAAAAACAGTCTGTAGGTAAAACATTTTATGAAATGCAACCTTATCGTCATTCCCTATGCTCAGTCGCTCTGTAAGTGCTGGTATCAGGGCTTTGATACGGATGTAGGCATAATCAGTGACGTCACAATGGCTGATCAAAATTTATCAGCGAAACAGTGAGTGAGTAAACATTATCAAGCTTGCTTTCGTCAAGCGTAAAAATATCTCGGGGAGGAAGAAAAAGCATTTATAGAACGAAAAACAGATAATAGGGTTTTCTTTGTATAGATTTCGCAAAATTCCAGCCGCTCGACACAATGTGTAGATTTTTTGCTCGTTTGAAACGCTCACTGGCCAAAAAGATTCACATTTGGGCGCACGGCTAATATCCTACGATATTAATGTGTAGAAAACCCAATAATCTATACATAAAAGACAGTTTTGCTATTCAAGGTTTGTGTTTGATTTTGTCCAATTCAATTGTTTATTCGATCATCTTATTGCGACGAGATGCGCTTCTGGTGTATTATCATATCGTCCAAAACGATAATTACAATGCATATTTTTCTAGTGTAATTATTTGGGAAAAGTACGTTTTGGCCCTCTTTAACTTTAAGCTTACTTATTAAAACATTCATATTATATATCATCCACAAACGCGTTCATCCCCTAAAAATAGAACATTTAGGCATGAATAAGATTTCTGGCTATATTGAAGCAATTTAAATATGCAAATAACTATATCTTATTTATTTTTTATGAATACTAGCCAACAGTTTATGAGTTTGTAATTCAATGCGAAATGTCCACAATTTACTCAGGTTTAATATAGTTATGTAATCTTCGAAATGGTAGATGTATCTCCCTCTAATTTCACACAGTGTCATTTTTAAAAGAGTTTGCAGAAAACAGCGACTTTCCTAATTCAATTTTTATTCATAAAATAACTCAAATATACAGATAATATTTAAGTAGGTTAAAGATATCATGACAATGCTTTGCACTTAATTGATTAATGTGTATTACTCTACTCTACTTTTCCTTAATAATATTACTAGGTTAACTAAAACTTTCTGTTACCATATTTAAAATCCATTTATGCATTTATCGTTAAGTCATTAATTTTCGTTGCTGCACTGATACTTTTACGTTTAAGGCTATTTTTGACTGTCCCTCTGTATCTTTCGTTCCTCTTTTATAATTATCAATATGTGTTCTAGTTTTTAAAGATGGGTACGTAAAGTTTTGAAGAAGACTAATAAAAGAGGGACGAAAAATACCAGAGGGACAGTCAAACTCATAAATCGAAAATAAACTGACAACGCCATGGCTGAAAATAAAAAAGACAAACGGACAAACGATATTACACATAAAACAACATAGAAAACTAAAGAATAAGCAACATGAACCCTTCCAAAAACTAGGGGTCATCTCAGGTGCTTCGGAAAGGTAAGCAGACTCTGCTCCACTTGTGGCACCTGTTCTCTAATAAATGCAGAGATTCTATTCTATAAGAAAAAAATGTATTTGTTTGTTTGATTTTGTATATATATCTTTTAATTGAAGTTTGATGAAATGCAGTATGAAAAAATACTTTCATTAAACCGTTATTGAGTCATTTTCTTTTTCTTAAATTATGTACAATACAAATTATGTCTGTTCAGTATTACAACCAATCGAATAACCACGTTTTGACATTAGCATTTACTTTGGTTCATAAGTATTTTAGATTGATTAAAGAATATGACAAAACGTTTTTAATCATTTATAGATTTAACAAAAGCTTCAAACTGGATTTATGTACAGAATCTATGTACTGTTTGTACAGACGTTTGTTTAATCGTTTCATCATCAATATATATCGTTCAATAAAACCAACGTTACGTATAATATATAA
Source organism: Mytilus edulis (assembly GCF_963676685.1). Lineage (NCBI taxonomy): Eukaryota > Metazoa > Mollusca > Bivalvia > Mytilida > Mytilidae > Mytilus > Mytilus edulis. Next base: position 73,237,141 of record NC_092356.1, on the reverse strand, counting down.
ATCTAAGTATAACATGATTGAACTACATATGCATCAAATAAGCTTATGTATATTTACAATGGTTAACCAGTTGTTTAAATGTGACTTTTATGTGAAATCAGGAATATATTGACTTTTCGTTTAAATTATATGTTAACCACGAGTTTGTTTATTTTTTCCCTATACGATTCGTTTAGAGTATGTCACACATTTAGAGGTAATAAAATACATGTACATGTATTGACATGCAAATTGGTAATAAATGACCTCAACGTTATATATGTGAACAAAACACATATTGCGAAATATTAAACAGAAAACTAAGACACAATATTATGTCGTAAAGTGGATGATACGAACTGAAGTTCTATTTTTTTCACCGAAATTTTGTTGTTTGTTTTTTCATTGTAATGTGTTTGAAAAAAAAAATTACGCTATATTCCACATTACTTTTTGAGAAAAACATCTTTTTAAGACTGAAATTGTCACTTTACACGTTTTAACATTTTCAACTCCAACTACAGTAACCCTTGAAATCCTGATAAATGTGTATATTGTTGAACATTTAAAATCTATACTGACTTGGGTCAAACGCAGTTTACTGATGTTGGAAACTCATTAAACGATTAAGATAACGAATGGTAAAAAACAAATAAGAGGAAGAGCCAATGCCACGATTTTATTAAATTAAAGTTTCTTAACTTACAAATGTATTTTTTTACAAATTTAAAATTTGAACAAAAGTGTAGTCGTATATTCTGGAATTTACCGACAATAGACGGTAATATCATATTCCCTATCGTAAACGTTTAGACTTAATTTTGATTCAAATGTCGGATGGAACATGTGGTTGCACTATTTTGTCCCCTTGGCATGTGTATTCGATATAGATATGTTATATTAGGTTAAACTTTTGCATCTTATGTTTGCACCTTCATGTAAAAAGACAAACTGTGTGTTTGCTTTAAAGACCCATATAATATTTCTAATAATTAAAATGACGAAACGCAGCAAGAGATGGTCTAGATTGAACAAAAAAATACACGGTAAACTCCGTAACAGATTTAGAAAACATATAATTTAGATAATTTTTTTTTAAACAAACAAAACTCTCTAATATGTTTAAATGCCGGTGCAATTTTTGCTGTTCCACTCTGACAGCTATTGTCTTGGACGTATCTGGCACAACATTTCTGAATATTTGGTTTTCAATGGTATTCATCTTCTTATCTTATTGGAATTTCTAACTGTACCAAAATGTCGACATCATCATTTCTTATCTATAGACATCAATCAAATCTTTTACAACGCTTACTAGTATAAACATCATAGATGTGTCCGAAAGTTTTGATTGCAGTATATCCTGTTGCAAAGAGGCAAGATATTGATGTGAGAGGTTATAATAATCCAAGTATATCTAAAATCTCTAATTCCCGTTTCTCAAATATCTGAAAATAAAAACTAAAACTAATAACTGTCAAATGAATATAAAAATCGACGTGTCTTGTCGATACTTTGTATAGAGTTATTTACATGATGTGTTATATCAACCTAGTTTTCATATACTTCTAATGACAGAACAAAGCGAATTCTCATTTACTGACTACAGCTTTTTCATGGTTCACTGTATTTACACACAAAGAAGAACTTGATAATACAGTAATTCCATCGCTTATTATCAATATTTAGTTAATAAGTCAGGGGTCAAAACAAATAAACGTTCAATACCAATCTTAGTGCTTCAACCACTGATTCCTAAATCAATACCGGCAGTTGCAATTAAAGTAAAAATGCAAAAGGCATTATAAAACACATTAATGTTTTTTACATTGTCGGAGGCCGTACGGTTACCTATACATGCTTTTTAATGGTCATTTGAATTCTGGTGATTAGTTGTCTTATTGAAAACCATATCACATCTTATTATTTCTGTTTTATTTTTAAAAAAAAAAAAAAAAAAAAAAAAAAAAAAAAAAAAAAAAAAAAACATTTCTGACGACTTTCATGGCAGATAGATCATGCGATTCCATTATTATGTCCCCTTGGGTTGTATATTTAAAAAAAGATAATCAGATATATCTGTTAACTATTGTCAACATATACTACTTCTCGCAAAAGAATGAATAAAAAGGAAATGACATCAAATGTCTTCATTTTTACCTCTACACGGAATATATTTCTACGGTGAGATTTGAAAGTGTGTTTGAAAGGAATGTTCGCCTGCTTATTATATATAGCAAATATCCATGTACTATTCCCACAATTGATATGTTCTGCATAAACCCTCCAAAAACGAAATTGAATAGCTAAAATATTGTACATTTAATAAGCTTAAAAATTACGAACGATAACCGTATGGCGACAGGAGGAAAAAACTTATGACAAGGAACATTAGTAAAATTGAAACGGAAAAATGGAAATGCGTTCAAACGTAGATATATACCGTTGCAGAATGGAAACATAAAGAAAAGAAGAATGTTTAAATTCTATTGCATCATTTCACACTTAGAAAAGACATTCGTTTGACCTTTATATATGCTGATGCACCATTAATCAACTCGTATTGAAGAGCAATTCTTCTTACTTTTGTTTCGCATGAAGGTGTATATGTTATCGGAATTACGTTTTAATGACAGTATTTATACTTATTGAAATAAATAAAGAAAACACGATAAATAAATTTAAAAAAGAAAGGAAAATTATATTCGCTTGAACTTTGAAACATTGCGCAGACATAAGTGAGATATTTCTCCATCTTTGAATGCGAAAATTAGTTTTTGGATGATTTGTTTTAACCAAATTCAATTTGATAAATCTTAATTTACTACATATGTTTATCAACATGTCTAATAGATGTACAAAGTATTGTAACACACACCCTAATCACAAAGTGAAGATTCGAAAAGTACAAATTAATGTTAATTGTATTCTTGTACATCACACATTAAACAAAAATGTATCGTCCATAAAAATCAACCAATACATCTACCATAAGTGTTTTCCACTAGAATCCGGCATTGATAACAAGAAAAACGCATTCCTGATTTGCATAGAAAAATATTCAATGGAAGAATAACAGTCATATTTTTGGCATCACCTTAATTTGGCTATACCTTTTGGACCTTTTGGATTATAGCTCTTCATCTTTTATATAAGCTTTGGATTTCAAATATTTTGGCTACGAGCATCACTGAAGAGACATGTATTGTCGAAATGCGCATCTGGTGCAAGAAAATTAGTACCGTTAATTTTATTAGATGTATTTTTGCGCTTGTTTCGTTGGGTTTCTACTTTAAATCTTTTTTTCCCCGATTTATTTAATATACTGTACCCAAATTTTTTATCTATCATGTCTGTTTTGTTCACGCATCGTTGTAAACATAATGGAATTTGATGCTTCTGTCATGCAAGTGAGATGTTTAGCGCTATAAAACCAGGTTAAATCTACAATTTTCTACATTTGAAAATGACTGTCACAAGTCAGGAATATGACAGTTTTTGTCCATTCGTATGATATGTTTTATCATTTGATTTTGCCATTTGCTTAGGGACTTTCCCTTTAAATTTTCCTCGGAGTTACCGTAGATACTCGCTTATAAGTCGGAAGTTTGGGAGTAAAATTCAGAATCCAGAGAGGGGTACGACTTATAAGCGAGATCCAGTAACCAAAGGAAAAATCCAAGCTCTAGAAAAGTGGTCAGGAGTGTTTCTGTGACTTTACTTAGTCTAGTATACAAAGTATTGTCAACTAGTAAAGTAAATGCTTTGTGTTATTTACTTTAATAAAAAAAGACATGTATTAGCCTACTCTTACTGGAGAATTGAACATCAAGTTTTCATAAGAAAATAACACACCCTTTTATCAAATCACAAAACTAAACTGGTATTATCCGATCAAAGAAAATTAACAATGACAAGACAGAGGAAGTGGTATTCGTCTTCTTTTTTTGCAATATTAGTTCACGAAGATTTATTTCTTCAGTAGTATCATATCGTGTCTCAATCTTATTCTTTTTCTTCTTCTTTTTTTAATCATTTCAACATATAAACTTGTAAACCCCAGTTTATTAATATAAACACTACCAATGTTTTATGTATTGCTGTGAAATTTGATGGCACGATGTAAAAAAGTGAAGTACCTTAATATAAAACATGGCATTGTATTGGTGCAATTTATTCTTAAATCATTAAGAATAGACAAAATTATAACAATTTCGAACTCCAAGATAAATTCAAGAGGGGGATTCCATAAAAACCAGATGACACCAAACGGAAAACTTTATCAAATAATGAAACAAATTGTAAGCAACCCTGACTTGGTACAGGGATTTTCTGATAACAAGGTGCGTTCTACTAGGTTATGCAATGCTACTGTATCAAGTCAGGAATATGAAAGTTGTTTTCCTTTAGTTTGAGGTGTTCGAGCATTCGGTCTTGCCATTTGATAATGAGCTTTTCGTTTTTAATTTTCCTTGGAGATCGGCATTTTTGTTACTTTACTTCTTTAATCTGCTTCCATAGTTTATAGTTTCCTAAGGTGAGCATACAAAATAGACATAGCAAAAATAATGTGACAATACATGGGAACCGTGTAAAAGAGGGACGAAAGATACCAAAGGGACAGTCAAACTCATAAATCTAAAACAAACCGACAACGCCATGGCTAAAAATGAAAAAGACAAACAGAAAAAAGTAATCTTTTTAATAAGATATTTGTAATATTGTAAACTTTAAAAAAAATCAATTGTTGTAGTATATAGTAAGACAATAACAATCAAAACCAAGGAGTAAACAAAGACTCACAAAACCAAAGGACATTTACATCAACAGTTATAAATAATAGTAAGTTTGACAAAGGGACCAACAAAAATATTTCTATGGTTGATAGTACCCATATTTTACATTATTCACTTTTTAGATAAATAACACGTTAATTAAATGAAGTAAGATTCAATGGCAAACACAATAAAAACAACACTGTGAACTCCACTTTTGTTTGAATTCCACCTCTTGACCTTAACGATTGAGAACTCAAAAACACCTCTATCGATTAACGGCAAGCCTCATAAAGACCAAGAGTAACATGATAGCACAGACAAATTAAGTGAAAACCATAAAGTAAATAAAAAGATACACAACTTAAGAACATTGAATTTTAATTAATCTTTGGGGTTATTTAACTCAAAACCATCTTGTAATATTGTTGAAGTAGAGGATGGACATTTGTCTATGTGGTCGTGGTACTATCAGTGACTAAATAGACTATCACCTACCTAATGTATTAGATATATTCATTGACGGTATAGATTAGGAAATCATAATTATAATGATGAATTTCAGATGTCCAGTTGTTAAATTTGATCCTAGTCTTGAACTAGTGTACGTGTTCCGGAGAGAAGTTTTCATTGTGAACTTATATGATCGTAAGTACACAAAGTTGAAATGGCGGCATCTTTGCATTATCAAATTACAAATATACTGTATATATCTATATTAGGTCTCATTCAAAGGACGATACTAGATCATACTACATTGATCTCTTGAGGTGTGTTTGTGTGTCGATCATTATTTTATATTTTTAAAATTAATGACTGGATTTGTATCAGAGGTATAGAATTATGTTTATTCAGCAATATTATTGTAAAGTCTTTTAGAATTTAAAATAACTGTTGATAACAATTGTTTATTTTAACCATTATTTGAAGATGGAAGCTTGCAGTCTCTATAATGTATTACGTAGAAAAGTACGCGGATTAAACATATCAAATGAAACAACTATCCTGTCTGCTTTTTGTTAATGTATGTTACAGTCGGTGATATGCTTTGTTAAAGAAATATGAAATTTCACAATAGTATCAAACTCATCTGTCACATTTCAAGCGAATACAAACAAATATTGTTATTTATTTATAATTTAAAAAAAAGAATATTCATACATTTTGATTCTTTCATCATTTAGACAAAATACTCAAAAATACAAAACACAATTTGGTAAATGAAACTAATGTATTGTTTTAATTAGTTTTTATCTACTTTATATTTTTTCATGAAACAATGCTTGAAATAATATTTGTAGTCATTCCTTGGTTTGTTGTCAATGTACCTTGCAGCGATTATCCACAATCAAACTCTACTGCGACAAATATATATCCAATCATGATTTTTTTTATGACTAGTAATTGTATCTGCCGAATTGTAAGTTTCCATTGCTCTTAAAGATTAGAGGCTACTAGAGGGACATTCAGCTTCGTATTCAATTAGGACTTTTTAATTGATTTGATTCGAGCGTCTCTGCGAATCTTTTATAGACAAAATTCACGTCTGGCGTACACAATCGTAATCCAGATATTATGATGAGTTTATAATTAACACCAACAAACAATTTCTATTTGTATACTACCAGGCAGTATTCATATCCGTATCGATCATTCTTCAACGTCTTCGATGTTTTCTGTAAACAAAGATAGGGTACTCATGCTTAGCTCTTATTCCTTGTCCATGTATGGCATTACTTTTTGTACTTTTTAAATTAATCAGCTTCTCAATATATTAGCTTCGGGCATCACTTATTAGACATTAATTTAAAACATGCGGTAAAATTAATCCGTTAATGGTTTCCTGATAGACGGCCGTGCTAAACACATGCAGAGCACATATCCTTTTATTTTACCACACATTCTAAAACATGTAGCATGTAATATTGGAGATTCCGTTTGTTCGTTCGTTCGTTCTTTTTTCTGTTCTATACTTTGTTTTCGTATCTGCTCCTGAACTGCTTATCAGAAATTTGGTAAAACGTTCACAGAATTTTATTTACATGATGCACATTTTCACATCGTATATCCTTTGATTGTCTAAATAATAAGGGCAACAGTAGTATACCGCTGTTCTGAATGATTTTGTGGGTTTTACTTTTGGATGACTTGGACTTGGTCATATCTGCATACTAAATACATTTGATTTTGCTTCTCTTCGTTAATCGCTTATTATAATTTAATGTTAATTTTTCAGAATCCTAACACTATAATACCATCGTGTACCCCTAATTTAAGTTTTGGTATTACGCTTAGCAAAATATAGTCTGTGACTGTGACAGGGGGAATCATATCTGTGTAGTTGTTATCATTTTGAATTTCAAATTAAAATTAAGTTGTCATATTGTTGAAAAAATACATTTTTCTAAACGATACGGACGTTAAAGTTGATTGTCCAGTAACTAGAACTTATCAAATCATTAGGTCACCATAGTACACGCCTTCTCATATTTATATTTATTTAAATATAAAATGAAATTAAAGCTGTCTTGAGGAATCCAATTTTATGTATGATATTCTATACAACTGTCGGCTAATGATACAACATCCCGCCTAGGAGTTTTTCAATTTCCCTTTAGTGGGACTAGGCTAGAGTCTGGTGGTTTATACGAGAATAATAAGTTTGACTTGCTGGCTACTCTCGGTACCTAAAGTAATATATCACACTCAATAGTATATACTCAATTGTCCAGTGTATATTAACTGTATTTGTAACATGTTACTTTTACGAGATTGTATTAGTTGTACAGTTGTACTAATTGATGTATATGTTGCAAGTATGTCAGGTTAAAATGCTAGTCTGGTTTGAAAACAAGTTCAAGTTCAACATAACATTTTTGAATTATCGAAAGTACATTTGGATTTTGGAGGTTCCGAAATTGTGACAGACTCATGACTATTTGGCGACGTTAAACTAGTAATGAGATCCAGTCTATCGCCTTACTAAAATTGGTCAGTTGAAAAACAAAATATATCTATATCCATAAAAGAACGCATATTAAAGTTAGTGCAGAAAAGTCCTGCACTCTTTGTAATACAGTGTTGCTCATGTCTGCATTGTATCCTGAACCGAAAGTTTCTAAAACACTTTGCAGATCTAAGATGTGGGTTGAATTTCTCACAAATTAACGCAGCATAAGGTTCTAAAATAGAGGCAGAATATAAATGGGATAGTCAATTTTATAAACCGACATTGTTATGGTGAAAAACAAGCAAAAAACGACCAAATATTCATACATTTGTTTTCAAAACAAAAAATAGAAAAATAGTGCCTGAGCAATATACTTCCCCCATAAAAAAAATGAGAGTTGTCTCAAGTGCTCCAGAAGGATAAGGCAAGACAAATGTAAGTATCATTGATCCCTTCTGGGACATAAACATATAATAACCGAAACAAGACAAATGTAAGTATCATTGATCCCTTCTGGGACATAAACATATAATAACCGAAACAAGACAAATGTAAGTATCATTGATCCCTTCTGGGACATAAACATATAATAACCGAAACAAGACAAATGTAAGTATCATTGATCCCTTCTGGGACATATAATAACCGAAACAAATGAAGGTCCACAAGACCAACAAAAGTTTATTGAGAAACATCTATAGTGATCTTTCTTTACCTGTGGGTGGGGAAACCTAAGTTTCTGGATTATTTATAAATATGCAAACAGACAATTTCAGATTTACAAATACGATGTATCTTTATATTGCGAAAAAGGAATATCATGCAGTATTGGCCATAAACTATGAAAAGTGGCAGGAAAATACGGTATTTTTAAAAAGCGTTGTTCTTGCTTTAAATCATGACAAAACGAAGTACTGAATACTGATTCAATCGTGTACTGTTGTTGACCACCAACAGGTGCTGCAAAAACGGAAACAACACTTTATGATTTACATGCGTCTGATATTCTTTTTTTTATTTATCTTCACCAGGAACGCTCAAAGTCGAATATTTGATATCTAAAATATGGAATCGTAGCGAAAGTGTTCATGTAAGAAAAAAATATTCAAATATTAAATGATTATTTTAAAAGTCACTCAAATGGATATAAAAAACTTGATTATTTACTGATATAAATAGTTGAAAAGTTCATGTATACTACTTTTGTTATGATACTATGAAGCATGATCATATGATCTTGTATCAATTTCATAATTTCTTTTTATTGCGTCTCATTATTTAATACCTTCATGACTATGAACCATATTTTCAGACATGAAGAGTGATAATTAAGACTGTGTATTGTAGAGGTGCAAATGTACCAACAGCTAGACATACCGTATTTTTCAGTCCCTTTCCACAGTACATGCACATACCGTATGATAGTCCTTTGTCGTAATATATAGACATACCGTAAACCTTTCTTTTTGTATAATGAAAAACCGTATTCCTGACCATTTCCACAATATATCTGACAAACTATATCCAAGACTTCTTAAATATATGATGAAGCCGTATTTCAGTCCTTTTCACAATATATCGACAAACTATATTCCAGACTTCTTCAATATATTGACAAGCCGTGTAACAGGCTATTTTCACCATTTGATGGACAAAATAGATTCCAGTCATTTGTTACAAAATATGGTCATAATGTATTTCAGTCATGTGTACACATATAAACACATTCCGTTTGCTGAAAGTCTTTACAATAATAAGACATACCGTATCCCAATACATTTTCACAATATTAGGACATAGCAATACCATAATCCAATCTTTTTCACTACATAAAGGCAATACATATTCCAGTCTTTTAAAAACCGTATTCTAGTTCTCTTTTTCAAAATGAATAGTCCTTTTACACAATATATGCACTTATTTTCCATAATATTGTATATACTAGTATTCCGAATTCCTTCCTAACAATGTCTGAACATAATGAATGCCTTTCACGTTTTGCAATATATGGGGGGAAAAGCATAACCCAGTGGTTTATTTCACAATTTTACGAGAAAATTCCGTAATCCAGTCATTTTTTTGTAATATATGGCCAAACCGTATCCAATCCTTTTTCGCAATATGAGAACACACCGTATTCCAGTGCTTTTTACACTACATGGAAATACCGTATTCCATTTTTATTTATGAAATAAATGGACAAACCATGATGTTCCAGTCCTTTTCACAATATATGGATTTATCGAATTCCAGTCAATTTTTTTTCCACAACTTATAGAGATACCATATATAGCACAGTCATTTTTTCCTGTACCAAGTCAGGAATATGACAGTTCTTGTCCATTCGTTTTTTATGTGTTTTGCCATGTGATATTGGACTTTTCGATTGGATTTTCCCCTGAGTTCAGTATTTTTTGTGATTTTACTTTTTTTCACAATATACAGCCATATCGTATTCAATCCTTTTTCAATATAAGAACAAGCCGCATCGAAGTACTTTTCTCAATGTATGGCCATACTGTATTAACTCCTTTTCACAATATAAGGACAAACAATATTCCAGTTCTCTTTGGATAAAATAAATGGTCATCTTGTACTGTAGTCGTCCATTTTTATCAATATATTGACATACCATATTCAATGCAAATCCTTCTTTGCAAACCATACTCCCGTCACATTTTACAATAAGAGTGCAGTGTTTATATATTTAATAATATAATAACAAAACGATTGTTTTTACAATATAGACACATATCGCTGTCCATTCCTTAATAAAAGAGTCCAGTCCTCCTTCTGTAATATATATAATATATGGAGCTACTTTACATCAGTTTCGTTTCTGTAAAAAAAAATCTAATATCAGGACATTCGAAATTGCGATCACTTTTTTAATTTAGGGACACACCTTATTTCGGTCTATTTCCTCAATAAAAAGACGAGCTGTGTTTTAGTTTTTTGTATTTAAAATGTATGGAAATACAGTAGTCCCATTCGTTTTAACGATACAAGGACATAACATAGTCCAGTTTATTTTTACAATTTAAAGGCATACCGTTTAATACTTCTATTCATCGTGTATGAACAAACTGTATTTCGAACTCATGCTATAAAAGTGCGAGGTTTGGCTAGCCACAAAACCAGGTTCAATCCACCGTTATTTCTTAAAATGTTCTTTACCAAGACAGGAAAATGGTCATTGTTATATTATAATTTGTTTCTGTGTGTGTTACATTAAAGTGTTGTATTTCTGTTGTGTCGTAGTTCTTCTCTCATATTTGATGTGTTTCCCTCAGTTTCAGTTTGTAAGCCGGATTTGTTTGTTTTTTCTCAATTTTTTCTGCAAGGCAATTGGTGCCACGATATCTGCGTAGCATGAGTTTGAATTCTGGCCAGAGAGGAACGAAGAATTTCCTTCAGCAAATTGACAGGTCGAACATGGTTGGGCTGATGTTATGTGTTATGGGGGTTCGCGGGTCTAAATCATTTATATAGGATTTTTCTATATTTTTCTATAAATGAACTTTATCTTATAGTTAATAGAAAAATAAAATAAAAAAGTGGGGTCACCGTTCATTTGCGCTCACAATCTGCCTTCGAAAGAAGCATACATTTTTGTACAGGTGTTTTTTTTCTGTTGAAGTAAGGGACGACATCAAAAGATCAATGAAGGATAAAAAACTTAATTCAAATAGTTTGGGCGTGGGGGGGTAAACTTGCTGCAAGTTTTGATTATCCTACATCGATTTTACATATATCCATATGGGTCAATCAATTTTTCCCAAATTAAGTTAAGAGGGGGGTAGGGGGGTCATTAAAAAAAACTATGTGAATTAAGTTTTTTATCCTACATTGAACTTTTGATGTAGTCCCTAATAGGAGAAATAAAGGTAATATCGAAATAAAAAAAAAGAAATTTATTACAGAAATCGCCAAAATTTTACAACAATTTAGTTTAAGTACAGCTTATATGGAAATTATATTAAAAAAAGATAGGTCACCGATGAGTTGAAAAAGATGTTTCAATTTTAGAGCCAACAAATGGCATTTTTCCAACAAAGGGAGATAATTTGGAACTTTTTCAATGATGTATACATTTTGAAAGTCATCTGGGGCCAACACGAATTGATTGTTTTGAATGATTTTTGTACCATATGATAAAGTAACAACTACAAAAGGAAATAAATAAAATTTGTAATGAAAAACAAATGTTTGATTTTTTTCTGAAATTTTTATACCCTCGAGCCTCCTTAAGACGAAGTATATACATGTACAGAATGTATTTTCAGCCTTGTATCATAATCACTGCTAATGATTAGATGGAAACAATCTGTCGCAAAGTTGTCACTGATTTAGACGTACTTATTTAATTAATTATGATTGAAACTGTTACATTTTTCTCATTCATGATTTAAATTGATGTTTGATTGTTTGAAGATGGAGATTTGACTGAGGTGTCCTTACTAGCATCAACCATTAAAATAATATAATAATTCATTGTTAGGCTAGTATCTATTATGTTCTTCATCAAGTATTTACAAAGATGTTGCTATTTATTAGCAAACTGTGCTCGTACTAAATACTAATAATTGATAATTATGAAAGAGAATGACGTTATCCTGTCGTTTCAAAATGGTCATTATCAGTACTTTGTATTATAAGCACTTTAAAATGCAACATATTTGTAAACGGTTTTTAAAAATAATTCATCAAAAGCTAATTCAGAACATATAATTTCTTTACAAAAACATTGCTTAAAACGTATAAAAAATATCAAATCAAAGTGAAAAGTAAAATCACAAAAATACAAATGTACTGAACTCCGAAGAAAATTCAAAATTCAAAACGGAAAGTCCTTAATCTAATGGCAAAATCAATTGATAAAACACATCAAATGAATGGACAACAACTGTCATATTGAAGTATACTAAATTTCTTGTATGAAGCGTATTTCATCATCTTTGCCGAAAATAGATATGTTAGTGATCTTGATTTTTTACATTTCGTAACTTTCTAAATTAAAAAGTAAATTTATTATCATATACAAAATTAAAAAAAAAAAAAAATTGCTGAACAAAATTTATAAAACCCATAAAATCAAAATGAAATATCTGAATTTTCTGTATGGATATTCTTCAAAATTTCATCACCTTTAAAAAAAGATCTGTTGGTGACGCGAAACTTGTAACTTTCTGAATAAAAAATAGATCGTGATTTTCTAATCGCAACTTTCTGAATGGTGGAAAAAATGCTTAGACTGCAAACGATACTATTAATATGTAAATGAAAGCGATGTACTGATATAGAGTATACTACTTTGTAATACAAGTTTGAAATTACACCATCATTAACATCATATAAATATACAGATTAAAATTATATACCAGATGCCCTGATATCCTGATTTAGAAGGGTGAAGGTCTTTTAAATTACAAAGATTAGTACATGTATGTACTTTGAATTTATAAAAAGACTAGTATAGCCTTAACCTGATTACCAAAATTCTTATGTCATACGGCCTCAAAAACTCATCTTCTGTTAGTCAGGGTCGGTAGCACTGATTTTTTATAAATACATTATTTGATTTTAATTTTTTGAGAAGAAAAATGGTTTCAGGTTAGAAATGAATTACGGGTAGAATAATTCAACATCGAGTCAATAAAAGGTCTTGTACCTTTATCTTTTGGATAAAAGACATGTTTGTTTTTTATAAGTGTCTTACAAATTACTGATCCCTGGCAGAAACATTTCTCACAATCTGAATATATCTGTTAGACTCAGATCGACGTCCGGCCTCTAATCGACGTCATTTGACGTCACATTCTCAAATCGACGTCCATGAATGAATGGCCAAAGGGACGTTTAATTGATTGTAGTCTCCTCTAATCGAAAAAAAACTCTTGTCAGGCACATGTTGCATTCAATTACAGTAGTTTTAATGAATATATATTTGATAGAAAGCTCACGGAAATTAAAAACCATACATTTATATGCGACAGAGTAGATACATGTACATGTAGCAGTAAACATTTCCTACTTTTGTGTCATAAGTGTTCACGTGTTCACATAAACAGTGTTGTTATATTAAAGTAGCAAATCACTTTTTGCCTATATTGGCTTCATCTTTATCTTAGATTTGTGGAATACAGTCTGATACACAAATCCTGATGATTTTTTACCATTCAAATAGCAGTCTTTTCCTTCTTTTTGTTGAGATTAAAAATAATTTTAATATATATTTTTTAGTCATAAAACTTAACCCGCAATCAATATCAGTGAAAAGCAAGTTTTTATTTAAAGTCTTTCTAATCATTGAATTTAGTGTCTAATAAATGAACTTAGATAATTTCTATACATCCTTTCAGTTTGTGTTTTATTTACGAAAAGTTTTAAAGTTGGCCAAGCGATTGTATAGTCAACTTGCAAGCGCTTGTATACAGTTAATAATATATTCAACATGCATTGAGATAAGTTTATTTGAGTTTTAACAAGGACACTGGCTTTATAACTTTCAGACAGGTAATACTGTATATCAAAAAGGTACACGTGATTTTTTTCTGGTAGCAATGATTGGATTTTGACATTTTTTATCGCTGTTGTGCGACAGCTTTGATCGATTTACTCAGAGCTTTACCATTCTTAGGAAAACGTTTGGATGCATATATCGTTTATTATTATTTGATTGGTTCGTATCTACTTATGGAATGTTTAGATACTAAACATATAAGTAGAAACGTTAAAATATAGTAACATTGGAGTTCATCAAACTTCCGTTTGGCAACTTGTATATTTTTCGAATGTCGGAGCACCACTTCTGAAAGATCAAATTATATAAAAAAAATTAACATCCTTATTCAAACACTATATTTTTTTAGATAAGTTTTATTTGTAACACATTTGAAAGTCTTAAGGTTTCAGCTGATATCAGTTTCAGTCATATTTTGTTTTCAAAAGGGACGACGGTTTGAGAAGCTAAGATTGGACGTCGATTAGAGAAGCCAACAAGTGGACGTCGATTAAAGGATCCAACATTGGACGTCTATTAGATACTAGACATAAATTTGGCCGTCGATTTGATGGTATTTTATTATGACGTTAGATTTGGACATCGATTTGAGGAACGGACGTCGATTAGAGACCGGTCGTCGATCTGAGTCTTACATATCTATGGTCAACTATGACAAAGATGTTCCAAAACAATCAACCAACTCGCGATTTATATGATCGTAAAACATTCGAAGGGATGACTTCAGCTTTATTGGTAAGTTTCAACCCTCTATCAAGGTAATCTTGACAGGAAACGCAAACTGTGGAATAATTAATATAAATTCATTGTCTACACACTGCTTAAATGTTGCTTCATTGAAGTGGGAAGTTAAACATTTGAAAAGCTGTAATCATCCTTTGTGTTGATTTTTCCCCCTTAAACTACCCTCGTAGTCCATTTGTAGATGAAATTCAATATATGATGCACAGTTGACTGTATTTGTTGTTTCGTTTAGTTGAAGTTTTATGGTATAGTTGTAAGTGAAAGGAAATCATTTATATGATTGCCATAAAAGCGGGAGGTTTGGGATGCCACAAAACCAGGTTCAACCCACCATGTTATATAATAGTTCGTTTATGTGTGTGTTAAATTCTAATGTTGTGTTTCTGTTGTGTCGTAGTTCTCCTCTTATATTTGATGTGTTTCCCTCAGTTTTAGTTTGTTACCCGGATTTGTTTTTTTCGCAATGGATTTATGAATTTCGAACAGCGGTATACTTTTGTTGCATTTATTCATATGAAGAAACATGACATTTACATTTTATTCTATTTGTCAAAATTTCGTGATAATGCCTGCTTCATATGAATGAAGAAGAAAAAACAGCAAAATGCGAATCACAGTCGGTCTCCGTAGGAATGGCAACTGTTTGAAGAAAAACAACATCTACCAATATCTATTGTATGGTAAATGTCAAATTCAATATGCGTAAAAATTCAATATGCAGAAGCCAAATTCCATAACATGGTAGAACATCACTTCCTTTTCCCTTTTCATCAACTCCTTTGAAACTCGGTCCTTTCTTGTCGTGTACAAAACCACAAATGTATTGATTAGCTACGACATTAATTTTCAACGTTTTGCCGAATAGGTTTTGATTCTTTCATTATAACCGATTTTAATATCCTTTATTGAATGCCTTTGTTGAAGTTTTTGTTTGTATCATTTATGAATATTTTTAGATTTGTTTATTTAACATCAAGCTAATAAAAAGTTGAACTTCATATCTGTTATTGACAAAGTCCAGTTCGATTCATTTTGTTCTGTATGATTGTGAGGATGAACGCGGATATGTTTCAACTGTCGTAACCACAATCCCGTCCTCTTGTCGTAACCACAATCCCGTCCTCTTGTCGTCGAATGTGACATCTAACTACCATGTGCAACAAACGGGTGTCACATGATAATCTGCTTACCATGCATGTGCACCTTACATCATCCACGGTTATGTGAAGTTCCTGTCTGTTCAATTGCTAATTTTCTGTGTAACTTTTATGTACACTTCGTTGTTTGAGTGTTTTCGTTTTGCCATGGTGTTGTCAGTTTCTCTTCGACTTATGAGCTTTGAATGTCCCCTAGTCATCTTCCGCCTCTTCATTACTTTGAATGTCCCCTAGTCATCTTCCGCCTCTTCATTAACTATGATAATGCATAGACATAATTCTTTTGCAGCAAACTACTGTTGGTTGAGGCAGCTTACAAATTTAATCATGCAGTTTACAAAAGTTAGATTAAAACAAACTGGGACTTCGATGAAAATTCTTGCGATGCAATATACTGGTACAATTTAAGGATGGTTACATGCAAATTTTGTAAACTATAAGAATCAGCATACGTATTGGTAAATATATTTTACCATAAATAAGAATATGATTTGAAATATTTAAATTGTTATTTGTTTCAATCTTTTTTCAGAGAAAAGTTAACGTTTAGTTGGTGTCATTATATAGACGTAGGGGAAATAACTTTGATATTTTTTATAGAATATTTGAAACATTAAAATATTTAGAAATCTTTATGTATTTTTTGTTATGTATTTCGCAAAATCTTTGTCCATCGATTTCAATTTGACTCTTCTTGCTAACTATGAAAATGCATAGACATGATTCTTTTGCTAGCAAACTACTGTTGGTTGAGGCAGCTAACAAATTTAATCATGCAGTTTACAAAAGTTAGATTAAAACAAACTGTGACTTTGATGAAAATTCTGGCTATACAATATAATGGTAAAATTTAAGGATGGTTACATGCAAATTTTGTAAACTATAAAAGGAAGCATATATATTGGTTAATACCTTTTACCGTACATAAGATATTGATTTGAAATATTTCAATTGTTATTTGTTACATTCTGTTTTCAGAGAAAAGTTAATGTTTGGTTGGTGTCATCCTATAGGCGTAAGGGAAATAACTTTGATATGTTTTCTAGAATAATTAAAAACATATTACCTCAATCATAGGCGAAATTTTAACTAGAATAAAAATATGTTATGTTTGACAGAAATTTGTCTTATTTGTGCGAAAGGAAATACTTCAAAACTAACACATACAGAAAATGAACGCACTGTTCGTACATTTGTAAAATTTATTGATGTGGTTCCTAAGTTTACTACTTTGAAATGCTCGTTTTTTATATAAATTAGACCGTTGTTTTTCCTATCTGAATGGTTTTACACTGGTCTTTTTTGCGCTTTAAATAGCTTGCTAATCGGTGTGAGCAAATGTTCCGTGTTGAATAGTGTACCCAACAGGCAGTGTTGACTTTATGAATTTCGCTATTTATGTTAGGTACTTTTGTCATATAGCTCTTCAACGGTTTCGGAACTTATACATCCTCGGATTTCAAATGTTTGGCTTTAAGCGTCCCTGGTGAAAGTAATTCCAGAAAAGCGCATATAACGAAGGAAATCATCAAATGTGTAGTTTTACATTTCCATTTTTGATCTATATCGCTTTACTTTTACCAATTGTGACTTAGATGGAGAGTTGTCTCAATGCCACTCATACCACATCTTCTATTTATGTACGTATGGGGTATGATTGCCAATAAGTAAACCCTTCAGCCTGGTCAAGATTAGGTTCGTAAGGAGTTTAATTGAAATTTATATTCTTTGATTAAATATTAAATATAGTTTATCCTGCAACCAGTATGAATAATGAGCCCATCCCAATTTCCCATTTGCGTTTGTATTGGATCGTGGGTTCTCATTTTACTCAGTCTTACAGTCAGTCCCCTTAAACCACCGCGAACTGATAGTTTTTATTTGTTGTATGATTTTTGTTAATGTCCAGTGACAAGTATTTCAATCATACTAGTATTTTGTACGAAAAACGTGCAATTGCACTGAAAAAGAATTAAAAAGTTTAGCTCTGTCACAGTTCATCAAAGAGTCAAGTTATCAACCTTGAAATTTTATCAGAAATTTGAATATCAGCATGTGCACATATATATAATGTAGATTCTGGTTTCCACTTGTCTTTTGAATCTGACCTTCATTTGGTAAAATAAAATTATTAATTGTTAACATTTGGTTTAAATCTAGTTCAACAAAACTATCATATGTCGCTAAATATTAGTAAAGAGAAGAAATAAGTACTTACTAATCGTGTATGAATGTTAGATCACGCATATTGAATAAACCTATGATCCGTACTCGCACGTGATTCCTCATCTGCAGGCCTCTATACCCAAATTTAAATAGACAGAATACGGACCATATCGATTATACGGAGTTTATTCCGGATTTTTTTAAAATTTAAAACGAAATGGATATGACGGATATGCATTATTCGAAATACACTTGTGTGATTATAAACATAAAATTGTAATATTATGTAATAATACTAACATTATAAATACTGAAAATATGCAATATAAAACTTCTCACGTCAAAAAGATCTAATAAACTGTCTGAAACACACAAAGTAATTGCTGAATAGAAAACCTACTGTTAACATTCTAGATACGTCTATGTTTTAATTAGCAGCAATTCTGAAAATGCTTTCCAGCGGCTGGTTATTAACTCAGAAAATGTTTATAAATTAAACATTTAAAAGATCAAATAAAGGACTTTATCAAGTTTACTCGAAAATTAGGACGGATCTTGTTAACCAGGACACTCTAGTCACGTTGTTTTATATGGGTTTTTTTCCAGTGGACTCTCTTTTTTAATCATATTTAGCTTTTAAATTTATTAATCCTGGATTGTTATTGGTTGGTAGCTTGTGTAAATGACATGTTTAACCACCGATTGGGTATTTGCAACAGGATACCACTAAACTAAATTAAATTCCGTTATTGAGAATTTCTTTATAAGAAATTGACTTCGCCAAGCGGTACAGTTTATCTGCCTAATAATAATGTGTTCATTGTTGAATGTAAAAAGATACTCTGTACATGTAGTTGTTTTTATCCCCTTGATTTAGTTTTATTCGGATGGTTGTCTTAAGCTTATTGGCAATCATACAACATGTCCCCTTTTTTCTGAACTATCAGATTAAACTGTTGCGGGTTTTTAATTGACGAGTTGTAAGATTATTGGCATCAGACAACATCTCCCCCCTTTTTTTTTTAGACTATTAGATAAAACTGTTGCAGGTTCTTAATTGACGATTTTCAGAATTCTTAAGGTGAATAAAATGGCATGATTGTGCCGTCCTATATATATACACAGCTTTTCTTCTGTGTATAAATTTAATGTCAATATTGAGTGAGACATCTACAATGAGTGCATAGAAAAGTATATTTTCCGGAAGATATCGTAAATTATTAACGCATTATTGATTTTTTCTTTGTATTATTTCATTAAGTAAATTGTCAATAAAATATGCCCCTATTGCCCGCAGTAAACGCACGGTTATTGATAAGGGTAGTATAGCTATGGCAGTTATAGGGAAAACAGTGCGAATATAATTAATATTTTATAACGTTTTCTGGATTAGTAATTTTGTTATTACAACCGTCTCGAGGAGGATTCATAATTTTGCAGAGATATTTGTAATTTTCTATCATAACACAGCAATGACCGATTACTTTGCCCAACATTATAACAACAATGGCCAGTGTCTGTGTACCTTTATAGTGATATTTCCAACGTTCACAAAAATTACTATTATACATATAAAAAGCTTAAAGAAATCAGCATGCGTACTTTTATGTCACAGTTTATAACTTGTTCTGGATCTTCTCATAAAATCATCAGAGACCCCTGACTTGGGACAAGCACAAAAATGCGATGGGGTTAAACATGTGTTGTGAGATCTCAACCCTCCCCTATACATGTACCTCTAGCCAATGTAAAATAAAGAAACCCATAGCAATACGCATAGTAAAACTGAGATTAAAAGGAGTCCGAGTCCGATGTCATAAAAGGTAACACAATGATAATTTATTTTAAAATCGGAATGTCTAAACATGTATCTGTAAAGTAAACGTTGTACTATTCTTGATGTTTGTATCCTTTAAACTTTAATCAGGTTGTTAGAACAATTCAGTTATTGAAACAAGATCAGAAAAAATGACATCAATAAGGAAGCAAGAAACTGGAATTGGATTAGAGAAAGCGAAAACAAACTTCGATTGGAGCAGATGAACTAGGAGTTCTACATCATTATGACGGCAGTTTGGACTACGATTTGAGTTCAGCAAATGAGCTATTATATCTTTTATGACTGCTTACATTAAAATATCCAAGGAGCGCCAACTATTCGAGGACTAGATCATGTCGAATGTCTTAACAATAATTAATTCAAATGCCGTAGTCATGGTCAGAGTTCACTAAGGGGTCACGATTTTTATTCAATAATAATTTAAAATGCTTCAAACAATGTCTTTGTTTATATATCATTCGGCTTACATTATCAAGAAATGAAATAATGATGAATTTGTAAACACAAATAATTATCTGAAAGGTCAATTGTCTGCAACAGTATATAGATGATAGCCATCGGACATTTGAGCATCCACGGGTTTCAGATTGTATATCCGGATATCATTAATAATTCCACGAACCCATAAAAACAAAATTTGTTCTGGTTTTCAATATAATCGGTACATATATGTCTTGGAGGAAAGTAAAAGGTACTTTATTCTTTGTAAATTAATAATGTTACACTACAAGTTATCCATACTGATCAATATATATCTATAATTCATATTCAATTCACAACAGGAAAATATTAAATTGGAAATTTCATGCAATCAAACGGCAAGAGAATTAGATCTATCGTCCACTTAATGTGTTTTAATTGATTCCAAAATACGTATGTGTTTTAACAACATGTTGTGGGTCTATATTATGTGGTTTTTGCGATATACATATTTTAGCGAGATGTAGGCATGCGCCAAGGAGACAGCAACACAACGAAACAAATCATAGTTGTGTAGACAAGAAAGGGTATCAATCCATAAAATAATAACTCAAAATCAGTTCATGCACAGATAAAAGCACAAAAGGCAAAAAATAGCTGTTGCATTGCTGTTCTTTATATCGAAAGTCATAGTTAGGCCTTCAACACTGACACAGAATCATATGTATGCACAGAAAAACGCAGAAAACGCAAAAGAATAGCGCTTGTATAACTTTTCTTCATCTCGAAGTCATAGTTAGGCCTTCAACACTGACACAGAATCATATGTATGCACAACAAAACGCAAAAGAATAGCGCTTGTATTACTGTTCTTCATCTCGAAGTCATAGTGAGGCCTTCAACACTGACACAGAATCATATAGATGCACAGCAAAACGCAGAAAACACAAAAGAATAGCGCTTGTATAACTTTTCTTCATCTCGAAGTCATAGTTAGGCCTTCAACACTGACAAAGAATCATATAGATGCACAGCAAAACGCAGAAAACACAAAAGAATAGCGATTGTATTACTGTTCTTCATCTCGAAGTCATAGTTAGGCCTTCAACACAGAGCAACAAAACAAAAACCTCATTCCATTGCAAGTTAGAGACGGTTACAATCACCGGTTGAACAGAATTGGTATATTTCATAGGAACGCTAAGTATCTACACTTTGCACTAGCCATAGTGAATATAACAATTATATTAAATATAACGTGTCGAGAGTCAGTTCTCCGACTATTTGTTTCAACAACATACATATCTCAAATTAATAGAGTGGAAACATATGGTAGCCTATAATTGCATACATCAACTTCAATTTAATTTTGGTGGATAGTTGTCTCATTGGCAAATTGGCAATCATACCACGTCTCCTAACCTCGACAAAGAGATATATATTCTGAATATTAATATACTTTATATTACAATGCCAATGAGACAACTCTCCATCCAAGTAACAATTTGTAAAAGTAAATCATTAAAGGTCAAGGTACAGCCTTCAACACGGAGTCTTAATAAATTGGTTCACACCGAATAACAAGCTATTATTGGACCCATAATTTACTAGTGTAAAACCATTCAAACTGGAAAACCAATGGTCTAATCTATATAAAAACAAGAAACGAGAAACACTTATGATCAACATAAACAAGCGACAACCATACATGTATATGTAATTGGACAACTTCCGGTTTGGTAGATTTTGACAAAAATTATGACAGGAGATGTAATTTGTTCCTAAATGGGACAGAAAACCAACGACAAATAATTAAATGTCATCAAGAACACATATGGCAATCCATTACACATTAATGAATAGCCAATGATTATTATTATCAAACTTTGTTATAGTCCTGTAATTTGAGGTTGTAGGCCAAGAAAATATACTAGCTTATCTTATCTTATACTGAACTTAGTGGTGTTAGAAAACGCCGTCACTTAAGAATGCTTACGATGGACGCTTATTTCAAGTTATTTATGTTCTAATTCAAGCTAATGAATGTATAAACTATTGCGAAATCATTAAAGGTTTCAACGCGCTCGGGCCAAGATGACTTTAGATTGATTTCACTATAGTTATTTGTCGCTCGGGCAAATATGACTTTAGATGGATTTCACTATAGTTATTTGTCGCTCGGGCAAAGATTACTTTAGATGGATTTGACTATAGTTATTTGTCGCTCGGGCAAAGATGACTTTAGATGGATTTGACTATAGTTATTTGTCGCTCGGACCAAGATGACTTTAGATGGATTTGACTATAGTTATTTGTCGCTCGGGCAAAGATGACTTTAGATGGATTTGACTATAGTTATTTGTCGCTCGGGCAAAGATGACTTTAGATGGATTTGACTATAGTTATTTGTCGCTCGGGCAAAGATGACTTTAGATGGATTTGACTATAGTTATTTGTCGCTCGGGCAAAGATGACTTTAGATGGATTTGACTATAGTTATTTGTCGCTCAGGCAAAGATGACTTTAGATGGATTTGACTATAGTTATTTGTCGCTCAGGCAAAGATGACTTTAGATGGATTTGACTACAGTTATTTGTCGCTCGGGCAAAGATGACTTTAGATGGATTTGACTATAGTTATTTGTCGCTCGGGCAAAGATGACTTTAGATAGATTTGACTATAGTTATTTGTCGCTCGGGCCAAGATGACTTTAGATGGATTTGACTACAGTTATTTGTCGCTCGGGCCAAGATGACTTTAGATGGATTTGACTATAGTTATTTGTCGCTCGGGCCAAGATGACTTTAGATGGATTTGACTACAGTTATTTGTCGCTCGGGCCAAGATGACTTTAGATGGATTTGACTATAGTTATTTGTCGCTCGGGCAAAGATGACTTTAGATGGATTTGACTATAGTTATTTGTCGCTCGGGCAAAGATGACTTTAGATGGATTTGACTACAGTTATTTGTACTTCCCTTTTAGTCCTATATATAGTTCCTCATGTGGAATAATTGACTTTGAGCGCTCTTGTTGAAGGTAAATCCAGAAAAAGCATTTTTTCCGAAAACTAGAAATAGTTATAAAAAATATATGGAAACTCTTTATCTCTAGCACTATATAAAAACATGATAGCCAAATTTAATAGAGTCAACTTTAGAAGATTTTGATATTTCCTTGATATCAGTAAATGTCATAATGATAATTTGTTTAGTCAAATACAAGGGGGTTAGTATGATCAGTGATATAAGCTACAAAACACAATCACTTCTTTGATTACTTTCCCTTGTCCTTGTACACCACGGGCCGACTTTTTATGGTTGTAATACCCTGGTAGGTATTAAGTCACACCATCGTCGGAAGAACTACAGGAAGTACCCACAATCCCCCTCTTTGTAATAATGGGTACTTAAAGCAGACGCTAACAACCAGCACGGAGCCAGCACACACAAGAACATCAGTGCGATTATGCACTCAAACGAATGGTATGGAGACGTGACAAATTTTTACATGGTCATTTCACCTTTCCAATTAAGTAGTACAACACAAACCAAAGAGGTTAGTTCGTTAAGCTCCGTGGAATATAATATTAAATAAAGGGACAGGTCCAATCTTAATGGGGGCGTTAAATTCGATGCTTGCAGCAACTTATTAAGAGATCCGTATGTAGCTTTTTACACTGCAAAATAAACATACATACCGTCATGTCCAATTGGTATTCGAAATACCCAACTTACCCAAATAGACATTAAATATTTTTCTATGGACGTTACGATAAAAAAAATATTTGATTAAGTCGACTTTACGGTTTGTGTTTTTTTCTCATTGTTAAAGGTCGTACGGTTGCCTATAATTACTTACATCCCCTTCATATTAACTTTGAGGGATAGTTATCCTATTGGCATTCACACCACATCTCCTTATTCTTTATCTTGTCAGTATGGACAAACTTTGAGGGATAATTATCCTATTCGTAATCTCATAACATCTCCTTTTTTTTGTATCAATATAGACAGATGGTATGTATCGTTGGTTTTTTTTGCATTTCTTGCATTAAAATATAAATATTGGTTTGTATTGATAGCTGACCTATTTCTCTGATCATTATTTCTTAACTAGCTTTTATTTCCATTAAACAACCTATAAATAAGGATTCACTTATTTTATCAAAGAAAAACATCAACGAGTTCATTAGCTTCTTAGATTTTCTGATGGACATACTTGGTCTTCACGTTATTACACTGTGTTGTAGTTATTGATTACAGAAGGAAGTGGTTGGTTTCAAATATCTTCTGCAGACAAACATTTCTTACCATGATGTAACTGTATGACTTATTATATACCTTGAAAAACACTATTAGTTACACTGTGTGTTAGTGATCTAATACTATACAAGAAGAAGAAGCAGAAGATATTTTATTTTCAATTATGGGCCCCAAAAGGCATAGACATTACAACATCAATAATGTTCATAATACTATACAAACGATGGGTAAAAAAAAAGATTAATGAGAACTATTTAAGTTCTTAAAGAATATGCAGATAAAAAAATCTATAATACGGTTTTTTAAATACTAATGCATTTTAATGCAAGTGTGGTTGATAAAAAAAAAACAAGCAGCCCCCCCCCCCCCCCCAAAGAAAATACATTACCCGTTCATCCTATATTGACTCTTAAAATTCAAGAGTCTATCTTAAATTGAGGGTAAATTATATGGCCTTCCAAATACCGTTTCGATCCCTAACATCACTGAAGAGACATATATTGTCGAAATCTAGATCTGGTGTACAAAAAAAATATTGACACCTTATGTTTGTGGCATAACATCTGGGCCACAAGTTTATTGTTTTCTGTTTAGTATTAAATTTATATTAAGATTCATTTTGTTACATCTCGTGATCAATTTTATTTGGCAATCGCCAATGGCAGTCAGCAGGGTTAAAGAACAACAGTTGTTCAACCTGTTAGTCAAATGCGTTTTGTTTAAATATACTTTTTCACATTTTTGGTCTTTTGGAAAATGTTGTTTGTGCTGTATTTAGACCATTCTACAACGAAATTTGTTTTACATGCACACGCATATAACAATTGCGGTTTTTATTCAACGCAATCATAGGTTTGAACCAGACTCAAGCTGGCAGCCACTTTTATCGGCCAATCAAGATAGCAGCCACTTTTTTCCACCAGCCAATTTTGACGATAAAAATGTCTAAAAACCCAAAAAATGCGTGAGGCTCAAACGTTCCAAAAATCGCTAAATCTTAGTTAAATGCAATCTAACAGCGGAAATCGACAATTTCACGGTTTCTGCTAATTTCTAAAGCATTTCATTCCGTTTTAAATATGTATGTAAGCGGTCTGTCCTTTATTTGACATTCGATAATTGATATTCAATATCCAACAGACTGCTAGCCGTCGGTTCAATATTTTAATTTAGTTGAAAATCACTATAAAGCCTGAGGGAAAAAATACCATTCTATGACCCCTTCAAGCTGTCATAAATTTTCGGTGTCCTCGAATATATTTGTCTTTATGTTATATAGATTTTTATCAATAAAACATAACAGAGGATTCACCAAAGATGTAATTTAATATATAAAATATGAAACAAAATCCAATTACTCCAGAAACATATAGAAATATACATAGAAATACTTATGGAAAGCCAAAAAAGAAAAGAAATTAATAGTGAACAGCTACCAGAGACTGCTTAAATGAAGGTGACCACCCTAAGACAACTTTGGACCTCTGTGGTGGCCAGACGGGCCCGGATCCCAGAAAAATATTTAAGTGGGGAATAGCTTGGGTCAATACCTTTAAAATGAGGCCCGTCTGGCCACCACAGAGGTTCAAAGTTGCCAATTTACGTATTTTCCATACCAACCACACATTCGGTACTCCTCGACATATCCCTACGGCAAAGTTCCGAACTGGACCTAGCTCATTTCAAAGGTATTGATCCAAGCTATTTGCCACTTAAATATTTTTCTGGGATCCGGGCCCGTCTGGCCACCACAGAGGTTCAGAGTTGCCCATTTACGTATTTTCCATATCAACCACACATTCGGTACTCCTCGACATATCCCTACGGCAAAGTTCCGAACCGGACCTAGCTCATTTCAAAGGTATTGATTCAAGCTATTTGCCACTTAAATATTTTTCTGGGATCCGGGCCCGTCTGGCCACCACAGAGGTTCAAAGGTGCCCCTTATCGTAATTTTCCGTATTAACCATATGCATACTTTCGATACTTTTCGGCATATACCAACGGCAAAGTTCCGAACCGGACCTAGCTCATTTTAAAGGTATTGACCCAAGCTATTCCCCACTTAAATATTTTTCTGGGATCCGGGCCCGTCTGGCCACCACAGAGGTTCAAAGTTGCCAATTTACGTATTTTCCATACCAACCACACATTCGGTACTCCTCGACATATCCCTACGGCAAAGTTCCGAACCGGACCTAGCTCATTTTAAAGGTATTGATCCAAGCTATTTGCCACTTAAATATTTTTCTGGGATCCGGGCCCGTCTGGCCACCACAGAGGTTCAGAGTTGCCCATTTACGTATTTTCCATATCAACCACACATTCGGTACTCCTCGACATATCCCTACGGCAAAGTTCCGAACCGGACCTAGCTCATTTCAAAGGTATTGATTCAAGCTATTTGCCACTTAAATATTTTTCTGGGATCCGGGCCCGTCTGGCCACCACAGAGGTTCAAAGGTGCCCCTTATCGTAATTTTCCGTATTAACCATATGCATACATTCGATACTTTTCGGCATATACCAACGGCAAAGTTCCGAACCGGACCTAGCTCATTTTAAAGGTATTGACCCAAGCTATTCCCCACTTAAATATTTTTCTGGGATCCGGGCCCGTCTGGCCACCACAGAGGTTCAAAGTTGCCAATTTACGTATTTTGCATACCAACCACACATTCGGTACTCCTCGACATATCCCTACGGCAAAGTTCCGAACTGGACCTAGCTCATTTCAAAGGTATTGATCCAAGCTATTTGCCACTTAAATATTTTTCTGGGATCCGGGCCCGTCTGGCCACCACAGAGGTCCAAAGTCGTCTTAGGGTGGTCACCGTCATTTAAGCAGTCTCTGGTAGGTGTTCACTATTAATTTCTTTTCTTTTTTGGCTTTCCATAAGTATTTCTATGTATATTTCTATATGTTTCTGGAGTAATTGGATTTTGTTTCATATTTTATATATTAAATTACATCTTTGGTGAATCCTCTGTAATGTTTTATTGATAAAAATATATATAACATGTATAACATAAAGACAAATATACAACTTGTATCAGGGTTTATATTCAAGGACAACGAAAATTTATGACAGCTTGAAGGGGTCATAAAATGGTATCTTTTCCCTCAGGCTTTATAGTGATTTTCAACTAAATTTAAATATTGAACCGACGGCTAGCAGTCGGTTGGATATTGAATATCAATTATCGAATGTCAAATAAAGGACAGACCGCTTACATACATATTTAAAAAGGGAATGAAATGCTTTAGAATTTAGCAGAAACCGTGAAATTGTCGATTTCCGCTGTTAGATTGCATTTAACTAAGATTTAGCGATTTTTGGAACGTTTGAGCTTCACGCATTTTTTTGGTTTTTAGACATATCGTCAAAATTGGCTGCTGGAAAAAAGTGGCTGCTATCTTGATTGGCAGATGAAAGTGGCTGCCAGCTTGAGTCTGGTTAGGTTTGATCGTAGTTTTCAATTTAGACTTGTTTATATAAATATATATAATATATATAAAAGCTGTCACCCGAAACACTGTACAAAAAGTATCCCGTACATTCAAGCTCTCAGAGTAAAGCGGATTTGCTCCTCTGAGGAGGCTGTCACGGAACGGTTACAGGAACTTCGTGGATTTTTGACAAAACGAGGCTATAAGAAATTGGACATAGATAAGGGGTTTGCGCGTGCTAACAATAACAGCCGCATTGACCTCTTACAGTACAAACGGAAGAGGCGCAGCAAAATAGTCCCGTTTGTTCTAACATACAATCCAGCCTTTACTAACTTTTCACGTTTGATCCGTGCCAATTGGCAAATTATTGCCAAACACCCTAAATTATCCAAGATCTTTCCCAATCCTCCTGTCTTGGCTTTTCGGAGACCAGTAAATCTGAAAGACTTATTTGTAAGAGCTGACGTCTCCTCAAATAAAAGCTGTTCAATTGTAGGATGGTGCAAGTCATGTGGTAACAGACGTTGTCTGACTTGTCAACAAATACTAAATACTCAAACATTTACTTGCTGCTCGACTGGGTCTGTATACATATTTTGCAATGTAACTTGCAAAACCCAGAATGTTGTATACCTCCTTCAGTGTCGATGTGGCACGCAGTATGTTGGCGAGACAGAGCAGCCATTCAACAAACGCATGAATGGTCATCGAAGTGACTACACTTGCAAGCCCGACCTACCCGTAAGTCGTCATTTAAGATCTCCTGGGCACGCTCAAGCTGATCTCAGAAACCTTATCATCACAATCATAGACCACAACGAGGGTTGGTCGAAGGTCGACAGAGTCGCTCGGGAAAGATTTTGGATAAGAAAGTTGAGGACAGTTTCCCCAGAGGGCATAAATGAAAAAACATAGAATTAGTCACTCATTATCCTGTCATCACTTGTTTCCAGTAACTCCGGCTTCCGTACTGACTTTACATTTTGAAGATTTTTTTAAATACCAGTTTAAATTACAGGGCTCCATTCATTTGGGATGGATGTATAAGTACGTAGCCACGTTAAATTATTTTACCTTATTAGATAAAACTTATTTTTCTAACCATTATTAACTGTTATTCGTTTGGAAGGCATTAATATGTAGTTTCTGTTGCAACTGCCCTACCGTTTTCAAATTTGAGATATTATACACTTGAATCGGTTAGGGCATTTTTGATTTTTTTTGTTTGAAGACTGCCCTCCATGCAGTTATAACATCTAAACTGTCACAACCTTTGGTAATTTAAAGTTGTGCCAGTTCACATCGCAAATAACTATTTTTATTTGGCATATCTTTGTAATCTTTGCGCCGTGTTTGGAAATTTTTAAATTGTACCAGCGTCTGTGGTGTCCGCTTAAATTGTATATACTTTTAAGATTTTGATATTGTCTCAATTTGAATATATTGACATGAATCATTTGACATCGTGCTATTATTGAAGAAGGATATCTGTTATCCGAAATATCTAATATTTGTTCATTTTATAGTTTTTAAATGGTGATGTTATACCCTTTTTGACTTGTTATATATTATATTTTGTAGTGTACAGAATCATATTACATGATCCATCGCCCTGTAAGATTAATCGTTGACTATTTATTCAGTCATTTTACATATGCAAATGATCAATTATTAAAGAATTCTTGAATATAATTACGATACTGTTGTCAAGTCATTAAAGATTGCATACTAGTATTTTGGCGTTAATATTGAGTCACTGATAAGGTCTTTGCATCGGAACTAAACACATTTATTCTAAAAACAGTTGTTGGCATGACACGGGTTATTATGTTCTTCTCATATATGTTATGATGGTATGATACTAAACCCCTAACGGGAAGGATTGTGCCTGATGTTCATATGATGAAATAATAATCTTTAAGTCAGTTTAGTTGAAGTCTGGAACTGGCATGTCAGTTAACTGCTAGTAGTCTGTTGTTATTTATGTATAATTGTCATTTTGTTTATTTTCTTTGGTTACATCTTCTGACATCAGACTCGGACTTCTCTTGAACTGAATTTTAATGTGCGTATTGTTATGCGTTTACTTTTCTACATTGGTTAGAGGTATAGGGGGAGGGTTGAGATCTCACAAACATGTTTAACCCCGCCGCATTTTTGCGGCTGTCCCAAGTCAGGAGCCTCTGGCCTTTGTTAGTCTTGTATTATTTTAATTTTAGTTTCTTGTGTACAATTTGGAAATTAGTATGGCGTTCATTGTCACTGGACTAGTATAAATTTGTTTAGGGGCCAGCTGAAGAACGCCTCCGGGTGTCGCTACATTGAAGACCTGTTGGTGACCCTCTGCTGTTGTTTTATATTTGGTCGGGTTGTTGTCTCTTTGACACATTCCCCATTTCCATTCTCAATTTTATTGAATTGTAACTTGTTACACTGATGATCACTAAAGTCGACCTCAAAAATTTATAATCCGGCCTATTAGAAGGGTTGAAGACACCGGTAAATACGGTAAGACTTAAATGAAATACTATATTCAATTAAAGTGAATCCCACAACCCAGTCTCTCAGCATTCGATTTATTTTATGACAATGTATGTGTTTAATGTTCCCACGATTATACTTTTTACGGACTATGGCTGAACTGCATTTAATTTTGTTTCATGTCTTGTCATTCATAAGAATTTCAAAATTTCAAGGTTAAATTTGTTGAACTACATGGCTTTGCGTATTTCACAATAAATTATAGAGCCCGGAACAAGTTATTGAAAATCAATAAGTTTTAAATATTAAAAAGCAATAAACCAAACATATAAAAGTGCCAGACAGACATGTGAGTCGGAACTTAAATTTACGTCATTTGGTCTCTGGGGAGGGTTGTCGCATGTACATCATACCACAACATTGTCTTGTTTTTACATAAAAATTATCAAATAAATTAAATGTATGTTTTACATAAATGAAATACAAAAATAAGAAATTAATGAATGAGGTTGTAAAATTTCATATATGCCTTTTTGTGCTTCTTTGTTATGTATTTGTTTGTTTTTATTGTGATTAAGATTATCAAAAAATGTTGGCTGCTATACCCCTAATTTTTACTTTTATTACCCATTATGTTTGTTTTATTCGCGCATAAATATAATGGAATGTGATGCCTCTGAGTGAGAGGTTTAGCGCAATAAAACTAGGTTCAACCCACCATTTTCTACATAACAAATGCCTGTACCAATTCAGGAATATGGCAGTTGCTATCCAATCGTTTGATGTGTTTGAGCTTTTGATTTTGCCATTTCTTTAGGGACTTTCTGTTTTGAATTTTTCTCCGAGCTCATTTTTTTTTATCTTACTTCTTAGACATGCATACTCAAATATCACTATCAATATAAAGTTGTTGGTGTTCATTGTTAGCTGTATTGCTAGGATTTTGGTGAATTAAAATTGTTACTAGTAAAATGCTCTAATTCGATTTTGATTGTTGCTGGCCTTATCATGTCTTGATTTGATGTTGATGGATTGTTTCTATAGACGTATATCCCGATAATGTTTTGATGGAGGGTTACTGGCATTATATTACCTGATTGAGTTTTACTGGATGGTTTATGGCATTGTGTGCGAATGCAATTTTTATGGACTATTTTATGCCTTAATTCCTGATTTTTGCTGTTCTTACGTGCTGATTTGGGTTATGATAGATGGTTGCTGGCCTTATGTCCTGCTTCTAAAATCGGGATCATAGCGTAAATATATATATTGGTTTTAAAGTTTGGTTGTACCTGTAGAAAACGTATTTCAAACGGGATAGCACATTTTTACGGAAATGTTGTCAACCGTGCCGGGAAATTTAGAAACGATCCTTGTAAACTTATTGCCCCTTTAAATAAACATATTCTAAAAGGTTACCAATTTAACACTGTAATAAGATCATTGAATATTGTTTTTATTGGTATAAATATTGATTTTGTTATCGGCAAATTAAAAGCGAACTAAATATTACTAATATGTTATTTACATATAAACATTCATTGATCTACAATATGTCGATACCTGTATCTTGGCATCGCACAAGGTCATGTTTTTCTATGACTGTTTATGACGTCTCTACACTAAATCTATTGGATGCTAGATGTGTACGGATTGATAATTTAGTCTTAGATGAATAATATTTTTTTAGTTGTTAGTTGCTTTGAACAATCTGTCAGTTAACTGCTAGTACTCTTAGATCTGATCCTAGTGTCTTTTTGTTGTTGGGATGTACAAGTGCCCGGCCATGCCCACTGGTATTTTTGTCCATCTGATGAGTTAAGCCTTTTTTAACTGACTTGTCTAGTTCGTTCTTATGTTGTAATATTATACCACTGTCTCAGGTTAGTGGAGGGTTGGGATCCCGCTAACATGTTTAACCCCGCCACATTATGTATGTATGTGCCTGTCCCAATCAAGAGCCTGTAATTCAGGGGTTGTCGTTTGTTTATGTGTTACATATTTGTTTTTCGTGTCATTTCTTTTTGAATAAATAAGGCCGTAAGTTTTTATCGTTTGCATTGTTTTACATTGTTATTTCGGTACCTTTTATAGCTGACTATGCGGTATGGGCTTTGCTCATTGTTGAAGGCCGTACGGTGACATATAAATGTTAATTTCTGTGTCATTTTGGTCTCTTGTTGAGAGTTGTCTCATTGGCAATCAGACCACATCTTCTTTTTTATATACAACGTTAACTTACCCGAATTTTGATATTAGCTACAACTAACACAGATGGATGCGATAAAAGCTGTTATATAAGTGATAATATCGGCATTTGCACGGATAAAATGTCGTTATATATTATTTTGCAGACAAGACATAATAGAATACGCATTAGGATTTACTTTCCCCAGTGACATCTTATATGTCCTGTAGTTCATCAAACTTTACTGAAGCCAATAGCCTGTAATATAAATCTATTACCGTAACGTTCATTTTTTCCGCTATTTTCAGAAGAGATAATTGTTTTTGCCACTTATTTTTTTTAATGTCACATTAATATCCTTTCTACCTACAATTATTAGTTTGGGTATTGAATACACAGATTTTGTAATTCAGTACAATACGGGCCTTTCAACTTTACCATGCATTTTTAACAACTCTTCCTAACAATGTATATTTTGTCATTTTTCATTGATGGAGAAGGCTGGAGTGCCTTTCATTGATGGAGAAGGCTGGAGTGCCTTTCATTGATGGAGAAGGCTGGAGTGCCTTTCATTGATGGAGAAGGCTGGAGTGCCTTTCATTGATGGAGAAGGCTGGAGTGCCTTTCGTTGATGGATAAGGCTGGAGTGCCCGGCAACCATCTTACTTCTGTACGGAAACTGATTATCCTATTCAATTAAGATCGGAGAGGAATGTACCTGCAACATCCGGAGTTTGAAGTCACACCCACATTGTTGTCATGCTAGTGATACAATAGTTGAACTTTTAAGGCCGATTGGCCTCCACGGCTCAAATGAGTTATCAAAGTTAGAAGTACACAATGGTTATAAAAAATAACGAACGCATAGGAAATTTCCAAACGGAAAGTCCATAATCAAATATCAAAATAAAAAGCTCAAAACACATCAAACAAAAGAATAACAACTGTTTTGTAGAAAATGGCGGATTTAACTTTGTTTTATAGCTAGCTAAACCCTCACTTCTATTCCAGTCGCCTAAGATTCAATCATATTGACAACAGTTTATGATCAGAACAAATGGACATGATATGTATACATGTCAAAAGTAGAGGTACTGCAGTCAATATTGTGTTAGAATCTTAATCACTATCAAAACAAATAAATACGTCAATAAAAAAACCAAAAAAGACAAATAAACAAAGCACTTTAGATTTGCAGTTGATGACTGACAAATTGTTACGTATAAGGTAGTAGATTTTGCCGATATAAGACGTCGTTTTAACATTTGTGCTATCATATAAAATTGTATATTGACCTATCAGAGTATTGTTGTGTGATGGGTTCTATACTTTGTGTTTTCTTTAACTTTCCTGTATGTTCATGATGTTGTTGTAATCAACATTATAAGCTGCATTTACTCACAAAATATTCAGATATTTCTCAGTTGGTTTATATATGACTTTCCTGTCTTTCATGAATAAAGTTTAATTTTGACTGGTGCATCTAGTGTTAGACAGATGGCGAAAAAAAATCCTCTTTCATTACAGAAAATTAAGCTATATGATGATGTGTGGTATTTACGATTAGTAGTAGTTTTCTATTCTTTTCTTTTTAGATAAACATGTTTGTTTGTTAGTTGTTAGGTTTTCGATTCTTTCAAATTACATTTAAATACTTGATTTAGAGTATTCAGCAAAACGGATGTCTGTCCATGTAAAAAACCTTAAGACTAACGGTACCACAAGAATACTTTCAAATTATGTGTCATTTAGCATATTAAAATTCATATCACCAATTTTAAAACAATTATCATCATTTTTTTACTGGTTTAACTGGAGTCGCCATTAAATATATTATCAGGTTTAGGTGGTGTGTGGATACCAATAAATAACCGCATATGGTCCTCTGGTGTCAAGTGCAGCTTGGTTTTTCCCAACGTTTAACAATGCACCTGGACAAGACTATTCAAATGTCGTCTCTGACAAAATAAAGTTATCTACGATATTTTATATTAAGTAAACAAGAATGTGTTGACATTTTTTTCTATTGTTGTTAATACTGCCCATACTATGGTATTTAGCACACATTATGTTGACCTTTGCAATTGCAAGATCAGTAAATAGTTACCAGGATTATAACAAATACAGTAAACAAATATCATTATCGTAATTTGCACTTCTAGTATTGTAGTGGTTGCATATTTATCTTCCGTACAGCCAACGCCTTCCGACATCCCAATCCATCAGCTCAGGTTTTTTTTTTCTATATAGGAAAGTTCGGGTACTCATATTTATATACTGTATTTAACCCTTTGGTCGTTCAACGATTGTATGATGTTCGCATGATTAAATTTGCTTTTTCATGAATTTGGCGATACTTCATTTTTTTTTTCAGGTGTTGTGTGTTTTAAATATAGAAATACATAACTTCATGATTGAATTTATTGATCTACATGCAAAATACTTTAGTGCCCAAAATCAATAGTGGAAAATCCATAATTATTGAATAGTTGAAAGTAATAAACCAAACATATAAAAGCGTCAGGAACATATGTGAACTTCTACGTTATTTAGTCTCTTATTGTATTGGAAATCGCATTATTTGTTCTTATTGTACCTAGATTATTTTTTATAATTAAAATAAACTCCAGAAAACCTCTCAAAATAATTTAAAAGAAATTTCTGTTTACAATTTGTTTACATGTACAATTGTATTGATTGGATTTTGATTGATAGAAGCATGTAAAATTGTATCATTGGGTTTGCATGTATTGTTACTTGCCTAATGTCCGGATTGAGTTTCTATGCGTTTTTGCTTGCCTAATAATGGTTGATTGAGTTATACTAGTTTTATGTCCTCACTGGGTTCCAATAGATTGTTTGCCTTTGTTATAGGATAATGTCCTGATTTGGGTTTGATGTATTGCTGCTTGCCTTATGTACTGATCTGGTAATGATGGATTGTTGCTAGTCTAATGTTCTGATAAGATTGAAATGAATTGTTGCTGGCCTTATTTCCTGATTGTGTTTTGATATATTGTTGCTGGCCTTATGTCCTGTAATATTAACGAATGTTTGCGTTCATTTTCCGCTGTTTTCAAGAGTGTTAATTTTTAGGGTAGCTTGATAATTGAATGCAAATTACATGTACATGATATTCAACCATTGCAATTATTTGTTTTAAGTGTTTGTTAAGTAAGAATACTTATATATTGTAGTTCAATACAGCAAACTAACATAAAGAAGCACAGCTTCGGGAATAACCAGCCATGTAATTTAGTACAATTTGTAAGGTGTAGGAAAATTAAAAAAACACCGATGTTGATTTATCATCTGGTTTCTGTCCGCTTGATCGCCCTTTTCAGATGTAATGTTCACGGTACTTGTCTATCCCAAATTCATGTATTTGGTTTTGATGTTATATTTGTTATTCTCGTGGGATTTTGTCTGATGCTTGGTCCGTTTCTGTATGTGTTACATTGTAGTGTTGTGTCGTTGTTCTCCTCTTATATTTAATGCCTTTCCCTCAGTTTTAGTTTGTTACCCCGATTTTGTGTTTTGTCCATGGATATATGAGTTTGAACAGCGGTATACTACTGTTGCCTTTATTTATTCATCTACTTCTTAGAGTGTGCGTAAGTTATGTATACTGCTAAGAATTTAGATTGACTTGGTGTTATGTTAGCAAGTGTCGTAGGGGTGAACTGAGAGGGGAGGCTTCTGAAAGTGACAGTTACAATAATAGCTTTGCTGTGGTCTTAAAGCGTAGGAGTTCTCGTTTATTTTTATTTGTTGAAAACAGCAATACATCAATAACAGTTTGTCGTCGATATATTGTGTAATTCATTTTTTTTTTTTACTACAATTAATTTGTTTAGGGTTCTTTTTTTTATTTTATTCGTGTATGTTGTTGTCAATTTACTGATCAACTTTAAAAGATAAAAATTGGGATCTCATAAACCTAGTTTAGCCTAGTAACATTGACATGCGCTTTTATAATAACAGTAACTTCGTGATCGACTGTCTTCAATCAAATATCTTAATTTGCTTGTTGATTGAAAAAATAAAGGTTGGTGAAATATACTGGATCTACACCAAACTAAGTACATATTTAACAGAAACAAGTAGAAAATAACTTTACAGTTAAAGTTCAAACTTATCTCGACACATGTTATCAAATGCTTTAAAAGAATATATGAAGCTCGAGTTGATTTGTGTATTTTGACAGCTAGACTTGATCTGCCTAAATATTAACTTACGAAATCTGTATCACTTCATTTTTTCAAATATAAATAGTTTTAATCTCGTTGTATTAATGATAGTGTCCTGTCACACGTTCATTAGGGGCCCTTCTTGGAACTTAATATTGTTCTTTATTAGGTAGTAAATAATAACAAACATGGTATACTAGTGCAGTAGTAGGAATTCTATCATTTGATGTAAGACAAAAATGTATAATTAGTTATGAAAGGTACCAGGATTATAATTTTGTACGCCAGACATGCGTTTCGTCTACACAAGACTCATCAGTGACGCACTTATCAAAACATTTATAAAGCCAAACAAGTACAAAGTTGAAGAGCATTGAGGACCAAAAATTCCTAAAAGTTTTGCCAAATACAGCTAAGGTAATCTATTCCTGAAATGGCCTTAGTATTTCAAAAATTCTAAATTTTGTTAACAGTTAATTTTTTAAGTATGTACATATCAATGATAACTCAAGTCAACACATAATGCTGACTACTGGGTTGGTGATACCCTTGGGGAAATAAATCTCCACCAGCAGTGGCATCGACAAATGAGGTTACACTTTAATCAATATGAAATTGACTTTACATTTTACAAACCATTTTTATTTCTGTATCCTTTATAGAGCCTCACATCTGTTACATATACATCACCTAGAAGCCAGTCAAAATAATCGATATTTCTCCCGTATAAAGTTGTTTTAATGGAGCAATAACACAACTCCTAGTTTATCTATGCACTATTGTATGGTTTGTAATGGTATAGAGTCGATTTGAATTATTAATTCCCTCTGTTACACTTTTTTTATCAATTACAGGGTATGCGTTTAGTGTGATTTATTACTTCAGCCAAAAAAGAGACGGGGTTCAAATAATTTTTTCAACCATTCCTTATATCTTTATACGACCTTACTGAATAATTTGAACTGTATTTGTCTATCATATATTATTTATAATAAATCTCTAATTATTATGATAATAATCATTATTACATCTCGTATTGATCCAAATCTAATTGTCTGCTCATTTTTGTTTTATATACAAGCTTTTATTACGAATTGTGAATTCAATGTAAAATCTCTGTCATTCGTCAGTATCAATTGTGCGAAGCCTAATAACGCATGTTTCATTTTATCGCTGTATATTCTTTCCATAGCTGTCAATAACGAACTACAATGGAGACGACATTCGTATATCTATTACTGATTCAGTATTGTCGCTTGATTCAGATGGTGACAGCATATCAGATAATTGGATAAATCTTCTCAGCACTTACCTGTATTTACCTGAAACGTAGGTAGTTTTCTAATGGAAAT
Organism: Mytilus edulis; assembly: GCF_963676685.1. Lineage (NCBI taxonomy): Eukaryota > Metazoa > Mollusca > Bivalvia > Mytilida > Mytilidae > Mytilus > Mytilus edulis. Next base: position 73,198,655 of record NC_092356.1, on the reverse strand, counting down.
AGATGCTGCGATATATTGATGGAATTTATAGATCTAATGGTTATAACATTTTTTCTAATATAGATTTTTCGAAGTAAAATATGGAGTATTCATGTTTAAATGGAAAATTGATAGAAAACAAATATTATTGAACAATTGGAATATGTAATTACTTTGTACCTTAAGAAGGTTGCAACAAGGTAAATATTGTATCTCATCGGAAATAAGTAAAAGAAAATTAAAAATATTAATATGAAAAACTGCAATAATTGCCAGCTTACATATGTCTATTATAATAAAAACTTTCTCCGAGTTGTAAAGAATACCACTTGGGAACTATGGTAGTAATTAAATAATAAACATTGACCCAACTCTGTAGTAATATCGACTATAATGCCTAACTCAGGTCAGGAACAAACTGGTAATCCGGGCGGCGGGAACAATGGTCGGCACTATCTTTCTCCGGACAGTGGAGGATGTGTTGACAAGTCACCCAGTTTACAACGAATCCATCAACAAAGTTCAACAGAAACAAGTGGACTAGGTGCATCTGAATTTTCCTCTCGAGAAAGTATTCACAGTAATCAAAGTTTTAATGACCATAAATGTGATCATGGGCATTTAGCTCGCTACAAACATGCCATGGTAGTGCCAAAAGAACAGAAAAATCTAGTGTCTAAATCAAATCCGGAAACAAAAAAGGAAATTAGTCCGGATACGGAAATGAAAACAATGTTTTCGGATGGACCTAATTTTGATGATTTATTTGATCAGTCACGAAGTACAAAAACAAACAGTTTTAATGGCAGACAAAAGGAAAGTTATAGACCAAGGAGAAATAACGAAAGGAATAACAATCCTGGTCAAAATAGTGTTGACGACAATTCAAGCCACAATCAGAGCCAACCTGAAAACTATCGACCTCGAAGACCTAGATCTCGAAGTCACAAATTAGAAATCGACGATGAAAATTATGAGTGGACACGAAAAGGATCGAAAGGCTCAATCAAAAGTCATACTTCCCGAGGATCATTTCGTTCACGTTCCGGATCTTGCAAATATAAATTAGGAAATGATTTTGATTCAGCTTGGATGAAATGGGGTCGAGCAAGACGAGAATCGTTTCAAAGAAAACTTGAGGTACCGGAAATTGAACCTAGTGAACGTGAACGTGCAACAACTCCAATCAAAAAGGCAAGACAAGAACTTATCACACAATTTGTGCATCCTGACCTGACAGCAAATTACATTTCTGAGGATGATATTAACTACATCAGGCGTCATAGACAAAGACAGTATCAAACCTATCATGCCATTGAAAAAACTAAGAAAAATAAAAGACACCTTTCTAGTCAAAGTGACATCTACCTTAATGCGCGGGAATGGAAAATATTATCAAGTTTTTGGAAACATAAAGTTTTTCGGCGCTCCAGATACTTCTCCTTATTTTTTGTGATTTTAAGTATAATAATTTTGAGTGTTAGTGTGGCCAGTAAGAAATGGATTATATACAACACATCTGACGATGGTAAGTACACAACTATTTTTTTATATTTATTTATTATGATTTTATGTCTGTCATGGCTGCGTTTAACTTTATTTATTGTACTTAAAGTAAGATTGGAAGATACAAAGTTGGCACATAACGATTTTGAGATTTTCTGTTTGGGTTTGATAAACTGATTTTTAAGAGATTTCCAAACACGTGTCGTACACATTGAAATTAAAATGGTTTCAAAACTATAATATAGTTTGTAAATAAAAACTACCAGTCAAGAACTTAATTTCAAGATAATGTAATTTCTTAACTCAACGTTTGCTTTGTGTTTTTACGTTTGCATAGAATAACTGTTTGTTGATATTAAAAGATTCCAAAACAATCTTATATACCTGTTTCGTCCTTTTCCGCTACTTATGGAAGGCACCTATTTTTCGGTATTCATTTGTAAGCGTTACGATTAAATTTTTGACGTCACAGTTCATCATTTTGTTTTTATTTATTTTTGAAAACTCAATGTTGTAATCGGGATGGCCAAAGTTATAATTAGGGCAAGTATAACTAGTTAATATAAATACAGGATTTCCATCCATCAGAATCTTTTGTCAAACAAGGAAAACGCGAGTTTTTACAGATACTTGTAAACAAAAGCCATTAGGATGCCACTGTATTGACGACTAACATGTTTGGCATGCATGTGCTATGGTAATTACACTAAACTAATTAAAACTTGAAAGTATCCAGTTCCTGAATGCAACCTATGTGCAGTGTCAACAACCAATAAACTGTCACCATGCAAAACAAGGATAGTAATCATTAATTATATTTTATACTTAAACTTGAAAATTAAGTGAAGCCTTGACAGATTGCATGTCAGAACTAATTTATTACATATTAGGATAGCATACAGATGCTTTGTTCAAGTAGTAAATTATAAAGTTCAAAGACGCTGAAATAATTAACAAAACCAACACGTTTTATCTTCTTATTGCCATGTTAAATATAATGACAATATTCTTTCTGTAAGACAAGTAGAACCATATCGCATTATTTTGTAACATAGTGATTATGAAGTATCATTGAAGCAATCCAACCCTTAAATCGAGAAAAAGTCTAAGATAATTAATATAACTAAGAACATGAACAAGACAGACTGTAGAACATAGAACATAAAGAGAGAACAAAATGAAACACAAAGTCAAGTCAGTTGATTACGAAATAGATGAAAAGATTAATAATTTAGACTTAAAGAATAGTATAGGTCATAAGAAACTAATAGGTATTAATGCATTCAACAAAAGCATCTATTTTTATAGGAGTTCGTTTTTTACAAGCGTCATTTTATTCAGTTTTGTCGTGTTGACATACGCAAATATTTGCCACATAGGATCAGTTCGACATTTTTGTACCAGATTATGTTTTGTGTTATGTATTGTACTATGAAGTTGCGTCAACCAAGAAAAGAATATGTATATATTTATTATTAGATGATATAAACGTTAAATCTGAGATATTAACTCATAAATAACATTAAATTTCAATAGAATATATATCATTAGCAAATGAAGTACACTGTTTATATTATTATTTAATATGACACAATCCGAAATAGCTACTCTTGATTCCAAAGTCACCAAGTTCACGTGATCAAGTACATTCGTATGCGTATTATTGTAATTTGTGGCATGTATTTATATGATCTGCATCAATCTGATACTATGATACCATGTGCTCCAGAATGTTCTAACCACCATTTTTCTTAAAATGTCCTCCACCAAGTCAGGAATATGACGGTTGTTATCTAATAGTTCGTTTCTATGTACGTGGCATTGTTGTTTGTTTTTGTTGCACTTCTGTGCTCTGTTTTTTCGTTGTTTTCTTCTTATAGTTGATGTGTTTCCCTCGGTTTAAGTTTTTAACCCGGATTTGTTGTCTTTCAATCGATTGATGACTTTTACACAGTGGCCTATACTACTGTTGCCTTTATTTTATTCTACGCCCTAGATAGTCATTAAAAAAGCTAAGGGATGTTTCTTGAGTGTCTAGTATTTCACTTGTCAATATATATATATATATATATATACAACTCGTCTAAACATCAACCCAACAATGTTAGATCTGTAAATTTGCTTTCGCAAATTTTTGGTTCTTCCCTCGCCGGGATTCGAACCCATGCTACTGTGATATCGTGACACCAAATCGCCTGCACTGCAGCCGTCCCGCTAGACCACACGACCACCTGGGCTCTCAAAAAAAGAGCTTTCGGTGGGCATGTGTTACCTTTCCACGTCAGTTTTAATCTAGCGGCGTACTACAGTACATGATATATAAGGCATGAAGATGTTATTGTTACAGATCAGCTAAATTATCTATAGTAAAGGATCCTACAAATTAATGTAAGATACAGTCACAGAAAATAATTATATTCATAAGTACGTCTGAGTCAGTGACAACCCTACAACAGATGTATCCATCAGATCTATATATATATATTTATTTAGAAGCTACCCCTTTACAACGGGGGCACTTGCGGACGGGGTATCCACAAATGCGTCTAACAACATATGCAATGAATATATACAGACAAGTAAAAATATTCATAAAACATTTTCAGATTTAAAATTGGTACATTGTAAAATAAGACATCATCTTTACATAAGAAATATAAAAATTATGTACAGAATAAAAATATGAACTAAACTAAAAGTAACGTAAACATATAACATTCAAAGTTTAGGTTTCAAAACCAATTGTCTCTTAGAGTACATTTCACTGAACATCTTTTTACTTAAACTGTCCAATGATTTACTAATGTAGGAATCAACCTGAGAAAGGCAATCACCAACCAGTATTTGTATTTTATCGAAAGACGATAACTCTGTGAAGCAGAGGCCCGGGAAAGTAAAACTTAGATATTCATTTATATCAGTTATATATTTATTTCGGATTGAGGAGAAGCCAGAACACTCAATTAGCAAATGTTCCATAGACTCGTCAGAATTACATAAACACATATAGGTTAACAATTTGTTCGTATTAACAATTTTAGTCCTGCAGACTTGAAGTCCAACACGTTAGTAAGATATGGCAATCTTATTAAAATAAGTTCTCATCACTTGTGATGAGAACTTATTTTAATAAGATTGTAAGATATGGTTGCCTTCCTTGTGCAAAATAAAAATTTTAGAAATTATCTAGACTGCTTTTATCATTTATTTCTTGATATTGCCTTCTCCGGACAAACCTTCCAAGAGGTCCGAGACCACAATTATTTTGTAGTGCATTTCTTTTAGAACATAAATGAAAATTTAAAAAATCCCTCCTGCGCTTTCTCAATGAAATTTTTACAGTGTGTTGTACTACTTTTTGGACAAATTATATCATATTATAGAAAACTTCATCGGCTCTATCTCAAAATATGGACATTTTATGTTTAGGGCGTCTTGAAATCTTTTGACTGCTTCCGAAGTGCTAATTTTTAACCTTTTCAGCTGGACCAAATCACTATCTTCCTTTAAAATTCTGGACCCAAACTTTTTTACAGTGTAACATCACCCCCCTACTTGCAAATTGAGGTATTGAACATGGAGAAATAAATTTGGACGGGGTATAAAAATTTATGGCAAGTAACCCACTGTCAACACTAGGGACTATGTTTGTGAACAACGAAAATCAAGGGACGACAATTGTGGTGTCGGACCAAGAAAATGTTAGAAAGAAAATTAGAGCTATAAAAGTGAACCATATTGAATAAATTGATCATATATTGTGGATAGTCCCATCCCCTTTGAAGCTTTGATGACTTGAGCTCTTCAAATAAAATTTGGCATAATTTACTTTAGTCAAGGCCTTGAATCCTAGCAAAATAAGACACCCTTTGTCTATCAGGAAAATCGTTTATTGGCTCCCATCCCAAATCTAGGGAAAAAGTAGCTTTTGGAATATTCATCTTAGTATTAAAAATCAGTTTCGCAGTTTTATATTGCCATGTTTCAAGTATATGTTGACTAGAAGCGGATGACGGTAGCCATACGGCACATCCGTTTGCTAGAGAAAGTCAGATGACCGAGTTCCAGAGAGCATCCCCAAAAGATATGTGATTAAAAGATCCGTGTTTATTAAGTAGCTGAGTCATATAATTCAGTTTGCGCTCGAAAGTATCTTTTAAGAAATGATTGATGTGGTAAGCAAAAGTCAAAGAGTGGGTAAAATAAACACCCAAATATTTATATTCATTAGTCTCGTCCAAATGCTTATTTCCTAGGTACCATTTATCTAAGCGTTTACCTACTATCAAAATTTTAGATTTGTTTGGGTTAAACTTTATATTCATCTTAGATGCAAATTTGGCTGTTATATCCAGCAGACACTGCAGCTCCTTCTCGGACTTCCCGATAAGGACTACATCATCAGCAAACATTAAACAGTTAAAAATTTGTGAGGAGAGCTGGACGCCAATATTACTGGTTTCAAGCATTTCTGCGAGGTCATTCATTAAAACATCCATATGTTTTGTACAAAATCTGACCGATATAAAAGAGGGACGAAAGATACCAAAGGGACAGTCAAACTCATAAATCTAAAACAAACTGACAACGCCATGGCTAAAAATGAAAAAGACAAACAAACAACAGCACACACGACACAACATAGAAAACTAAAGAATAAACAACACGAACCCCAATAACTTGCTAGCAGCCTTTAAGTCGACACAGCATAGATATGTTTTTTTATATTCATCTTCAAGATTATAGATTACATCAAATATTTCAAACAGTGTTACCAAAGATACTAAATTTGACAACAATAGTATCGAATATTATAGTGAACGTTTTTCTTGAGCGTTCCAAATATTGTTTTCATGATTTCTATTGTTTTTCATTCTTTTTAAAGGTTAATTCTCAGTAATGATGTCGGTAGAATGTTTATATCGACTGGGTGATTTTATGAGGTCCTTTATTACCACGTGACCTATTACATTGCCTATGACATTTCCTATAGTTATTAACAATAGAACTTTGATATTCATTACATAAATGTCATTGTTCAGTTTGTTTATACATAAGCACAATGAGGTCATAGTGTTCACATGTACAAGAAATAGTTCCATCAGTCTTAAAAACACCATTTAACTGAATTCTTCCTCCATAGTAACACTACAATTTTTGAATGTGTGAAAGAAGAATAAGAAAAAACGTTATTCTACCTTGTACGTACAATCAGTTCCACTTTTACATAAAAGATTATGTAGGCGTTGTTTGTTTTGAAAATGGTTGTACAAAGTCTTTTTAATGCGAGCTGTTTACATTCGTTTCTTTGTTTGATATTGTCGAGCCTTAGATTGTGTATTTCCTCTTTTTGAGTTTTGAAATTTAGAACTTTTAATTTTTTGTAACTATACATTTTTGTTTTACTAGGTTAAATGTTTATTTTCTATTGTAAAAGTCATATATCAGTTATATATATACATTGTCATATAAAAAAAACTACAAAGCCGTTAAACGTATTTTGGGCAAGCTATATGCTCTCGATTTTTTTATATAAAATTTAGTATATAAATATATGAAGATGTGATTAGAATGACAATGAAACAACCATTCACCAGATAACCAAATACCGCTCATGTAAGCAACACTATCTTTTGCATCGGTTTGATACTCACAAGAACTTTTCAGATGTTCTCCTGTTTAAATGGACAAATGGTAACGATACAGTAGATATATGTTCTAATGTACATATGTGTACATGTTGGAAAATAATTTTGGACTTTTATGTATCCCACGTCTAGATAGTGACAAATGAGAACCAAGTGAATTTTTGTTTTGTTAATTCATAATAATACTTATATTGAATTTACTTTGTCCGTCCGAGCAACATCTTGTTGCATTTTGTTTTGACCAGTTGTCAAGTATTTGAATTATTGATATTGTACCTTATAAAACTGTTTTTTTTTCTATCACAACTGAAATCTTGTCACCACTACGATTATCTATCATATATTTAAATCGTGCATTTTATTTGGCTTTTTTGACGAAATCGGCTACTTAAGCTGATAATCAACAACACTTACATGTTAACGATAAAACCAAGAAACTTACATATTAACGATTGGTTTTATACTGAGTAGAAGAAGCCCTGCTTATAGTCTAGCGGTATACTACTGTTGCCTTTATTTATAGTCTAGGATGTCCCATACCAAAGAGTCAACGTTGTATAGTTCTTAAGCTGTGCTGGCATTTTTATCTACTTGTATATATTATACAGTAAAGTTATTTGGTGATTAATTGTTCGGTAATTGTAAACTTATGATCACTAAAACATCGGTGTTTTTATCATTTTCATTGTCAATTCATGTGATGGTGATTCAATTACCCCCGATGCATAAGTCTATGATGGTTTGTTCGTATTAAGATTCTGGTACCTCTGATGGATTAGTCTATGAATGAAAAGGTGTCAGTAGAAAATCGATTATTTTACGGTTCTAATCAGATATGTTTTAGTGATTTGATTACAATTGTTTCCCTGAATTATCAATACGAGACTCTACTCCTGTATTCACTGTGTCAATGGTTCACCTGGCTTCATTAGATTATTGTTATGATACGTGGTACGATGCGTGGTAAGGAGAGACTTTGTATTCCGATACAACGTTCTTTAATTGTAAATTATTAATTATCAGAACTAGCTGTAGTCAATATGTTTGGGTTAATTGAATTATTACGATTTATAACAGACAAGTCAGTCACTCTGTTGATGGAGTATGTTACAGCTTGACACAACAATCACAATATAATATGTATTGGTCAACACATCAAGTTTGACTGGAACAAACTAAAATATAATATCTATATACAAATAATGATTTTTGATTACTTTTTGATTGTATAAGGTAGATTTATTAAATTGAAATTTATATAACACGTTATTGTTTGTATAGATCGCAAATTTTGTTTAAGGGCATTTTCTACAATGGTCGGTTCAAAAGATGGTGAGGTGGTGGGGGATATTATTTTTTATTGGTTTTATTCTTTATCTTTCAAATTTGGGAAAGTTTTAAGGTGAAATTTCCAATTCAACAGAATTTCCCAATAGAACATTATTGCACAATAAGCAAGAAATTTTCAACTGAACAGTATTGCACAATAAAAAGAAATATTTAAGTGCATAGTTCCACAACAACACAGTATTGCACAAAAGCACAGTATTGCGCAAAAGCATAGTATTTTACAAAAGCACAGTATTGCACAATGACACAGTATTGTGCAATAACAAGAAATTTGTAATGCACAATATTGCGCAATAGATCAACATTTAGCAATATCAAGACATCTTCAATTGGAAATAAATACAAATCTTTTAAACAATTTCAATGGAATTGATTACGGACGTCGATCTTAAACATCTTTGGTATAAGTACTAAACATTTGCCAAAAAATCAGCAAAAATAATCAGTCCAAATTGTAAGTCCTCTGTTACGATAAAATCCAAAAACGTTGACATATTGTTAGACTTTCAAAGAATATACAATGGCTGTGATATTTTGAATTTTTTGAAGAATACTTTTTAAAAATGACTATGGCCGTGGTGTGACCTAACCTCTTTGATCAGTAAGGGAGAAAAATATGCATGACAAGACAAAACGCAAAAATAAATACTTCTAAATATCCTAAAATATGCTCTTCGAAAATAATATACATGTATATTGAAATATTATTTTATTTTTTTATCAATAAATCAAAAAATGGTACTGCATATATATTAAGGACTTGATATAAAATATTTAAATAATGTTCAAACAGCGTAATTTGAATATAAGATTTGAGATAAACTATAATGAAACGATACAGCTACCGAACGACTTCTTAAATATAATCATATATCTAGCATATTTTTAAATTGATTCATGATTCAAAACATTGTCCCTTTTAACATTCTACAAATAAAGCGATCAATTTGACAATTCCGTTGATAAGTTATTAAAGGTAATCCCATTTTTCCCTATATAAATCCTATACTTAAAGAGGCGTCCAGAGATAACATATAATTGGTATTCTAAAGCTAATAAGCATGGATTTTCTCTATATAACTCGGATAGAAGCAATCTAATGCCCGGCAGATGTTTTAGTCAGGCAAGAATAATAGTCCATAACTAACATAATTGTATCTCGTATTGATCTCGTGTGGCTACGATCAGATGATGTTTGTTCATCTGAAGAGATCTAAGTATATAATTTACCTCTATTGTATTTAACACAATTCTTTACATAATTATATAGATTGGCACTGTTCATGGAAAAAATCTAGAACATCACTTAGTATATATATTTATCTGTGTAAAAAGGTTGATATCCTGATAAAATACGTTATTTAGAATTCAGTCTTGATGAAGATTGTTTATGGATAGTTTCTTAACCTTTTTAGACCAAGTGCAGTTTTAAGCTTTGCATATATATATATTGTAAAGCTATGTCTATTGAAGACTGCCTGTTGACATCTTAATGTCTTAATTTTGTTTATATGATTCGATGTGTTGATGTCTGCTTGTTTATATCCAGCATCTTGCATTCATAAGTATTTAGAGACGAGATATAAACATAATGAAAAATATTTTCATGTTGTTATATATGCTACTAAAGGTACGATTTTTTCGACTTTTGAAAAAAAAAAAGCATTTTTAACTGAAATGGAGATAATGTGTACAGTACAGTTGCATTATGTTATTCCGTAGTCTTTTTTGTCTGTTTTTGTTTTTATTCTGAAATGTCTGTTGTGTGTTCCAATGACATATGTGGTACCATTTTTCAAAATACTTATTTATCGTCAAACATGTACATTATGATATTTTTTTATCACATAATTCATGTATGATGTATGATTTGATGTGTGACATTTATTCCATTGAAGTGTTGTAATGGTGGAAATGGCAGCATTAAAATAAAAGCAATAAAGACAATGTGAACATAATACTATTTAAATGTCATATTAAAGAAATAAAAAATGAACAATATAAATCGACTCGTGATATGCCACATGTAAAATTGTGTATTGGATGATTCATTGTACAAGCGCATTCTACACAGAAAAAAACAACACCGTACACATTGTAGTTGTCTCTGTCCGTACGTCTGTTACACTTCTTTTCATCGTTCACTGCTATTCCATTTTTCGGATTTACAAATATAATGTATATATACATGTAGATTTTACTATGAGTAAATGTTAATAGAACTGAATACGTTTCCTCGTGAATATTTTTAAGTCTGGTTGAGAATTAACAAACGTCATTTAGTAAATACAAATGGTCTTAACATGACACGCGGTAGAGGTATGATCAGAAGCATTGTTTGTCCCCTGAATTTTTTCTATTCAAGCCTTTCAATCAAATAAAAAAGTAAAGTGAAAATTGAACAGGTTCATATAAGCTACATTGTATACATTAAAGTGTAGATATATCACTATGCCGTGATGAACTTGTAGACATCTACAATTGTCAGTCTGCAAATATGTTTTTTTTTAAAAAGAAATAAGCCATGGCCTTGTCCAAAGTACATCTCTAAAACAAAAAGTTACTATCTTTGTTAAATACATGTTAGAGCAAAGTATTGTTTTGGGAAAGTCATATCTAAATGACAATATCCGAAATGAATTTATTGAGGTAGTTGTAACAGTATTTCATGTAATGCAAACATTTTAAAGCTTCTATACAAATACGAGAAACAAATTTACAAAAACACAACTATATTTTTTTCCCAAACGTAACAGCTTCAACTGTAGTCTTGAAAATTGCACATATTTTGGTGAGTTAATCTGAATATGTGTTGTCCATTCATGGGGACATTTAACTAAAAGACAAATTGAAAGAAAGGGTATTGCTTTGTTTCATAAAAAAGAATGGCCAACGTAGATACAAGTATCTTGTCTTTGGGAGGGATAAATCCTACTTTGTAAAGGATCACTTTGATTCAAAAAAAAAATTCTCTGAAACTGACATTATCAAGATGCTTGATTTCTTGATTGACAACATATTTGATACGTTCGGAGGACGTGTTTTTCAACAGACTGTCGGAATTCCAATGGGAACAAATTGTGCCCCTCTACTTGCCGACTTGTTTCTTTATTATTATGAGGCTGACTTCATACAGGAACTTCTTAGGAAGAAAAATAAGTTAGCGATATCCTTTAACTTTACTTTCCGCTATATAGATGTTCTTTCACTAAATAATTCAAAATTTGGTGACTATGTAGAACGCATTTATCCCATCGAACTAGAGATAAAGGATACTACAGATATAGTTAAGTCGGTCTCATATCTTGACTTACATCTAGAAATTGAAAATAAGGGTTGGTTGAAAACAAAACTTTACGACAAAAGAGATGATTTCAGTTTTCCAATTGTGAAATTTCTATTTCTAAGTAGCAACATTTCAGCAGCACCTGCATACGGGGTATATATCTCCAAATTGAAACGATATTCCCGTGCTTGCATTTCCTATCATGATTTTCTTGATAGAGGGTTGCTGCTCACAAGGAAGCTATTAATCCACGAGTTCAAAATGGTGAAGTTGAAATCATCCCTTCGTAAATTTTACGGACGCCATCACGAGTTGGTTGACCGTTATGGAATAACCGTTTCACAAAAGATATCGGATATATTCCTTACGTCGTAACTACAATCTCCTTCCCTTTCATGATTGTGACCTACCGAATTAGAATATTTATCGGATTTGTTATCACATAAGCAACACGACGGGTGCCACATGTGGAGCAGGATCTGCTTACTCTTCCGGAGCACCTGAGATCACCCCTAGTTTTTGGTGGGGTTCGTGTTCCTTATTCTTTAGTTTTCTATGTTGTGTCATGTGTACTATTGTTTGTCTTTTTCATTTTTAGCCATTGCGTTGTCAGTTTATTTTCGATTTATGAGTTTGATTGTCCCTTTGGTATCTTTCGTCCCTCTTTTAAAGAAAAAAAATATGAATATCCGTGTATGTGTGTATGAAAGGAAAAATAAAAATGAAAATATGTCCTATATTTTAAACATATGTACAGTGATAATTCAGGGATGGCAATGCGTGGTCTTATTATCATACCATCTCCCGTAAGGTCTAATTTTAATAAATAAACGACCACGCTTTCCTCAGAATTCTCTTGTGTCCTAGACATTACTAGTTTTCTTCATTTCCTTAATAACTGTATTATACATATAATGCCATTATGAAAGATTAATATGCAGCTTGAATACTTTTTTTATATGGACTTATTTCAAATATTTACAAGTGTACGCTATGATTGCATAATATATAAAGTATTTATATTTTAACCGATAAAATAGAGGACATTGGCACAAATCGTCCTGGTTTAGTTTTTCAACATATACAGCTGTAACTACATGTATATTGATAACTTGTATATTTTATTGCATAGAAATACGTATTAAAGATCAATCTTTACAACGCTGGAATACAGTTTTAGAAGAAAGTAACAAACTTTGTATTTACAAACGATATAAACTAGTATTTGGTTTTCATTTTAATGTATCTATATTACATTATAACTAAAGTGCGTAGCGGCACACTTAGATTAAATGTTGGTCGTTATCTAAATACTCAAAGAGAAAATAGAATTTGTATACGTTGCAATATGAATGTTTTAGAGGACGAATATCACTTTGTTTATCATGTCCAGCGTATAGATCTGTGCGTATAGAATTTTTACCTATGTTTTACTATTCTTGGTCAGATTGGCACAAGTTAGATAATTTATTACAAGCTCATTCTAAATCTCCGACAGTAAAACTATGCAATTATTTAAATGCACCTTGGAAAATTAGATCACATATATTGCCATGATATTATTGTATACTCTGTAACTACTGTTCTCTGCTGTCTTTTGTTTGTCATAAAAAAAAATTTATACTGTATTTATTTTCGTTTGCCATAGCATGTATATGTTTCTTGCAAATGAAGTATTCATTCATTCAATTAAATCTAGCCCATTAAATCCCATCATCATGCTCATTCCCTTTTATTCATCGATAATTGATAATAAATGAGAGAAAGCTTTCAGATAACAAATTGTAATAAGTTCATTTAATGGGATTTTATCTAATTACAATGACATTTAACTCTATTTTAACATACAGCTCCTTCAGGACCTTTATATTTCTTCATAGTGAGTTGATGTCTAATAATAATGTTAAGAAATATTGAATAATATATTAAGCGGATGTTGCCTTTAGATTGGTTAATGTTGACCTCGTATTATTACATTGCATTAGGTTGTGAGGTTAAAGGAATATATTCATTTTTTCTCTGACCCTTTTATTGCATCTGTGTCGAAATAGGATTTAAAGCTTAACTTTTTACTTTTGCTTTTTTGTGCAATAAAATTGAGAATGGTGTCAAAGAGACAACAACCAAACCAAAGACCAGCTGGCACCTACACTTAAAAGTGTAGTAGTTCAGCAAACAGGGACGTCACACTAAACTTCAAAACATATAAATGAATCTAAATTTTAAAACAACAAACCCTACATACACGACTAACAAAGGCCAGAAGCTCCTGACTTGGGACAGGAACAAACATGCGGCGAGTTTAAACATGTTATATTAGATATAGACCCTCCCCATTACCTCTAGCCAATGTAGAATAAACCAACACACAACAATGCAACAATATTGTTTTTATCAAGGAAAAGCTTACATAAGAGACAACAATCCGACCAAAAGAGCAAAAACAACCGAAGGCCACCAATCGGTCAACATCAATGCAAGAAAACCCTGAGCCTGAGGCGTGCTTCAGTTTGACCCGAAACAAAAAGTTGTACTAGTTTAGTGGTTATAGAGGTTACTGGTTAATGTCGTAATTTTAATATTCTGAAAGTTCACTAGTGTTTTGCACTAACTTGTGGGTACATTTCTCAAAGCTACTAGTTCTTTTAAATCATTTTTTTATAATAAGATAGCCTAGTACGAACTTTTCTTAAGAAACAATAAGTTGTTACTCAAATAGAAAGTAGTAGTCTTAACTGGAAGGTGTAGCGATTTCTTTTATTTTTAATCTCAATCTTACATAACCATTCGTAAAAATTACGAAGATTGATGTTTAACTATATATATATATAATGCCTTGTCATCCTATTTCCTTTTACATTGAAATACATATTAAATTGAGTACCGGTTAATTATGGTATGTATTCACATTTTTTCTTATTAAAATTCAACTTATAGATTGTCATTCAAACCAGATGCTTCACTAGTCTTTTATTTCACAATAATCTTCAGGAACTTAAATTAAAAAATAATTAAAAAACATACGTCAGATATTGATTGTTAACAAACATCTGTGTCTTTTGTAAGTTTGAATTTATTATTCATTAACTTCATAATGACGCAAATGAAAAAGACACATTTGCTGAAGAATATTTGAAAAATAAAAAAAAAGTTAAAATGTCAGTACAAAATGTCAGATACTCTGAGCTATTGTCGGACCAAATTCACCCCTGCTACGAGATTGTATTGTTTACATAGAATCGACAGTTTTTTGCCAGACAAAAACTTCGACAAAAGATCGTGTAATTGAAATGTTCTTAGTTATATCATAACGAATGACTAAGATTTCGCAATAAGATATTTTTTTCATCGAAAACACAATTGAAATGTCTAGCCATACTGCAGATTATTTATACTTCATTTTAAACATTGACACCTCATCATTCACTGCAGATTTCTTTTCTGTCCGAGGCAAGCGAGCCGAGTGTTATAAGTTGTTATCATGACACTTTGAAAACGCCTTCATATATTATTTATGAGTAAGCTAAAACTCTTAAAATAATTGCAGAATAAAAACAACAGTGAAAAGATCTTAACAGCACCGTATGATTTTTGAATGTCGATTTGTTATTTTTTACTTTTACAAAGCAGTTTCGGCAACTTTTAGAGATGACACAGCAATACCATGCTATATACTATACTTCAACTGTCTAAACACTTGATTCTATCACACATATAATATTTTCTAACTATCTTAAGGCAATATGAAATTTGAAATCTCCATGGAAAAGTATCTTTTCATTTGTACGATACACACATTAAATTATACATCATCGAGTTGATACTACATGTATAATATATTGCTAAGTTCAGTGTGTTGTTGCTTTACAATTTTGTTCCATGGTGTAATAACATGTATGTATAAAAGCGCTTTAATTTTCGAATTAATGTTGTTCGTGAACAATCGTGCTAAATGTGTTACACTATAAATAGCCTGAAATAAAAGAAAAAGACATTTTTGCTCATTATTGAAGGCCGTACGGTGATCTATAGTTGTTTATTTCTGTGCCATTAAGTCTCTTGTAGAGAGTTGTCTCATTGGCAATAATGCCACATCTTCTTTTTTATATATTTACTCCATATCTGGATAGCTATGAATGTAAAATTCCATATCAAAAGATATAACAAAGTATAAAAAAAATCTCAAGAAAACGAATATTGATGTTTAGTGAACAGTTGTATGTACAGTCCAATTTCGTTTGGTCATTTGCAAAAATATCGTATAATAATACATAGAACCACCAAAAATAATAAACAGTATAACAATCATACAAAACAAGACCTTTGACAAACATAGAATATAAAAATCAAGACAGATTTTGCCTTGTCGATCATTGTTGCTATGCAAAAGTTTTATAAATATAAAGTTTGCCTATCAATATATTCGGGATTATAGGCAAGTTTTAAAAAATAGTAAAATTTTCCAATCAAGGGTAATAACAGTTTACAAAAATCAAAAGACAAAAAGACAAGACCCACGGCATGTTGAATGTACACACCACAAATAAAGAAATAATAAAAATGATAAACAACAGCAATCGTCTGCCATTCAATTACAGTCCCTTGATTTGAGACAGACGTATATGTGATGCGGTGGGGTTTTGAAATGTTTGCAGGTGGCCAACCCTCAGTGGTTTAACAGTTACTGTACACCATTTACGCCAATTATCGTTGGCCCAACTCATATTTGAAAATATCAAGTTTTTTCACATCTGTTCAATACTTATTTTTATGAATGAACTTTTTACGCGTTGTAGTACTCTTAATGAGAACGTTCAGTAATAAATTTTCACTTAAGGAAAAGGGGATGGCTTGAAGTACGAGTCATGTCGTTAATAACACGAACACAACAATTAAACCCGTATCTTCAATGTTTATAATACCGTGTGGATTATGAACCGTCATTGATAACCATTTTACTTTCACTACTTAATAGTCTTTTTTCACGCTTGAATAGTTATAATTTTATTGTTTTTTACTGATATAACATCAATCAATGAAGTCTAGGATTAGCCTTAACCACCGGGGACTCCCATCATACATTGCATTATCTAAGAAAACAAGCCTCGTTCTGAGTAAGACGTACGATGTAATCTGTGACAGCTGGAGCTTAAAATATGGATTAATCGCATTGTACATTAAAGTCACATTTAAAGAAAATCAATATTTAAGCACGGTATGCCATACGATATATTATACTTCGTATGAACCTCAGGCTAATGAAAGACGATCCTGTTACAATCCTTCAATACTAGCTATAGACGAGGGGGAAAAAACTGGCTTATTCTTTTGTACGTCAATAAACAGAATCTAACCGATTTGTTTGTGCCAGTCATTCTGTACTTAAACATATAAGCTATATAAATTGAAATTTGCCGTAAAATTGTAAAACATAAATTCTTATCGTTGATCCCCAGGATGCTATTAAAATTGATTCACAATGCAATTGAATACTGCAGCAAACCATTAGTTTTATCTTTCGATTCCATGGTGTCCTTCGTTCAAGGCGACACAGTGCAACACATTTTGTAAAAAAGAATCATTTTCTTTGGGGAATTAACTATCATCTTAATCAAACATGCTATATACATGTAGGCTTTCAGATCATTCAAAAGATACTGTAAGTCGGACCGTGAACAGAAGATTTTCCGTGGCCATTAAATATTGCAATGATAACATAAATTATTTTATTCTTTATATTGATATTTATAACCTTTAAGTTTTAATGAATACTAATTTAAAAAATGTAACGAAAGATACCAAGGCATAGTCAAACGCATAAGTCAAAAATAAACTGATACAGCCATTGCATAAATAAAACATTATCAAAGACTGAGCACCAAGAACACCACCAAAACATCCAATTCAATCTCATCTGCCCTGGAAGGTTAACTAGATCCTGCTCTTCATGTGACAACATATGATATAAAACTTTATATGTTTAAAGTGCCTGTTTGTATGTTGTCTGTTAGTCCTCTATGATATCACGTGCCCAGTAGCAAGTTTTGGCATCGAAATTTGGATATTTTTTTTAATTAAATTTTCTGTTTTGAATTCAGGAAATCATTTCTTTAATTATGGAATATATAAGCTTCATACAAAGCTCTTATTCTTTGTTCGTATTTTGACATTCACTAGGTATCTTTTAGTAATGTATGCAGATTTTCAAATATTTTGATCCCGATCATCAAAGAATAAGCACATCATATGTACCAGGCTTAAAACAAACATGTTCATCAGTGAATCTGTCATCTGGGCTGGCAGAATGTCACCTCCGGAGGTACGTAGTATCTATCACTAGTCCAATAGCCAGTGCATCTGTACTCACATGACAATACGGATAGTGTGTGATTGACATCTGGTCTTATACAAATAAGAAATCCTTTTAGACTAAGGAATATATTTCCATAATACAAAGCTCTGATTCCTTGTCCGAATTTGGCTTCACTTTCAGTGTTTGTATTATATTTTGGATAATCCAATAATGTGGCTTCGATCATCAGTGATGAGACATTTATTGTCCAAATTGGTTTTTGATTTAGTGAAATCGGTTATGCTTTTGTTTTTTTAATTTCAACAAAATATACTAAACAGAATTGTGGAAATCTACATTTTTTTATTCAGAAAAGTACAAAGATGAAACAATTGGCGTATAATATAACAATCAATTATTTAAGCTGAATATTTTTTTTATTGTTTAGTCTTGGTTCCTCATTGCACATTGGATACTATTTTGTACATAAATGGTGATCTCACAAAATGATTAGGTGCAAGTCATACGTTTCATTATGACATATTAACACAATTGACATTCAAACATATTTTGAAATTACATTGAAGCCATCTTCAACATTTACGATAGTGCCATTTAGACAGAGTTGGGATTGGCATGATAAATGGATATAATAAAACGCTTTCCCTTATTTCTTATTTCTGAACTCATGCAATTCTGTTAGTTTTGCTTTAACCATGGTTTGTATCTTCGATTGAATTATTGTCTCAAATTTCTACACACAAATATTATATTTACATGTAGAGTATCAAGTTTATGGTAAGAAACATTTGATGTAAAAAAAAACAACTGATAAAAAGTTATTATACAAAAAAGCATCATTGATTTTTTTATGGTTTTGCTACCTACTGTCAAACGTTTAATCTCTTGTTTCGCACTCGTAACGCGGTCATCCATTTAACACCAAATCATCAGGTTGAATATAGCACTCGTAAGTTAACGCGGTCGTCCATTTCACTTCAAATCATCAGGTTGAATATAATTGTAAGTGAAATGGACTGTAAAGAACTTGTACGCAGTTGGACTTTTTTTTAAATTTTTCATGACAGCATTATATAATTATATATGCATGATCAATGAAAAAGTAGTGCGTGGCTATGTCTTAAGGTCCCTTTCATCCCTATCAATGTTGTCCATAAAAAAAAATGGCCAAGGAAATACGTTGTCAGTATCAAAATGTTTCATTTTAAAAACTTTGACCAAGAAAAAGTTGGAGGTCATTGTTTTCAGAGAAAACTTGCCTTTAACAAAGTTCTCACATAACAATGCATTGAACTCTCGCTGTGAATTACTGTGTTGAAAATCCAAATAAGACGGTCATACAAACGTTAGTAAAAATCTAACAAGATAAATATGGGAATAAAAAATGGAAACACGTTATGAATTTCATGCATCTGATGTGCCTTTCTTGGTTAACTTTTCTCCAGAAACGCTTAAAGCCGAATATATATTTAAAGCCAAGACGGTATAAGGACATAAACAAAAAGGGCCTTACTTATTAGTAACATCAATTTTAAGTCAAATATATATATTCCAATATGGTGACCCTCGGAGTATAAACGTCTACCAGCAGAGGTATCAACCCAGTGCTGAATGAAATCAACACGTTATAAATTGCATGCGTCTGTAAAACATTTAATATACAAACTCAAATCACTCGGCAGACTTCAATGTCAAATTATTCAGTTCTGTTCACTTTCTTATAATTATTTGGACTTCTTTAAATATTATTGTTGTTTTCTATTGGTATCCAAATCTGAAAACTTTTAGTGTTGATTTTTTTCTGCTTTCAATTAATATATTTACTTATATTGTACGCCTTTTTTAACGCCTTCATATTCAGTCAAAATAGATAGTTTCAATCCTTTCTGGTATACATGAATCCGCAGTTAATTTCCTTTCATTTCCGATTAGACGATCATTTGCACTTCTGTTAAAAAATATCCAATCACGCTTGCCGTTTTATTTTTCACGTGATGAGTCAACAGTTTTAGATATACAAAATTGATTATTGATTCTTACAATTGTCATTGCTTTATCACTGCTGGTGATGAACGTCATATTACTTACGCTACGTCTCAATCTAAGTCAAGGACCTTTCATCAGAAATGTTTTTGTTTTCTTTTATTTTGTAATAAAACGAGTATGAGTTAATAAATTCGTAAAACAAATTCCGACATTTTAAGCGGGTATCCAACAATTTGACTAAAACAGATTTGGCTCGTTTAAAATGTTTAGGTTTCATAAATTTTTGATGAATGATTGACTTTTGAAAAAAAATGAAAAAATCAAGAAATCTTAATACAATAATTTTTAAGAACAATTACATTGAATATATAGCAGTTTAAAAAACACTAATTTAATCATGTCATACAAAAAAATCAAGAAAGGTTTTAAGAAAAAAGGGGTGAATTTGTAACAGGTAAAGAAATAAAAAATACTTGTTTTGATTTACCTTCATCATAAACATTTATAAACCAGGGATATGTTAATAAAATACATAAACAGAGTAGCCAAATTCATTTAAGGTCAAAATTGAAACCTTAGTTTTCTTGATACTCTTCGAACGAGAACTTAAAAATATTTGGAATCAATCATATACAAAAAGCAAACCTTATTATAACAAAAAGATAATATAAAAAGTTTTAAATAGAAACATAAAAACAATTTCTAAAATTACGAATGATTGAGTAGACAAACTTCATAAAGACTATTCAAAAATAGTTTTGCAAAACTATTTATAATACTAAAAATTACAGATAAGACGAAAATCATTTATTTCTCTCTGACCATGATTAAGTTTTATATCTAAAGAATCAAGGAAATGATAACTTAATAGATCTATCTTAAAAGGAGATGGTTTGATTAATACTGATTATAATTATAAATGTGTATGCAAAGAAGTTAAGAGAATGCATCATAAGGAAAAATCAAGCGGTATCGATTCAATTTAGTATAACTTGATGTCACATGAAAATGATATTATGCATATTGTCATTCTATTTCATAGGGTTATAATGACTGGGTTCATTTCCCTTCTTATGCAATGTACCATATACCTCTTTCTTGCATACATATGGTGATATTTAGCATAATGAGTGAATATGATTTATATACCTTAAGATTGGTCAGAAATCACCTTTAAACTGTAGCCAACAAAAGACACAAATCAATAATAAAATTTAACAAGATTTAATATACAAAAGTTTACAAAAAATATTACACAAATATTACTGTCAACTTAACTGTCAAATATGAGTCCAATCTTTTGTCTTTATCTGTATCCGGAAATCTTTTCGGAATCAATTCTGAATATTACGTCCACTACTAAGGTCACAATCTAGTATGATGTTGTTTGTAGAATAAAAGTGTCAATCCAAATGATGTGAATACTAATGTCTATCGATTTCTAAGACTGAAAGTTTTGCTTTAGTGTTTGTATATATATAGTTGTAACGAAAATCTCTAGAACCCTCTAGACAAAGAACGTCATAGAAAGCTACAGCTTTAGATGAATTTGGCTATTTATTTTAGGTATTTTTGACATATAGATCTTCAACGGTTTCTGTATTTATACATCGTCGGATTTCAAATATTTGGCTTTGAGCGTTCCTGATGAAGGTAAATCCAGAAAAGCGCTTCGGACGCAGGAAATTATTTAACGTGTTTTTCTCAATATTTTTTATAATTCCTTAACAATACAACGTCATTAAAACATCCTTAAAACGTTTACCTCATTTTTATACGACCCCACACATTTTTGGGATCGTATAATGGTATGATGTCGTCGTCTGCGTCCTCTGCGTAGTCTGCGTCGTCGTCGTCCGAAGACACATTGGTTTCCAAATAATAACTTTAGTTTAAGTGTATAGATCTTCATGAATTTTTTTCAGAAGGTTCAATACCACAAAAGGAAGGTTGGGATTGATATTGGGAATGATGGTCCCAACCGATTAGGAATTAGGGACCTAAAAGGGGCCCAAAACAAGCATTTTTCTAGTTTCAGGATAATAACTTGTGTAGAAGTATTTCAATTGCTCTGAAATCATACCGCAAAGTTTTAAAACCACAAGTAGAAGGTTTGGATTCATGTTAGGGGTTATGGGGCCAAAGTTTAGGAATTAAGGGACAAAAAGGGGTAAAAACAAGCATTTTTTTAGTTTCAAGACAATAACTTATGTGTAATTGTATGGATCTCTCTGAAATTGTACCATAATGTACCATATAACAAAGGGGAGGCTGGGATTAAGTTTTGGCTTAATTGTCCAAAATATGTAGGAATTAGGGGCCAAAAAGAAGCATGTTTCTAGTTGCCATGACAATAACTTGTGTTTAAGTGTATGGATCTCTCTGAAATTGTACTACAAGGTTCAATACTGCAATGGAAAGCATAGGATTGAGTTTAAGGGTTATTGCTCCAAGGGGGTTTCAAAAAGTTGGGAGGGGGATTTTTTTGTAACAATTTTTTGAAGGGCTTCCTTTTTTTCAATATTTTTCAAATTTCGCATTTTGAAAAGTTTCATGAAGAAATCTTTAATGTCAAAGTATTGTGCAATAGCTTTGTTAGATCTTCGACCACATAAATTTTGTGACAAAAACCTATATTATGTCAAAAATTTGATCACAATCCAAATTTAGACAGAATCAAGCTTGAATATTGTGACCAAATTTGCCCTAACTGTTCAGGGTTCAACCACTGGGGTCGTATAAAGCTGCGCCCTGCGGAGCACCTGGTTACCATGTTATCTCCTTAAAGTGTAAGGTACCAACTTTTGAAAAAGAAAATCTGCATTGCATCCATTTCTCTTATACTTAGGCCGTAGAAATGACACCTCATGTTGGTAATTTTGGAAACGCATATCGCAAGTGTGATGGGGAAATGCATGATTGACGTAAAAGTAAACAAAGGTGTGAGGAAGATATTATAAACTGATTCCGAAAGAAATATTTTAATACATCAAAGCATTTTAAAATAGTAATGACAAATTTAATTAACAAAAGGAAACATTTGGACAATATAAAAACAAATACCATCGAAATATCATCTCATGATCATTTAGTATATACGTGCTCTTATACATACTATTGCTTATGTAGGTCACAAACCAAATATTTACACATGTACATGCTTATTTAAGTATTGTATTACTTCAACATAGAAAAAAGACAATCTGTGAAGCTAACTGCCGGTATCAAAATGGAGCATTTTAGTGTAAATTTAGTGTGAATGTGACCTACCGAATTAGACTATTTACCGGATTTGTATAAGCAACACGACGGGTGCCACATTTGGAGCGGGATCTGCTTACCCTTCCGGAGCACCTGCGATCACCCCTTGTTTTAAATGGGGTTAGTGTTGCCAATTCTGTAGTTTTCTATGTTGTGTCATGTTCACTATTGTTTGTCTGTTTGTCTTTTTCATTTTTAGCCATGGCGTTGTCAGTTTATTTTCGATTTATGAGTTTGATTGTCCCTTTGGTATCTTTCGTCCCTCTTTTAGTCCAATCAGTGCATTTACAAATATTGTACCAGGCACTTCGATTTAGTCCGTTAAATGTGTGAGGTCTTATTCTCAGTTGTTCTTATTGTTTAAATAAAAATGGAACTTTATTTTATGTTTCAAATGTTGCAAACCTAAGTGCCACTCATAAACAAACTTTTACTTTGAAATTCAGAAACAAAACTCACATTTTTTTGATAAATATGAATAGTTTTGCAGACATTTATCATATTAAATCGAAATCGTTTTTAAGAATCTTACTGATTGTATGTATAATACAGATCTGCATAAATCGTTCTAAACTAAAACAAACTTTAGTTTAATTATTCAAATGATAATTTGAAACTAAAACTATTTTGATATTGTAATCAAGCCTTTAGAAACACATTGATCTGATATTTGGAACAGTTATTATTTCCAAATAAATAATTAAGTTGTTAACAGCCAACTTACCTTTGAAATTATACACAATCAATATTACAATTATTTACTTGGTGTGAATAAAATATCATCAAAAATAACATTTAGATTGTAACTTTGAATAGAACTAATAATATGTTTAAGTGTCATAGCTAATTGGTTATCAAAGGTACCATGATTATAATTTAAAACGTCAGTCGCGCGTTTAGCCTTCATAAGACTCATAATTGACGCTCCGGTCAAAATAGTTATAAAGCCAAACAAGTACAAAGTTGAAGAACATTGAGGACTAAAAATTCCAAAACGTTTTGCCAAATACGACTAAGGTAATCTATTCCTGGGATAAGAAAATCCGTAGTTTTTCGAAAAATTCAAAGTATTGTAAACAATGAATTTATCAAACTGACCGTACCATTGATATTCATGTCAACACCGAAGTGTTGACTACTTGGCTGGTAATACCCTCGGAGACGAAACGTCCACCTGTAGTGACATCAACCCAGTGGTATAAACCAGCTCTTAAAATTTAAGATAAGACTCCACCTACAAGATTATTATCTGCAGTTAATAAAATGGGTAAAGGCTTTGTTCAAGATAAAACAATTTCATCATTCAAGATTATTATCTGTAGTTTATGAAATGGGTAAAGGTTTTGTTCAAGATAAATCAATTTCATCATTTAAGATTATTATTGGTGTTAGATGAAAATAGCTGTAAAGCCAATTCCAACATAAATTTGAATGCATTACAAACCAAAAAACCCGAAAAGGTGTGCCAAAATCATTTCATGGTTTATGTTATTCGCTGTCTGTCCTCTACGTTTTTAAATATTATTTCGAATATCAACATGAAATAGTTATCAAAGATACCTGGATTACAATCTACTACTCCAGACGCGCGTTTCGTCTACATAAGACCCATCAGTGACGCTCATATCAAAATATTTATAAAGCCAAATACAAAGTTGAAGAGCAATGAGGATCCAAAATTCCCAAAAGTTGTGCAAAATAACGCTAAGGTAATCCATAAATTAGTTGGTTTTTTTTTTCAGTTCAATTGTTTTACAAATAGTCATGCTGATGTCTGAATTAGCTTACGATACGATTTTGGTCATTTCTCACTGTTGAAGGCTACATGGTGACATATAGTCGTGAAACATTATACCTACTAGTATATAGAATGAAGAAGATGTTGTATGAGTGCCAATGAGACAACTCTCCATCCAAGCAATAATTCGTAAAGGTAAATAAACTCATCATAGATACCAAGATTGAAATTTTATATTTATTTATGAGGTAGAAAAGTCTTAGTATTCCAAAAATGCAAAGTCTAGTTAACAGTTAATTTATAATTATGAATATATCAATAATAACTCAAGTCAACACAGAAGTGCTGACTACTTTTTAGGTCAAAGTATTGGCTCACACCGAATAGCAAGCTATAAAGGGCCCCAGAAAATGACTAGTGTAAAACCATCCAAACGATAATGTTGTAAAATTTTACACAGGCCGCCCCGTATCAACATTTTTAACAATATCCATATCCTTACAATTGGTAAAATGTGGAACAGGATCTACTTACCCTTCTTGAGTACCTGAGATCAACCCCAGTTTTAGATAAAGTTCATTTTGTTCAGCATTTGGCTGTCTATCTTTCTATTCTCTTTTATAGATGAAAACTGTTATATTTTCATAGTTTAAATATTAGATAATTATTTACTTTTAAAAAGTGATTTGGTCATGGAGACAATAAAAGCACTTTATTCCACCTACTCGCGTGACATACTTTAGATTTACCTACCAAGACTTAGCTTTTGACAACAGCAATAGTGATTTACAAGTGCAAGTCCATTGAACGCGTTTAAAAGCACTTTACTCCACCTACTCGCGTGACATACTTTAGATTTACCTACCATACCTTAGCTATTGACAACAGCAATAGTGATTACAAGTACAAGTCCATTGAACGCGTTTAAGTAAAAAGTAAATAACAAAAATATCAAACTCAAATTTAAACATTCTAAACAGTAATTTCCTGAGCAATTGAAAAATCAAAAGCTATAATACTTCAAACAAATGAAAAACAGCTGCCATATTCCTGTGTAAGGCATTTCCTTATAGCGAAAATAGGCTTATATCTAGCTAAACGCCTCAATTGTATGACGGTCAAATATGGGTTTATATCTAGCTAAACGTCTCAATTGTATGACAGTCAAATATAATTGCATCATATTAAAAACAGTGGTTGAGTAAAGTATACATTTTGTAACAATGTTTTGCTAACAGATCATTTTATTGAAAGAAAAAAAAACATCCATCTTAACTTCACTAAATTCGTTGTATGCTGTTAATTGATAGTTGGATCATTTTGCATGCAACAAATTTCATTTTGTTTAGAAATCATCGTATTCCTATCAATAGTGGTATTCCCTTGAGCATAAAACGGAATATTTACCAGTGTTAATTCACACTAACTCTTTAATTATTGGAAATGCTGCAAGGATTCCTTCGATATAAGTTAGAACAACATATCATCGAATTCCTAGTGCTTATGACATTAGATTTGTTAAAAGTGGTGAATGGCAATGTTCTTGTGTTAGAGTCTTTTTTTACAAATTGCGCCGTATCCAAACAGGAAACAGCGCTATACTCAGTATACATTAATTGTCGATTTTTTTTATTTCACTAACGCAGAAACAAATAAGATATACTTGTCATATCATATGTATTGGTTTTGGATTTTCAATTATTATAATTGATTGCCTGATGAATTACTTAAAAAGGTGAAGTAAAAAAGGGAACATCAAGGAAAATCTAAAACGGAAAGTCATTTGCAAAATTGCAAATCAAAAGCTTAAACACATTAAACGAATAGAAAATAACTGTTATATTCCTGACTTTGTACAAGCATTTCCTTGTGTAGAAAATGGTGGATTGTTCCTAGATTTTACCGCTACACCTCTCACTTGTTCAACTTTCGCATCAAATTCCATTTTATTTAAAACAAAACAATCAGACAGAAAAGGTATAAATGTCAACAGACAAAATGGCATGTTTACACTCTATAGTCAAATCACATAAGCAAAGAGGAAAGACAATAACTTAAAAAAATAACTTTTGATTGCTGACGAAATGCTCATTTAGAACAGTAATAGCAGTATCGTTAATGTTACTGAAACAGGATCGATACATCTGCTGGTCAGTGGTGGGATATTAGTCCCCGGAGTGTATAACTAGCCTTGTACCTGAGTACTTCTGTAATGGTATATAAATACGGATTATAACTTATTGAATATTCTGCATTAAAACTAACTTAAAGGTAAAATTTAAATTAAGGAATCACCCTCATGTAAAGCTCTTGTTCCATGTCCGTATTTGGTAATAAAAGTTTCAGTTTTTGGTTGCACAGATCTGTTACTCAACGTTTGTATTATGATTTCGATTTCCTGTATTTTGGCCTCAAGCAGTAAAATTAAGACCGTTAATTTTATTTTAGAGGTACGTTATTCTTGTTCCACTAGAGACACCCGTCATGTTGTTCACAGCAAGCACAACTATTTGATAATTCGCTTTCGGTAATATAACTTTTAACAACAAATGGAAGATCGTGTCGATCAAAGTCTTACTGATGCCTTTGAAATAACATTTATAACGTATAGCGGGTTATTTTTGCGGGGTGTAAATTTTTGCTTATTTTCGCGGATAGAACAAAATCGTCAAAATAAATTCCACCAATTTCAAAGTGACAATGCAAAGGTATTGATAAGTTTTGAATCCGCAAAAATATTAACCGTCAATATATTTCGTATACCTGATTCAATGAAAATCGCGAAATTTTAGACCCGACATTCATGACATTGACGGCAGACGTAAAACCAGATGTTGTATAATAATTTACCGTAGTCTTGTCTTGTATAGTAAAGTTGCAAGATAAGATAACAAAAATACAGAACTCCGAGTAAAAATTCTAAATGGAAATTCCCGTCGGCAAATGAAAAAAATTACATCTCAAATACATCAAGCAAATGGAAAAGAGCTGTAATATTCCTGACTTGGTACAGGCATTTTCGAATGTAGAAAACGGTGATTAAAACCGGGCTCCAAAGCCAGCCAAACCTCTCACTTGTATGACAGTCGCATAAAATTCCAACCATATGTGAACAAAACAAATAAAACTAATAAAGATAAATGTCTCTTTATTTGATTTTGCATATATATATATATATATATACATATGATTCAACTATATATTAAAACTAACTTCATTTCATAAACATATCATATTCATTCACAAAACAAATAATTTACATCGATGCGATAGAAGTGAAAAAAACAAAAATGAGAAGAAAACAAATTACACTTTTGTGAAATTTTAATAAAAAAAACCAAATACTTTTAAATAATGTTTGTATAACATGATCGTGTAATAATGTTACAATACATGTATTTTGAAACGTTAAAGATTCATAATATCCTAAAAAGGGACATTTTATATCCTATATAATCAAATGAGACACATAAAATAAACTGCAAATTTGCAGAAATATGTATGCTTTGTGACGTACAATGTATGTATATACTATGTTTTATGATCTTTTATGAAATTTAAACTACTACGCTTAGCCATGGTCTTTTTTTTATTAGCTCTGTTTGATAACTTAAATGATGTCGTTTCGTGTAGAATTTTAAAAGAAGATTTTAATCATGAAGCAGTTCATTTCACAATTTGATTGCTTTTAGGTTATATAAGTGCGCAAGAGGGACACTATAAATGCTGGATAAAATATACAGAGACTTCGCGCAAAAAGCAATTTTCAATAATTTTTAAAAACATAATTTATTTTACATGTTAACTCTTTATTTAAGAACATAACAAAACTAACGTCATACAAAAAACAAAATACAACACGTTGCAGACGTCATTCTCTACAACTGAATGCTTTAGGTCATTAATATTTATGAAAAAAGAAATTGTTAATCTTGTGTTCTTTATTTCTGACTATAGCCTTCAACTTTTAATTTTCGTTATGGGATCATAAACATTAATAATAACTATTTTTGATCACTGAAATTAAAACAACTATATGTATATGCATGATCTTACGAATAGAAAACAATGATGTGGTTGTCTGACATTTGACACGATGCGGGGATGTAAAACTGTAGCATTATTATGACTTCATCTTGAATCTTGTTCTTTCTTAATCTGTCCATTCTTCTTTTGTTTTATACTCTTTGGTCGGATTGTTGTCTTCTTGACATATTCGAGATTTCCGTTCTCAATTTTATTACGATACACTTGATATCGTGCAAACCTATTTTTAAATATTGTATTCTAATTGTTTAACCAAAATTGTCATAGTAATTCATACACTCAACATCGTCTGTACCTACAATTCGTCTTCTTAAAACCATATTACCGGTTTGTTTAGGCCCCGTCGTAGTAGAGGGGGCATTGAGTTTTACCCTTATCCGTCTGTTCGTCTGTTCGTTCCAAATGTAGTTTCCATTCCCTGACTTTAGTTTGCCTTAACCAAATGATATGAAACTTCTACACAACGCTTTTTACCACAAAACACAGATCATGTACGAATTTTAGTGACGTCACTTTAACTGTTCAACAGTTCTACCCTTTACAAATATAAAAATTGCTGATTTTTCGTTCCTGTTCTCTCACTTTAGTTAGCCTTTACTAAATGTTATGAAACTTATACATAATGCCTATTACTACAAAAACACAGATGAAGTTTCAATATTAGTGGCGTCACTTGAATAGTTCTAGAGTTATGTACCTTTCAAACGGAAACATTGCTTGATTGTTCGTTTTTTGTTGTCTTACTTTAGTTTGCCTCAACCAAATGTTATGTAACTTACATACAATGATTATAAACAAAAACTCAGATCTAGTACAAATTTGGTCGCCTCCTTTTTTTTGCCATTCTTCAGTAATGTCCTTTTACAACTTTATATGATATACACGCAGGGGCATCATCTGTGTCACATTAATACATTCCTAATTTTTTTTTTTTTTACATCTTTTGACGACAATATAAATATATTTGCACATATGCACAATTGGTAAACCAATTAATAAAGAACAAACAATAAGTATCATCATTGACACAGTAATATGTGGACATAATATATATTAGTAAAAATCAACAATAAGTAGCATCATTGACACAGTAATATGTGGACATAATATATATCAGTAAAAACCAACAATAAGTAGCATCATTGACACAGTAATATGTGGACATAATATATATCAGTAAAAACCAACAATAAGTAGCATCATTGACACAGTAATATGTGGACATAATATATATCAGTAAAAACCAACAATAAGTAGCATCATTGACACAGTAATATGTGGACATAATATATATCAGTAAAAACCAACAATAAGTATCATCATTGACACAGTAATATGTGGACATAATATATATCAAATTATTATTAATATCTATACATATGAACAATAGGTATACCAATCATCGGTCGTCGGATATAATAAATACTTTGGCACAGTAGTATTTGTTCATCATATCTCCGATCATTATCATTTTATTATTTCACATATGTACAATAAATAGACCAATCAGATCAAAAACAAAAATACCATAGGCACAGTAACACTTGTACATTACATATCAGATTACATGTATTACTAATAATTGAATATAATATAAAATTGAGAATGGAAATGGGGAATGTGTCAAAGCGACAACAACCCGACCAAATAAAAAACAACAGCAGAGGGTCACCAACGGGTCTTCAATGTAGCGAGAAATTCCCGCACCCGGAGGCGTCCTTCAGCTGGCCCCTAAACAAATATATACTAGTCCAGTGAT
The DNA here is from genome assembly GCF_963676685.1 of Mytilus edulis. Taxonomy (NCBI): domain Eukaryota; kingdom Metazoa; phylum Mollusca; class Bivalvia; order Mytilida; family Mytilidae; genus Mytilus; species Mytilus edulis. Next base: position 73,167,782 of record NC_092356.1, on the reverse strand, counting down.
AATGAACGCCATACTAATTTCCAAATTGTACACAAGAAACTAAAATTAAAATAATACAAGACTAACAAAGGCCAGAGGCTCCTGACTTGGGACAGGCGCAAAAATGCGGCGGGTTTAAACATGTTTGTGAGATCTCAACCCTCCCCCTATACCTCTAACAAAAGTAGTAAAGTAAACGCATAACAATACGCACATTAAAATTCAGTTCAAGAGAAATCCGAGTCTGATGTCAGAAGATGTAACCAAAGAAAATAAACAAAATGACAATAATACATAAATAACAACAGACTACTATCAGTTAACTGACATGCCAGCTCCAGACTTCAATTAAACTGACTATGCACATTAAGTGTATCAGTCAGGACTGTGCAAACAATAAGTACATTTGACACGGTTATTATTGTACATGTATGTATCAGGTTACTACATGTACATGTACTAATATTTGCACATATATGCACTATAAGTAAACCAACTAGGTCGGTGCAAACAATAAGTGCAGTTGACACAGTAATATTTGTACATTTATGTATCAGATTACTATACTAATGAAGATTCTACGTATATTACGCTGTCGACTTCATGATAAGAATTTTATTGTTGCTTGGTGATTTGGATCGTCTCAGTTGAGACATAAATTGCATATACTACTCTAAAGGAGCGACATTAACTTCCGACTGAGAGGTTTTATCATTATATCTGTCAATTGTACAGTTTCAGGGAAGATTCAGATAATTGATTCGCTATGATTAAACGACAATTCTACAAAATGTGTCGCATTTTATTCTTTTGTGTAACTAATGATATTTCGTCAAAATGATAGAATTATTTCATAATCAAAATGCCAACGGATAAATCAATCTTTCTATAGTATGAAAACAGTAAACATGTCTTGTAATATTTAGGTTTAATGCGAGATTAGGCTTAGGGATAGTGTTAGTGTTGATGTTAGATTCAATGTTAGGTTCAGGGTTAGGGTAAAGGTTGATTAAGTTTTCCCTCGCCCCTGTTCGTCTGAATTTATAGTGCGTCTACTCAAAATTCAATTGGCTATGAACAAGACAAACAAAGAAATAGGATGAGTCGCTCCCAGTAACATATTATTTTCTCTTGCGATGCAACATTTTATTTTTCTTAATTTGAACAGCTTCTTCAAAGAAAACAACATATAAACACTTGTAATAAACATAGAAGCAACTGTTTATATACTTGATTGACTAACTTCGATTCCACGTAACCGCAAGCACCTTCTCAAATATATGTAAAGTTTATTATAGCTCTTAATAGGACTGGATCTCTCAGTAAAAAGAGAATGTAGATCACTTCCAAATTAAAGGAAACTATTATTTCTCTGTGGTCTTGTGTTAGAACAAAAAGCACGAAAAACTAAAAATGTGATGGTCTTGTGTTTGGTAGACAAATGTATGAAAAACTAGAAATGTGATGGTCTTGTGTTTGGTAGACAAATATATATATATAAAAAAAATAGAAATGTGATGGTCTTGTGTTTGGTAGACAAATATATAAAAAAAACTAGAAATGTGACGGTCTTGTGTTTGGTAGACAAATATATAAAAAAAAAACTAGAAATGTGATGGTCTTGTGTTTGGTAGACAAATATATGAAAAACTAGAAATGTGATGGTCTTGTGTTTGGTAGACAAATATATAAAAAAAAACTAGAAATGTGATGGTCTTGTGTTTGGTAGACAAATATATAAAAAAAAAGAGAAATGTGACGGTCTTGTGTTTGGTAGACAAATATATAAAAAAAAAAACTAGAAATGTGATGGTCTTGTGTTTGGTAGACAAATATATGAAAAACTAGAAATGTGATGGTCTTGTGTTTGGTAGACAAATATATATTAAAAACTAGAAATGTGATGGTCTTGTGTTTGGTAGACAAATATATGAAAAACTAGAAATGTGATGGTCTTGTGTTTGGTAGACAAATATATTAAAAACTAGAAATGTGATGGGCTTGTGTTTGGTAGACAAATATATTAAAAACTAGAGATGTGACGGTCTTGTGTTTAGTAGACAAATATATGAAAAACTAGAAATGTGATGGTCTTGTGTTTGGTAGACAAATATATAAAAAACTAGAAATGTGATGGTCTTGTGTTTAGAATACAAATATATAAAAAAAACTAGAAATGTGATGGTCTTGTGTTTAGTAGACAAATATAAGAAAAACTAGAAATGGGATGGTCTTGTGTTTGGTAGACAAATATATGAAAAACTAGAAATGTGATGGTCTTGTGTTCAGAAGACAAATATATAAAAAAAAAAAACTAGAAATGTGATGGTCTTGTGTTTATGAGACATATATAGGAAAAACTAGAAATGTGATGGTCTTGTGTTTGGTAGACAAATATATAAAAAAACTAGAACTGTGATGGTCTTGTGTTTAAGAGACAAGTGTATGAAACACTAGATAGTTCTATCTCTTGAGTTGTGTAAATATGTATGAGAATGGGTGAATATAAAACAGTATGAAAACGACAAAATTCATAAGATATTTTGTCAGACGTGTATTTGAGATGTTTTTGAAAGAAAATTGAGAAGTATAGATGTTGATTGTTACTTTCATACATTTCAGCGAAAATAACCTCGAGGCAACAAAATAAACATAAAATTAAGAAATCTAGCGAAATTTGTTTAGTGAATTTCAGCGCGAATAAAAAAAACCTCGGGGCAACAAAATATTAAGAAAATTTCAATATGTGACACTTATCCATTTGTTTGATATGTTTGAGCTTTTGATTTTACCATTGTGAGTAGGAACGTTCTGTTTTGTTTTTAAATTTTCCTTGGAGTTCAGTAATTTTTATATTATACTTTATATCATCTGCAAAAGTATATTATATGATAATCGAAACTTAAAAAAACGAACGTTTTCGAAGACATTTAGGGAAAGGATAACTCGGTAACTAAATGTTTAAGTAGTTCATCTACACTGATCATAAGCGTGTCACAATGAAGTTGTGAGTGTGAATACCACTCGTGGCTGTGTGAGTTTACTCCGATTATAAAATATCTTAAATTGTACAATTTGTAGTAAATCGTTTTCATTGCGTGATAGAGTATTTTTTATGAAACAACGTTAAGGTGATTTTTATACGTACTTTTTGTTATTATCCCAGCTATTGATAACCTTAGCTTTTCAAATTTGTACTTGTTAGTCTTTCTAACTATTTTGATCTGAGCGTCACTGATGAAGGTTATGTAGACGAACTGAGCGTCTGGCGTATGAAATTATAAGCCTGGTACCTTTGATAACAATTTATATCATTGGGTCGAGGGTATCACCAGCCCAGTAGTCAGCACTTCGTTATTGACATGAATATCAATTATATTGTCTTTTTTTTATATAAATTAACTGTTTGCAAAAGTATGAATTATTCGAAATACTAAGGATTTTCTTATCCCAGGCATATAAAACCTTGTGTCATTTTTTTTAAATTTTTCATCATCAATGCTTTTCAACTTTAATTTGTACTAGTTTTGCTTTCTAAATTTTTTTATCTGAGAGTCACTGATGAGTGATATGTAGACGAAACTCGCATCTGGCGTATTAAATTATAAGCCTGCTACCTTTGTTAACAAATTACCAAGCATAGCGAATTTGTAATTTTCTAACTTCAAGTATGTTACTTAATATTCACAAACACGCCACACTTACGGTTATGTACCCATAAATATCCCTGTGTTTAATGCCATTTTTCAGTATATTAATAGCCTGATGTCGTTGCTTGTATCTAAGTGGGTTTTTTTTTTCTCATTTCAGTCGACCTGTACGAAGGAATGTGGGAAAGTTGTGTAGAAAATAGAACGATATCAAATTCACATTATTCAGAATGTACTCATAGTATACGTGGTAAGTCTACATGTTTAAATTCCTTTGGATAGTTCTCTATAGATAAAGGTAAAAATTGTGTAAATATATAATTTAAAAAAAAGCAAATTTACAGATCTAACATTGTAGGGTTGATGTTTAGACGAGTTGTATATACAGAATGTACACAGTCATGTATCGATCACCACATCTTCGCTAGCCAAGGGTTACGACCCACCTAATTCCCTCCTCTCCACCCTTGGCAGATTAAACCAACATTTGTGATAACAATGATGCACCATCTATCGGTAGATTAAAGTCACGCCCATTCGGAATACATTATTCTTGACCAATGGTAGCACTTGAACTCTTCAATTTGGAGTTAAAAGCACGGTAGCGTCTACATGCTACACACTTAGTAAAGCAGGAAACGAAAATATACGTTGACATTCATGCATTTGTGCAAGAAACATACAAAGGAACTTCTATTAATCGATTAAAAACAGTTAAATTCAATAAATATAGTCGTATGTTTAGGGATGTAAAGACTTGTTGCACAATAAGCACGTGGCAATTGTTTACATACACTTTCGACATTTACACTGATCATGTTATAGGCGCTTTTTGATTGGATGCAGCGAGTTTCGACTGCAACCAATGAGAATCATTACCTTGTGTCTCCGAAATTATATCTCAATCCGCCAAGGTGGAGAGGAGGGAAGTGGGTCGTAACCCTTGGCAAGCGAAGATGGTATCACCATCACTGCTGGTGATCCGATGGATAAATCTGTTGTAGAGTTGTCACTGGTTTAGACGTACTTATAATTTATTTTTATTATTGTGTATTAATAATTATAACTTTCATTAACCACTAATCGTACTACTTAGATACTTTTAGATCATTTCTTTGGTTTTTGCACGTCATCATAACCATTTTTGCACATATCAATCATAAAACCATTATCATTCAAGTCATCGAAAAAATAATTCAGTGTCATAAGAGAGATAACTCTAATTACTTTCACTTATACTACTAATTGGATTCGTCTGATACTGCTCACAGTGCTCGGATAACTGAAACTTAAATAACTATTGCAAACTGTGACGACTGGATTATTCGGGTTAGTGTTGTAACAGAATGACACATTTCAGTACAACAATTTTCTTGTATAGACGAGAATAGAATAGAATATTTTTATTTCCCAAATTACAGGGCCTGTTGTGTTACTGTACAAGATTAAAGTTTACAGGGTTTTTGTACAAGTTATTAGTTTTTTGACACATACCGTTTTGCACCAGGTGATGCAAGTTTATCTTCTTAAATGTACTTACTTTCAATAAATTTATATTTTTTATGGTTGTGTTATCAGAACTTTCATTAACATAGAATTGGATTCAGTTTCTAACTTGTATATCTGTTTTCATTGCGATTGATTCAAAATAAATAAACGTGAGTTCTCTCTCTTGAGAAGAACACAAATCAAACGATGTTTTAAATCTAAAAACATAGAAGATGGATTGATATAAAGAAAACCTTGTTTCCGATTCCCTTTGTAGTAATGCATTACTGTATGTATATCTATATGTCTTGTACATAATTTTTGAAATAAAATATGTTTAAAGTAAACGATGTTTTCTACATTTTATTAGTTGATGTCTTTGTTTCACTACTATTATTATGGTAAATCTAAAGGTTCTTTAATACCTTCGTTTTCTCTTTGTGACATTTCATGTTATGAATTGTATAAAACATCTGTTCTTGTACATATATTGGCGTTAGAAACCGATTTGTTTAATAGAAAGCAAAATAATAATTTGATTAGTTTATTGTCTATAAAGGAGTAGGTACGGTAAGGGCAGATTTCGGCCCCAAATTTTAAGTTCATCTGACGAAAGATTTTGGACACTTTTAAAACACTTACGTGTCTATTTCAGTTGATGGAATTGTTTTATGTGAAAGGTTTTAACTGATTTAGTCATTAAAACGCTCGGAATCAAGCTTAAATATGAAAAATCTATCAAATATGCCAAAAATTGTCACTTTTCACATGTTTTTTGTCAAAAATGGAAGTGGCCGCATCCGTGTTCATCCTCAACCTTTATATTGTTATGCATTTTTATCAAATACAACTTATATTTCAATATAAAGAATTAACACAATTGCGGCCACTTTCGTTTTAGACGGAAACCGTCTAAAATTTAACTAAAATGCTAAAATTGTGAAGATTTCGGTTATTTAGCATGACTTAATGATGCTAGTATCCGATACATGGCATTTTCAAAAAACAGCCCATTTTTATGTAGAAGAAGCCATCTACTTTCAAAAAGATAAATTAAATATAAAAGAAAAGATGTGGTATGATGGCCAATGAGACAACTATCCACAAGAGACCAAAATAACACAGACATTAACAACTATAGGTCAACAATGAGCAAAGCCCATACCGCAGTCAGCTATAAAAGGCCCCGATTTGACAATGTAAAACAATTCAAACGAGAAAACCAATGGCCTTATTTGTATAAAAAAAAATGGACCAAAAACAATATATAACACATAAACAAACGACACTGAATTACAGGCTCCTGACTTGGGACAGGCACATACATAAATAATGTGGAGGGGTTAAACATGTTAGCGGGATCCCAACCCTCCCCTAACCTGGGACAGTGTTATAACAGTAAAGGTTACATTTTAACAATTTTGTAAAACTGCTATATTTTTGGGCCAAAAAGGGGTCTTACTGGACCTACTCCTTTCAGCTTATCAGCATATTCTTCAATTGAAAGTGGTTGTTTTGTTTCAAGTGTATGCCCAACTTTTAAAAATATTAAACACTAGATAATAAATTTGAGAATGGAAATGGGGAATGTATCAAAGAGAAAAAAAACCGACCAAAGTACAGACAACAGCCGAAGGCCACCACTGAATTGGTCTACAATGCAACGAGAAACTCCCGCACGCGGAGGCTTTATTTACAGTTTACACTTAAAATTGAGAATGGAAATGGGGAATGGGCCAAAGAGTCAACGGTAAACGGACAGAAAGTCACAGGACAAAAAGTCACAGGACATAAAGTCACAAATTTGGTAGGACAAAAAGTCATAAATAATCTGTTGACAATTGTTTGAATATGTAAGAGAAATATCTTGAAATATTTACTTTTTAATACATATATTCACATTAAAGTTTAGGAAATGTTTCATTATACTTTAAAAATAAAGAATTATTTAATTTTAATTGTGTAAAAAAAAAAGATTTCTTGGCACAATGAAGCAATTTAAGTGCCATGCCACTTTGACATTTTTTTATTTTTTTTTAACAATTATTTAATCATCATTGATATTTTTGGATAAATTTTGTTTACAAAATTGGTTATTATACAATAGTTGAAGAAAAATACAAAAATATTTTTGTAGAAATAAGCCTTTTTTGTCAAAGAAAATAATCAGAAAAAATGAATTGTGACTTTTTGTCCTGTGACTTTTTGTCCGTGACTTTTTGTCTGTGACTTTTAATCCTGTGACTTTCTGTCCTGTGACTTTTTGTCCGTGACTTTTTGTCTGTGACTTTTTATCCTGTGACTTCTGTCCTACATTCGAGTCATCAACCCCACAGGAGGACATTAGTTATAAATCAAAAAGGGAGTAAAACTTCTGACTTAGATATAGGAAGATGTGGTATGAGTGCCAACGAGACAACTCTCCATCCAAATAACAATTTATAAAATAGCGTAAACCATATTATAGGTCAATGTACGGCCTTCAACACGGAGCCTATGCTCACACCGAATAACAAGCTTTAAAGGGTCCAAAAGTTACTAGTGTAAAACCATTCAAACGGGAAAACCAACGGTCTTATCTATATAAAATCGATTTTATTGAACCTAAGCGATTAGTCTTCGCGTCGAAACCGCCATTACTTGACACACACAGCGAAAATCGTATGTCCACACGCTAGAAGCTATTGAAATGAAACACAAACCTAGCAGCAAATTATGTTGCGGTTATCTCCCTTACATCCTATGTACGTTTGATATATGCACTGAATTAAAACTGTGGAAATGCGAAGTGTTATCATGTTGAATCTCTTATGAAAAAAGAGGTTGTTAAATACGTCTTTTGTATGGTTTGTTTATTATTTTTATATACAGTTTTCTTGTAAACTGGTATGGGACTTTTAAAAGTGTATATCAATAGCCAACGGATATATATCATAGCTATAGAAACGTAATTTGTAAACGAGTAAAAAAAATTAATATTTTTTCACAATTGAATGCACTCTTCTTTTAATCAGATTATTTTGGAGGAATTCCTGGAATTTTCAATATCGTAGATGGTTATCAATTTGAAGAATGTAATTTTTTTTTTCTTAACCTTTCAAAAATTGTATTGAATCTGAAGATTAAACAATCTTTGTTTAAAAAGCATTGACAAATTAAGATTGCATATGAGTCATTGCATAGCACTAATGATTAACAGAATTATATTCCACAATTGTGGTTCTTACAACAAAAGCTGAACAATTTGGCATTTTAAAAAAAAGTCACTGAAAAAAAAAATGATTTGTTTAAAATGTTCTTCAAATTTAACTTTACAATTTTAACTTTTTTCCTACACACGAAATTTGGTGATCATATCTTCATTATCACTTCAACGTTAAAAAATGTGTTTTTTTTACTTTGTATATTTCCCTTTGCGTGTATTATTTAATACGTTGAATAAGGAAAAAAGGTGTTTAATACGTAGTTGTCACTTATTGGTCAGCAATTAATAAAAATGAATAAATGCAAAAAGAAAATGGCTAAATTCCGAACACATGTGGCTCATGACGCAATACCACTACAATATTTTAATAATCATGGTACTCAATGCCGTATATCTATAGTTGTTTACATAAGACCATACCTGTACCAAGTCAGGAATGTGACAGTTGTTTTTCATTCGTTTGGTGTATTTAAACTTTTACCTCATTGTTAAAGGCCGTACGGTGACCTATAGTTGTTAATTTGTGTGTCCTGTTGGTCTCTTGTTGAGAGTTGTCTCATTGGCAATGATACCACATCTTCTTTTTTATGAAACATGGCTATTAAGCTAGTGCTGCTCAGTTTAATTGTTTTGTTTTAGAGTCATGTTTGTATTGTCGTCTTTGTTCGTCTCTTTCCATGGCCTTGTTATTTGTCTTCGAGTTATGAGCATAAGTGTCCTTTCGGTTTCTTCTTCCGTTCGCCTTTAAAGCCATACCTTTAAATTATTGTAGATTTCGATTTGAGTATGATCTTGTTCCGTGTACCGATATGTGAAAAAAAATCGCCGATGCGCACACAAGGTGTATGATATAATCTAAACACAAATATAAAAAAGAAGATGTGGTATGATTGTCAATGAGGCAACTGTCCACAAGAGACCAAAATGACACAGACATTAACAACTATAGGTCACCGTACGGCCTTCAACAATAGGCAAAGCCCATGCCGCATAGTCAGCTATAAAAGGCCCCGATATGACAAGTAAAACAATTCAAACTAGAAAACTAACGGCCTATTTATATAAAAAAAAATGAACGAAAAACAAATAAGTAACACATAAACAATCGACAACCACAACATTGACTATTGATTATCGAACAATATGCAGGTGTGTATGCGAATTTTTTCCAAGGTGTCGTAATTCCCGTAAACTATATATTCACACCGAAAAAAATGTTGGACTGTTAAATGCTAAACTATTAGAAATTTTTCACTCAAAGGAGTTGTAAGCCCTCTATGAACCCCTTTTTATTTGCCTTTACTTTGAATTTCACTTACTGTATTTCATCTTCTTTTGGAAACTTAATATACTAAGACTACTAGCACCAACAACATTATATAAGATAATGTGTGATAATGTTTGACGATGAATGGTCCTTACTTGATTATCTGTAATAAAATGTCTCTTTACATTAGAAAACTATGCCTTGGAGACACAACATTATAATTTAAAGGATTAGGTTTATATAAATAAGCTATTTAACCCTCCTTTTCAATTGTGATCTAAAGATATTATTTAAAGATGACGAAAGACAACAAACAACAAAAATAAAATATTTGGTCAGGCATGTATCCATTTAACATAATACATGTTGAGCAAATATAACTAGATGTTTATCAGTTATGTATTGTCTTCTTTTATATAAAAAAATGGAGATGTGGTATGTGTACCGATGAGACAACTGTTCTAAAGAAAGAATATTAAAAACGGACGTTGTTGCAAACTCGGCATTCAACGTTGACCTAAAACCCAAACCATAAAGTAAGCTTTCCCCGAGGCCATAACATGACAAAATGTGTATAAAATACATAACATAAAACAAATTGCAGAAGTATTGTGTGCATTCACATGCTTGTTTTAAATAACGTCTTTTTTAAATCTATCAAGACTTCACATATTTATCGAAAGACCGCGAATGATATTACTGTAATAGTCTTTTGTATTTTATTTTAAATGTCACATTCCCTCCTTATCTGTCAGTGATTTCACACGTCTGAGTTACATGCATATTATCTATAAAGAATTTGTACGTTTAATATTCGATTTTTACTTAAAATTCATTAAGAAAGCTTATGTACAAATTGGTTCACTGCTAAACGTAAGTCTTTTTTCACCAACTTTTTTTCATATTAGTTTTTTTGTGGCATGAACTAGTATATATACATGTGTTTTCTCTCCGATTATCCATCAAAGTTCAAATGACATAGAACTTCAGGTTAAGATCTAATTTAAAAGATTAGCATACGGCCTTCAACAATGCAAACGTATTGGCAAACTATGTTTAACCCCGCCACATTCTGTATGTATTCTACCCTGTCCCAAGTCAGGAGCCTGTAACTCAGTGGTTGTCGTTTGTTAATGTGTTACATATTTGTTTTTCGTACATTTTTTGTACATACATTAGGCCATTAGTTTTCTCGTTTGAATAGTTTTACATTTGCCATATCGGGGCCTTTTATAACCGACTATGTGGTATGGACTTTGCTCATTTGAGAATGGAAATGGGAAATGTGCCAAAAAGACAACAACTCGACCAAAGAACAGAAAGGCCACCAATGGGTCTTCAACACAGCTAGAAAATTCCGCACCCGGAGGCGGGCTCCATCTGGCCCCTAAAAAAAATGGGTAATAGTTTAGTGAAAATGTACGCCTTTTGTGGAGAATTGTCTCACATCGGTAATCATAACACATCTTCTTTTTTTATAGTCATACTAAGTTTCCCCCTCCCCTTATGCCTCTATTCAATGAAGAATGAACAAACGCAAATTAATACGCACAGTAAATCTCAGTTCAAAGGAAGTCCGAGTCAGAAGTCAGAAAAGGCTAAATAGAAACTAAACAAAATGATAATGATACACAAATTAACAAGGGACTACCAGCAGTTACTGACATGCCAGCTCGCTCCATGCCTCAATTAAACTCAAATTTACGAAAACGTGGTTCTTCACAAGACCCGGGAAACGTGGTTCTTCTTAAAACCCGTAATAGTAGTACGCACAGTAATCACAGTACTCACTAGTATGGAATAGCGTCACAAAACTTTCTTTGAAATCACTAATTATGAAGAAACAAATTTTGGCGAAATTTATTTTTGACTATTTCCATTGAGTACAAAGTCTCCTCTAACTATCAATTCATTCATGATTGGGAAAACTTGTGAACCGTAAATCGGTTTTGGAAATGATATCAGGGGTATTCCAACAGTAAACCATTATCTAAGCGAACATAATTCCCTTTTACTGTTCTCCTACCTCCCAATTGGCTTTTCACGCAGTTCCTGATCTCATAGATAGTGGACATATATATACCACATCCTCATGATATAACATATCGTAAAGGTTGAACGTTTTTAATTAAAACATGTAATGCGGCTGCGGGATTTTCTCACTTCGTTCAAGACCCATTGGTGGCCTTCGGCTGTGTTTTGCTCTTTGATTGGGTTGTTGTCTCCTTGCAATATTCCCAATTTCCATTTTCAATTTTATGTTGACGGATTTGATCAGAATAAACAAATACTTATTTTTTTCCATTACAATTTCCCTTTCCAAACAACACATGCCACATAAACTGCCGAACATTAATTGTGTAATTCGTATTTGATTTCCGCTATTGTGGAAGTTAAAGTAAGCAATATAAAAGAGTTTTGTATATGTAGCATGTTAAACACATTTCTGTATAAATAAAACATAATTATAGAAATCTGTTTCACTATTTATTGATAAAAGGATCATTTGACAGATTTTCTGACATATTGTTGGGGTTTGAAGCTAAATTCAAAGTTGCATAGCAACAGCCTTAGGCGACATCCGTAATTCGTTTCAACTGAAAATCAGCATAATAAATGCTCCCGCTGCGGAGCAATCTATTTCTAATGTCAACTAGAGGATAAATTATTAAAAACGAACGACATTTTCCAATAACGGAAATACATAACAATATTCGTGACAGTTCGGTGTAGATTAAGATTTCTCAATATATCTAAGTCTTTTTACCGTCACGCACTAGTTGATTTGCAAAGCATACTTTACTTAGTGAATACACGTTCTAGTCTGTATAGTAATTTAAACTATTCAATCTCGTGATTGTTAAAGTATTTAACTGTCACATAAAGGAAAGGTGAAAATCTAGGGAAATAATGAAGAATTTTTTGAAGTTTAAAACCGGGGAAAACAGTCCAGATTTAAGGAAATTTGGAGAAGAATATTACCTACGAGAAGCTAAATTATGGCGTCCTTTTAGAATTGGAGGGATAGCATCGATAGGATTAGCACTACCGTTCTCAATGGGATCAATCTTCAACGCCTACTGGTTGTACGGAGAAGGTAAATATCTATCTGTTGTTTATTTAAAAATGTTACTTCTGGTTCTCTATTGTGGGGAGCCATTATCTTAACAATTGGAATGAAGTACAAAACATACGTACATGCGTTTGTGACGTAAACAACATGTACTCTAACTGTACAGTTATTGGGGTCTAAAAGGGGATCCTTAATTTGTATTTTTAAATTTAAGTTAATTTTCTCTATTCTCTATAGTTTGTGACTATTATTCTCTATTCTTCATATTTTAGCAACCGTATTCTCTCTTTTTTAATTTTTCTCCTTTTTCTAGTCTTTTTCCTATATTCTGTAAACACAATCAACACGCACATTTATCAAATATTTTTAGCAGACTTTACTTTTTCAACTCTATTCTAAAGTACAAGATTGGCAAACGACTACCATACCGTGTTTGTTATTTACCTTATTAGCATAAAGTACTATACTAAATATAAAGACCCTTCTTAATATGCTCTTTTTAAACGTCATATCTTTAACAGTATTTAATTGTTGCTTTTTCGAATGTTTATTTATTGAATTTAAATAACTTGATCGTCCTGTGTTTTTGCAAAAGCTTAGCTATTTGAAATGGTACATTTTGTCAATTTGTTGTGCTTTAATTTGTAAACAAATGAAAGAAACGCTCAAGGCGGACCTCAATGAAAACACCCATCAACACGTTCACGCAATCTCGGTAATGATATCACAGCACTAATCGATAAATCGATACGTTTTACAGTCTGCCTGCTAACATCTGAATCAATATTCTGTCTTAAACACAAAACAGAGGCTAAGCGCTAAATCTAATTTTAAATGATTGTCTTGGATACCAAGGCATTTGCTGTTAAATTCCCTCGGAGTAGTACGAAAACAGCACGTAATCTTAATTAAAATGGTAATTAGTGTTATAACCTTGCGATCAGATTTCTGGTATATAGCAAACAACACGTAGCATTCAAGAAAACAGCTATACAGTATAATAGACTATGCGCGTATAAATAAAACATTTCGAAACCAGTCAAAAATATTGTTGTATTATATTGAGGCAAACATTGCAAAGAAAATGCAAAAGGAAAAAACACGTACAGTAAAGAAATAATTCTAATAGTTTACATGATATTTTTGCCAAAGGTTTTCAATTTTGCACATCACCAGTAATGCAATGCACATAATAATAAAATAGTATTGATAATTTTAAGATCATTTATAAGTTTATTACTTTCATTTATTACAGGTTTTAACGCCGGAATGTGGGATAGCTGTTACCAACCACTTAATTTTACAGTCAGAATGTGCCCAGAGAAAAGACCTCGTAAGCCTTCTAAGATAACTCGAGTAATGGGATTATAATGGAAACGTAATGAACGAAATAAAACGGTTGATCTATTCAACTTACTTAAGATGGAGTGTTTAAACTTCCGTTTATTTACGTTCTGTTCAAAGCTGCTTACAAGTCCCTGTAATACAGAGTTGAGCATATTCATTATAAGAAATTAGCCAAAACTAATAACAAAGGAACGAATCCTTTTAACAAATTATTATGGGCAGGTTTACAACCCGTTAGTAAAGTTTATCATCTGATGTACATCATCGCACGTTTATGTAGTTATTGTCATTCTTTCCCGAGATAACCCGCGATAGCCCGCGTAAACCTTGTATGCGGCTCCTCGATGAAAAATTCCCCCTAGTTAAAAAATTTTCCGATGGTATATTTTTCTACCCTGGTCGTACAGGCACCCTAGGAGTCTCATCGAGATCAACATAGTTTCTATCGAGTAACTTTTGAACGATTCCGAACTGCTTTCCGTCCGTATCGTATAGTAACATGTTGATCGGAGTTGGTACTCTTAAAATTTCACATGACCTGATATAATACATGTCATAATTTCATACATTTAAAAATGGTCCAGTTTATTTGATATCTCGTGGCTAAAATTACCCGAGTTGTGTAGATTTACATCAACTACTATACTTACACTGGTATTTTTTTTTTAACGTGGTGTTCACAAAACAAAATCATCTTCATTCACACATCTCATACATCATCTTCATTCATAAATCATGTAATTTTTTCATATTTACGTTTTGTTATTTTGTTTAGCATGTTAGTGGTTTTTGTTGTTAAATGGTCATTTCAGCAAAGTACATTGAAGATTTTAGTTTGTGTCCTCTGGTTTGTGGATCTCGTACTATAAACATTGGCAGCTGACTTGAACTTTCTTTCATCTGAATAAAAGAAGGATTAGGGAAAGAGATGAGAACAAAAGCACGTGTAATAACTAGTGTTGAGAAGCAATTGTTCTATGCATTAACTCTCCAATTCGTCACCTTAAAAAAGTAATGGATATAAGAAGGGGTTTATTGTAATTATACTTTGAACCATAAAAATCAACTGAGGTATTAATAAAATTGTAATGAAATCCATCCAATCCGGCAGTAAAATTCATCCAAAATAATGTCTGGTTGGAATATAGGGACGTAAAGTCTGAGGCCTCTTGTAGGGAGTGTTGCTTTCTTTTCGTTATATATAAAACTTGCGATTACCCGTTTAGGTGCTCGTCCGTAGGTTGATTGTTGTAGGACAAAAACGTACCTTCATTTTAAATAGGCAATATAATTTGTTCCCTCCATTCCGGACGACAAATTGCTCGTCCGTAGATTGCTTGTTCACGTGAAAAAACGTACCCTCATTTTCAATCGGCAATCAAATTTATATGCCCTTCATTTCGGACGAAAAACTTTGAAGAACATATCAATTGAATGTATAACCGTTGACCCTTCTCGTCCTGTATTAATATGAAATATTTGTCACTGGACGTTTAAAAACAAGAATTAATCAATCATAATCTTAATTTAAAACACCATTTTACAACTAATGACTTTTGGCAAATATTGTTCAACAATGTTTGCAACGTACAGCCAGAAACAAAGCCAGAGACTATATAGATCGCTGGTACTGCTAAACTTATTCATTAAACATTATATAATCTTACAATCAGACATTTTAAATGTTTTCCGATCAGGAAGCTACTGTATAAATTCTGACGTTTAATTGCTTTGATTATCATGTTACTGATCATATATCCCAATAAACATTGTTAAATTATTAAATCAAATTATTGATTTCCGGAGTTAATTAAATACGGTTTTTATTTGGTATAAAATCTATAGGAAGTTTTGCTTTATATTGGAAGTGATTAAAACAGTCATTTTGATCTGAAACGGCGCATACAAAATTGTTTTTAGTTTCTATACTGTAAGCATATTTTTCATGTATACAGTGTATTATAGATCTATTGATAAGTTGTCAGGTCATCGTCAATTTGCCTTTTACGATGTGTAATTTCTACTTCTGGGGTCCAAGTCTTAACTAAGTGATGGATAAAACGGTTAAATCCTACCTTCCAGGGTTAGGCGGGAGACCTTACAGGGCTTGGCGGGGGACCTTGCAACTTGGCGTCTCATGTAGAAAGATCTGTGACCATAACAAATTAAATACAAAATCGACAATATGACCAGTTTGAAAAATAAAGTTTTCTTAAAAATTACCTGGTGACTCGAGGAAAGTTTTTAAACGTGACCGTATAACCTTAAAGGTACCGTACTGAAGCCGCATAGTTGAATACGATTATCAAAGAATCTGATAAATATTCTTCGTATTTCAAAAAAATATATATTCAGCAATTTATATTACTGTTGAAGACAGTTTTTAAAAAATGCTTGTTTTTTCCATTCTGTAGTTCCTTCTGAGAAATCTAATTGTTTTCTTTATTTCTGCGAAAGTAGCGAATCAGTAAATTGATCTATAAAATTAATTTTAAACCTGTTTTATTTGTAGATTGGCAGAACGCTGTGATAGGGTTGATGATATTTGCAGCATCAATTGGCTTTCTGGCGGCCATATTGGCTGTGCTTGGTGTTTGTACATCGCCTTTACCAAAGAAAATTTATTACTTCCATTCAGCAGGGGAGATTTTTCTCGTTTGTGGTATGTAGTTATTGAGTTTAATATGAAAAAGAAGATATGATATGATTGTCAATGAGACAGCTCTCCACAAGAGACCAATTGACACAGAAATTAACAGCTATCGGTCAACGTGAGGCCTTCGATAATGAGCAAAGCCCATACCGCATAGTCAGCTATGAAAGGCCCCGAAATGACAAATATAAAACAATTCAAATGTCAAACTAACGTTATGTACAAAAAATGAACGAAAAACATATATGTATTTAAACTGTTACACATAAACAAACGACAACCTGGCTCCTGACTTGGGACAGGCACATTCATACAGAATTTGGCGGGGTTAAAACAGTTAGCGGGATCCCGATCATCCCCTAACC
This sequence comes from Mytilus edulis, assembly GCF_963676685.1. Classification (NCBI taxonomy): domain Eukaryota; kingdom Metazoa; phylum Mollusca; class Bivalvia; order Mytilida; family Mytilidae; genus Mytilus; species Mytilus edulis. The sequence continues at coordinate 73,150,755 of NC_092356.1, read as the reverse complement.
TGGGACAGTGGTGTAACAGTACAACATAAGAACTAAATATACAAAAAAACTCAGTTGAAAAAGTCTTAACTCAGATGAATACCAATGGATATACATCCAACAAAAACATACTGTGAACTAGGCTGGGTACTTGTTTCTTTGGTTACATCTTCTGACATCAGACTCGGACTTCTCTTGAACTGAATTTTAATGTGCGTATTGTTATGCGTTTACTTTTCTACATTGGTTAGAGGTATAGGGGGAGGGTTGAGATCTCACAAACATGTTTAACCCCGCCGCATTTTTGCGCCTGTCCCAGTCAGGAGCCTCTGGCCTTTGTTAGTCTTGTATTATTTTAATTTTAGTTTCTTGTGTACAATTTGGAAATTAGTATGGCGTTCATTATCACTGGACTAGTATATATTTGTTTAGGGGCCAGCTGAAGGACGCCTCCGGGTGCGGGAATTTCTCGCTACATTGAAGACCTGTTGGTGACCCTCTGCTGTTGTTTTTTATTTGGTCGGGTTGTTGTCTCTTTGACACATTCCCCATTTCCATTCTCAATTTTATAACAACTAAAAGACACTAAGTAAAGTATTGATATAATTTCGTATTTTAGATTTGCTTTTCTATTTAACAACTATACTACTTGAGTGTGTACCTCGTAACATTAATACATAACATTCAACATAAAGACCCATGTCCTATCTGGTAATCGTTTTAGCTGTGATTCCTATCTGGTAATCGTTTTAGCTGTGATTTATTTTCAGGCAGATTTGCCGATTAATCCTTATTTGAAATGTTAGCTTGAAGAGTTGTCATTTGATTGCTATACATTGCGCCGGCTCTTGTATAGAGTGCTTAAAAATATCACATATAGGATTGCAACTTTACAGTGTTGCAGATATTAATTCCAAAATCCTTATTGATTCTCGCTTGCTCATTAAAGGTTCTTTGAATGATTCTTCTTTATATTGATATTTCGGTTGACTTTCTTTCTTTTTTATCAGTATTTTTTACATATATTTTGTGTTCTTATTTTCAGCAATGGCTGCTACAATTGCCTTGGTGATATATCCAGCTGGAATAGAAATGGATAAGAGCATAGCAAGTCACTATTACGGGTCTGGCTACGGACTCGGCTGGGGAAGTGCCTTCTTTTTTCTTTGTGCTGCACTTTGTATGAGTTTAGATGACTTAGTTCGGGAATCTGCAAAAGCGAAATGTTGCAGATTATGTTTTAAAAGAGATAGGTCAGACACTGAATCACAACAAGTTTGAAATATTTCTAAGGCAACATCACTATAGCTTACACGTAAATCCCATGGCGTGCTAATAGCACCCTAATTTCTCGCCAAGAAGACGCCACATCATGGGCTGATTGAAAGATGCAACGGAGAGATAAATCCCGCATGCGTTGCAGCTCGAAATATTTCACTGAAGCCTATACATGTTGGAATGTACACTAAATATGGATCTATTGACATCCATTTTACTGAGTACGTACGCTTCTCTAGCGATGTATAAATGCAATTTCGACGATATTTTATGAATCAAAATTATATCTACTTATTTATATAGTATAGTTTGTCATTATCAGGACATAACCCACCTACATTTATTGTCCATGTTAAATTTTTTCATCAAGTTGTTTTTCTTCTAGCAATTGATTCTCACATACCACGTAAGCTTATTGCACCCTTTTCAAAGTTGTTATCAATATTTTTTATCAATATTAGAGTATTAACATCATATCGATTTCAGAATCAATCAGATCAAAGGGTACCAGCAGATTTGTAAATTTAGTATTCTAAATTTGTTAATGCAAACATAACGCAATAGCCAAAGATGATGTTTATCATGTGGCAGACCGGAACTTTCAGGTTTGGTTTTGCCTCTTTAAAACGATCCGTGGAATGAAAGGTTACATTACCACATCATTTAAGTTGTGGTAGTCTTTTAAGATCCTGTTAATTCTGTATCGGCCAATCAGATTGCAACTGAATGTTCAAGGCTAGTGTCGGAGTGTTCTCGAAGATTTAATTGTATTTTTATACAAAAAGCACTGTTAAATGACTTCTTGCAGAGTGTGTAGACAAACGGAAGTTTTTTTTGTGAATTAACTTTTATTTTCAGTCCTCAAACGACACATTTTAGATATTTTCTGTCATAATTGGTTTAAATTTATTTAATGATGTTCGATGCAGGCATTTGAAATGATATTTTCAGACCTAAAATTAGTGAAAGTAATTTAATGTGCTTATCGATCATATATATACAAGCAAGCATTTAAAAATGAAAAGTTTTGGCGGGAAAATGTTTTTCTGAAAATTTCAGATAGAATGTGAGGGGAGAAATGAACGCTGTTAATGCAGTCCTTTTCTGTACACATAAAACATATTAGAAATAACAAGAATTTCAAACTATAATTCCACAAGCGTATTTAATATCTATAAGTAACATTCTCTAATAGTATGTAGAAATGTAGGAGTTTTTCGAAAATATATGTTGAATGTGTATACTCAGGGCATGGATGGGGTTAACAGAATAGGGGTATATAATGGACCAAGAATACAAATAATTGGGTGCTGAAATATAAAGAAAAGAGAAGAATTGACAAAAATTAGGAAGAATAGAGAGAAAATAATAACCTCTATAATTAAAGTATACAGAAATTAAGGACTCTATTCGGACCCATCTTCGCTAGCCAAGGGTTACGATCCACTCCACTCCTGTGGACAGTTTATAACATCTATATGAATTATTTTGCTAGATGTATTTATTACACATATAAATATTTACAATCCTATAAAATGCTTATTATCGGTATAAGCTCAACAGTATTGCATGTTAATTAATTATTTATTTGTGATGAATGTTTCTGTATGTATTGTGTAATTTTCAAATTCAAATGTTTTTCCACTTGTTGAAGTTTTACTATTTGTACACAATAAATTTTCACTCACTTTTTGCTGTCTGATTTGTAAAAGCCTTATATATATTTTTATTATTTTAATGTTTCAAGGATATACACGAAAAACGAGATGAATTTCTCTCCATTACCATTGAGTTTTTTTTATATTGTCTTATATATGTCCCAAGTCACGAGTCTGCAATCCAGTGGTTGTCGTTTGTTAATGTATGTCATATTTGTTTTGTATGACGTATCCAACATTAAGTGTTATTCTTGATCGTCCTTCTCTCTGTTCGTTCTTTCGTCCGTCAGTCCTTCCTTGCGTTCGTCCCATTTTCGTTTTCGAACTACATTTACCATCTTAGGTTTTCTTCATTCAAAAATTTATTTTAAAATCACACATACTGCTTGGATTCAAAACTCACATGTAGATTTTGAATTTAGACTGTAACCAGTTTTAACAATTAACCAATTAATTCATCAACAATCTTGCTAATCTGATTATGTTGATGTCGTAGTTCGATGTCTTCCGAAATGTCAACATTTAAAATACAGCGTCTGCTATTATATACGTGGAAATATATATATATTTATCATATTCAGATTTCTATAAACAAAATATTGTATCAAAAATAGTTATCAATAGACCATTCATTAAACATTCGTTGAGTTTCCAGTATCTTATCGTCGAATTCAACTTTGTTGCCATTTATTGATTGCATCCATTTATTTGAACTTTGATGGATAATCATACCATCTCGCTTTATTTTTATAAGTAACATTTTACAAAACAAAGCAATATCATTTGACTCGGGTAAAACCAAGCAACATATATTTATGTACGTAAAAACTGTGATTCATAACAGTACAAAAACAAGAAGAAAAAAAAACAAGTCTGCTATTACAGGGGTGAAATTATTGCACATAGGATTACCCACATCATGTCCATAAACTTTGTTGCCGAAACTTACATAAATATTATCAAGCAGAAAAGTAACAGATTCACCGATTCTTAACAACGATGGTCGGTTAAGAAACAAAGCTTTACAACAAAGAGATAGTTACAGATTTTCAATTGTAAATGTTCCATTTCTACATGTATGTAGCAACATTTTAGCAGCACAATATTATATCAGTACATATCTCCCAGTTGATACGATATTATTTCCTTGATTGATGGTTGTTGCTTACACATGACCGGAGGGATGGATAATGATGATAAAGAGCAGGAAAAAAAACATCAAAAACACAAAACGGACGTGACATGGTATTGTCCTCATCTCTTACAACAAAAAGACGCTATAAGAAGTACAGATCAGAGTTTTATTGTATAAAGAATCTACTTGCTGCATATCCTGGTTAACTACTACTGTACACGACTTATTTATATATACAGATCACTGACAGGAATGCCATAGTTAATACTATCAACCGACTTGGTATTTAATTGATCCCTTTTTTGTCGGCACATTTTGGATATTTAACTCGGTATCATTACGAAAGTTCTTCGCCGGATTTGCATATTTCAATGGTTCCGAATGTATCTCATCTATCAACAAGTACATTCGATACTTATAAATTGTAAAACACTACCATATATAATGAAAACCATTCTATACAGAGTTATAACAGACTGTTAAATGTACGATTTTTGAAAACGATTGATATGTACAAAAAAGGAGATTACACGGTAGTAGATGTATTTACACGAACATTATAGGGAATACATTTTACTGTCTTTCTGGTCAATTTACCAGTCTTTTACTTGAGTCTACTATCTGAATACTGGAAAATAATCATATGGCATGTTTACATATTAAATTCTACTGTACAAAACAAAACAAAGAAAATGTGGTAAGAATGTCAATTAGACAATTTTATATTCACCAAAGTTCAAAAGAATTGGATGTAAGCAATTATAGGCAATTTTCAACAATGAGGAAACCCATACTGTATATTAGACTAAAAGGCAGCGACGTGAAAAAAATCAATTGAGAAAAACCGACAGTCTAATATATTACGAAAGACAAATATGACAGACATGTACCAGCGACAACAACTAACCTGCAGACTCCTGACTTGGCATGGATAGTGATCATGAAGCAGGAAAAAAACCCATCTTAAACACTGACAGGACGTGGCAAGGTGTTTATCTATCGCTCATCGCTAACAACAATAAGACACTAAGTCTATAAGTAAAGGTCTGAGTGTTTTTCTATAACGAATCTACTCCCTGCATATCCTGATTAGTTACTACACGTCTTATTTACACATTACATTCTACTAGGTTTTTTTTCTTTGTTTGAATGAATACAGTATTCAAAACCAAAATTATTATAAACCAAATTAAAAAGTTAAATGGAAAAGACCTCATAAACCATTGCGAAACGCACCACCTTTAATATCAGTGCGTCTGTGCCAATTCAGTATTAATAAATTCAATTGCCTAGGCAATAATAGATGATGTGTTTTATTGAAATGTTTGCTTCTCAAATGATTCCGTAGATACTAGTAAATAACTTAATAAACATACATAAAACTGACAGGAATGCAATAGATAAATACAATCAACGAGACATTTCATGTATAAAGCTAGATACAACTTGTAAGACCAGGAGATCTTCATCAATGTTTTATTGAAATAGGATTATCAAAGCCCAAGGGTTTTTTTAAATTCAAATTACAAGAAAATTTAACCGTCAAGAGCTTTAAAACTAGACATTTAATCAACCTGTACGAAATGTTCCATATGGAATGTACATAGAATATAGTAGGAATATTGCTCTGAATTCCTACCATAAAAGAGTGATATTCTAGTCGGACAGTAGTAGGAATCCACACGGAAAATAGCCGAAAAATTTAAATTAGCAGGAATTTCTTAGTAGGAATATTGTATATTCCTACCAGGATTATGCAAATTAGCAGGAATAATTTGGTAGGAAAATAAAATTCGTACTTTTTTCAAAATTCAAAAAAAAATAAAATATCCCATGTTATTCTGCACATTTTGGATACATAAATATATCCGGATCATTAAGAAAGTGTCGCGCTGAACTTTCAAATGAGTGTTTTTCAAATTGTAAGGGTTAAGACACATCTATCAACAAGTAAACTCGATATCTATGAATTGTAAAACACTATGATATATAATGAAAACCATTTGATGCAGAATTAAAACTTTGTTTTCATCCATCCATTTCTCAACACTTGTTTAGAATGAACAGGTTTACTAAACGTTTCAAGTATTTTTTCATAAAGTGAAATTTTCCTGTTTGACACAGACAGTCCCATCCCCAATCTGTACAAAGCGATAGTTTTCCTATGGAAATATTTTCCAGGTCTTTCATTGTCAAAATCAATAACAAGAATGTTTTTCAAATTACCCTGCATGAAGCGGTTCCACGCTAATCTATATTCCTGCCGGTAAAAAGCATGATAAATGTTATTCTTTGTATACATGTTGCTAGATTGGATAATTACTACGTATTTGCATTTCTTAATATGTATCAAGATGTTGTTTTCTCTCGTTTCACCTAACTCAGCATCCCGGCAAGTGATATATGTCGAAAACTCACGTTTACGTAGAAAACTATCGAGATTAAATACAAAAGTTCGAACATCCTCGTTCTCGCCATCATAGGATATGTAACAATCGATTTCATTGGGAAAATATTGTTTCTTTGAGAATTTCAAACGTCTTAATATCAATATTTCAAAACGAAAATAGTAAACTAATGTTAAAAAGCCTACTATTGAAGTGATGATGATTGAAAATAAAATCCAAGTTGTGAGTTCGAAGCTTTCGATGTCGCACTCAGCTTCTTCTATGTACTTCTCAATCGTAATGTTATTGCTCAAACAATTCAATTTATCAAAGTTTTTAGCGTTTGAAGGTCTGTATTTTTGCCATTCACCAATCCAAATGTGATCACATATGCAAGCTATTCCTTTCAGTCCAAAATGAAAAACATTTGGTTGAAGAATTTGAATTGATTTAGGAAGAGTTTTCAATTCGTGGTCATCCAGTCGCACTTCCGTGGCTGACGTCATCTTACCGATATCGTCACCAAGATACTTAACAAAATTTCCCCTAAGATCCAAAACACCTATGTTTTCATAATAGTACTTGCAATTTACAGTTGTAATCTTATTATTCGACATAATAAGAGTGACCGTGTATTTGGACTTCGGAATAACACGTGGAAGATCGGTACAATTCTGATTAGAACAGTCCACTATCAGCCTCTTTTTACTTGGCTGCGACGTGCAGCGACATTAACACCCATCAGATTTTGTAGGACATAAAAAGTTGCATCCAGAAATGTATGGATCAATAGAACACCCATCGCTCAATGTATTCCTCATTTGAAAACTTGTGCATCCATCGGGAATGGTTAAATCACAAATCATCTCGTCATGAAGAGATTTGTTTTCCCATACTTCGTAAATGTCTTTATTTTTTTAAAGTTTCTGGACTTTGACAACGACTTTCATGTAATTCTTTGGACGCCAAGCGTTTAAAATCTGGATATTCAAGTTGTATAACTTCCGCCAGTTCACAGTCACAAACATACATGGACCCGCCCAATGCCAGACTTCCGCCGGAAGTATACTTCACTATTTCATTTGGATTTATATTATCACTGACCAGTAAAATGGGATTTATTGACAATGAGTTGTTATCGAATTTAGATGTCCACAGAACTCGGTGACGTCAGAACCTAACTGTATGTTGTCATGGTTTGTTATGGTCATGTGACCATTATTGTTTTCAAAATTGAAATTGCAAGTCACATCATGCAAAACATTTGAAACATCAATTTCTTTAAAGTAATTGCCAGAAAAATCTGCGAAAAAGACCGTGTTACTAGCAAACAAGTTGTTATCCAGATATTTAAGTCGATTGTAGGATAGATCGACTTTTCTTAGTTTTTTCAGTTCTTCGAATGTTCTATTTGAAACATAGGTAATCAAGTTATATTTAAGAATCAGAGTATCGAGGTTCACTAAACATGAAACGTCTCCTACCTCTACAAATTTATTATTTGTCAAGTCAATAGTTACAATATTGTATATACACATATTCACCGGATAACTGCGAAGGAAGCCATCTTGATAAACCAATTCAAAATTCGTTTCACTTACGTTCTTTTCGTACGGATCAAATAAAATTGAACTACGACCTGTCACATCCAGTTTTTCAACGAATAGTGGATTAATGGTGATATTGGAGTACAATTCTAATTGTGAAATCTCGCATGCGCAGCAGCATTTTACATGGTTATTTGCTTGGCATTTAATAGGACACAAATATTCCATTTCTTTCAGATTCACTTTGAATGAATTTTCTATTGCTTTATTTAAGGTTAATTTTGAGCTAAGACACAGAAGAAGATAGCATAAGTTCATCATCGTATGTATATCAACACGCTTATCTTATGTGAACCTCGTATATTAAAGTTGAGTGACCAAAACATAATAATTACATTTGGCGAACTATTATATATATATATATATCGTTTTGAAATGTAGAATATTTTGTAAAACCCCCTTTAATATTCTGACTAATAATAAACTAAAGAAAAAATATTATATGACCAATTATTTTTTTCTTCGTGCTAAAATTAGTAAAATATGACAATCAATGCATTTATAGTCCTGTAATCTTGATTAGAGGCAGCCAATAAGCTTACAATATTAATTGGCCTGCTATACTCACATGTATTGTTGTATTCTTAGATGCTAGAGATTATAGACCTTTTTTATTAGATCATCATTCAATTTAAAATATCGGACTTATCAACATGCTTATAAGTTAATTAATGTTCTAATTGTAAAAAAAGGGTTTCTCTTCTAAGCGTTACGTAGAGCCTTCGATGTTATTGGACAGCTGAACCTTGTTGTTTCTACTTACATTGTAATGTTATTCTAAATCTAAAAACTATCTGTTTGTTTAATTTTAATTGATTCAAGTAATAAAAATGTTCTCTATTTATTTAAAGTTTATAATACTTATATAGCAAATGTTCTGGTTCTTCTAAATTAATTTAGAAAAAGACACTTTTGATTTTTCCAAAAGTTCCTCGCAATTACTTTCGTCATCAAATCTGGATGTTCTTCCCTTTTTTTGTTCCCAATTTCTTTTCGTGTTAATTTTGCAGAAGTACCAGGATTCAAATTTTATATTTACGCCATACGCGCGTTTCGTCGACAAAGGACTCATCAGTGACCTTAGGCCAAATTAAGTACGTAATAAAGAGCATTGAGAACCAAATATTCCTAAACGTTTTGTCAAATACAGCTAAGGTAATCTATGCTTGAGGTAGAAAAGCCTTAGAATTTCAAAATATTAAAGTTTTGTTAACAGTGTATTTATAATTATAAACATATCAATGATAACTCAAGTCAACACAGACGTGTTGACTACTGGGCTGGTGATACTCTCGGGAAATTAAAACTCCACCAGCAGTGGCATCGACTCAGTGGTTGTAAATAAACTCATCACATATACCAGGATTTATTTTTATATTTACGTCATACGCGCGCATTGTTTACAAAAGACTCATCAGTCATGCGCGAATCAAAAAATGTTAAAAAGGCCAAATAAAGTACGAAGTTGAAGATCATAATAAAGGATAATATATTCCTAAAAGATTTGCCAAATACAGCTAAGGTAATCTATTCCTGAGGTAGAAACGCCTTAGTATTATACATCGACATGGGTCACCCAGGCAAGGAAAGGACTATGTCACTACTGAGAGACCGCTTTAACTGGTCTGTAATGGCAAAGGATGTGGAAGAGTACATTGCGCACTGTGAATGATGCACCAGGAGGAAGGTATTACCCAGCCATGCATAGAGCACCACTATTTATATCAAAACTACTTCACCTCTGCAACTGGTATGTATGGATTACCCTACACTGGAGTCACCGACCATTTTCCACAGAATCTCCAAAGCTATTCATACCAGAAACCAGACAACAGCCTTACTGAACAAATACATTACGGGATTCCTGAGAAGATACACTCAGACCAGGGAGCAAATTTCGAGTCAAAAGCCATCACGGAACTCTGCCATCTGACAGGAATGAAAAAGACTCGCACTACTTGCAGCCATCTACATGGTAATGGTATGTGTGAGAGGTTTAACCTCAAACTACTTGGAATGTTAAGAATACTAGGGACAAAGCAAACGAGGACATGGACAGCTTATATTAGACCACTCGTTTATGCATACAACTGCATCAGACATGATCATAGTGGCTACTCAGCATTTTATTTGATGTTCGCCGGTTATCCAAGACTACCAGTGGAAATTGTTTTAGCTTGAGGAAAGATGCCATAGGATCAAACTACACAAAACATCTGTTTCAGAGACTAGACCACGCCTTAAAAGTTACTTTAGAAGCCGCTAAGAAGTCACAACTTAGACAGAAATAATGGTATGACACTAGAGTCCGTGGATCCGTATATTCCAGGATTCACAGTCAGAAGCAGCGAAGAAAATAGTCGACATTATGAAGACACCATCATCCAAGAAATGACGAGACGTCATTTAACATCTTGGGGAGTATGTAATAGACTTATAGGTTTTACAGTAATTGACTGTGCATTTTTATATATTTAGTTTATAGTATTGTATTTTGTATGTTTTATGACTTATGTTGATTAGTTAAAGGTATGAGTATATACAGATTGTAATTAAATTAGTTAATTGATTAGTATATTTATTTACTTAGTTCATTTTATTATTTATTTAATTGACATTTAGATTTATTGACAGACGCCTATTTCTACTATTTTGCGTAACTTTGCTTTCACTGTATTTTACTTCAAAGGAGTACTTTCTGCATAAGAAAAAGTCAGGAATATAACAGATGACCGATCGTTTGATGAGTTTGTGCTTTTGATTTTGCCATTTGATAAGACTTTCTGTTTTGAATTTTCCTCGGAGTTCAGTATTTTTGTGATTAAAATTTTTACTTCAAAGGCTTTCTTTAAATTATTTCTATTTGTCATTATGTGTTTTTGTGCTATGTAAGATGCATGTGCATGAAATCCTATATCTAACAAATACCTGCTTATACACGCATTGCGTATTTTCCTTATTTTATGTAAACGTACATGTGAGTTACGCTATCATGTGAGTTAGTTCTTTGATAGTTTGATAGTTAGGTACTTGAGTTGACACTAGTAGACATTGAATTTGTTATTTTACAGATTATTTAGCTTTGACACTGAGTTGGGATATGATTGTGTCCTAAATTTAAGAAGTGGGAACATAAAAGTTTCACATTTCTGTCTAACCCCTTTAGAGGAAGTATACATTGCTGATTATTTACTTTATTATTTGGTGAGTGTACATTGTATTGCATACTTTGCAATTGATTTTGTACTTTTCGTTTTCTTTTTTACTGCATATTTTGATTTTAGTACTTACACTTATTGCCATAATCAGATAAGTTGAATACATGCATACTTATCACTTGGCTACAAGAGGAGATGAAGTCATCACTCATCAACCAAAATGTCCATCATTGGAGATAGATCCTCACATTTATAAGATGATGAATGCATTTTCAAAGATGGGAGTCAAACACAAGGCAGATGCATCAGAGGATTTTACTGATTGAATGATATGATTTTTTTTAGGATAAAGGGAAAGGTAAACTAAGGAGGAATCGGAGGCCAAACTTGATTTACAAACGCCACCTATTCCGTCAAAATAAGAAAACAAGAAGAAACAGTCCTTTTAACAGTTATTTATCATCCAAAGGACATACCATGGTTTTCTGGAACTGAAATCAAAGCTGGAGATGTAACATTTGAGGCAAGAAGACAGATTTATGACAAAGATGCAATATTCAACACCGTTATAAGATCTTTGCATGGAGAAGCTGGAATGTTTGCCAAGAGATTTCATTCAGTTCAAGAGATAAAACAGAAGCTAGACAGTGTTTATGGTAGTGTGGCAAAGGAGAAGGGGTTACTGAAAGAAATGTGATAGCACACGTCAAGGAACAGACGAGAGAGTCATTACCTCGAGTTTCAGACTAGAGAGCGTGCTTTGGAAAGCCAAAGAAAGAGGATTAGTTCAACCTTAGGCCTTTGATGATATGCTATATTCTATGCTTTGGGATGGACTAACGACATCTTTAAGAAACATATCCGGCCACAAGAGTGATACTATCAAGACCTTTGATTAACTTAGAGTTGACATACGCCCGATAGAGGGTGGTCATTTACTGAGGGAGTCATCAAATTCATATAAGCTACATACTAGAAAGGCAACAACTAAAGTTAAAGAATCACCATCAGAATTTAAGGATCTCAAAGGAATGATACATAAATTTGTTTATAGGATGGAGACTTATGAGGCAAACATACAACAGATCATCTTAATTGCAACAACAACAATGGCAACAACAGATACCACCTTAGCAACAACAGTAACCATGGAAGGGTCAACCACAACAACAGAACGGTAACGAAAAGAATAATGGACAACACAACAGAAATCAATACAACAACACAAGACAATAACCACAAGTGAAGAACAGAGATTAGTGTGCGTGTTGGAGATGCATGTGGAAAATTTTGACACAGGAAGGCAGAATGCGAGGTTTGAATACAGAAGAAAGAATTGAAACTGGCAGGATGAGGGAAACATTCATGGGTATAGCATGACAACAAGTTTCCAGAAGCAACGTTAACAGAGTTAATGCACCATGCAGTTAAGGACTTTTAGGTTCACCAACTGAAGCACAGATTTTTGTTAACGGAAAGGAAACATCAACACTTCTATAGACACTGACTCAATTGCTTTGTTTGGGAACATATAGTAAGCACCTTTGATAAACTTGGACATCAGTACATTGCTGGACATTGAATGCGCTGATGATCAAGAGTTACCATATCTTGGATATACAGAGGTTGAATTGGAAATACCTGTACACAAGAAGAAACACTCTTTTATGCTATTGTAAGTATCAGACAGCAGCAGATACAGCCATGACGCACTACTTTTGCTTTGGACCAACACTCCTGCAGCAATCGTGGACACTTTTTGACAAGAACTTGTAAAAATACTTCTGCAGAACAGATGCCTAACTACACAATGATACCTTACATTCCGTTGTAGTCTAATAAGTGAACTAGACCTCTAAAACACAACAACAGATAATGAATCAAAAGCGCAGTAGACGAGAGTATCCATGTACAACATAACTCATACATCCCAGTGACTGCATATTTTGAGAAAGAGATACTATCGATGATGAGTTTATTTACAACCACTGGGTCGATGCCACTGCTGGTGGAACTTATTTTCCCGTGGGTATCACTTCTGTGTTGACTAGAGTTATCATTGATTTGTTCATAATAACAAATTATTAACTGTTTACAAAACTTGGATTTTTTTAAATACTAACTAAAGGCTTTTCTGTCTCAGGGAATAGATTACCTTAGCTGTATTTGGCAAACCTTTTAAGAATTTCTGGTCCTCAATGCTCTTCAACTTCGTACTTTTTTTTACCTTTTAAATTCTTTTTGATTCGAGCGTTACTGATGAGTCTTTTGTAGACGAAACGAGCGTCTGGTGTAAGTGTTAAATATTGTGCAGCATCCCATAAGTCTGATAGATGACAAACCTTTTTAACAGAGATATTGGAGAATCCCACCTTCAGCCTACGACTGGGTTAGGTCTAACCTTCGACAGTTCCTTTATTCTTGGATTATCAGGCCATCTTGCAGACCATTTGCATCAAACATGGTCTTGGTGAGGAAGAAACAGCCTGAGGGTATGTGTTGATTATCGTCAGCTCAATAATATAAGCAAAAAGGATAGTTACAACTTGCCGAGAATCGAGGAGCTTCTTGATTGTCTTGGAGGAAGTACACTACAATGAATATGAAGTCTGATTATAATCAGGGTTTTATATATGAGCCACAAAAGGAACGTACAGCATTCACCTTCTAACCATAATGCTTCTACTAGAATAACATGATGCTCTTTGGACTAACCAACAATCCAGTCTGATGGAGAACTGCTTCGCAGAGTATTACTTTAGGATCTGCTGCGTATTAATAGACGAAATCATTTGGCAAGACATATGAGGAACATTTACACAACTTGAAGTTAGTATTACGACAAACACATATGAAGCGTTTATTCTTCAAGAGGAAGGTAAGGTTTGTCGGCCACATAGTTTCTCAATCTGTAGTAGACATAGATTCTGCGAAGTAGCCAATTCCTACATCCCAAGAGAATGTAACGACGATTTCTGGGATTCGATCGTTGGGTTATATCGCCGGTTTATATAGAACTCCAGCCAGATCAGCAGACATCATGCCAACACAACCAGGGAAGACGAAATGCAAAGGAAAACCAAAACCACAGAAAGATTGGCATTGAGGAGATGATCAAGATAGAGCATTTACCATCTGAAAACAGCACATTACTCATAAGACAGCATCTTTCCGTATGAGCTACTCACTTATGATTCAGGAACAACATGGATATAAACGTATGTATATGATGTACTATATTATTTGTTTGATAATCGTTCAGAATCTTACTATTGTATGTATTTTGTAGGGTATTCATTTCGTTAGTGTTATTATACAAATTTTGTCATAAAATAAAAAAAATAATCCACCTCAGAAGAACTTTTGCTTTACAAGCGTAGGTATTGCTATACTATAACATGTTGTATGTCAAAGTTATTGTTTGTATTGTATCTGGGATATATTATTATATAAGTATAATAATCCAAGATTATATGTATTTGTGCATATTGCATATCTCGATCGCGTGTGTTCTATGGCCAGTGTGTATTGAATGTATTGAATGTATTGAATATATTATGCGTGTGGTATGTATTGTATGCCATGTATGCAAAGTATGTTGTGAGTGTATTTAGTGTATTGTATGTCTTCCATCTGTGTGTTGTATGCTTAGTGTTAAGTATTGTTTGCACTGTATGTCTTGTTTGTTATCTACTTGTATATATGTTGTGTGTGTTGTATTTCACGTACATATGTGTGTTTTGTGTTGCATGTCTCGTATGTATTTGACTAGTATCATTTATCCAAGAATGTTTTGAAAGCTCTATAATGTGTGTATATCATCTAGGAATAAAAATACATTGTACTAGGTAATAAGTCAGTTTTATTCCTGAAATATAGAAATTCTCTCTGTGCACTTCAATTTCCTCAATCAATAAAATATGATATGTCTAATAGTGGTGCAAGTGGCAGCAATCTATCAATCAATCAATCAATCATCCTATACGTTTTGAAGGGCCTAACCCCAAATAGATTTTAGAAGTGCCAATCTTTTGAATTTGTTGAAGCTCATGAAACCCTTGATTAAACTTTATAATATGCTGATGATAACTATAGGCATGAATATGCCTATAATGTTGGACAGATGGACATGCTTAAGTTCATGTCCTTGAGTCTCTGTTGGAGAGTTGTCTCATTTGCACTCAAACCACATCTCCTTATTTCAATATCTATTTGTATATGTGGTTTTGGTGACTAGGGACAATATAAGTTTTCATCCAATTTTCATTATGTTTATATTCGAATGAATGGTGGCACAGTAACAAACAAAAATCAGTTTAGAAAGTAGACTTTTTTAACATTATTCATAGAATATGGTTTACAAAAACAATAAATAGAAAAACCAAAAACTATCTTTCAGTTTTAAAATCAAACAAAAAGGTTTTATTGTGATACATGTTTTATTTGAAACATGAAATTCTTCTCATTATTGCACTTTCATCAGGACATTAGACAATCTTCTTAAGATTAAATAACATATGACATAGGTTACACTTCTGAATATTTCACATCTATAAATAATTAATAAATATCTTGTTTATATTAATAACAATTATATCACATATCTTGTTAACATCTAGATCATAATTTCAAAGGAGAAACTGTTATATATATATATATAAATGGTCACTTTTATTGTCCACTCCAATTTGAAAATCAGTCCTCAAATATAATCCTTCTGACATTCATAAGACATAAATCTGTCAGACATGAATATTAGCAGGTGTCAAATGAATGGTCTTATCATGCCTCTTACTAAGTGATGAATAACTTTGCATAAAATATAACCTGTTCTTTTTTTTTTCAGAAATTTGTTCTTGCTATCTTTCATTACAGTTTAAATGTTGCCAATCTTTTTCATCTGGTACCCTCTATCATGACTGTTACAATAATTATCTGATGTTAATGGTGCATTTTTTTAATAAATAGTGTTCTAAATTTAAATTTCAGCAAGATTATGTACTTAAAATAAATATACATTCATTAAAGTAGATGAAATACAATATTACAGAATTGCTAACAGTGCACATGTATCTAAACAAAATAAATATAACCAAATTTATTCTCGCGGGAAAACACATCAGTTATTTCTCAATGTCATTACATTTTTAATTTTTTGTGTACAGCAATATCATGGTTTGTGTCTTACATAACTTTTACACAGACTCAGTCTAGTCATTAGAGATCATGTTAAGTCAGAGATCCATTGTACAAAAATGGAATGTAACAAGGATTTCACAAAAAAATATAACACTTTTTTATCAATATATAGCATACATAACTGGTTAGTTTATTTGATTCCCTCTTCTGTCAAAAAGACATTTTTATAAATATACAAGTGTATGTTGGTTTTTTTTTTCAGTTGTCACAAATATGTTTTTTTATTTGTTAAGGTAGCACAATACAAAGATTTGTTTACTTCCAATCACTAACCTTTATAATGCTGTAACTTTCTTATGAATGCATAGAAAATAATAAAAGAGGTATGCATAGATAGATAAAAGATTAATCTTTTAAATGAATGCAATATTTTTATTATGCAATCATTATGTAATCAATTATTATGTAATTAGTGGCAAAATCTGGGTAAGTTCACTTGAATGAATTTAACTCTATCATCTCTTTAACTATACAGAAAATTTTAACGAAATCTTAATCAACACATCATGGGCTTCAAAAGGGTGTCTCAGATTGTCTCTATGGTATTCCATTCTCTCATCAATCTCTAATTAGTGTAAACATCCTAACCACATAAAAGAAAATAATGTTTAATTAGGTGTAAAATTTGTTCTATACATTCTATCTGAAATCTGAGACACCCTTTTGTAGATAATGGCCATAGGAACAACATATAATAAAATCAACCCTCTAGGGATACCTATGTAGAAGCTAATTTCATTTGAAAGTGTAAATTTGGTGAAAAATATTTTAGACACAGTTAACATTATAATTGGTTACATGATTGTTGCATGATACTAACATTGCATTAATTTGAAAGAGTAATCTGTTAGCTATTCAAAACTACCACTTTTATAAATTTTCAAGCATTATTAAGAAAGTTACAGCATTTTAAAACTTGGGAGTTGGAGTTATAAAATCTTTGTATTGTGCTACCTTAATATGACAATAAAGATTATTATTATATTCCCTTTTTGACACATTGAGGTTATAAAATAATAATTTTACTATTTTTAAAGAATTTTGAATATTAAAAAAAATATGCTCCAAATATATTCTACCATATTCAAATTTTGATTATTTTATAAATAAAATCTGGATTACAGTAACAATCTGATGACAAATCTGTCATGTCTGTTATAACAAAATTGATCAAAATATTTCTAAAATCAAGTATGATAAATGTTCATCATATCTAGAACTTTAGAAAGTTGACTGGAAATAAACATGAAGAAGATGCATTGAAGAATTACAGTCTCTGACAAGACAAAAACAAAATAATGTGTTTACAGATCTATAAATAGAACAATTCTTATGATGCAATAGATGGTCCCAAAGAACATTGTATTAAGTCTACATACATTTAAAAGTCAAATACTTCTATAACTATTTTTAACTGTTTTGATGTCTTGTTTAAGCTTTTAGTTCTTAGTTTAGTTTATAACATATACATCTGACATTAGAGATATGCTGTATTTCAGCACCTAGACATGCTAGAGTACAGTTTTATACAAGGTTTATTTGTAGTTTTAAAGAATAAACATACAAATTATATCACAATAAGCTTAAATATTGATTCCAAGAACAAAAACATTTTTACAGTACATTACTAGGAGAAAATTACAAACATAAAGGAGAAAAATAAAAAAACAATAAAAAATTAATGTAAATTAAAGAAACTAAAAAAATGTTCTACATTAAGGTAGTCCATGTAGATTTTCTCTTGTGTATATAGCCTCTGTCACATCAAATATCCTCTGCTGAATATCAGCAGTCTTTCCTAAGTACTCCAACCCTTGGACCGGGTCCTTGGCCTGTAATTTCTCTATAAAATGCTTCCTAGTTGGCAGGGTATAAACAGCTACGTGAACCCCCTTTCGTATCAACCATGGATGATGTTTAGACAATGTTGCATCATAAGCCTCCTTTGTAATGTGGGACATCTTCCCGTGTTCGTCAGCTGCTTTCACATCATGCATTAAACGTGATGTAAATTCTAGAGCACGATGAAGTCGTAACAATGTCCTAGATCCTGATGCTTTCTTTTTATTATCTGTTATCTTATTGGCCACTTCATACTTTATCATTTTCTCAAATGTTTCATAATCTGCAGCTTCAGGAGATTTTCTATAGTCTCGTAAAATTCCAACCTTTTCTACAACATCTGAATTCACAAAGCTAAACACGGAACCAAGAATACCGAACAACCTACAAAACAATAATAACAATGATTTTAAAGAAAATTAATAATGATTAATGATCATGATACTTTTGGTTTTAGAACTTGAATTGTGTAAAATTTTGTAATGTCTAGGCTCTAAACTAACATGCTTAATAGCTGACTATATTGAAAAGGTTAAGGTCATTGTTGAAGGTCATATGGTGACTCATAGTTGTTCATTTCTGTTTCATTTGGACTATAATTGTCTCACTGGCAATCATACCACATAAATTCCTCAATTATAACAGGAGTTACTTCCATTAGGCCATAGATTTGACTAAAACATTATAAATCATTTCCAAATAGAAAGATGATAGTATGTATCATAGGGAACATGTGTACTAAGTTTCAAGTTAATTGGACTACAACTTCATCAAAAACTACCTTGACCAAATGTTTTAGAGAACCTGAAACAGGACTGTAAGATAGAAGCACAGACCGAAAAACATTATCCCCATTGTGCATACAAACCAACTTTTCTACTCGAAAAATGGTATGATCCCGCTTTTTGTTTTGCCAGAATCCTGTATCCTACTTGACCCATTTCAAGGCCGTAACTAGGCATCTTATTTTAGTGAGGCAAAATAATTGAGCCGAGCGAAGCTAGGCGAATTTTTTTTTTGAGAGTATGAAATGAATGGTGCAAAATTCTGCATTCTAGGCATTTTTAGAGAGTTTGATAATGTTTTGAATTTGGACACTTTTTATATAAATTTTTCATATTTTAATACTTTTACAAACACCAAATTTTTAACAACTTTTTTAAATTTATATGTACGATAATCATCCAAATATCACTGATTTGAGTCTGCTGCCAGAACATAGAACATACATCGATTCAGTAGAGTTTTCAAAATTTTTCTATGGACGGTTCAATCAAATCGTTTCAGAATCATAATTTGATCTGCTGATATCCTTATGGCGATGAACATGGAGCATGACAAGACCGCACAATCTCTCGCCACTCATGCATGCTCTTTTCCAAGTTTTCAGCTGTTCCAGGGCAGTCTGTGTTTCTAAAGGTAGCACATCATCATCAACACAATGATCAATGTCTTCTTCCAATTCCTTCTCCATCAGCAATTCGGTAGCAGCATCGGTAGTAACAGTTTTGTTTGCAAAAGGGAATTAAGCTTTCCTGTGAGCACCATCATACGTGGTATTTTAGTTCCAGAATCTATAAATTTAGGGGTTAGGGTTTGGGGGTGTCCGATTCCGAAACCCCGAATATAAAGAAATGAAATTCCGTAGTCCCGAATAAGTAAAGACAAAATCCTGTGTTAGAGGTTCTTCGATTCCTCATTGATATCAAATTGGAATATGGGATATTCTTTCAACTTTTAAGGTTAAAGAAACATGGATAAAAACTAATCCTTGCATTCATGATTCATATTATTTATATTTCATTTATCTGTAAAGAGAAAGTTTAAAGTTCGTGAAATGAATAGATTTGTCAAAAGTTGGTGAAACGGAGAAATGAATACGCAGACAGGACTGCCCCCTTCCGAAGACCAGTACTTTATTTGTCAGTCTACTTATCGTGTTTTGATTGTTCTAATGAAGTTATATGCAATATTCAGACTCTGTTCACAAAAAACTAGTTTACTAGAATTATTCCTTCTTTACCTTCCTTTTTCTGCAAGAGCCTGTTTTTAACTAAAGATCCATGATGATTATCGTTACTAGGTTAATGTAATCGAGAAACATCACCCGTTGAGATGCTGAATTATATACAGGAAGAATAGTTTAATAAAAGGAATGATGACAAGTTATAGAAATTAAGGTTGAGACAGAACAACAAATGACTATTATATTTATATATATATATATATGTATTAAAAAAAATAATCATTGTCGAAATTTTAGTGAGGCAATTGCCTCACTTGCCTCAAGGGTAGTTACGGCCTTGCATTTCCATAATAGTGCATGTAATTTCCCTGTGTTCTACCATGTCTACCAGACTTTATTTCCTGTTTTCATGCTTAAGTTTAATAAACTTATATTGAGATATTTATATGATGCCAATTCTTGAAAATCATGAAAACACATGCAACAACAAAAATAAGCGGCTAATATTTCAACAAACTTAAATATACTCTATACAAATACTATTAAGGTAGAAAAATCAATAAAAAAATTCATTTAAAAAAATAGGGAAAATTTCACGAAAATTTCATTGAAGATACTAATCATGCTAATGAACTCCAAATAGATAAAAAAAAATCAGACTTTTCAATTTTCTAGCATTTGCGTAGAAATCCTATTCCTTTTTACACCTTGTTTTAATGTTCACCTCACAGTAATTATAATTGACAGATCAGCAACTCTCACATGTCTGCAGGTTCTTAAATAAACATAATTAAATAGATCAATTGAAGTTCTTCTACACATGTTGTCATTCTGTAGTCTGACCATCAAACATGTACTTGTTAATAAATTAGTTATAGAAACTGGATTGTATTATTACATAGCAAATATATTACACACCTCATTGTCATGCGACTTTGAGTAATTTAGTAACATATACAGGAAGTCAAGGAACACAATACCAATTTCATTTGTAATAATTTGATCTTTGTCTTTGATATGAATAAACATCACCTGAGTGATGATCGCGTTTCTTTGTTTACATTGAAAATGACATCATAACTAAAATAACATCACAACTAAAATCCCTAACAACATGAACAACAGAACCAAAATCATAACGTTAGGTATTTCTGTTTCTTTTTTAACAGATTTTAAAGTAACATGTAAAATATGTCTTAATTAAAAAAAAAAAATAATTCATACGCTCAATAGTCCATTTGCCAATTACCGATTTGATTCTATTATAACACACTTTTTAAACAAATTACTTCCCTTTGTCAAACATAGACTGGTTCCATACGGGACAAGCGTTACCTTTTGCCAATGCAAAGCATGATGAATTGAAAGTGATGTATCGGCGGTTTAACTAATTTATTACGAAAAATAATTTCTGATGTCAAAAGTATTTAGCTGAACAACAAATAAATGTAATTAAAAGATTTAAAAACCTTAAAGATTACTCACATTACGCACAGGTAAATTTTCTCTGTCTGCTCTCCATTGTAAATAAAAAATAATGTCCGTCATAAGGGAGACAACCAAATTAGGGATCTCTAAAAACAGGGTCAATTACGGGAATTGGCAAATAGCTATATAGCCTATTCATACAGACTTCGTACCCTTTCAGAGGTAATGCTAGTCCAAATAATTATGACAGCATAAAAGATTTATTTAAAGTCGGTTATACATATAACAATACAAAATAAGCTCTGTAGAGCTTTTATCCAACATCAGAAGACTAATATGAGGCAGGCATTACCTGTAAATGGGGACGAAGTCTGTATGAATTATTTTTTGTAACTTAAATATTTGTTAAAAAAAAAAGAAACGGAAATACCGTAACGTTTCCGATTTTGGTTCTGTTGTTAGGGATTTTAGTTGTGACGTTATTTAAATTATGACGTCATATGCAATGTAAACAAAGAAACGCTATCATCAGGTAACGTTTTTTCATATCAAGGAATTATTAAAAATGAAATTGGTATTGCGCGTTCCTTCCTATTTTATACTAGACTGATAAATATATATTTTACTCAAAGTTTCATACAAACGAGACCGGAAAAAGAAAGTACATTGTACATTTCTGCGCATGTCCGGGATTTCAAAACATGACATAAAAAAAATTGAACGATTTTGAGTTCATTAGTACAATGAAAAATTTGGGAAATTTTCCCGTATTTTTTTTTTATTGAATTTTCTACTGTTATTGGGGACTCCGTCCCCATATTATAATTTTTTTCTTTGACTCGAAGTAAGGCGAAAATTATAATAGCCTTTCAAGACGTCATAATTATTTGGACTAAGGTAATGCCTGCCTCATATTCATGATATTAAACATTCTGCAAAAAGACAAATGTATATATATAAAAAAAATAAAAAAAAAAATAAGGGCGAACAGACACAGCAGGTATTAGGGCGAACATGCATCAGGGCGAACGGACCCGGATTCCACATATAATCTATTTACATGTCAATTATTGGACTTGAAATTGAGTCGAAAGTTTCTGTAAAAATATAGCCTTGACCATTTAAATAATTTACTTTGATAATTCTTCGTATGCATTCACATATTCGTCCATATCAATCGTGTCGTCATCTTTTATACAGCTATGGAACAACTTATAAAGTCGTTCGATATCAAAACTGTCATGCGATGCCATTTTGTTGGAAATAATATTTTGTTGTCTCTGTAAACAAAGCAAGAGAATCTTGATTAGCCACGGTAAAAAAAACGTTAGTTAAAACGTTGTTGCGATGATAAAGTAAATAAGAATTGGCAGGTTTGTTTCTTTTGAGAGTATTTTATGGTATAACTATTTACAGGATTAGATTTAAAATAGCAACCTGTAACAACCAACCCTTTTAAAACAAAATGACATTCACATACAAAAAGAGCATTAAATTTGTTTGAGTTTTGTTCTATGTTTTGCTTGCTTCATATTGTGTTAATTTCTTGTTTTACATTTCCGTCGTATAATTTTTCAGACATGAGAACGTTGTTGTTTTATATTGTTTAAAATTACAAATTTATTCACGTATCTTTTATGATTCTATAAAAGTACAATCTTTCTAGAACATAACTTGGTTCTGACTAATTTTAGAGCGAATACGGTTAAAGTATTCCGGACGTATCATGCTTCAGCTCAAAAAAGCAGAACTATCTCCCAAATTCATAACATAAAGATAACTATTTGAAAATGACAGAAATTCGAGTCACACCACTAGGTAATTTATGTTGTCATTCCACAATATGTACAGAAGCATTAATCAAATGTCACAGCTTTCTCTGTTACTTGACCAGTGATCTGAGTCCAAACAAAGTTATGAAAATAATTATATCATGCCAGTCAGCAGTTATATCAATACATTGTTTGTGTACCTACCATTGGGGTTATGCGTGATGCAGGATTGGCAGAATTTTTTAAAGCGTGACACGTGAAATAATTAAGCATGAAAACGGGAAACAATGTCTGGCGGGACACCAGTCCAAATAGTTATGACGTCTGGCAAGGCTATTTTAATTTTTTTTCTGGGACGCCTCCCTACGACGTCCCAGAGAAAAATTAAAATAGCCTTGCCAGACCCCGACGACATAATTATTGGGACTAGCGGGACACGGAAATAAAATGCACTATTATGGTAATGAGGATCGCGAGCGGATACAGAATTTTTATTAAACAATAAGCGGCATACACGTAGCCGGGGGGTTCGGACGACTTGAAAACAAATAAGCACTGTTAAAGTCAACTTTCTGTTCGAATTGTGACTGTTAAAGTCGAGTTTGTGATTTGTGAGTCCAAATACCCCCCCTCCCCCCCCCCTTGGAAATTCCTGGCTACCAGGCCTCTACAATAACTTTTTTTTCAACTTGTCCAGTAGGACAAGTACATACCAAAACTTACTTGTCCGAATGAAATTGTAACTTGTTCCAAAAAAATCTTAAGAATAACCTTTTTTGTATTCTAATGCAATTTGGATGTAACAATTTTTTTCATTGGCTAAAAGTTGCCGTCAAATCCACAGTTGACCAGGCGTAACTAAGGAGGGGCCCGCCATTTTGAATTAATAAATCAACAAATGTTCGATTACTACTATATAATCGAAAATAAAACAACAGCTACCTCGAATTCGCCGTTTTAATGTAATTTTATCCGAATTTGAAGCGTACGGGTAAAATAATAACCTCCAGTTTGTAAGTTTTCATTTGAATGACGTCAGGTTTAGCCATGACGTCTTTGTGCCAAAATCATTCATGAAATTTCGTGTATTTTTTTTTATTTGACAAATTTAGACATTTTTTCAAGTTTTATCGCATTTTTTCTTTTTGTAATGCATTAGAATCGGAATAACAGTACTGTAGTTGAAGAGTTGCCACCGTCAATTTTGATTTGACGGACGCAAATATCGTTTTACTGTCTCCGCTACGCGTCGCCAGTAAAACTGCATTTGCGACTGTAAAAATGAAGATGAGTTATCATTGCCAATGAGACAACTCTCTGCAAGAAATTAACTATAGGTCACCGTATTGCAAGTATTGTTTTTTACTACATAGGATCAAATATGATTTAGTGAATTTAAAAAAAAAAATACCGGTATAATTTATTTTAAAGCAACAGAATAAGGTAGAAAAACGATGTACAGATTTGTCTTGGTCCCGATATGTCTGTGTTACCAAACTGTCTATTAATCATGTCTATTAAATATGTCTCGTAGGGTGCCAAACTGTCAATAAAACTTGGAGCCGAATCGTTTCGGAGCTGGTGACAACTGTCTTGTAAAAAAAAAGTTACGTTATCTGCAACTGATTCGGATCAGTAAGACTGGTTTACGAGAATAGTATGTCTTTTACCTGTTAAAAAGTACCTGACAAAGAACCAGTTTTAAATATTTGATTGCAAGTAAACATGTCAAATTAAAACTTTATTTTTCTCTTCTCTTCTTGTTTTATTGTTTATAATTACTTTGTTCATCAAATTTATTTTCTGCAGAATAATTTTACTTGTCCCATCGGACAAGCTTGATATAGCTTTTACTTGTCCGACCTTTTTTTTCCCTGGTACCGGACAATCGGACAAGCGTTATTGTCGAGTCCTGGCTACGGACCTGAGCGGGATTGGAGATCATACCCTACCAATGAGACCCCCTTGTATGGGTTAGGGATAAATTACGAATAATCTTTTATACACAATAAATGAATAAATTGTAATATTTATGTTGATAAAATAGTGCTAAAACAAAGAATGATCTATGTTTATCATGTTTATTGCATTTATTATTAGTTGGTACTCATTGAATCGTTAAAATCAATGTATGCATATACATGTATCATGAATATATAATTTGCACCCCCTTCTCAGAAGTCTCTCCCAGCATTAACATCTGTATACATGTACTATACAGATCCGATTATGGTAATTGAATATGAATACTTTATTTAAAACCCCTTAAATGCCAGATTTGATACTTAATTTGGCATCTGTTTTATGTGACAATATATATAACTTTAACTACTTTTTGTACACGTAAATATAAATTCATTATTTCATTTTCTTGCAGGTGCAGGCCAGGGTAAGTTTAAGAATACTAAACAAGCTGTAAATAGTCAATGGTAGCCTAAATATCTAGCAAGAGATTATACAAAATGTAGATATTTATATACATGTATATAAACATGATAAATGTATCTACAAAATATAATTTTACCAATATTAAAAAAGTGACATTATTTTTAAAAAGAAGATGTGGTATGCACATGATGCATATAGTTGCCAATGAGACAACTCTTCATGACAAGAGACCAAATAACATATATTTAGAGGACTACAAAATTAGACACAAAATCAAATTTCCTGATATAGATGGTATATTTGGAGCTTTTTCTTTGGAATTAATGTCACAAAACTAGAGCCATACGTGAAAGAGGTGCCATTTTTACTAGAAAATACTCAATATATGTATCCATTGGAAACAATGTAATAGTGAACATGACGAATACACTTTTAACCTTACAAAAAAATATTGATTTTAAAAAGAAGTCCTTATGATCATATGACATGCATGATAGACTATTGAAATTTTGCATCAATATTAAATTATTTTATTGCTATTTTATCTTCACCATTTACAGATGTGGGTAGGAGCTGTATCTTGGTGACAATTGGTGGTAAAAACATCATGATGGATTGTGGTATGCACATGGGTTATAATGATGATGTAAGTCTATTATAAAGTTTACTGATTGAAGTGCTTCTCAGTGGCAGATAAAGAAATTTCCATAAAAAAAATCTTTAGAATAATATTGTGCTTGTGCAAAAAGCTTATACCTTTCTGAGATTGTTATTTAATAGCCAAACACTTTGTTCTTCTTCTGATCATTTTCCTGAATTGGTAAAATATATCAGCACATTGTAAGTGTTATGTGGTTATTAGACAGCATTGTTCATAGAAAGAGAATCTAAATATGCATGCACACAAGGATACATTGAAACTGATAGTGACCATAGTTCTGATAAGAAATTTCCTATAGTGCATTATTAAAATGAAAATAATATGAATAATAAAACTTCAAAATACAAACTTTTTAAGGGGCAACATATTGATCTTATTTTAATTAGCATGGTAAATGGTGCATCAGCATAAAGATTCAAGCTATTATGATGCCAAATACTTTAAAATTATTTGTAATCTGATCTCTGTTATAATTACAGAGGCGGTTTCCAGATTTTTCCTACATTACAAAGACAGATGATGAGAGGTTAACAGATCACCTAGACTGTGTTATTATTACGTTAGTATAGCTTTGAGTTAGAATTTAAAACAGAAAAAAACAAATATTTAAAGTTGGTTGACATGGTTGAGATGTAAGCTCAGGATGATTAATAAGGGTGAGCAGCCCATCTACTCATGATTAACAATTTTTTTTGGGGTAAAGATTGCATATAAGGCCAACAAAAAATATGAGTCTGTTTACGGTTACCTGACCAACCCTAGTTTGAGTGCCGACCCTAAGCCATTTTAATTCTGTCCTAAAGTGAAAAATAAACTGAAGCTGTTTCAAGGAAATTCGAGACTCTTGTGATGAAATAAAGGGGTAAATTCAGTAAAAAATCTCCCATTGACTTTAATGCTAATCTATGTGTGGAAATAAATTTATACCTGATTTACCTTTAGAAATTAAAATCTTTCATATATCATTCATGAAAGTACAAATGTAGCCCTATCTTTTGCAACAATAAAAACATAGGGTCATGCGGCATTTTAGGCATTCACATGGCCTTATTTACAAACAATGTAGATTCGCACTGAATTCCTATACTGACCCCCATTACTTTTCAACCCTGAAGGGGAAAAAATTAGTACATTCAGCATATATTTTTTTTTTTTCAACTCTAGTTTTGATCCATCTACCAAAAAATAATTATTACAAACATTATCTGCCAATCAGAAGAGCATATAACTTCAGTGTTATACAGAAAGCTCTCCCCTAAATGGGCGGTCCCTGATGACGTATATTTATTTACTGAATTTACCCCTATAAGGGACTTTTTTACTTCTTTTCCAACTTTTTTTGTAATAAACATGTAATGTATCCAATTTTCAAGTTCCAGTTTCAATACAACCTTCATAAATGCTGAATTTGTAAAGATAGAGCAAAATTTATACTACAGCCCATACTGCGGCCAATGTATATTTGGTATATAAAGTTGCGCATTGACTGTTTTTAAAAGAATGGTGTAAAATACTATGTTTAATAAATATGAATTGTTTTCTGTGTTTGCTTTGACTAGTATTGCAAGTACATCTAGAAACTAAAGTCTTGGTGTACTCTTAGTTAGTTTTTTCCTTATATGGAAGTTTTTGGTTAAATACCATGAAAAGACCACAAAAAGACTTTTCAAAGGCTTTTTTAAGCAGTTTCATACCAAATAAAACAACAATTATGTTTCATTATACTAAATCTGTGTTTTAATTACTTGTAAATTTCACAAAATGTCATTGACAATCACTCTGCAGAAATTCCTGTTACCCCAACATCAGGATGGGTTCTTTGCCAAAACTAGACAGCTAGAACTGAAGTAGAAAAAAGTGCCAAATATAAAAAAATAAGATTAGGTATGACCAAACTTTACATTTGGGAGATTGAAGTAACAATTTAGAATATTTAAAAGCAAATTATTTAACATAAAAATCCAATTACAAACATTTCAACACTTGCTTCATGGATGAAGGACCTGTAATCATGAAAACTTGTCTAGTATATTCTTTCAATAAAGAAACGCAAGGCGTTGTGTAAAAATAAATGAATACCTTCATGCGGTCAGATTATTCGAGTGTTAAAATACTAGAAAAGTGCTTATTTACCACTTGTTCTACAACTTATCATGGGGAACACAGCTAAAAAAAAACACTATGTCAAAGGGAGGTAATCCATTTTTTTCATATGATTTTATACACTATGAGGAGAAATATGTGCAAAATGTGATGTAAATGGGGAGAATATTTATGCCTTTCATTGATAGCATAACTCTCATTTCTTATTTCTTTCAATCTGGACACAAAAACAAATTTTTACAATATACTTCATGCTTCTCTCACAGTACACTGAGTGCATCCTGGATAGCCGCAGTTAAAGATAGAAATTTGTTTAAAAAACAGCTTTAAATGGTTCCAAAATCCTTCCATTACATTAACATTTACAGGAAATGAGTTTTGTGATTATTGTGTGGCCTTGGACAAGTACAGTGAAAAAGTGCATATTTTCCTTAGGGGTAAATTCAGTTTATTATCATTCATGAAAGTACAAATGTAGCCCTATCTTTTGCAACAATAAAAACATAGGGTCATGCATCATTTTTGGGCATTCACATGGCCTTGTTTACAAACAATGTAGATTCGCACTGAATTCCTATACTGACCCCCATTACTTTTCAACCCTGAAGGGGAAAAATTAGTACATTCAGCATATTTTTTTTTTTTTCAACTCTAGTTTTGATCCATCTACCAAAAAATATTTATTACAAACATTATCTGCCAATCAGAAGAGCATATAACTTCAGTGTTATACAGAAAGCTCTCCCCTAAATGGGCGGTCCCTGATGACGTATATTTATTTACTGAATTTACCCCTAAACATTTTGCCGCCATTTTTTCCATAACAAAGGGAAATAATCCTATCATCATGATCATTAAAATTACGGGTAAAATCGGGCCATGATCAACTTGGACCACAACAAGACACAATCACGTGCACTCAAAATCATGTCTCAAAAATAAAATGAAAATATAAAATAAAATGAAAATACCGACCTTCCTATATATCCTATTTTTTTAAAACATGTAACCTTGAACAGACATATATTTTTTTTTGGCCTAATGCAATAAAAACCCTATTTTCATGATGTTACAATGTATTGACTTGATATATATAAATTGTCTAAGGTTTATCACTACTTTTGATATACACAAAATATAGTTCATTGATCATAACATATTAAACATCCTGTTCATGATTATTTCTAGAAATTAATCAATTAGATATATGCTCAGATATTCAAGTTACAAAATGGTGTTATACTTGTCAAGAAAATGTATAGCTTTTGCAAGGTACAGGAATCTAAGATTTGTTCTAAAAATATCAATGTCATTGTTAATGTAATCTTTAATGGAGTTGTCTTCCTTTGTCCGTAATTGAAGAACTTTGAATCAAATACAATCAATGCTTTATACAATGCAGTATTTAATTTGACCTCCAACAGATAAATTAAAGCAACCCTTACCTTTCAGTGCTTACAAGCACTTTGATTACTAATAAAATTGAGAATGGAAATGGGGAATGTGTCAAAGAGACAACAACCCGCCCAAATAAAAAACAACAGCAGAGGGTCACCAACAGGTCTTCAATGTAGCGAGAAATTCCCGCACCCGGAGGCGTCCTTCAGCTGGCCCCTAAACAAATATATACTAGTCCAGTGATAATGAACGCCATACTAATTTCCAAATTGTACACAAGAAACTAAAATTAAAATAATACAAGACTAACAAAGGCCAGAGGCTCCTGACTTGGGACAGGCGCAAAAATGCGGCGGGGTTAAACATGTTTGTGAGATCTCAACCCTCCCCCTATACCTCTAACCAATGTAGTAAAGTAAACGCATAACAATACGCACATTAAAATTCAGTTCAAGAGAAATCCGAGACTGATGTCAGAAGATGTAACCAAAGAAAATAAACAAAATGACAATAATACATAAATAACAACAGACTACTAGCAGTTAACTGACATGCCAGCTCCAGACTTCAACTAAACTGACTGAAAGATTATAATTTCATCATATGAACATCAGGCACAATCCTTCCCGTTAGGGGTTTAGTATCATACCATCATAACATATATGAGAAGAACATAACCCGTGTCATGCCAACAACTGTTTTTAGAATAAATTTGTTTAGTTCCGATGCAAAGACCTTATCAATGACTCAATATTAACGTCAAAATATGCAATCTTTAATGACTTGACAACAGTATCGTAATTATATCCCTTCTTAATAAGTCTATTCAAAGGTTTTGTAAGTTTCTGAGGTGAATACTGACACCTTTGTGCTTTATAAAGAATATTACCATAAAAAATTGGATGTGAAATACCTGAACGTATTAAAAGTCTGCATGTTGAGCTATATTTACGAATAATGTCTTTATACTGATGATAAAATTTAGTAAATGTTTTGACTAGTTTGTGATATCGAAAACCCTGGTGTAATAATTTTTCAGTAATACATAAATTTCTCTCGTTAAAATCTAAAACATTGTTACATACACGAGCGAATCGTACAAGTTGAGATATATAAACACCGTAAGATGGTGACAAGGGAACGTCACCATCTAAAAACGGATAATTAACGATAGGAAATGAAAAATCATCCCTTTTATCATAAATTTTAGTATTCAGCTTAATGTTTACTCAAAATTGATGTTTTCTTGAGAGCATTTATCCATTCACTCATCCCTTTGTAAAGGATTTACCCATCTTTCTATTTATTCATTTATCAATGTATCCCTTTGTTTTGATCACTTGTTAAAATCATTTTGTTTATTTATATTTGTAGTCATTTTCACTTGGACCATTGTGGTGCTTTGCCATACATGTCTGAAATGGTGGGATTTGATGGACCAATCTACATGACACATCCAACAAAGGCCATATGTCCTATATTATTGGTATGTATGATGTTCATCATGTTAGGCAAATTATTTTAAACAAATTAAATTGACTTATATAAACACTTCACAAAATCAGAGTGTCCTCATTCAATACAATATTAATAATACTTAACAATATTTTTTTTAGAATTTCAAAAACATTCTGTTGTTTTTCTATAAATGGTATATTAGCTAAATTTACAAGATTAACTTTCCATGCAATACTTCTTATTGTTTATTGATTCTCATGGCTGAGAAGAAGAAAAATTATAGAACTCTGAAGACCATAGATTGAACTATAGTTGCTAACTTATATGTTATTTGGTCACTGGTTGATACTTGTCTCATTGGAAATCATACCTCTTCTTCTTCTTATTTTTCATTTTGTCACCAAAATTTTAAAATGTAAAAAGAACATTTTTTCATGTTTTTTTTTTGTCTTTTAGGAAGACTACAGAAAAATAACAGTAGAGAGAAAAGGAGAAACTAATTTCTTCACGTCAGAAATGATAAAACAGTGTATGAAAAAGACTGTTGCTGTCAACCTACACGAAGTTATTAAGGTAATTCATGTACATGTAGTAGAAAAAAAGAGATAATTAAAAACCAATTGTTCTCTTAAGGTCTTACCACGTAAAATTTCTAAATAATTGATATAAGCTACTTCTGGTTTACTCAAAGTTAGTTTTGGCTTTCATTGGTATGTTTCTGCATACTAATTAAATAAATATATGATTTCTATTTTCTGTTTCGTGAAATAAGGGAGATAATTGCAGATATCTGGTTTCAAAAATGTCACTTCCAGTCTCATATGAATGGGTTTTTCATACTGATTCTAAAAATTAGAATAATCTAACTCCAATCAGACTAGGTATGTATACAGATTATCATATGAGTTACAAATATAATGACATTCATTTGGTAAAGGTAGATAAAATTACACCACATTGCTTCCAAATGAGCCAAAAGTTTGTAACAAACAAATATGAAAAAGAATTTTGTTGTTATTTTTTTGGTTACAGAGGAGATACTTCTTCTTCTTTGTATAAGCTTCCTATAGACAGGAACACCTCTAATGATATTAGAGTATATATGAGGGTAATTTTGTGGATAATTTTTTTGTTTTTGTTTCTTTACAACTATGTACAGCACATTATGTGTATGTTTGTTATTATATGTACTTTTTGGTTTTGTTGTGTCTTTTAAAGTTATATATACAGATATTGCTTTTTAACTTGTTTATTATCATATGCTTATCTTATTTACATGTGTCAATGATGTGTTTTTCCTATTCATGCAAGTGACAATAAAATTACCTATATAATAGATGCTTACATGGGTGTAATTTACATAGGGAGTTTATGATGTTAAAAGAAAAAAAGAAAACTTGTTAAAATATCAACATAGTAGCCAATGCTTAAAATCTAAAACATATCTTTCATTTCATCTAGATATGATAACCAACTTTGCTCAGTATGATAAAACAAAATTCATATTAAAAATACATTATGATTTTAATATAATTATTTTGTGCTTTATTTTAAGATGTTTGTACTATTTAAAATTTCAATGGTTTATTCTGTAAAAACAAAATCCTATTCAGTTTACCTTAAAAAGAATAGGAAATTAAAATGGATAAAAGTATTAACAACGTAATATTGACTAAAGGAAATTAAAAAAAAAAAAACAACAAAAAAACAATTAAAATTATTACAAAAAAGATTAAAAGCCATGATGGTGATGTTAAAAGTAAAGACTTTATCTGCTTCACTTGTAGTTTTAAAATTACTTTCACAAAATCATAATCATTATATATGGTTGTTGTGCTTGCAAACGGGTGATTTTCACCTTCATGTTGATATTATTATCAGAATATATCCTTCAATGTCCTTTTTCACTTTGAATATAGGCTTTTGTTTCAAACCTCTACACACGTATAACTGTCACTACATGTATATATTCATTGGCACATATTATTTGTTGTTTAATGCATCCAGTACTTCTATTCTCTTTGCGTGAAGTTGGAATAATAGATTTCTACATTTTTCTTCTATCTTGGTCATGAGTTCACTACTTATGTTCAGTGTTTCTTTGAAATTATTACAATCCAGTATCAATTGTGTTATTTCCATCTTATTGCAGCAGAAAGTATTCCATTTAATTGGATCAATATTATCCAATATTTCCATTTTCATCTCTACATAGTATTTCTCTCTTATAGTACTTAACACTGGACAAGAGGTAACCATATGAATAATGTCTTCATTTTCTGTATTGCACAGCTGACATAACGGTTCTGCTACAAAGTGTGTGAACTTGTGTTTGTCCGACTGTAAGATATATGCTCCCGTCATCATTCTGGCTTTTATAATTGCTTTTCTTAATTCAAGTCGTGGTTGATTTTGTAGATTCCATACTTGAGCTGTTTTTCCAATTTCTAAATTTTCTATGTTCATATTTTTTAGACTGGTTTTATTACGAGCTTCAGATTTTAATTGAGCATTCCAATATTGGTTTACTTTTTTCTTTATTTCTTCTTTCCATATATCTCTTTTTGGAAGATTTTTCTGCAAATAGTTGATGGAAGGAAGATCATACATCTCAAGTATATTCAGTATCCTGCTGAAAAAACTTTTCTTGTTGTCATAGTTAGTGGCAATTTGTCTAATCATAACATCTTTAATTTTGCTGTTGTCACATGATAATATAGAGTATAAAAGTGATAAATGTCTTTTATGTATTTCAGCTTCTATAGGCAATGCTCCAAGTAGTAGTAGTACCACAGCATTTGATGTTCTTTCTGGTAGTGACTGTAGGTGCCTCAAGTTTTTCCTATGGAATATCTCTAGTTCCTCTATATTTGATTTTGTTAAAGGTAGTACTTCTAAACCATATGTTAATCTTGGTATTACATAGGTTTTATATATTTGGTATGAGATTGCAGGGTTAAGTCCATTTGTACCGTGCACACCAGAACCCATAAGTGCATACTTTGTTCTTCTAGCGGTTTGTATTCTTTCTTTGATGTTGAAGTTATGTTCTTTTCCATCTGTTCTCTTTATTCCTAGATGCTCACTACAATCAGATGTTTTTACAACTTTGCCTCCCATTGTCCAGCTGTAGCTAGATTTACGCTTTGAACAGTCGATTATTTCTGTTTTGGTAGGATGTATTTTGTAATGATGCTCTTTAGCATATCTGTCTATTACATTCAGCATTACTTGTAGCTCATACTCGTTGTTTGAGATAAAGGCTATATCATCTGCACAAGTTGGTGCCCCTACATATATGTCTCCCAAATGATAACCCAAAGAGTTCTGTTCTAGCTCTACTAATAGGTCTTGTACAAATATTTTGTATAAGTGTGTTGAAAGTATACCGCCTTGCCTTACACCTTGCTTGATTTTAAATGGTTCACTAAGTCCATCCATCCATTTTACTTTGGAAGTAAGCCCTTCATATAGTTCTGTTAGTATTTTCCAATAAGTTGGATGCATATTTTGGTCAATAGCCTTATCCATTAAGATGATATGCTGTACGACATCAAATGCTGATTGTACGTCAAGAACAGATATAAAGAAGTTTTCAGTTGGTTTTTTTATTTCATATCGAGATTCTGATATGAGCAGGCTTGACATGATTGGTGACAGTCCTTCTGTAAATCCAAATTGTAGGAGTGTTTCTGATTTTAGATTAAGCTTTTCCAGAAAGGCATATTCAAAAGTTTTTCCAATAGTAGGTGTTACTGTTATTCCCCGGTAATTGCCCATAACAGTTGGATCTTTTTGTTTTTTCAGTACTGGTGTAAGTATGCCAAATTTAAATGATACTGGTACTGTTCTTTTCAATATTATGTTGTTAAATATTGAGGTTAGCACAGGAGAGACGCTTGATTTTGAATTTTGTAGATGCTCAGCTGTTATTCCAGATTCATCTGCACTTTTTTTAGTATTGAGCTTGCCAATTGCCTTCATGACTTCAGACTCTGTAAACTGTTCTGGGTCTTCAGCTTTGTCTATTGCTTGTTCGTACAGTTGCTGCCTAATTTTGCAGAGATTAAGATAGCCATTTTCATATATATTCTCTTTTGGTACACTAAGATCTTCATAGTATTTGGCAAAACTTTTCCTTTGTTCTTCAGGAACATAATTATAATTTTCATCAATTTTCAAGCAATTTGTTGAGGTTTGTTGATTGCTGCGATTCCTATTTATGAGTCTGTAGAAAAGTTGAGAATTTGGGTTGTCCATTAATAAGTCAAACAGTGCATGGGGAAATAACTCTAACAATAAAAAAGTCTCTAGCTAAACAAGATGTGTTTCATAGGCGCAATAACTGATATAATAGTCAAAACATCTAAGCGACATCTTGGGATACAACTTTTTCCTGCGAATATAGGGTTTGGCAGAGAAAGAAAAAAATCAATAGGTTAATAGGTTTTTCCGAAGAAAAGTGAAAAGACCTAATAATATACACACCTTAATTCTTTTTGAATGAGCTTTTGTTTTTGAAAAAAAGGATTATTGAATGAACAGTAGGAAAATGTTTGATAACTAGAAAAGATCTAGAATATAGGAAATTCTACTTATTCAGTATTTACAATTTTCAGTTTTTTCTTAGTAATATAAAGGAGCGTTCAGTGTCCCCAAACTTTGTATATTTTATAACTCAAAAAGTATTGAATAATAGGAATAAAATTGGTATTATTTTCATTTCAACTGTTTTGATGCTTCTTACTAACATGACTAAGGAAGAGAAATCTGAAATATAACAAAAAAAAATCACTCTGCCTCATATTAGAAACAACATAACATAACCAAAAAAAAAAGCTGGAAAAGATTGAGAATCAAGTAAATGTTCTGAAAAAATTTGATCTTGCCCTGAAAATTGCTTGTTCACATCTTCTTATTTATTGAATACTAAAATAAAATCCAGGATTAATTCTTGTGCTTATCTTTTTCATTCCTGAAGGTTGATGATGAATTAGAAATAAAGGCATATTATGCAGGACATGTTTTAGGGGCAGCAATGTTCCAAGTCAGAGTTGGTCAACAGTCCATGGTATATACAGTAAGTATAAGTGTTGACCTTGAAGGTCTTACTATGACCTTGTTACACAGGATACGTTTTAGGGGCAGCAATGTTCCAAGTGAGAGTTGGTCAACAGTCCATGGTATATACAGTAAGTGTAATTCTCGACCTTGAAGGTCTCACTATGACCTTGTTACACAGGATACGTTTTAGGGGCAGCAATGTTCCAAGTGAGAGTTGGTCAACAGTCCATGGTATATGACTTTGGAATGAAAAAAAATAGCAATACAAGTGCTATTCCTTTCCTTTTCTGTGTACATCCTCCTTTTTCATGAATTAATATTGTCAGTTTTTTTTAAAGTTCTTTGTTGAACTTAGAGTATGACACTTTAGATGCTATAAGCAATATATGTTAATATAACTGGTGTTTTGTAAGGTGTTCAAGGCTGTGTGATAAGTGTCATCTGACCTTGACTTTCATTTTCATGGATTTTTAACAAGTTAAATTTATCTAATCCTTGTAGTGAAACCTTTATCTTTAAAACTTTAGGTATCAATTCAGTCATGATAAGAAGATGCTGACAAGATGTGTATGTATGTGCACTCTTGTTTTAATTTGTTGGTCATTGTTTTCACAAGAGAATTTAAAAAAAACAAAGATCAAGCTAGTATACAAATTTATTTGGTTAAAAATGGCAGAACTAAAAATACCTTAAATCTAAATAAAACTTTACTTTAATTTTCTCCTTGAAATCTAATTTCTGATAAATAACATGTATATGTTTTCAGGGTGATTATAATATGACCCCAGATAGACATCTTGGTGCCGCCTGGATTGATAAATGTCGGCCAGATTTACTTATCACAGAATCTACCTATGCTACAACAATAAGAGATTCAAAGCGATGTCGAGAGAGAGATTTCCTGAAGAAAGTACATTCTTGTGTAGAGAAAGGTGGAAAGGTACTCTAGAGATATTAACAGATTGCAATGGGAAAATTTCTGCTAATTTAAAAAGAAAGTTTTCAATATAGATTTGAATTGTGTTTTTTGAAAATTCATACAAAGTATAAGCATACAAATGGGTTATTTTCATACAAATTGGACACACTTGACATAATCATATAATTCATCTTTTAGCTAATGAAATAACATTATTTGTTTGAATTGAATACCTTCTGATAATATTAAAAATGCAACAAACTCAAAAGCATAAAAATCAATGTACATGTAGATAGTAATATCTCTGAATTTGTGTAGTATGTTTTAGCTGCACTGGGGGCCTCCATAGCTAGCTATAGGCGGTCTAAATAATTCATCTACTTTATCACTTGCCAGTTAAGTCTAAGGTTGGGCATTTAAGTCTTGCTCAGGATCAAGGCAGGTGTGTTTGACCTCTATCTTAATTGACAGTTTTCTGCCACTGGTCAGTGTTTCTCTCCAGGTACCACCACAATAAAGCCAAGCTTGCCTAATGTCCAACTCTATAAATAAACAATCATGCACCACCAACATTATGATGACACATCATGTGATAAATATCAGGAAAATACTATCAAAAATATTGAAATGTATACTAAGTAGATGATCTATGTAAAGCATGTTTAGTTTGTCATCCTGAATGTGTTCTATTTCCAGGTTTTAATTCCAGTATTTGCGTTAGGGAGAGCTCAAGAGTTATGTATACTGCTAGAGAGTTACTGGGAAAGAATGAACTTGAAAGTACCCATTTATTTCTCATTGGGTTTGACAGAAAAGGTATGTTTATAATATTTTCTCGCTGTATTGAAGACCCATTATTGGCCTTTTGCTGTTTTTTGCTCTTTGGTCAATTTGTTGTCTCTTTGACACATTCCCCATTTCCATTCTCAATTTTACATTGTCTGTTAAAAAAGCAGATTAAAAAAATGTGAAAAAAAACATAAAATATGTAGACAACATATGATATGGTTTTTTTTCACATCAGTAGATATTTAATTTTCATTGAATTCTAACATTCAATATTTTTACAGTTACATGTACTAGAAAATCACCAAAAATACGGTTAATATAGAGAGTTTTATAAGTGCTTTTCCTTAACTGTTATTGAAATAAGGGGATATAAGTAATAATAGGTCACCATAGGCTTCAACAGTGAGAAAAACTCACAACATATAGTCATCTATGAAAGACCTTGATATGAAAACTATGAAACAAATTAAAAAGAAAAAACTATGGCCAAACTGATAACATTACAAAAAAACAATAAACAGATATCACAGACATGAAGCAACTACAAGCACTGAATTACAAGCTCCTGACTTGGGACAGACACATATGGCAGGGATAAAGATGTTTGTGAATGCCCAAGGATCTCCTAAACATTGTATGTTTTTTTTCATACTTTATATTATTCCACTATTTGAGATATCTGCCAATTTTAACTGGATAAAGTGCTTTGGGATTAAATGATTCCTTTTGATTTAGAGGTCATGGAGGTCATTTGGTTGAAGGTTAGGTAGCAGCAGCAATTTATAGACCTAATTTTGTTTTTCAACTTTACAGTCCTCACCCCTAAAACTATGTTACAAAAAATAAAATAGGCATCATGAAACATATCATTTTTAGTACAAATAAAAATAAATCTTAATTTGGTTTATGCACAAATGTTGTTTCTGTTATCATGGTTTTGTTTATTGATATTTTCAAGCTTGATATGCAGATTGAGTTATATATATACTGGTAATTAGATATAAGAAGATGTGGTATGAGTTCCAATAAGACAACTCTCCATCCAAGGCATTGTTATTTTTTTATGTACATGTATCAAGTTTTATCCTTGAATGTGCATGGTGATATTGCACTTTTATGTTTTGTGTAAATAACAAAACTATGTTTTGATTCTGTTGTTTTAAATTGTAAACAACAGTCTCTCATAGTTCTTTTAAGAATGGCACATGCATTCTAAATTTTATATTGTGTACTTGATATTATATTGTGTTTATACTTGTATGTATGTGGAGAGACTTTAATAAACTATTGAATCTGTAAAAGTAAACCATTATAGGTCAAAGTACACTTTCAACATGGAGACTTGGCTAATACCAAACAGCAAGCTAAAAAGAAAAAAAATGACAAATGTAAATCATTCAAACAGAAAAACCAACAATCTAATCTATATAAAGAATGAGAAACAAGAAACTCTTAGGACTTAGGACAGGTGCAAACATCTGTTGGTTTGAACGTTTTATTGATGCCAATCTTCATTAAACTTTGATTAGAAAAAAGCAAGAAAACAAACAAAAATCAAACAACCTTACATTTGAAAGAATACATTTTTGAAACAGAATCACTGTAAAACAATGTTGTAAAATTTTGATTGAGGTATTAATCTACTAATTTAGACAAATTGGGAATAAGCGAAATGAAAACTTTTTTTGAATGAAAGAAATTTTGTAAATTTTGTATTTTCTAGGCCAATCATTATTACAAGCTGTTCATTACATGGACAAGCCAGAAGATCAAGAAGACATTTGTACACAGAAATATGTTTGAATTTAAACACATTAAGGTAAATTACAATTATTACAAAGCATTGAAGATTAGATCTATTTCTAATTCTAAATAAATGGAAGATTGCAGTTAGGAGACAATAAGATGTTTAAAATTGTTGATAATGCTCTTTTAGAAACAAATTATGAACTTTAGCTGATGATGTCATCATGTTACCAGTATCGGTATACTTTACATAAGAAACATAAGTCAGTGGTTTTCACATTCAAGACTGATAAGGAGAGCATGTATGCTGGTAGTAGAAGGTGATGTGGGGAACACATTGAGACCTGGTGAACATGTTACTCAGACATAAGGAACACATCACTGAGACAAGGGGAGCACATGAGTGAGACAGAAAAACAACAACACACTTCAAATTATCCCCACAATTTGTTTTACATGATTTTAATTATCTGTTACAGAGTTTTCATACTTTACTTCTTCATTTTTGTCTCATGTTTTGGTGATAAGTTCAGTTTGGATTGTGTAACTTAATGATGATCTTTCTTACTAGGCTTTCTCTTTTTTTCAGCCATTTGACAGGGCCTACATAGAGAACCCAGGACCAATGGTAGTATTTGCCACTCCTGGAATGTTGCATGCTGGCCTTTCACTACAAGTATTTAAAAAATGGGCTCCAAACCCTAACAATATGGTAAGATCTGTAGACAGAAAAAGTTCATTAATTTATTATAATATCAATATCAGCACCAGCGTTTTACAGGAGGTTGAGGTGGGTTTGAAGGGAATTTTACTTCAACCTGCCCAACTCTGCACTTTGTAACCACTACTCCTCTTTAGTGACCAGATTTCTGTTTAGAGTTTCTATGGAGGTACAGATTCTTATAAAATAAATTCTAAATTCCATATTGTTGTCACTTATTATACCCCACGCAACGAAGTTGCGCAGGGTATAATGTTTTTGACCCGTCCGTCCGTCAGTCCGTCAGTCCTGTTTCTTGTCATCGCAACTCCTCTCAAACCACACAACAGAATTTCACGAAACCTTTTCAGATAATAAGGACATACTATGTAGATGTGCATATCGACAGGAAATTACGATTCAATTTTTTTTCTAGGAGTTACGCCCCTTTGAACTTATTTGCCTTAATGTACTACTACAACAGTTTGTCATCGCAACTCCTCTGAAACTACATAACAGAATTTCATCAAACCTTTTCAGATAATAAGGACATACTATGTAGATGTGCATATCGACAGGAAATCACGATTCAATTTTTTTTCTAGGAGTTACACCTCTTTGAACTTATTTGCTTTAAGGTACTACTTCAACAGTTTGTCATCTCAACTCCTCTGAAACCACACAACAGAATTTCATGAAACTTTGTAGATAATAAGGACATACTATGTAGATGTGCATATCAACAGGAAATTACGATTCAATTTTTTTTCTAGGAGTTATGGCCCTTTGAACTTATTTGCTTCAATGTACTTCTGCAACAGTTTGTCATCTCAACTCCTCTGAAAACACACAACAAAATTTCATGAAATTTTGTAGATAGGACATACTATGTAGATGTGTATATTGACAGGAAATTATTATTCAGTATTTTTTTTTATACAATTTTTTTTTATACAGTACATTCCGGTTATTTGCATAGCCTATTTGTCAGACGAAATTATGCAATAAAGCGGAGTATGCTTATATCCGAAATGCCGAAATACGCAGTCAAATAACATCGATAGAGGAAATCCTGAAGAAAGATGAACATCCATAATCCACTTACAACATATTGAATGATTATTTATTCTAATAAAAGTTATTTGTCTAGTGTTGTGCATTTTTATTTCATTGTTTATTCTTTCAATAAAGTTTATAAACACATTTAGTTTTAGTTTATTTATGTACCGACTTTTCCTTTACCTGAGATACGAAAATAAAATTGTTCTAAAAATAGATTTGTTTCTATAACCCGGATGTACAAATTATATTTTTACACAGTTTATAATCATTTGATACAATAAATGTGTAATGAACTGCCTTTAATGTGCAGTATTTACCGATTGTACAGTGATGTAACACTGTTACAATAACCTCGTTAGTTTCGTATACAGTATACAAAGCAGTTTTAACAGGTAATGGGGCCCTGCACGGGTTATTTGCTGGACACGAGTGTTGAAAGTGAGAAAATATAATAATTTTAAGTTAATGTTCTTTTCAAAAAATATTAAAAATGAAAGATTGATGCATGAAATTCTTCAACCATATATAAATGCCCTGTAATATTTAACATAAATGTAGATCACCCCATGCCAAATTACGAGATTGCACATTGGATAATGATCGATAATTAGCAGGCGTTATTGTTTTAAAAATACACCCAAAATGGGTTACCCCAAAATGTAATCTATGAACAATGTTTGAAATGCAATCAATAATTAACACCTTTTGAGATAGAAGATCATAGAATGGTTGTGTTTTTACAACAATCAGCTGATTGACATCTTTATGACCTCGAGGCTTAAAATAGAATAAGGGAAACTTTACCTGTGTACACATCGAGGCCTTTTTTATAATCATATAAACACGAAAGAAACTGTTTTAAAACTTTATTTAAATAACACAGAAGTAAATGTGAAATAATATAAAAAAATATGATGCATTCAAGAAAAATATACTTACCAAATTGCTGTTTCCGGTCAAAAATCTCGTCAGTTTTAAATAAGCATATCTAGCTGGCGATTATTTTCTATGCAATTAACCGAAATGCCACTTGAGGGGCTATGCATATAACCGTACAATTTAACATTAGATGAATGGGAAATGGTTCTGTGCAGGAGAAAAGTATGCAATTTACCGAATTATGCTATTAAGCGGTATGCAATTAAGTGGAATAGACTGTACTTATTTAATTTCTCCAATGACAATGTGGGGACGTGGGGTATGTGAGCGTGCTCACTAAGGTTCTTTAATTTAAAACAAGATCTCATTCGAGTATGATGAAAAGTGGAGATTGGGAGATATCAGTGATATATAGTACTGGTAACTTGATTGGTTCTGCTTAAAAAAATTCATTATTGATTGAAGTGGTGTTAAATTGCTATCATTTAATCAATTGATCATAATAATTTGTAATTTGAATTTGATTTAGATTATAATGCCAGGATATTGTGTAGCAGGAACTGTGGGTCATAAGATTTTAAATGGTGCTAAGAGATTGGAAATGGAAAATAAACAAACTGTAAGTACTCTACAATACTTGTTATACTTTCCAACCTGACCAAGGAGTAGTGTATAAAAACTCTTGAACATTTTCCTTAGCATGGTCATCACCTTTTCTGTCATAATTGTTATCAAGGAGACAACTTCATGTATACACCAGAGACCACATGATGTAGATGTAAACACATATTAGGGAACTGTATAACCTCCGTCAATAAATATAACCCATAATGTACAGTAAGCTATAAATTAAAGCAATTCAAGAGAGAAAAATAAATAGCTGGATATATGGGGACATAAACCGTTTTGTCAACTATTGACTTTTACATTTTAATGTGCTATAAATTCCAAATACCTTAGAATATGAGAATGTATGGATACAGGTTGTGAATTTGTTTTTGTTTTTAGTTAGAAGTAAAGTTGAGTGTGCAGTACATGTCCTTTAGTGCACATGCAGATGCTAAAGGTATAATGCAGCTGATATCATGGTGTGAACCAAAAAATGTCATGCTGGTTCATGGAGAGGGGGAGAAAATGGAATTCTTAAAAAGCAAGATCCAGCACCAGTTTGGTAAGAACTCATTATGGTCTGTCTACATTGGGTGTGCACATTTACTGTGTGAACTTATGACTTATGAAACAGTCTGTTTACATCAAAAAGTAAAATAACTAAAACACCAAACTGACCAAACTCCTAGGAAAATTCAAAACTGAATGTCCCTAATCAAATGGCAGAATCAAAAACTCAATCACATCAAATGAATGGACGACAACTGTCATA
Organism: Mytilus edulis; assembly: GCF_963676685.1. NCBI lineage: Eukaryota > Metazoa > Mollusca > Bivalvia > Mytilida > Mytilidae > Mytilus > Mytilus edulis. The sequence goes on along the minus strand of NC_092356.1, from coordinate 73,106,798 downwards.
GTCCTGACATGGTACAGGCATTTTCTTGTGTAGATTGCTCAAATTTATTGTATAAACATTTTACACAGGTGTAGTGAGTAATTTGTACATGGTAGAACTATGTGTTCCACTTTAATGATAATTGACTTGGTTTTCCAGTTTTCTTACCAAACGTTGGTGGTTCTCTCAAGGCACTACTGCTTGATCTGCCAATAAAAAGTGGTTTCAATAGTGCTGAAAGTGGCACTTAACACCAAAAATCAATCAATCAATCAATTATATTGTGGCTCTTTGATAATGTTTAACAATATCAGTCAATATATAGATGATCTAATAACCTGAATATGAACTCATACATGTGATAACTTTGTTAATTGTAGGTATTGACTGTTTCAAACCCGCGAATGGAGAAACAGCAGTCATTCACACCAAGCATAACATACCAGTAGATGTTTCTTTACCTTTACTCAAAAGGGAGGCTTCAAAACTAGGTAATTATTAATTTTAACTGTTTGAAAAGTACATTTTTTTAACATACACAATTATGCCAATATATTAGAAATAAATTTGAACAAATGTTCAGATTTTCTAAATACAAGTTTCCATTGAAGATAAAATGTTAAGATTTATTGATAACTTAGTGTGAATAATTCTTTATAAATAATTTGGCAAGGATTTTTAGAGAATTGATTGTTTTAGAGGTGGGAATGCACTTCTATTACAACTTGATTCTGTTCTCATTATTTAAGAAAGAAGTCTGAACAGATATAGGAAATAATCAAATAAAATATTTTGCATGGTGATATACAATCTTGATCACCAGCCTGTAAACTCTCATGTTGTGAGTTCAAACCCTGCTCATGAGAATCTGTGTTTGACTCCCACCTTAATTGACATAGATTACCATTTGTCCTGCAGGGGATTATGATAAGATCATACTCTTGTTTCCTCAGCAAATAAATTCTGGTTACCATGATATAACCATTGGTGATTAAAGTGGTTTAAGCACCAACATACAAAATATCAAACATAAATATTTTCAAAAGTGAATATCTTTTCCATGAAAGAATGTTAACAAATGCTCATTTCTTTGATTTTCTGTCATTTACATATTCATATACCTTTTGTATCCTTTAGGGTCTTTACCACCAGATCCAAAGAGACCAAAGACATTCCATGGTGCCCTAGTTATGAAGGGAACAGTATGTATAAGTTAATGACAATATTTAGGATGTTATCTGTATAACTGTCTATCTGTGTAGTGCCAATATGTAATTAAAGAAAGTTTGGTACAGACCTTCTAAAATTCAAACTGACCATTATTCCGTGCGTTCATCGTGTATTGTGCGTGTTGCGTGCGTGCATCGTGCGTGTATCGTGCGTGTACCAATCGTGCGTTCATCATTCATCGTTCCGTGTAACGTGCGTGCATCGTGTATTCTTAATCGTGTATCGTGCGTGTATCGTGCGCTCATCAATCATTCATTCTTAACCGTGTATCGTGCGTGTATCGTGCGTTCATCCATCATTCATTCTTAACCGTGTATCGTGCGTTCGTCAATCGTGTATAATTGTGTATATCAGATAACGTGCATTTGTCAAACGTTCATCTCTAATTGTGTAACTTTCACACATTGCGGTTTTTATATGATAGTCGGTTATAGAGCTCACCAAAGCTTATATTTTTTCTCACGGTTAAAGTATATACATATATGTATATATACAACTCGTCTAAACATTAACCCAACAATGTTAGATCTGTAAATTTGCTTTCGCAAATTTTTTGTTCTTCCCTCGCCAGGATTCGAACCCATACTACTGAGAAATCGTGACAACAAATCGCCTGCCCGGTAACCGGTGCGCTAGACCACACGACCACCTTGGCTTCACAATATATATGTTCCGACTTTAAATAAAATTTACAGTCATACGTGTACTTACTTTCTTGTGAACGCTTAATTAAGTTCATTGTACATAACGTTCACTTTTTGTGTAAATATTTCGTGGTTATTCAGTGAATCTTGACTGGGACTGACACATATATAATTATATTGATATAATGATACATGTACGTACAAACAATAACATGATTTTGACATTTCTACGACAGAAGAGTTAAAATTGGAATTTCTATTCAATTGAGCGAAATGAACTTAAAAATATACTATTGTTAACAATATTCTGTCAATTAAAAACAAAAGTGCTTGTGCAAAATTTAAATGTGGGGTAGCTCCACTAAAAAAAATAGAAACTGGAAAGTATGAAAGAAAAGAAGTCCACGAGATGACATGTGTTGAAGCTCTACTATTGAAGATGAACTTCGTGTCATTCTAAAATGCCCATTATATGTAGGTTTAAGACGAATATTATACATTTTAATGAACATTTTAACCTATGATTATCAGATAGCGAAATTTTTTATTTTTATTTAATAACGGCAATGTTGCTGCTATAGTCGCCAAAAACACCAACAATATTTTATTGAAAAGAAACTATACAAATCCTTGGTTGAACTAGGCTAGATTATAATTCTTCGCTTATTTGGCAAACTCATATGCTACTAAGATATTTTCAAATATTTAAGTTTTGATAAATACCATTATAAATATCATTTTTGTCTTAGTTTCTGGTGGTCACATGCACGTAATGTTATTCCATTGAGAAAATACAATATACAAGATTGTCGGGCAAATGTGGATTGCGGATTAAAATGTTAAATGTCAAACTTGAATTAACAAATTAAACTTAGGCGAATTACCACGAATATGTTTATTTCTTCAACAGTGTTTGAATTCTCTGTTCTTAATTTCATTAAAACTAAGCTAAATATGTTTTGTAGAAAATTGAATAAAAATAAACATTATATGTATTTGAAGGCATTATTTTAATTAAACAAATATAAGATCAGGCAAACATAACATGTATTCCTTAAAAAAAAGAATGATTTTAAATTGAGGAACTTTTAAAACTTGTGTGAAATTGAATTTATAAGTTTAAGATATAATCTTGTTTTTTATTATTATTTTTTTTATAAAATAGTTTAATATATGGTATTATCAAGGATTTGTATAGTATCTATACAAATCCTTGGTATTATCATAACAAGTCTTTCTCGTTTGAATTGTTTTACATTGTCTTATCGGGGCCTTTCATAGCTCACTATGCGATATGGGCTTTGCTCATTGTTGAAGGCCGTGCGGTGACCTATAGTTGTTAATGTCTGTGTCATTTTGGTCTTTTGTGGATAGTTGTCTCATTGGCAATCATACCACATCTTCTTTTTTATATTTATTTGAATGGAACACTTTCACGGATTCATTTTTCATTGTGTTCATGGTTGCATATCAATGACACCGTTTTTAATGTATGTCTAAAAGATTATTATCCGAAAAAATTTTACAATAGTACGTTGTTGACTAGGTTGGTCTCCTCCGTAAAACATCCAGTATTCCTTCGGAATATACAAATATTAAGGTATTGTCAAGAATTTCAATAACGACCGGGAAACCTTCTATGATTATTAAACCTTCTATGATTATTAAACCTTCTATGATATTTAAAGAATGACGGATGTTTATTTCGGTGCGCCTAAACACTGCTAAGGAGTGCTTAGTGCACTAAGGACTATACAATTCCACCTGAGACTACTAATGTTATAACCTCTTCTCGCATTTTGCGCTTTGGGTAATAGTTTTCTTCGACAAAATACTGCCTTGAACTCAATTTTGGTATAAATATAAAGAAGCCACAATTTGGTTCTGAAATGGATACTTTTTACACACCAAAAGCTAGGTAGAGCCTATCCCTTAATGGATATAGGCTCTTAAATTCGGCAATGTTCAGAGACAGTGCTATGGTTCATTGTGTTAGCAAGTCAAGGTCGCTAAACTCTCATTATCCGTTTAGAGATTTTCTGAAAATACAATCGCTTTTGCCTTATTCGAAACTAAAACATAACCAAATATAACTGGTGGCTTTCGGCTGTCAACTGTTCTTTTCGGGATTCTCTTGAATAATTATTTTTAATAAAAGTGACAATTTTTATGATCTTAAAAGAAAAAAAAATCCACAATAAAACATATGAGTCAGTAGGAAAGTTGCTTCTTTTATGCTTAAATTAATATAAGTTTCAATTGTATAAATTTTATGCAATTAGAAAGTTCTTAATAATCAGTCAATTATCCTTACATTGTGCAACACAAAGAGTTAAAAAAAGGAAAGAAAAAAGTGTATTCCGACAAACTTGTTTACATATATTACAGAAACTTTAATAAAATAAATGAAATATTTTTTTTTTTTAAATTGTGTTATTATATAGAGAATAATACATGGCAACATACGTATCATATGTCGTATCATCAAAAGACACTGATATCACCCAAGGGCCTTTAGGCCCGAGGAATGATACGGAATGTGATACAAATTTTGCCATGTTTTATATGCTTTATCATATATTTCAACAGGAGAGTTATATTATATGAACTGTTTTCTGATCCATAGCACTGGGTTACCTTCAGTTCTACCATGGAAGTAATATAGTAAAATTTAAATATTACTTCCATGGTTCTACTAAAATCTGAAAAGAACTGCTCAATTACTTATCCAAAGCACCTAGGTTACCTTACAATTTGTGTGCTGTTGTTTTAAAAATATTTTGTTTATTATTGTATTTTTTTGTATAAGTAGGGGTGTGATAAAGGATATGCAATAAAGGGTAGGGATGTGATGAAGGGTATGCGATAAGAAGATGTGGTATAATTGCCAATGAGACAACTCTCCACAAGAGACCAAAATGACACAGATATCAACAACTATAGGTCAACATACAGCCTTAAACAATGAGCAAAGCCCATACTGCATGGTCAGCGATAACAGGTCCCGAAATGACAATGTAAAAAAATTCAAACGAGAAAACTAACAGCATTATTTATGTACATAAAATGAACGAAAAAGAAATGTGTAACACATAAACAAACGACGACCACTGAATTTTATGGTAAACTATGACTTAAATTCTTCAAGATTGGTGCAAATTATATAAGATTCTTCGATCTCCTGGAAAACATCGCCAACCAACATATTAACTTCAGTATGGTGATGCAGCATCTTACCAGAGGCTGATTTGTCCGGGCCCCCTCCTTTTTGGGAAAAAAAATGGTTGCTTATATAGGGAATCACTGAAGCATGACTCGAGCGGCCCCCTCTTAGGTCAGTCAGGGGGCCCCCAATTTCTGGATCCGCCACTGCTTACATCCTCAATCTTTGAAACTAGATGAACTTTGAACATTCAAATGTGTACATCAGTGCCTTGTTTTTAATAATATGAACTATATGGAAATAATTCTTATGTCTATGTATTAGAGCTTTTTTCTCATGCTATTATTTATAACCTGTACATTTTCTATATTTAATTTTAGTAGGCAAATTTAAAACTGGGGTTTGAATTCAGTGTCGATTCAGAGATGAAATATTTGTTAAGATAGCATATTTGTCTTTAAATTTATTTATTCATTGAGATATGAAATATCCATAGACAATTTGTCATATCTAATAAGACTTTATTTACAAAATATAACACGAGTAAAAAAATCAGAAAAGGAAGAGCAGCTATAAAAAAGAATTATTTAAAAAGTGGGACACCAAACATAAATAGTATTTCTTAGTAGAATTTGACATCAATATAACAAATAATAACTAATTGCAATACTAACAAAACATAACTCAATCACAATGTTTACAGAAGCTCCCATTTCGCCTTAGTTAATTCTTATGTACCTGAAAATTTGTACTAAATTAAGGCAAACTGGGATTAATTTTATATAATTATTTTGACAGCTAAGGCGAAATGAGAATTTACTATATCCGTTATTATTACGTAATATATATTACATAAGTCCTGTGTCCAGGTGGACATAACGGGCCCATAATAATAACATGTGATTTGTATGTCAGGTGAAGGTGACAACGGGTGGTATGTATACTAAAATGTTTATCGTCTTCCATTATACATGATGGTGTGAATTGGGGTTTATAGAAGGAAATTATAGACACAAAAAAAATAAAGAATACAGAAAATAACCAGACAAACATATAGAAAAGAAATGATACGGTACTATGTGGAATAAAGAATGATCGGCAAAAGGTAAAACGAATTATAGAACAAATTTCCTAAAATTATAGAATACAGAAATAATTAATCCCCATTCAGACCCTCATGATCTGACAATTATGGGCATGCAATACAGTTTTAGACCGACAGTGATTTTTTTACAAAATCAATTTGACCATGTGTATATGTGCTAAAAATTATATCTTCATTTGCTAAATCTAAAAGACAAATGCATGGGTTTGAATCATTCGACATTTACTTGATATTTCGGTTTCTTGGACATTTCTGTCCTTTGAGCAAACACCCTTGACATTTAATGTTTCAAAAGATAAAGATATGCAGATTTCGGTAAAGAGATAAGGAATATCTTCGTTACAAAATTGGGTTCTTACTACATTTGTGTAACAATTCTTTCTTTAAAATAATTGATTTTTGTTAAAAGAAATTGATTTAAGAAAAAAACGCTATTTTTGTTGTATATTTATCTAGTTAATAAAGTTGTTAATCTCTTCTTAATAGTTGGAACAAAATCTCCATACGGTATGAAGCCAAATGTTATTTCCAAAAAGAAAGGACATATGCTCTTAAGCTAATGGTTAAATCTGGGGAAAATGCATCTTTTCCCGATATTTCACAGTTTGACGTCGCGCACATAACCTTTACGGCAGAAATTTTAAATGTGTCGATAAAAAGAAAGATTTCTTTTAGTAAGTGAATTTCTGTCAAAAATCATTATATAGGAAACTATTATTAAGGTCATATAATATGTGATAAGACTGATAATAAAATACTAATTCAATGCCATGCAATAAGGTTTAAATGCTGAAAGTTTTTAGAAGAAAGAGTTTAATGTCTGCTTTTTTAGATTAATTCTGCGAACTGTTTTTGTCTGCAAAAACAACAAATCTAGAGATAAAGAGAATCACAACTTATTGAATAAAATGGAGGATTGAAATGGAGAATGTGTCAAAGAGACAACAATCCGACCAAAGAGCAGAAAATGGTGCGTCTAAACACGCTCAGGACTCCTAAGAGTTATAATATGCTACTAAGGACTAAAAAGGGTGCGGTACAATGTAAACAAATTTCTTATCTAGATAGAGATTGATATTTAATGCAGATATTCAAATTTAATCAATAAAAGATCACAAATGATAATTGAACAATGCCTGTGCCGGTTTTCGAAAATCACTGAACTATAAGACACGTGTCAAAATTACATAACTGATAACACTATTACCTTAAAAAATAATTATTTGGATAAGAAAATTACCCTGACATTTAGATATATTTACCCCAAAAAGATGTTTTTAAATTTTTAAAAAATCATTTAATATGCATCGTTTTATGATTAAATGAAAAAAATATAGAAAATTGTTAAGCTGGTTTTTTTTTCAGGAAGGAAAATAATGTTTGCATCGAGAAAAATACCCCCTCCCCTATAAATGATCATTAATTTACCTAAGTGGGGCTTAAATTTGGACACCGATCTCGAGGCCTGACTGCCTTATACAACAGATTACGAACAACAAACAGTGGATATACACCCAGAGGGATACACCAATTGATATGTATGAAAGACAACGACGGACACAAAATGATTGCACTGAATAATTTCAACTACCATTGAGATCGATTTTTACAAATCTCCTTATCAAATTAGACATTTATTTAAAAAAAAACTTGGGATATGGCGTTCATTATCACTGGACTAGTATATATTTGTTTAGGGGCCAGCTGAAGGACGCCTCCGGGTGCGGGAATTTCTCGCTACATTGAAGACCTGTTGGTGACCCTCTGCTGTTGTTTTTTATTTGGTCGGGTTGTTGTCTCTTTGACACATTCCCCATTTCCATTCTCAATTTTATTGGGATGTCTATTACCATTTGGTTTCAAATTGGAATTAAAAATTTCATTTTCCCAAAGAGTTTTAGGTAAAACCCCGAGAATCTCACCTCCTAGAAATTTGAAGTGTCAGGATGTTTGAAAATATGTATGAATTTTCTTATAGGAATATAAACAAATTCAGTATGTATACTGTACAAAAAAAGACCAGACACAAATTGTCTCTTATATTGTTTAATTCAGTTTTACTGAGAACAAAATTTGATTAATTGATTATTTAGTGGTTGTTTAAACGTCCAGTGGCAAAAATTTCATGCATATTCAGGACGGAAAGTCGTTTCAGAAGTATATTATGAAGTATTTGGTATTACAAATGTTTAAATTTTCTCATTATTTGGTAAATGTCTTTTTCGTAGCTAGTTCTAATTAATTTGTACGAATAAAATTTTTCTGACAAAATAATATCTTTTGCTCTAAATCAACACATACGATTCTGATAACAATGGATAATATAAGGAACATTGTAACTTAAATAAAAAAAAAAGAGATTATGATTGTTTAATCAGTTGTTATATCAGTTCGCTCGTGTCAGTTGGATCACTGATTTTCGGCCATATCAAGGAAAAACCGACACGTTCTAAATATAATTGTTCAACTACTCATTTATTGGTGAAATTAATAACCTAAGATGTCCTGTTGATAAGTATATATGTACAGAACTACAAAAATGTGCAGTGCATGTTAACCTAAAAGAATCAAATAGTTTCTGCTATGCTTGTAGTTACAATATTTTTTTTAGATATATACATATATAATCGTTTATAAAATTTATCCGTCAGAGTGAAAAAATATATATAACATGTAAATAAAAATACATAGATCATTCATTCATTGCAATAAATTATATCACACATGTAGTTTCTAGTTTCAAATAATTTCTAGAACCAGTCACTGTCTGTAGATATAATGCGTCGGACATTGTATGCATAACAATAAAATTTTGATTTTTTAACTGTATGAAATAAAATGAGTAAGGGTTTCGCGGAACACAATGTCTCGCCTTCGTTTGCCGTAAACTTGAACTATCAGGAAGAACAAAATCAAGACACTATATTTTGTTTGTTAGGAGCTTCTGTCCAAGTTCACAAATATTTTCGGTGCCTAAAAATAGCCGACTTTAATTAAGTTATTAGAGTCTGATCTGGCAAAATAGCATATTATCTATTATGCTGGTATCGGCAAAACAACTACAAGTATTGCCTTTAATTAAAATGCATATCAATTTTAAATACTATTCTAAATAAAATAGCTTTAAGAATCGTGTAAAAAGCGTTCGTTGTTCATTCGTCAATGAATCATTCAACGTGCGTGTATCGTGCGTGCGTGTATCGTGCGTGTATCGTGTTTTTATCATTCATCGTGCATCGTGCGTGTATCGTGCGTTCATCATTCATTTTGCGTTAATCCTCCGTGTAACGCTCATCGCTCATCGTGCGTGTGTCGTGTATCGTGCGTGTACCGTGCGTGTATCGTGCATTCACCGTGCGTGTATCGTGCGTGCGTGCGTGTATCGTGCGTGTGGTCAGTTTGAATTTTAGAAGGTCTGTATATATATACTTCACTTCGTTTTTGATTGAGAGTTAAGTCATTCCAATTGATATTTTATAGTGTGTATTTCTATGTTGTGAAGTTATACTACTGTTTCAGAAAAGGAAGAAGGTTTGGTAACATTAAAACGTTTAATCCCGCTGTTGTTGTTTGCACCTTTCCTAAGTCAGGAATCTGATGTTCAATGGTTGTTGTTTGTTTATGTTTTTTTTTTTTATATAGACAGTAAAGTCACAACTTTTAAAAAGTAAACCATTATATGTCAAAGCAAGCTATAAAGGGCCCCAAAAAATTCAAACGGGAAAATCAACGGTCTAATCTATATAAAAAACAAGAAACAAGGACGCATAGAAAAAACCATCCATTAAAGAGTGGTTTACAAATTTGACTTTTTCTTTTCAGAAACTTCAATTGGTTGATCCAGGATTAGCCTTGAAGGATTTAGGTCTAGAGGAACACAATCTCAGATTTACATCGACAGTCATGTTAGAGGAGGAAGGACAGACAACTCAAACAGCAGATAGAATATACCAACTTGTTAAAACGTAAGAAATATAACTGTCTTAAGGTGGTACATAACACTACAGGGAGACAACTCTGTAAAGTCAGCTGAACGTTTTAATCACATTATATTGTTAAAAAAAATATGAAGCTTTTTCATGATCAAAACTAGTTTTTGTCAAACTGCTATATATCCAACAATTTTTTTCTGATAATGTGTCTGTTTCAAATTTTTTGAAATTTTGATATTTTTGTCAAAGGGTCAAGGTGAATATTTTATGAAAATTAAACAGGCTGAATTAATTTCAGTCGAGGTGTTTGATACCACCTTAATTATCAATTTACATGAGTATTGCTATCTTTTATTAGTGATTTTTTCAGCCCTTTAAAAGGTTAATAGATGTTGTAAAGTCATAAATATTGATGTGGAAATTTAGATTGGAATTGCAGTGGTTGATCCAAGGGGCATAGAGTGAGTAGATCCTTATATTTTTAAACAACTTTATGACCACACCATATCAACAACACAAGTTTTTTACAAATATGTATAAGGAGCTTTATTCGTAGAATAGAAATCATTAAAGTATTTGCTTTAATTTTTCAGAAATCTAAAAGAATTTCCTGTGAGTTATTCCTCTGACGGGTCTATTAGTATATCTGATTCTGTGTTGGTCCAGGTCTCAGGAGATGAAGAGTCTAAATCAGTCTTAGTATCATGGTCACATCAGGTAAGTACATTATTATACTGTGGATTCATTATATATATAATAATTGATGGATACCAATTTTCGTGGATTTTGTGGTACATCGGGAACCAAGAAAATTGCAAATTTTCTAAAGGAATGTATGCAGACTTTGCCAAACCACAAAATTAAATATCCATGCAAGTTTTTCTCAAACCAAAACATTGGTACCCACGAAAAAAAATGAATCCACAGTATCTTAGATTTATTTGTTTTATTTTTCATACCCCATGAAAAAAAAAGCTTTTGTCCAGCAATTCAACAGATTTGGAAACCTACAGCTTGAATATACAAATAAGAATATTTAAAAATTCTTGTTATTTTACAATCTGTTTTCTGTATATTTGATAACACACAAGTATAAGCCAGACGGATCTTTTTCGAGCCAAAATTAAAAGTTTTCAAAAGTTTGTAGTTTTATTTTTTTAACACTATACAATGGTATATATTATTTATGAAAATGTAAATATTTGGAGTGTCCACAGTAAAATGTCTTGAAAGATATCTTTTATACATTTAAATCCTCAAACAAGTTTAGTTTTAAGAGATCACTTGTAAGTAGAAGATATGTACCAATCATCAGGTTTTATATAGTCAAATATTAGCTACAAGTCACAATAGTAAGTCTTTAAAAGAGTTAGTGCTGATATTGTTTCAAAAAGGCTTCATACTTTGTGGAGCAGCTGATAGTTTACAATATCAAAAAGGAAAATAACCAAAATGTCAAAGAAAATTAAAACTAATAGTCACTTTTTACCAAATAGCAAAATCAAAAGCTCATACACATCAAAGGAATTAAAAACAACTCTCATATTCCTGATGACTTGGTACAGCCATTTCCTAAATAATACTAATTCTAATGCAAATTTTATGTAACAATTATTTTCATTGGCCAAAAGTTACAGTCAAATCCACAGTTGACCAGTCGTAACTAAAGAGAGACTTGCCATTCTGAATTCATTGGATTAACAAATGTTCTATTACTACAATATTATTAAAAATAAAACAACACCTACTAGTACCTAACAAACACTGTTTAGATGTGATTTTATCCTAATTTGAATTATAGAAGTAAAGAAATAACCTTTAGTTTGTAAGTTTCATTTGTATGACGTCATGTTTATATATATAATTAGCCATGACCTCTTTGAGCCAAAATCATTCATGAAGTTTCCAGAAATTTTTTTGATTACAAATTTATACCATTTATCAAGCTCTGTCGGATTATTTCTTTTTATAAAGCATTAGAATTGGAATAACCGTACTGTAGTTGAAGAGTTGCCACCGTCAATTTTGATTTGACCGTGTCAACTCTTCAGCTACAGTAGTATACACATAACATACATGCAATAATTTCTTAAGATCTATTTTTTTTTCTAATTGCCATTCTTAACTTTTAAAGTTTGACTTACACAATTTGTTTTCTAAATAAAAGATTGTTACTTGTTTTAGGATGAAGATGTTGGTAGTTTTCTACTAAAGTTGTTAAAGGAGCAGTTAGACACCTGAAATGATGGTACCTTCATCAGCTGTTGAAGAGTTGCATCATATCTTTAAATAGTATTCTGCAGATAGAAGAAGTTTCCTGCTAGGAGAATTGATATAGACTAAAGATTGTGTTTGTGAAAGACGTCATGTGCTGTACCATACACAATTATAAATACTGATGGCATATTTTGTGTATAAAGTATGGTGCATTTTCAAGTGCTATGTAATGACAGTGACAATGTTTATCTATGTGCTATTGAATCAAGGTTCCTTGTTATATTAAACAACATAGGAAGCTCAATAAAGTAGAAATGTTTTCTCTAAATTGTCATATAAGCTGTGTATTGATTTTAATTTCACTCCAGATAGGGTTGTGCGTAATGGATGCCATGCATAAACAAGATTTCGTCCTCAAAATGTAGAGCTTCAGGGGCCAAGTGGTATAAGGAGTCAAAAGACTTTAAGACTAGCCTGTCAACTCTAAGATTGCTTGTTTGAATCCCACAAATGGCAGGTGCACTCTGACTCTGATCTTAATTGACTAAGATCGTCAGTTTTTGTCTCGCTTAATGGAATTAAAAAGCAGTACATAGGTATGCTGTTTCCAGTGTTGGGTGTATTTGCTTAGTTGACATAATTTAGTTTTTGATAAGGTCAGTTCAAGGGAACCATAATGTAGGCCAATGTTAATTGGTATTCAGTCGTAAAAGCATAAGCAAATAGCACATCTCATTTTTATGGAGAATATTTTTCCCTGGTCTCTCAGTCATTATTTAGTTCAATATTTGCATTATCAAAATAACAAATAAGCAATACATATCTTTGTGATAACAGTTTATCCGACCAAATGTCACTGATTCTTTTGGAGCATTCTTACTTTCTCCACCAATAAAAACTTAACACCATGAAATCGCCCTTAGAGGACCTTTCTACCCATCCAGAGCACATATCACCCCTAGAGGACCTGTCTATTGCTGAATGGGATGTTAAACACTATTCAATGTATCAATCAATCTCCGAAATGTGATCTAGAACATATCTGAAATGTTGATAATAAGCGCTATGAAAGAAACATGAGCATCAATAGAAACTCAGAAGATGAAGGGAGACCAGCAAAATCATAGCAAAAATTGAAGAAAAAAAAACAACAAAAAACAGCAGATGAAATACAATATAAAAAACTAAGGAATTAACAAGAAGTTTAATCAATCAACAATCTTAGATACAGGTCCTCTAAGGGTTATCTTAGGTGCTCTGGATTGGTAGAATGGTCCTTATATTTTGAAAGACTTAAAAGAGGGACGAAAGATACCAAAGGGACAGTCAAACTCATAAATCTAAAACAAACTGACAACGCCATGGCTAAAAATGAAAAAGACAAACAGAAAAACAATAGCACACACGACACAACATAGAAAACTAAAGAATAAACAACACGAACCCCACCAAAAACTAGGGGTGATCTCAGGTGCTCCGGAAGGGTAAGCAGATCCTGCTCCACATGTGGCACCCGTCGTGTTGCTTATGTGATTACAAATCCGGTAAATAGTCTAATTCGGTAGGTCACATTCATGAAAGGGAAGGGGATTGTAGTTACGACGTAAGGAACATATCCGATATCATTTGTGAAACGGTTATTCCATAACGGTCAACCAACTCGTGATGGCGTCCGTAAAATTTACGAAGGCTTCAAATTAAAAACTTAAAATAGATCTTGAATTATATTTATTATGACATATCTACCAACTTGAACTTTGATTTTGATTATTTGCAAATTTGAAAATTCGGTTTAAAGTAATTATTTAGATCTGCATGTGGTGTGTACATCAATTTTTTTTAAGATTTTGCCAAAATTAAAATTCTCTGATATTTGCATTTGCTACTTAAAATTGCCTGCGTTACATACAGTATAATATTCTCCTTGGGTCCATAACATTTGATTAGTAGCTGCAACTCGGACTTAATTGTGTAACTATGATCAAATTACTCCTATTAATGGTATACTGGTTGTATAATGTTTTTGTCTCGTCTGATTTCTTCCACTGAGATGCGAGACTTACATTTTTGAATATTATTTTGTATAAAGCTTTATATATCAGATGATAGAAGAGCTGGCTATTTATATCTTGTGTACAGCTCATGAGTTAAAAGGGCCCTTTGGTATCATTTGACTATTTTTTGCAAATGCCCTGGCCTATGTCCTAATTTCTCATTTGTCTGCTGTTTATTACTTTACTTCAATAGTCCTAAGATTGCTTGATATTAACAAAGTTTGTTATGTGATTTCGTCTGATGTGTCACAAAAGTTGCAGAATTTACGACAGAGTGAAACTAATCCAAGTGTGATGACACATTATTCTCCACTCACTTTCATGCTTCAGCAGCTGTCGAAAACATTTGGTGTATGGAAGGATTGTAAGGTGTGCATGTCTGCCAGACAGGTATTATTCGTCCTTGCCATTATGTTTATGGTTCATTTAAAATTTCTGTATTTTATCTCGGATACTAAAAGTTATAGGCTAACACCATTTGGTCTATGGGATGATATTGATGTGTCCATGTCTGTCTGACAGAGACCGTTTAACCTTGACCGATATCATTGGTCATTGGTTGATGTTAAGTTTCTGTAGTTTAGTTCTTTTCTTCTACTTAGTTATGCTTCAATGAACAAGGGTGTAGCTAAATTTAAAGACTTGTCTCATTTCAATCTTGAAATCCATTGATGATACTATCACTCTCAACATATCCCCCCCCCCCCCTTCCCAATTGACTTTTAATTCCATGATCACATATATAGTTTCCTATTAACTTTTCTTTCCCATCAATTTATTTTTGATATTTTGGCTTCATGTGACCTTGATTCCTTCACTTTTGTTTTCCAGTAAAAGTAGCAATACTCTTTTGATCTGAGCGTCACTGATGAGTCCTATGTAGACGAAACATGCGTCTGGCGTGTCAAATTATAAACTTGGTACCTTTAATAATTACAGTTAGTATTGTACGTCTTGAGTCATTTATTTTACTCTTTTAAGCGTTGTACTATTTTCATTTTTGGGTTTCCAATGATTTTTCTATACTTTTATATGATATACCGGTAGTAATTATAATTTGGCATGATATGTGATATTCAAATCGTTTCTCTTTACAACATAGCTATATAGGTTTGTGTCATAATTTGAGCTAATATTGGAAGTCAATAAATTGTAATAGTGATTTTTGCCGTGCAGGTTTTAAATAGTGTTTATCGGATTTCTGGTGTTAAATATTGCATTTGATGACGAGGTAAGATCCAGTAGCTAATAGACTAAAGCATGGTTTTGTTTTTTCTTCTCTTCAATATTTTTCATTCATTTGGATAACATCGATGTGTGCGAAATACCATTCTTTAGTTTAAACATATTTATTTATAGTGGATTGGGAAACGAGTTTGTCAATCTTATTTTACCGTATTTGCTATTCTGCTGTTTGTTGCTTTTAGGTTACCTTCTTCATTGTTGTCATTTGACTTTGATGCTAATGTATTTTGAAGCATTTCGGTCCGTAGCGTGTTTTCAATGGACTTCTCCATTCGATAGGTTAATCAAAAAGCAACAGATTTCGGAATTTTCTTGTTCTAGCGAGTTGACACACAGTTTTGCTTTGTTGTCATCCTTTAAGCACCATTCATTTGAGGTTTCTTCCGAGTAAACAATTGCATGGTATGCTCGATTGTACATCCAAATCATCATTTGTATCTCCTATGATAATTTCACGGATTTCGTTGTGTTTTTTTAGTGCTGAACTCTTATAACTGGTATTCTGATAGATAGTGCTTACTTCACTTTGCTGGAAGGTTTGCTGAAGTTTTAAATTTATTTCTATACCATAGTCATCATCTATTGGTTTTTGTATACTATTTTGTCATTTCTTCCATAAAATCGAAACTCCATTATATCCTCGAGGCAGGTTGTGGAATACAACTCGCTATTAGTGGATATTACAGCCCTTACATGTAACAAATTGTGAGACTTTAATAAAATATTTGTCTTGTTTTGTTAGGAGGTTTAAATCTATTTACCTGTACCGTCCGACTAGGAATATTATTTGCTACCAGATGTTATAATATAGGACTTTAATAAACGCTCCAACAAGCTTTAAAACGTCCACCTGTATTTCTATTAAATACTTCCACATACATAGCTAAAATGGCGTCTTCAGAAAGATATAATTCATAAGAGGAAACAGAGGTATGCAAATATTTTTTCTATTTGATTTTGTTTTGTGCAGGATGACAGTTTTATTTTACAACCTCATAAAATCGATTTATATTGGAAAACAATGATGTTAAATACTATAACAACATACTTAGTACATACACCTACATGACCATACTTGTATTGTAGCACCATTCGCTCAATGAATAAACTAAATCGGTGAAATGATACAAGGAACCAAGAATACCACTTTTAACAAAAATAATCACTAAAAGAGAGGGTTGTTAGGTAAAGAATAAGATATATGGCCTAGTCAGGTTTTGAACTATTACAATTTCATGGTTAGATGATTCCAAGTAAATATCTGAAATAACAAAATGTTAAAGAGTTCATAAGGTCAATTGTATTTTTATATGTCTTAGTGCATACGTGCAATATGATAGTTTAATATTGTCCTTGGTGACAACATAAAAAACCAATGTTTGAATATATAAAACATAACTTATAAGATCAATGTGAGAAAATTTGAACCTATATCCCATGAATTCCTCACTTTTCGTGAAATCATAAACTGATAAGTAGATTGTTAATATAAATAAATACAATACTGTTTTTTATGATGAATCTCAAATTGCTCAATCATTTACTTTTCAACTTGAAATTTCAGTTTTAAAATACAATACTACGATTAAAGAGTACAAGAGAAAGGCATTTTTGTTGCGTCTGCTATATTTCTGGTCTGAGATCAATGCTAATAAATAACCAAAACATGTTTTGAAATATTTCTCTTGATAGAAAGTTTAAAAATCGTGTGAATATTCGGTTTAACATATGTCTTTTGATCCTCTATGAAATTTAAATAAGGGTACTGTAAATCTTTGTGATAGGTTAACATTTTCGTAGGAGGCTAATACATAAATTAAAAATTGATACTCATATATCATAATTAGTCATGAAGTCTTTTATATGAATCAAATGAAGATGTATATTTGTCAACAAAAATTGTTTTGAAGTATGTTTACAGATAATTGTTTCTTAATAAGAAAACTGGATGTCACACTAATAAAAACTTGAAATTCGGCATGGAATTAGTTGTTTTAAATTTGTTTTAAATTTGTTATCAAAAGTACCTGGTTTATAATTTGTTGCACCAGACGCGCATTTCGTTTACATAAGACTTATCATTGACGTTCAGATAAAAATAATTTGAAAGCCAAACAGAGGAGCATTTAGGACCCAAAATTCAAAATAATTGTGCCAAAAGCTTGTTTATTTTATTTATTTTATTTATTGTGTTTATATGATATTGAGAGAATGTTTTGCCCTGCATTGTAGGTTTTGAGAAATTAAATTTATAGAAACTTATAAAAAAAACAGACGATGCCAAATGAACAGACATATAATAGAAAAGAAGGAACAACATACACAACAAAAGACTGAGCAACACGAATCTCACCAAACATGGGGATGATCTCAAGTGCTCCGGAAGGGTAAGCAGATCCTGCTCCATAAGTGGCACGCGTCGTGTTGAACATGTCAAAAAAATATCTTGACTTACATCTAGAAATTGTCAATGAGGGTCGGTTGAAAACAAACTTTACGACAAAAGAGATGATTTCAGCTTTCCAATTGTGAACTTTCCATTTCTAAGTAGCAACATTCCAGCAGCACCTGCATACGGGGTATATATCTCCCAGTTGATACGATATTCCCGTGCTTGCATTTCCTATCATGATTTTCTTGATAGAGGGTTGCTGCTCACAAGGAAGCTATTAAACCAAGAGTTCCAAATGGTGAAGTTGAAATCATCCCTTCGTAAATTTTACGGACGCCATCACGAGTTGGTTGACCGTTATGGAATAACCGTTTCACAAATGATATCGGATATGTTCCTTACATCGTAACTACAATCCCCTTCCCTTTCATGAATGTGACCTACCGAATTAGACCATTTACCGGATTTGTTATCACATAAGCAACACGACTGGTGCCGCATGTGGAGCAGGATCTGCTTACCCTTCCGGAGCACCTGAGATCACCCCTAGTTTTTTGATGGGGTTCGTGTTGTTTATTCTTTAGTTTTCTATGTTGTGTCGTGTGTGCTGTTGTTTGTTTGTCTTTTTCATTTTTAGCCATGGCGTTGTCAGTTTGTTTTAGATTTATGAGTTTGACTGTCCCTTTGGTATCTTTCGTCCCTCTTTCATTATACTCCCAGTAAATAGTTTTATTCGGTTGGTCACATTCATGAAAGTAAGGGTGATTGTAGTTACGACGTAACAATCATATCCGATATCATCTATGAAACAGTCATCCCATAACGGTCAACCGACTTATGAAGGCGTCTGTAAAATTTACGAAAGAATGATTTGAACTTACCCATTTGGAACTCTTTGCTTAATAGCATCATTGTGAGCAAGAAACCCCGATCAAGAAAATAATGATAAGAAATACAATCACGGGAATATCGTATCAATTCGGAGATATATATGGCGTATGCAGGCGCTACTGAAATGTTATTACATAAAAATGGAAAGTTCAAAATTTGGAAGCTGAAATCATCTCTTTTGTCTTAAAGTCTTTTTAACCGACCATCATAGATGTAAGTCAAGATATAAGGCAAACGTAAATGTATCTGTTGTTATCGTTTATCTCTATTTCGATAGGATAGAGGCGTTCAATAATTATCAAAGCTTAAAGGTATCAGGATAATAATTTGATACGCCGGACGCGCGTTTCGTCAACATAAGACTCATCAATGAGGCTCAGTTCAAAATAGTTCTAAAACCAAACAAGTACAAAGTTGAAGAGCATTGAGGACCCAAAATTCAAAAAAAGTTGTGACAAATATGGGTAGGGTAATCTTTGTCTGGGATAGGAAAGTCCTTAGTTTTTTTTAACAGTTCAGTTTTGTAAACAGGAAATTTATAAAAATGACCATACAATTGATATTCATGTCAACAACGAAGTGCTGGCGACTGGTCTGGCGATATTCTAGGGGACGAAACATTGTCACCAAATTTTAAATTATTCAGTCAGAAAACATCATTTCTGTAGCGGAACTCAAAGAACAAGGAAAATATTATCTTAGCTGTATTTGGCAAAACGTTTAGGTTTTTTGTTTTGTTCTTCAATGCTCTTCAACCTCGTACTTTGTTTAGCCCTTTAAACAGTTTTGATTCGAGCGTCACTGATGAGTCTTTTGTAGACGAAATGCGCGTCTGGCGTAAATATAAAATTTTAATCCTGGTATCTCTGATGGGTTTATTTTAGTGTTGTCAAATCGTACACTTTTGCCTAACCGGTTACTTGTATAATCGTTCGACCGATTAACCGGTTAACCGGTAGTTTAAGTTAATGTTTTAAGGCCTTATCAATAGTACCCTACACATCTATATAAGAAGATGTGGTATGAGTGTCACAATGTGACTATATTCCATCCAAGTCATACATTTACGTTTTTATAATACGATGAATTCAAGTTGGCCTTTGGGTTTATAAGGCTTGTTTGTGAAGATTCCTGTCGAAGTTTGACTTTTTATAATCAAATACACGGTATCAACTGTGGCGTATGTTCTAACTTCAAATTGAAAAAAAACCAAAACAAACAGTCTTAATCTCGTAGATTTAATAATTTATGAAACCGATGATTCTTCCATTTTGTCTTGTCTCCGAAAATAATGTGAGGTGTTTCAATTAAAATTGATTAATCCTGATATTCGTACCATCAAGTATACATTGATTATATTCACCTTGGTTTGCTTTTTACAGTTTTTGTGTTAGCATTTAGTTTAAAGTATGGCGAATACTTGTACGAGGGAGACTCAGATTGCTCATTCAGATGTAGGTCTGCACAATATAAGATCAAAAATGAAAAAATGAAGTTAATCGTAAAATTTAATCGTATTACTGATTAAAAATTACTGTTAAAAAAACATGAAACTAATTATGATTTCTTAAGATCTTGCCCCGAGCTGAGAAACGAGTTCTAATTAATTTTATATTTTTGGATTAACAATTATACCAAGCAATATACTGGACAATTGATCCATCAAATTAATTACCACGAGGACAATTTTTAAAGAAAACACAACTATTTAATAATTTTGATACAAATTTATATCAAATCTATTAAAATTGAAAAAAAAGTCCGGTTAACCGGTTAGCGTTTTTGGTATTCGGTATTCGGTCGTTCGAACGGTTAACCGTTGACAACACTAGTTTATTCATCTTAAGTAGTTTCTGTATAAAGTCAGCCTCGTAATGATAATAAAACAGGTCGACAAGAGGGGGCACAGTTGGTTATAATTGGAATGCCGACAGTCTTGAAAAACACGTCCTCAAACGTAACAAATATATCGCAATGCGCTTAATATCAAAAACATCAAACCCGTATAAAGCCGACTTGACAAACTGTTTTACTATTCAAATGACAAAATCAATCCAAAATATTAGAAAGCAATAACCGGTAACCACTCAAGAACAATTTTCTGACATATGGTATGTCTACAATATAACCAGATTTAAACTATACAATTATATTATCTAATATAAAAGGTGAAAAGCATTTAGTTTACTAGTATAGGTATATGTTTGCTCATTCAATGACTTATTTGGTTTCAGATATACTGTTGGAACATGAATACAAATGAAGAACGCAATTATTTGCGATTGCAGTTATTTTCAATCGATTTATCGACTGAAGTTGTTAGAGATTATGCAAAACGCAATTTGTTAGGAAAACAATCAACATTTAAAACTTTTCTCCAAGTCAACCAGCACGATATTTATCACATATGGTCATCAGGAATTGAGTGCTGCAAATGTTATACAAGTGGTCCCGGAAACGGCAAATATGGTAGATTTTCTAAAGAACAGTTCGCAAAATTGTACGATATAAGTGGAACTATCACTCGTGGACATATTAAAAGAGATAAAGGTGGTAAAGTCGTACAGACATGCTGTTGCAATATAATTGCTGTAAAAGAATGTTCTTTAGATGATATTGACATAAGCACCGTATTTCCCTTATTGTTAACGTTTGGTAACCCGTCGGCGCAAATTAGTAATTGGATAACAGAAATCAAAGCTGTAAGAAACAAGCTTTGTCATCCTTCAGGCACAAAAGATTTTGATGATATAAATTTTAATACTTTATGGGGAAGACTTGAAACAGCAGTTTGTGGTATTGCAATAAATACACAGTCCAGTAGCTGGGCAATAAATTTGCTAAAGACAAAAATAAATGAATTGAAAACTGAAGATCCAAATACAGAAAAGATGAAAACATTGAAAGATCAGCTTAGGGAAGACATCGAACAGGTATGTCAATAGGTTTATTTAGGTCGGCTGATATAGCAATAATATAGCAAACAACTCACACTTCAATACACAGACGATACGAGTCAAAACAGTAAAGATACAAATTAACATGGCAAGTACTAGTAAATAAACTCATCAAAGGTACCAGGACTAAATTTTGTATATACGCCAGACGCGCGTTTCTTCTACAAAAAAACTCATCAATGACTCTCGAATCCAAAAGGTTAAAAGGGCCAAAAAAATTACGAAGATAAAGGGCAGTACGGACCAAAATTCCTAACAGTTTTGCAAATACAGCTAAGGTAATCTATGCCTTAGAATTACAGAAATTCTAAATTTTGTAAACAGTTTATTTATAAATATAACTATATCAATGATAATTCATGTCAGCACAACAGTGCTGACTACTGGGCTGGTGATACCCTCGGAGAAATGAACCTCCACAAATGACATTAATGACAATAAGCCTACTATTGTTTTGGTACACACGAACTTCTTCAAATATAGAACTAGTCACTTCGAGTCCTCAACCCGAACCTTCGCAATAAGCTGTTGGAATGGTATTTGAGAATACATTTTTATATATTAGTACATACACAAAGATTGGTTTGTAATATTTCTTTGAAGACTGCTCGTGTAGTACAGTACTCACAATGTAAATACGGTAAGGTAAACCGTAATTTCAAATCAAGGCAACAGTATAATACAACTGTGTTCAAAAGTCATGAATCGATTAAGAGAACAAAACATGTGAAATTTGTCATGTTTATTTACTATGCTTATAAGCCAGACATCCCTTAATCTCGAATGAAATCGATCTATAAACCACACTGAGAAGGGTATAGGTTTACCAACTGCTTTTGAAAAGAGAGAGGTAGAGAGATACTAGAGAAAACGTTAGTAACATGATACCTTTTTATAAATGCTTCATTAGTGTTGACTATTTCAAATAGGCAAATGTATACGTGGATGCGACACATTACCTACTCTTTAGTGATTTTGTCACGTTGCCAGTTTGACCGTTATTTTGATCGGTTTAAATTCTTTTTACTTGACAATTCTTTTTCAAAAGAACATGTGATGCTTTTATGTTAATTCGGAGATAATACAATTATTATTATCGACATCATTCTTGATCGTTTAGGAACGTTGATTTATTTTACAAGATACTTGTTTGCAATAACAAAATCAATGACTGTTTTTTTTTTAAATCGGCAAAACATTTAGCAAATGTTTCACGACGTACCATAATCCTATTAAATGGGCACCAGCTACGAGATATATAAAAAACTAAAGTAAGATTTTTTTTTATCAATCAATAATGAAAGTGAAATAGTGAAATAATAATTCGCTTTTAGCAGCCAAAATGATCCCATTTTGTCAAATTAAGCGAAGAAACATTGATAATTACTCATTCACTTGCAAGTGAATTAGTCGACCGAATTATATCCGTATTCACGTGAACTTCAATTTAACCCCTTGCTAGAGATTGATAACGCATGCATTGTACGTGTACTGGTTATTTAAAGAAAAAGAATGTCAACAATGAAAGTGAAATAAAATTGAGAATGGAAATGGGGAATGTGTCAAAGAGACAACAACCCGACCAAATAAAAAACAACAGCAGAGGGTCACCAACAGGTCTTCAATGTAGCGAGAAATTCCCGCACCCGGAGGCGTCCTTCAGCTGGCCCCTAAACAAATATATACTAGTTCAGTGATAATGAACGCCATACTAATTTCCAAATTGTACACAAGAAACTAAAATTAAAATAATACAAGACTAACAAAGGCCAGAGGCTCCTGACTTGGGACAGGCGCAAAAATGCGCAAAAATGCGGCGGGGTTAAACATGTTTGTGAGATCTCAACCCTCCCCCTATACCTCTAACCAATGTAGAAAAGTGAACGCATAACAATACGCACATTTAAAATTCAGTTCAAGAGAAGTCCGAGTCTGATGTCAGAAGATGTAACCGAAGAAAATAAACAAAATGACAATAATACAAAAATAACAACAGACTACTAGCAGTCAACTGACATGCCAGCTCCAGACTTCAATTAAACTGACTAAAAAATTATGATTTCATCATATGAAGATCAGGCACAATCCTTCCCGTTAGGGGTTTAGTATCATACCATCATAACATACTGTGGATTCATTTATTTTCGTGGGTACCAATTTTCGTGGATTATAGAAGTGTTACAAGTTCGTGGATCTTTTATTTCGTGGTTTTAAAGAAGTCTGCATATAATCCTATTGAAAATCTGTTATTCGTTTAACATTAAATTCGTGGTTCACCTGTATCCACGAAATCCACGAAAATTGGTATCCAACGAATAATAATGAATCCACAGTATATGATGAACTATTTGATTACTGATTCGATTCATATTAAATCATTCTTATACGGTTAAAAACAATGAGAAACATCTATTTTTAATCTATAAAATAAACTCAAACAGACCTAAAAAAATCCAATTGCACGTGTTGGTTTAATCTATTCATATTTTTACTCATGTTTAGATCGCTTGTATAGTCATCTGAGGTCAAATCGATAGTTAATTAGATGACGTCTGGAATAAAATACACACGAAACGAACCTACACATTACCTGCCCCATGCTCTGTAAACTGTTTATTTAAGACTTTTGGTAGTTTGGATAAATATATTTCATTATTATAAATCAAATATGAAAATTTGAGTCAAATCGGTGACCACGAATTTGACAGCTAGTGCCCCTTTAAAATCAACGGATTTTTCTCGTATACATCTAGATACAAATGCAAGTAAATAGACTGAGTCCTAAAAAAACCGAATGAAGGTCTTGAGGGTTCTGAATGCCTCAAAGTTGAAGTTGAAATTTATAGTAATAATGCTAGATGATAGTTTGCACCATTGCGGATCAGTTGATTGACTTAACATTTAAATAGTATAGAGTTCAGCAAATGAAGTGAAATTTGAAAATTAAACAAAATTTGAAAAAAAAGAAAAGATAATTTATATATTACCAGTTATATATTTTATCAAATCATCTTTTTGATTATTGATATATGATAAATAAATCTTATATCAAAATAATGATCCTATCAACCAGTACATTACTTCAAAGAGGCAGCTTGACAATAAGCACTTACTAACGTAACAGCTGTTTTTTTATTTATTTTGTAAGTGTATAGCCCTTTTAGGTCGCGATTTGTAAATACAGCTGTTTCGCAAACCACGCCTCATTTAGGGAGATCTGGAATTTTCATAGAAAACTAATTTTGTGTACATACTGTTTCCCAGTTATGCTCTCAGTTATGCCAGCTGAAGGACGCCTCCGGGTGTGGGAATTTTTCGCTACATTGAAGACCTGTTGGTGTACTTCTGCTGGTTTTTTTTCTATGGTCGGGTTGTTGTCTCTTTGGCACATTCCCTATTTCCATTTTCAATTTTGTTTCTGTATTCCATCTCACAGAGACATAACTTTGGAATGTACCAGTAAATAAACATGTGCATATTGTTTATATCTAAATATATGGTAACTCTTCATTCGCGGTAAGGGAAGTTAAGAAAATAAGTGTAAGCTTTCAACTCTAAGAAGTTAAGGGCATATAAACGTTGAAAATATGCCGCACAGCCCTATATTTTGACCTTTGATGAAAAAAAATTGTAGTGGATATGAACTTTCAATTCGAGGATAAGATTTTGTTTAAAACATCATAGTAAAAATGGTACTTTTTTTAGCCTTAAAAGGGGTTTCTATGGGAAATTGCATTTTCAATATTTACAGAAATGCAACCTTTAAGTGCTGTCTTAGTTAAATAGGAACAGACAACTAATCATGTTCCGGTGAACTGTTAATTTTAATGAAAATTATATTAACGCATGTTTGTAAACAAAAAAAAAAGATGTGGACCTTCCTTCGTAGAACATGTATTTTGAAGTTGTATCCTCAACTTTAAATCTAGAAAGCACAACTCGTTTTATGTTATGACAAAGCTTTCAAAAGGATGCGCATAGACTGTCGGTTTCCAATGGGAACCAATTGTGTCCCTCTTCTTGTCGGCTTGTTTCTTTATTATTATGAGGCTGACTTCATACACTGTCAGGAACTTTTTGAGAAGAAAGAAGTTAGCGACATCCTTTAACTCTACTTTCCGCTATATAGAGGATACTAAATAATTCAAAATTGGGTGACTATGTAGACGGCATCTATCTCATCGAACATCGGGTTGCTGCTCACAAGAAAGCTATAAAACCAAGAGTTCCAATTGTGAAGTTGAAGTCATCCCTTCGTAAATTTTACGGACGCCATTACAAGTTGGTTGACGGTTATGATATAACCGTTTTAAAGATGATATCGGATATGTTCCTTACGTGGTAACTACAACTACTTCCCTTTCATGAATGTGGCCAACCGAATTAGACTATTTCTGGATTTGTTATAACATGAGCAAAACGACGGGTGTCACATATGGAGCAGGATCTGTTTTACCCTTTCGAAGCACCTGAGATCACCCCTTGTTTTTGGTGGGGATCGTGTTGCCTATTCTTTTGTTTTCTATGTTTTTTTTCATTTCTACTATTGTTTGTCTGTTTGTCGTTTTCATGTTTAGCCATGATGTTGTCAGTTTATTTTGGATTTATGAGTTTGACTGTCACTCTTGTTTCTTTCGTCCCCCTTTTAAGCAAGTCAGGGTAGACACAAAGGCTTATATATATTATTTTTGAATATTGTTTTATACTGATTGGTATTATAATTTATATTGTTATCAGTAAATTAAAAGCAACTAAATATAATTATTGTTACATACATATACACATTCATGGATCTACAATCTGTCGTCAATGTATATTGGCATTGAACAATGTCACATTTTTCTCTGACTGTTCATAGCGTCTGCTACTCAATGATGGATGCGTACTGATTGATAATTAACTCTTAGAAGGATTTTTTTTTATTAGTTGATAGTGGCTTTATACTAGCTGTCAGTATCTGCAAGTACTCTCAGATCAGTATTGAGTGTTTTAAGTTTTAAGAGTATACAAGTACCCGGCTAGGTCCACTCAGTGTATTTGTAAGTTGTATTTCTATTTGTATCCTTCTGACAAGTACTACATAAATTAATCCTTTAATTTTCATTCCGCAGATTAAACGATTTAAAGTTTAGAAGTTTAGTCCACACGATTGAAATTTTTGCAAACAAGATTTAAGGTCGTACTAACAAATATTTTACATTTCATTTGCTCCATAAAATTTATTGTTTGAATATCATTGTACAAAGAAGCATGCGAACTATACATGACTATACAATAATAAGAAACAGTTTATACACATACATCCCAAGTATATAATATATATACGATTGTTGAATATTTTAGTTGACTTAAAAAAAATTTCTAATTAATTGCAAACTTCCTTTCCAGATAGTTACAGAACAATCTTCTGTACAGAATACGGCTTTGCTGCAGAGTATTAGTGAAATGTGTAATCAAAACACGACTCAATGCATGAATACATTTATTTCTAAATTAGGTAACATATACTTATACTATCATATATAACTGTGTAACGTAAGACAAAAGCAGATGTTTTTCTATTCGCAATCAATGAATCTACTTGGTGTGTCCATGGAAGTATTATATTGACAGGAACTACAACGATTAATTAGCATTTATTTATAACCCGGATAGCCCTGTAGAAACGATATGGAAACTGGCTAATTAGTACGCTGTCGTTAATTATTTTTGTGACTATCTGCGATGCCGCGGTCATAAATTGACCAGAGATACTTCTTATCAATCACGTGGTTTTAATCGAGACAGCTTAACAATATTACCTGTCGGAAAACACCTTTACTTATTTCAATCGCGTCAATAGACCTTTATTCATGAACAACTTATTTACACAAATCGATTGATGCATAAAAAATGAAAATCGGCTCAGAATTAATTATTCTACAACGATTTGAAATAGTGAGTGACATTATTTTATTAGTTTGTGGGTGAAGTTTAAATCGCGATTGAGGTTTGTTACGGTTACCGCCGGTTAAAATTACATATACTTGATAAATATTAGAACTGTGAAGTTTAGAGTAATATATATGGTTAAGTTACTGGATAATCCTGGAAAGTAGAAATTTCCAGTTTACAATACAAACATTAATCGACCAAGTACCAATCAACACAATACAGCAGAAGAAAACAGAGATCTAACTTCGTTTTATAGCTATTTATATAATACATTTCGGTCCCCTAAAATATTTTATCACTATCCGACCAAACGAAACCGTCCAAATGATACTGGTAAATGTTATTGAACAATCGCACAAGTATTTGTATAATGTCACTATACAAATCCTTGAGTCGCAGTACTAAAACATATTTCAACACATCGGGGTTCAGCTGAACAATTCGTATATACCAACCAATGATCTTACCCTGGATTTAGAGCAAAGCTTAATAATTCCTACATTTATTAAATATCTCTTTGATCTTTTGATTTTATCAAAACGATCATTTACAATAGTCTTAAATATGCAGGAAATGTGTGCCACTCAATGGAGTAAACAGTAGTTATTATATAATCACAACTTGCGATATTTATTACATATAGTGCAATTTCTACCGAAAAAAAAAATCAATAAAAATGGGGTATTTATTCAATAAATTTGGTACAAATTTCCATCGTCAATGTGTTTTTCTATAGAATTAATGATGACTCTCATTAATCCATCAATCACTCAATCGGCACAGTTAGGTAACGGAATCTGCCGAGGTTTGCCGATTGCTGTTTCCTAAGAATTTATCACAACTTTCGATTTCTTCGTTTATTTCCGTAATCCCGAAATCAACCGAGAATGACAATATTGTAGGGCACCACACGCTGGTATGTAAATAACGTGCCATGTTTCAAGCTAATTAACATGTCGTTAAATTGGGCGCGGCATCGCAGATGAAACGTTTGAAGTCGGGTCTTAGTAGTTCCTGTCAATATAATACTTCCATGGTGTGCCAAAATAGAGAAAAAGGCAAAACATACGTATTTTTGTCAAATCTTTTCTTCTTAAGGGACATTCCAAATCTTCATAACAAAATCTAAAAACAGTGATTTCGTATTTTAAATCTCGGTTATCCTCACTGGCTAATGATAAAAATCACAGAATTATAAGAAACGAATAGGTATGTAAGTTTTAAATAAATAAAAAGAAGACAGCATAAATGAAAAACTAAACCAATGGATTACAGAAATAGAAAGAAGCAAACATTTTTTTCAGTTTCAAAAGGACCTAAAATAAGAAACCACATTTTTATGTGCGCTTAAAAATGAAATCTACAGATATAAGTTCTTAAAAGCTTATACCCAATCGCCTCGTAAATGAAAAAAAAAATGAAATATCTAATTGACCCGCGACCCGGCTATCCGACGTTTCAATTTGGTTTCAATTTGCTTTTCAGAAGAAATATCATTAAACTTTACATATGGTAAAAGCGTGATAAACATGGTAGGAGGGACACAGGATGCTTGTGGAAATGACATCGAAGGTAAATTTGCTAACTCACGAATTAGTTTGCAATTTCTGATTGTATGGCTTACATGATGAAAAATAATTTCGTTATATGCTTTTCATCGCAATTTGTAATATTGATTCTGCAACTGCCATTTTACATAGTTAATATGCCTGATCTTACCAAATGAGCTATGTTGGCCATTGGCGTATAAGCCTGGTATACGTGATACGTTCTGCAGAGGATAGTCAAGAATGTCGGATGGGAAAGAAAATTCAATTGTTTTTACCGTTTATAACGTCTTTAAATTTGGACACATTAAATAGTAGCACAACTTTTCGTTCAGTTGGAATTGATCATCATGGAGTTGCACATGCGTCCAGCCATGATCAGGTGGCATGTTTGACATTGAGTTGCGTTTTGTTCGACATTTAATGTTTTATTGCCTTTTTATACATTTTTACCTACGCTGTCTGTTTTGTTTTTGCATTGATGTCAATATAATTTTATTGTATGTAACTGTCAATCAAGTTTGGGGTTTTTCAGTTTTATGACAGTTGTTACCCATTCGTTTGTTTTAAGCTTTTGATTTTGCCATTTTATTATTGACTTACCATTTTGAATCTTGCATGGAATATGTTCTTTTGTTACTAGATTTGATAACTAAGATGTTTTTTCATCACATAAAAGTTGCAATATAACTTAAAAAATGTATGTAAAATATTAAGTTTTCTTATTCCTTTTTATCAAATAAAGACTCGGTATTCCAGGCTTTTAACAGCACGAAATTTTTATTATGGGTAATTCTACTTGTGCATACTCTAACTCTTTTCAGGGAACACGTTTAAATTTAAGTTAACAGTAAAAGCTAACAACATGGATTACAATGCTGCTGTTAAGAAATTACACGATGCCATTTCAACAATCAATGAGATGAAAGGATATTTCAATATAGAAGACGCCGAAACAGGAAGCATAATTATAACAACATGCTTGAAGGAAGATACAGTTTCACCCAGTTTTGATGAATTAAAACATTATCTGCAAGATTTTTTGAAAACAATTATCAGAACAATCGGATTACAGTACAAGAAGGCTGAGATTGAAGTGACAGTTTTGTTTCCTCCACGTGACAGATACCAAGATGTTGGCAATTGTAAGTGGTTTATCCTTTGGCAAATGTTTCTAACTGAAAAGTAATAATTTATTAAGGACAGACTTAAATGACTTATCTAAGAGTTCATTCTCTAAACAGCTTTGTCCAGTCAAGCAATCAACGCTTATTTTCAAAAGTTGTCATAAAGTTTCAGATTATGAATTTATCTTGATATAAACAAAAGTTTTTCTGTGTTTAGAAATCTATAAACATACATAGAACTTTTTACGTGACGATAAAGTAATATGGTAATGAGGAAAACGACCACTATACGTATCTTGTGACATAACAATATAGTATTTACAGTAGAAATTTTCATTTAAAGTTTGGTTAAATCTGTATGGTTCAACTATTTAACAGAGGATATAAAAAAAAATTAGTTGTTTTGGTAATCTGACTAGACACATCATTAGAAAGTTTGTAATGCACCCCTGGATTTTTGCATAGATACTTTCTCATTTTCTTGTTTATATAAGTCGCTCATGATCAATAAGTACCGGGAATGTTTTGCTGCATTGAAGACTATTGGTGACCTTCTGCTGTTGTCTGTTCTATGGCCGGGTTGTTGTCCCATTGACACAATTCCCATTTCTGTTCTCAATGTTATCAATCTTTTTCAGGTACTAGAAAAAGAAAACTTACTCATTCAAAAGACGAGAGTGAGAGGTATTTAAATATCATAGTTTGCAATTATAAGTGGGATGGAATAGTATCGTAAAAACTCTAATTTTACAAAACTGATGTCTTTAATTTCTAATTACACCTTATGTAAGAAACCTTGGTTTTGATTGGTTGATAGCCAGTGTATTTTTCACAAACTTACTGTTATCAAATGCATATCGTTCATTTTTTAACGCCGCCGGGGTATTTACAAAAAGGATATGCCTTTTTTTCCCTCTCTGCCGTGGTATTTGCCAAAAAATACTCTATTCGACTGGACGCTTGTAACTTCACGATCATCAATGCGTTTTTGAAAGTTAACATTCGGTGTAATTAAACAGATATGGTATACTACTGTTGTCTTTATATATCGGATCAAAAAGTTCTGCAATGTAGTAGAAAAGTTAATACAGCTTATAAAAATCAAAATTCATAATCCATAATTCACAATTCTTTACTACAATTATTAATTGTTATCTTCTGCTTATGATTCAATTATTATAGGATTAAACGCCTTTTTAAAGGAATAATGGGTGTATAAACTCGACCAATTCACTCACAAGCAAGGGACTTTAATGATATGTTTGTGAGTAACTTAGTCTAGTTTATACACCAATGCATTCCTTTAAAAAGACGTTTAATCCTCATTCATGAATATATTTGTTTATTAACGCAAAACTATGTACTCAATGAAATTTTCTATCTGATAAAGAAAAGATTAACAGCAAAAAATCTTATTATCAGTCAAAGGAAAGTTTTCTTTTTTTTTTCATTTTACTAAACGATTAACGTGCAGTGGAAATTAATTTTGTCATTGTCGATGTTACCATCGCCGCAATTTTGTTTACATTGGTTACGAAAAGAAGTTCTGTCAACGTCGTCTAATGAAAAATAACCAACTCCAAGATCAAATACCGGAAGTCCTATCGATCCATCATATCAATATTTTCCCTAATATGCAAATCTTATAAGAATTATGAAACTTTTTTTTATATGTAGTAGTAGTATATGCTTATTCGCTTTCCATCAATTCATGTCACATATGTATGCATTAATGTGTGACCAGGTGGAAAAGGCTCAGACGATTTTAATGCAGAATTTTCATATATTTTATTAAATATAACTTAGAAGATAATAACAAATAAATACAACTTTATATATAAATGCATATGAATATATCATTTTGTAGCAAATAATGTATATTATGTTTAATTACACAATTGCAAATAAGTAATAATGCAAAATACGATTAAATGACAACTCTGAATGTGAACAATTTGTTAATCAGTGCTAATGAAAACTGTTCACTAAAGTAAGTTGATCATACTACTATATGAAATACTATACAACATTGAAAGTTAATTACAGGTTAATCAGGTTAATCAGAAAAAATGTGTCGGTTAGTGTATAGAAAGATATATACTATGACAATTAGAGCGAGGGACTTGCCCAACTTGAGTAATAAAGGCAACAGTAGTATACCGCTGTTCAAAACTCATAAATCCATGGACAAAAAACAAAATCGGGGTAATCAATCAATTCATGATGAAAGAGCATCAATGGATCAAATTGTTTTAATTTTCCTTCACAAGGTTTCATGGTTCACTCTATTTTTGGGTACACAGTAATTACATGGAAGATAAATGATTACAGTTCTAGATGGCATAGTACTTTAATCTAGTTATAAAGAACTATAGTTGTTACTCTTTATTTAAATGAAGGAAACCTTTAATTTTCACACACATTTTTAGATCCAAAGATTAAATAATGGGATGTTAAAACATTAATTTGAAAACTATTTACGAACTATTTAGTTTAATTTGGAACACAACACTTTTTTTTCAAAATAGCCAGCAGCCGTTTTTATTTCAATATCTTGAATACGATACAATGACTTATTACCCTTGTGGTCATTCATGCGTAGTTACTTAGTACACGGAAAAGGTATGTACTATGAAATTTAGAAGGCAAATTTAAGCAATTTGATTGGACGAGAAGTTGTAAGTATGTGCTAAAAAAAATGATATACAATTAGTAAAGTAAATGAAACTAAATATAGTATTTAAGACAAAAACATTTAACTATAGACTTATTTGGAAAACCCTTAAATGTAAATACCTTATAATGCTGGCTACGGCTCTAAGTGTTATTTCTGGTGTTACCTATTAGACAATATAGTTGAAATATACAGTATATATAGTCAAAAAGTGAACTATTAAATTAGATAGAAGAAGATAAAACAACTATTAAGTTAAGTAGTTTGTCAAATAGCCAGTGGTGAGTAAATATCAAAGAGCCCACATAGAGTTTTGGGATTCATTGAACCATATAATACAAAATATGTTCAATATAGTAAGATCATTATAGTATAGGATAAACTAGATATAAACTAAGTACAAAGTTAGGAATAATATCAAATTGATAATTTGTATATAAATGATTGTGTTTACATGTATAACGTAAACTCTTTTTAATTTATTTAAAAAAAAACTACTTTTTTATATTTTTGTTTCAGACCGACAAAAGCGAAAAAATCCCCGAGTATTCAAAGGTAAACATAATTATGATAAGTCAAACGTACACACAAATATAACACCTACAAGAACATATTTTGAAAAGTTAACAAACCCACTGTTAATTTGCAGCTGTTAAATTTAATGCATCCGATTAAAATGTATACTGAGGATCTTCCGAACGACCGACGATAAATCAGTTTTATCTGTTCAAAAGCTTTGGTGTGATCGATCTGAGGTCACAAAGATGTCTAGGTGCCATGGCAAGAACACATTTGCTTTAAAACTAGAGGAAAAAAGGATTGCACACCAAGAGGCTTAATGTCTGTGTATTACTTAATCTGTGTAATTCACCTCATTAAACATCACACAAATAACGAAATACACTGGAAGATAATGGCAGACGGGATGACGCACTAATTAGTTATCAAAAGTTCCAGGATTATAATTTTATACGCCAGACACGCGTGTCGTCTACATAAGACTCATCAGTGACACTAAGTCGGTTGCAAGAAATATATGAATTTGAAACTCTAAAATTTAAATTGTGATTATGATGATCAAAATTTGCCTTTTATATTTATAAAACAGGACAGGTCTGATAAGTCAACTATCGAATTTATTCAATATGTTCAAAAGGCTATATGAACCAATATCTGAAAAAGTATAATTTCCATGTTCCATCTTTCATCAGCAATTACTTTTTTTTCTAGCATGTTTTTGGAAAATTTTAAATTTCAGTATTAACTACAGTATATCGTGCACCACCACTATTAACAATGTAATCATAATCTAAATGTTAACCCCCCCCCCTTAAATCATATTGTCCTGTGTTGTTTTCTGAAAACTAATTCATTCAAAGAATATCTTAATTAAGTAAACAGGCTTCTGATTTAACAAATATGATAGATTATATAAACAAAACCTGTTTCTAACTGGTTTGATTTTGTTATAACTAAAGCATGTGATAACATTTTGCCTCTGTACGGGTCTTTTTAATTTTATCCCAAGGGGTAATTTCCCTCCTGTTACCACTGGGGGTTTCATCTATGTAAACGTTTGAAAGTCTAAGATTCTATTTCTGGCTATGCAATGAGAAGAGCATCATTTCCTGAATGTATGACTCCATATGTAGGTGAATGGCAGCCAGTTTGTAAAAATTTGAACTCCCCAAAGATCAGAATTTAGAGAAAACATCTTTTGTTTTAATTTCCCTTCACAAGGTTTCATGGTTCACTCTATTTTTGGGTACACAGTAATTACATGGAAGATAAATGATTACAGTTCTAAATGGCATAGTACTTTAATCTAGTTATAAAGAACTATAGTTGTTACTCTTTATTTAAATGAAGGAAACCTTTAATTTTCACACACATTTTTAGATCCAAAGATTAAATAATGGGATGTTAAAACATTAATTTGAAAACTATTTACGAACTATTTAGTTTAATTTGGAACACAACACTTTTTTTCAAAATAGCCAGCAGCCGTTTTTATTTCAATATCTTGATTACGATACAATGACTTATTACCCTTGTGGTCATTCATGCGTAGTTACTTAGTACACGGAAAAGGTATGTACTATGAAATTTAGAAGGCAAATTTAAGCAATTTGATTGGACGAGAAGTTGTAAGTATGTGCTAAAAAAATGATATACAATTAGTAAAGTAAATGAAACTAAATATAGTATTTAAGACAAAAACATATAACTATAGACTTATTTGGAAAACCCTTAAATGTAAATACCTTATAATGCTGGCTACGGCTCTAAGTGTTATTTCTGGTGTTACCTATTCTGCATTGACAATATAGTTAAAATATACAGTATATATAGTCAAAAAGTGAACTATTAAATTAGATAGAAGAAGATAAAACAACTATTAAGTTAAGTAGTTTGTCAAATAGCCAGTGGTGAGTAAATATCAAAGAGCCCACATAGAGTTTTGGGATTCATTGAACCATATAATACAAAATATGTTCAATATAGTAAGATCATTACAGTATAGGATAAACTAGATATAAACTAAGTACAAAGTTAGGAATAATATCAAATTGATAATTTGTATATAAATGATTCTGTTTACATGTATAACGTAAACTCTTTTTAATTTATTTTAAAAAAAAACTACTTTTTTATATTTTTGTTTCAGACCGACAAAAGCGAAAAAATCCCCGAGTATTCAAAGGTAAACATAATTATGATAAGTCAAACGTACACACAAATATAACACCTACAAGAACATATTTTGAAAAGTTAACAAACCCACTGTTAATTTGCAGCTGTTAAATTTAATGCATACGATTAAAATGTATACTGAGGATCTTCCGAACAACCGACGATAAATCAGTTTTATCTGTTCAAAAGCTTTGGTGTGATCGATCGGAGGTCACAAAGATGTCTAGGTGCCATGGCAAGAACACATTTGCTTTAAAACTAAAGGAAAAAAGGATTGCACACCAAGAGGCTTAATGTCTGTGTATTACTTAATCTGTGTAATTCACCTCATTAAACATCACACAAATAACGAAATACACTGGAAGATAATGGCAGACGGGATGACGCACTAATTAGTTATCAAAAGTACCAGGATTATAATTTTATACGCCTGACACGCGTTTCGTCTACATAAGACTCATCAGTGACACTAAGTCGGTTGCAAGAAATATATGAATTTGAAACTCTAAAATTTAAATTGTGATTATGATGATCAAAATTTGCCTTTTATATTTATAAAACAGGACAGGTCTGATAAGTCACATATCGAATTTATTCAATATGTTCAAAAGGCTATATGAACCAATATCTGAAAAAGTATAATTTCCATGATCCATCTTTCATCAGCAATTACTTTTTTTTCAAGCATGTTTTTGGAAAATTTTAAATTTCAGTATTAACTACAGTATATCGTGCACCACCACTATTAACAATGTAATCATAATCTAAATTTTAACCCCCCCCCCTTAAATCATATTGTCCTGTGTTGTTTTCTGAAAACCAATTCATTCAAAGAATATCTTAATTAAGTAAACAGGCTTCCGATTTAAACAAATATGATAGATTATATAAACAAAACCTGTTTCTAACTGGTTTGATTTTGTTATAACTAAAGCATGTGATAACATTTTGCCTCTGTACGGGTCTTTTAAATTTTATCCCAAGGGGTAATTTCCCTCCTGTTACCACTGGGGGTTTCATCTATGTAAACGTTTGAAAGTCTAAGATTTTATTTCTGGCTATGCAATGAGAAGAGCATCATTTCCTGAATGTATGACTCCATATGTAGGTGAATGGCAGCCAGTTTGTAAAAATTTGAACTCCCCAAAGATCAGAATTTAGAGAAAACATATTTTGCTGTTCTCTCCTGTTGAAGCCTTTCTGATTAAATTGAGAATGGAAATGGGGAATGTGCCAAAGAGACAACAACCCGACCTAGAAAAGACAACATCAGAAGGTCACCAACGTCAATGCAGCGAGAAATTCCCTCAAAAGGAGGCACCTTCAGAATGCCCCTAAACCAATATATATATACTAGTTCAGTGATAATGATAATGATAATATTTCATTGTCAGCACTATAACAGTAAATGTGTTGGTATAGTATCTTATTAAACTGCTATGAGATGGAAGTAAACTTCTACATAATTCGAATAAAAGAACAAAAAGTTCTGCGTAATTCCTTTCTGTTATGTTCTATTATGTTACCTAAAACAGCACAATCATAATCAGTAACTTGAATGATGTTAAAGACAATTTCACTGGCGAATTACAAAGTTAATATAATCTACTATATATCAACCATTTTATTTAATATAAGTTATGATCATTTCATTGAATTTATCTCAGCAAAATATACACTATATTTAAAAGACAGACCGGGGTTTTACTTTTGATAACAGCAGATATCATTGTGCCATTCTAGTAAAGTAGATGGTAACAGAAAAGAATTTATTTTCA
Source organism: Mytilus edulis (assembly GCF_963676685.1). Classification (NCBI taxonomy): domain Eukaryota; kingdom Metazoa; phylum Mollusca; class Bivalvia; order Mytilida; family Mytilidae; genus Mytilus; species Mytilus edulis. The sequence goes on along the minus strand of NC_092356.1, from coordinate 73,069,235 downwards.
TCTTGCAAATGCAGTTTAAAAAGTTAAATGACATTGTTTGTTATTACCTTCCCATTATGACCAATCTAAAATGATGTATTTTTCCTAAACTATGACATAAAGAATTTGTTTTGAAAAAAATGATTCCTTCCTATTACCAAGTCTGTCCTGTTACTTGTTCTTTTACTCAAGGTTCGTTCATGTAACCGACACATCGGACTATATTTTAGTATATTTTTTTAATCTTTTGTATTGCAAATACTAAAATGAATAATTGACATTTGATTAACTATTGCAGGATATACTAGTAAACCACATATAGTATCTTAAACATATTCCTTTTTACCATTAGAATTTTTTTTTAAATTGATTCACTTTGGTAACAGGAAAGAACTGGATTTTTTTCTTCCGTTTTTAATATTGCCATTGATAAAACATTCAACACGTGTTTGGATGACAGACAATAGTTCCAAGATCGCTTAATGTGTGTTCTAAAATACCGATTCTAAATACATTTTTGATGGTTTTCGTATTGACTTTTTCAGATATTGTCTCATATCTATTTGGAGCATCATTTAAGTTTTTAATTTATGTCATGTCTTCTGTATTTCAATGCAGATTTTAATCGTTTATTATATATAAAAACGATTAATATCTGCTTTGTTTGTATGATATATAGCGCTGGACATGAGGCTAAGCGATTGGTGCTGTAGTGTTACAAATGTGTGAGTTCTAATTCCGCTGATGGACGGACAATTTTTTTTTAGCCGAAAATCTAATTTTTTTACTGTTTGGTGTAATTTTCCGACAAATATACATGACTTGACATCAATTACTATGTGATTCCGTTTTCAATATATCTATTGTGTTTTGTAGTTATCCAGAAGGCAATGATGCTGATAGTTTTGAAAAGCAGATTCAACAATTAATACAAACTCATTATGAAAATGGTGCTGATAATATTGATATTGTATCGCACATATTAATCCAGAAGGAAAAAAACTGGGATAAACTTACTTCACAAGAGGAAAACGAAACTATAGCACCAACATTACAATTAGTTAACGCAGCTAATAACTCTTTTGAGTATGCTATTCAAATGTTCGCTGCTCTTGAGGAGCCACTTGAACTATCTTTAGATCAAGTTCGTTCCAAACAGACGAAGTTGTCGTCAGAATTAAGTTTGATAAAAAAACAGTTAGAAGATGAAAGGAAGTCGTTGAGTAAATCTGAAAGGTCGTTGAATCATGCATGCAATATACTCAAAGCAACAAACACCAAACTTGAAGAGGCTAAAATGCAACACCAGCGTCATTTAGATAAAAAGAAAAAAGGTGTTATTGGGGTAAGACTTCCAATTGTTGACTTCATAAAGGACAAAGTTTCGGGCATAAACACAAGTATATCACACGTACAAGACCAGTGTGTGAATTTAGAACAAACGGTAAATGAAGCCAACACAAATGTTCAAAACCTCGAAAGGGAACATGAGGCATTTCAGGATAAGGTTATATCTTTAACAAACACCAAGACGGAAGTAGAAAGACGTTTTGAAAAAGAGGCAAAGAAAATTGAAAATCTAGAATGCATAAAAGAATACCTTAAGAAAGTGGATCAAATACTTTCAAACTGCTCTGGTAAATGCCATGTCCTGTTCAAGCAAATGAAGAGTGAAAGCAAAATAAAATCGCTCCTCAAAACGGTTCAACAAATTGAAGGTGATCTAAGATCTTTTTGTAAATTAGAAATATTTGAAAAAAAATAAAAACTGAATTACGAACAGTTGAAAACTGCTGGATACCTGAGAGTTTATGAAAGAAATAACCATGGTTTCATAAACACTCTAAAAGTGATTCTGTTTCAAAACAAACCGCTAATTTACTTCCGAAAATAAATCAGGAAAAAATATTTTTGGATACTATTTATATCGTTCATCATAAACTGACTTATATCACACCCTTCTAGGGAAAAGAACTCTAGACAATCATTGTGGCCTGTTGTAAAACAGGAATTGATTGTTGTCAACAGATTTATGTATGGTGTTGTATATGTAAGTTATCTAATAATACTAATGACTTGTGTGAAGGTACATAAATAAAGAGAATAGATTTAACAAAAAAATTACACTTGTGTTTGATGTTATGAAAACAACATACACAAGTTTAAAAGATACAGTTTTAAGTAATTTTGAAAATTTTATACGCAATTTCAAATTGAAATGAAGGTCTCCCATTTTCATTAAGCAAAATTCAACAGCGTCTGTATATTTACTAGAGGTTTCATTTCATACTATATAAAAAAGAAGATGTGGTATGAATGCCCATAAGACAACTCTCCACACAATAAAAAAATGACACAGAAATTAACAACAAAAGGTCATCTAACGGCCGTCAACAATGAGAAAAGTCCATATGTTTTGTCGGATTAGGGTTTCCACATCCAATTCGGAAGTCATAATGACGAAATCATAATTTACTAAACTGATATGATGGTGGATATTGTGGTGACAATGAGTGTGTTCGAAAATTCATATTCACAAATCAGGTCTTCTTATTCACGATGGCAACGCCACAATAATGCGATTTAGTGCTGATTTTAAGTTGTAAGACGAGATAAGATAACAAATCTTATGCATAATTGTAGTTAATGATGTATTTGGGTTTAAGACATTATCCAATGTACTTTTATATAGAGTGTACTGCCCTGTATTGGCTTTCATTTTTTTGTGGTTTGTTTTGTATTTGCGACTTTTTGTATTTCTTTTGTTCTTATAACGTGACTCTGTACTTTAAAAGATCTCGTCAGTATGATATTGTTCTATTATATGTCATTATGATATATTTCTATTATGAATTACAATATACGTTGAACCACAAACGTCAAAATCATTCAATCGCGTAGTGGTATTAACTATTTTTGGATTCTTATAAATTCTATATATAACTTTTGGACTAGTTTAAATCTCGGTCTATTTCTTAAATTTATTCTTACATACTTTTGATTTTTTAACCCTGTATGCTAACATTCCCATGAAAATTTTAAAATTGTTTGTACGCACATTGAACGACAAATTTATGTGACGTATAAAATTTTCTGACGTCAGACACTCAATAAATGTGTTCGTAGATAGTAGATGTTTTTGTGTTCTGTTAAATTGTTCCTTTTAAAATTGTTAAACGATGATGACTGATGTACCCATATTTTAACTATTATATTTATTGTGTCTGTTTATTTAACGCATCAATGTAAAAATATCGGAAATTGATGAGACTGTCATTAAAGGGAGAGGGTTAGCGCTATAGAACCAGGTTTAATCCACCATTTTCTACATTTGAAAATGCCTGTACCAAGTCAGGAATATGACAGTTTTTGTCCATTCGTTTTTGATGCGTTTTGATATTTGATTTTGCCATGTGATTATGGACTTTCCCAATTGATCTTCCTCTAAGTTCAGTATTTTTGTGATTTTACTTTTTATATAACCTGTTTAAGTATTTCAAAATTACTTGTTACTGTTGTTTAACATGAGAAGAACATGACGAGTGTCACATGTAGAGCAGGATTTGCTTACACTTTAGTAGCATCTAAGATCAGCCCCAGTTTTTGGTGAGGTTTGTGTTGCTTATTTTTTAGTTTTATATGTTGTGTCATGTGAACTATTGTTTGTCGGTTTTTCGTTTTTAGCCATGGCGTTGTCAGTTTATCGATTTATGAGTTTTGACTGTCCCTCGGGTATCATTCGTCCCCTTTTGTGAAGCAGAGATGAGGACCCTCGGGTATAAGTTTGTACTATTAACGACATTTAAGCTAGACACATGTATACGTCTTATTAATGTTCTTTTCCACAACTAATGTAATATTTTGAATCTAAATCAACAGCGCAATATACATGTCTTTTTTATGAATTAAATATATTATCAATGTCCCTTGTCAAAATTTCCTCAAGTCTAAAAAAATGTGGGTTGAAATTGACTCTACCTAAAGAGATTTACTTATATACATTTCCCCTAGATATTAGAAATGTCGTGTATCTTTACAATGATAGATCTTTTAATAGCCTCAAGGGTAATGCCACTATGTTGATCATCATTTTATCTTCAAAGAAGTTAGCAGCTCAAAAGTCACCAAGTCCTGATTGACACCGATAGTGTTGATGTGGTTATTCGTCATCAATTTAATATTTATAATTTTGAATTAATTTATTTTGTTTTGCTTGTTTTGCCAGGATTGCATCAGGATAAGGACCTTCAATTTTTTTATTGCAATATAGCAGTGTACCGTATAGTGTTTTCTTAAAAAAAAATAATAAATCATATTCAGAAATTAAATCAAATAATAGAAATATATGTACTAATGATACAGGTCAGAGCTCAAAGACTCACGGTATTGTTATAAAATCTAGCAGTTGATTCCAGAGATGCATATGACACCGATACAGTGTTAAGGAGAAGACCATTTAATGTTCGGTGGTGGTAGCGTGTTTGTGGGGAGTGGAGGATTGTTTTGGATCGGTTATTTATTTTTGTTCAACAAATGGTCAAATCGTGCTATCTGAGAGTTTCCTAGACCCTTTCTTAATCTGAAAACGCAAGTTCTGTTTTAATCATTTTTTTTCCATAAAGCAAACAGTATAGATTCAGTGTAAGACGGACAACATAAAAACACCAATATGTAGGACAATGCATACATGTAATTCATATAGTTAAGTATGTGACTGCTGTTTATTGTGTTTCGGCTTGCAGATTTTTTATATTTTATACCTTTAAATTATGGTTTTTAAAAAAAAAAAAAAATCTAAGAGGGGATGATTATCAGTGATATAGCTATTTCAATAACAACTTAATGCAGCTCCTATAACTAGCATTAAATTTAAAATAGTTTTAAGGTGTAACATAATTTTGTAAGTCCTTATATAAAATAAAACGCATGATCCGATGATATCAGGGTAGAGAAAATGATTAACAAGATAATATGTATTCTGAAACAGGCAAGTCTGGTTGACTTAGAATCGCATCGTTTGAAATTATGATATATATCATGTGTTATCTTATATCATTTAATATACACATAAACATAACACAATATGAACGTTTCAAAGATGAAGAATAATTTTATGAACTATATTTAGATAATGTTTTTCTTTACAAAGTAAATATATTTGGACCAAAAAAGTATAACAATCTAATCATTTAACCAATTACAACTCAAAGAAGAAGACAGGGACGGAGAAAAACATTCATTAGAAGAGGTAAACAGTATACTCTATTTTATATTTTGTGAAGTATTGCGAATTTAAACAGATGGAAAACCTATTCAGGCCTTGACAGTTATTATGTATGGGTTATATGATTAAATGTATAGCTTTATAACGAAGAACCCATATCAACCTGTTAATTCCCTTCTGTAAATAGTAGCAACAGTAATTTCATACCTTACACATATCTTTAATTGTTCCTTTTAAAATTGTTAAACGATGATGACTGCTGTACCCATATTTTGACTATTTTAGTTATTGTGTCTGTTTAGTTAACGCATCATTTTAAATATAACTGAAGTTGATGAGACTGTCGTCAAAGTGAGAGGGTTAGCGCTATAAAACCAGGTTTAATCCACCATTTGCTACATTTGAAAATGCCTGTACCCAGTCAGGAATATGAAAGTTCTTGTCCATTCGTTTTTGATGTGTTTTGTTATTTGATTTTGCCATGTGATTACGGACTTTCCGAATTGATTTTGCTCTAAGTTCAGTACTTTTGTGATTTTTTAATAATACCAACTAAAGTGAAAAACAAAAGCAAACTGCAAGAGAAGCAAAATAAGTAACCTCGACAGGTTGTAACAATTGTAAATAAGAAGACTCTTCTGATATAAAAAGATCACAAACACATTGTGCTAGTGAGTTTAGACATACATACCGTATCGATCATCATATCTGTAATGGTGACTGTAAATATTCTGTAGTGTCGCTTTCAGTAATTCCTCCTAATAATAATCCGTGCAATTTATCATCCAACATTGTTTATTTTTTTTTTCACGCATTATTTAGACAATCTTTATGTTCGTATGAGCAAAGCGAGGTAGAACAGGATTCGTCCTATTGATTAAGTTATTTTTTTTTATAATCGGAGCCTCCCTCGAAATGAAGTCCATATAATGAAAAAATGTACGAGCGTAACATATCAAAGAATATGTGTAAATGCAATATGTTTTGCGAAATGGGTAGTTGACAATTGAAAAGATGAAATCATCTCGTTTATCTGTTAATGTCTGTTATTTCATGGTATAGAATATAGATGAGAGAATTTATAATATTATCATACACAGTTTTGGATCTTTTTATTTTAACATTTGGCCTCAAGCATATCAGAGAAAACTCGATCAATTATACAATTGGTTATGTCCGTAGATTTACGAATGAAACATTTTTCATGGCATACACTTTATTTTTATTGCTAACAAATAAAAAACTCTGATATATCTTAGAAATGGAATACATGAAAGTATTGTTGCATGTGTTTTCTGGAATGCCAAATCCCGAATGTAATATTGACAGCAAAGATCCCGATTACAATAGAATCAAGTCCATGTTACCAGAGGAAGGTAGTGTCCATCTACATTCTGGTAAATTTTTGTTATCATGCCATTTATATGAGTAAAAAATGAGGCACAAGTGACAAATTGGACATTCGAAACTAACTACACAATGGCTCAAAATTAAAGACTAAGAAAAGACAAATTATTCCACAAAACATTGCGTAAAAAACTTTGAATTTGAGCATGTTAATTTCATGTTTAGTTTTTTTTCGGAAGTTTAGATTTCATGACTGTTATTTTTTGTATATAGGGTTAACTCGAACAACATCTGATAAACAAATTTAATAATACTTTTAGATATTTGGATGATATTTTGGCTCTCAATAATGACGACTTCAGTATGTATATTAATGAAATTTATCCTGTTGAACTTACTTTAAATAAAGCTAATACTAACAATGACCACTGCCCTTTTCTCGATCTTGATATCTATATCACTAATGGAAAGCTGAATACAGTTTAATTGAAGTCTGGAGCTGGCATGTCAGTTAACTGCTAGTAGTCTGTTGTTATTTATGTATTATTGTCATTTTGTTTATTTTCTTTGGTTATATCTTCTGACATCAGACTCGGACTTCTCTTGAACTGAATTTTAATGTGCGTATTGTTATGCGTTTACTTTTCTACATTGGTTAGAGGTATAGGGGGAGGGTTGAGATCTCATAAACATGTTTAACCCCGCCGCATTTTTGCGCCTGTCCCAAGTCAGGAGCCTCTGGCCTTTGTTAGTCTTGTATTATTTTAATTTTAGTTTCTTGTGTACAATTTGGAAATTAGTATGGCGTTCATTATCACTGGACTAGTATATATTTGTTTAGGGGCCAGCTGAGGGACGCCTCCGGGTGAGGGAATTTCTCGCTACATTGAAGACCTGTTGGTGACCCTCTGCTGTTGTTTTTTATTTGGTCGGGTTGTTGTCTCTTTGACACATTCCCCATTTCCATTCTCAATTTTATTAACTATTTTGCTCAATATCCCTCACGTTTAATAGTAGACTTCAATGGCCCATAAAACGAAAAAGAAAATGAACTGACTTATAACAAACCAATAATCAAAAAACAAATAAGACTAACTATAACAAAGGTAACTGTTGAATAACAAACATCTGGTTGATATTAACACAAGTATACATGGGGTTCAACATGACATTGAGAGCTAAACCAATCCTTTAACCAAGGAGAGTGGAGCGACAGAGTTACATAAGACCAGTCTTTAAAACAGTTAAAAATGGCTTGATTCAAATTCGAGTGAACCAAACAAAAACAGAAATGGAAAATAAAACAAAAGAGCTTCCGACCCATGACTACTTGCAGTGATAGAAACCAGTCTTAGGTATTAATCAGTACACATACAAATGATTTAGCGGAAAGACGTCATGCCCGTCTGTGAAACGCATGACATAATATGATATCGACATTGTTTAGGACCATGTTTTTCGTAAATGTTACTTAAGCAATACATAAATAAATATATTTTAATTTATCATATACAGATGTGAATACATTGGTTCTATCTCACTGTACGTGTTTTAAAACCAGTATGTACAGCTTACTTTGTAACCAAATCAATCGATGAATTGATTTAGTAAACGTGAACATTTTTTTGTATGGTAACAAAATCCTAGATATTTCAGTTTCTCTAATTCTTCGTCAATTTATCCCTTTCTGCACCTATTGTATAAAAAAAAATTAATCAACGTGTGGTTCGTTTGATCTCAGTACTTCATTGGTTAAAATCCGATTATGACGTCGAATTTTCTTGCTTTCCGCTGAATTTCCTATTGTGACGGCTTGAAAAAAGGCGACCATACCTGACGACGTCACATCGAAAAAACACATCTTTTTGCAGATCTTTCGAAAAGAAGGAATAAGTTTGCCTGCATAATGTTAGAAAATCATTAGAGAAACAAATTCCACCACCAAATCTAGTGTAATACGATATTTATCCACTCTCGACAGTTAAATTATCAATTTTAAAGTCCTCGCCGAGGCGGCTCGGACTTTAAATTTGAAAATTTAACTGTCTCGGGTGGATAAATATCGTATTACACTAGATTCAGTGGTAGAATCTATATTTACATGTTATAGTTTATGAATATAATCTACTAGTCGCACGATATCTTTTTCAGCACTTGGATATCAAGGTTACATGATTTTTATCATGCCAAGTGGTAAAACGAAAATAAAGGAACGCTCTTCTATGATTGAAATTCCGCGTGGATATAATCCAGATCTTGAAAACTTGCTGTTTAACAAGGTGAATTTGATGAAGACTTAAGGAAATTAGTGTATGGTGATCAAGATGCAAGATCGGAATTCGATCAGCAATCAAAGAGACACTTACATAGAGACATATAGCATATATGATTTATAAAAACAAATCTTTATTAAACCTTTTTTCCTTTACCTTTATGTTTTGTACTGCTTTGTGCTTAAAAAACTGTTTTCAGTTTTCATCAATAAACTTGATTTTACTGCTCATTTTTGATTTTAAGTTTTCAAATTGAACATGTTGAACGCGCAGTACGGTATCTATTGTCAACTTAGCATGACATACTTTATCCATGAGCCTTTCAACACATGTGTTATAGCTTTACTTTGACTTTTAACACAATGCACTTGCTCCTATTGGACAGTGATTTATGTTGCTGTCGTTTAATTGATAATCAGTCTTCTACAACAGATTATCAACAAAATAGATTACTTTAAGTCGGCATATAAGATAACTCTATATCTCAGATCTGTTTATGGTGTCTTTTTGTGTCGGGATGTACAAGTACTCGGCCACGTTTATTTTTGTCCATCTGATGAGTTAAGCCTTTTTCAACTGATTTTTATAGTTCGTTCTTATGTTGTACTGTTATACAACTGTCCCAGTTTAGCGGAGGATTGGGATCCCGCTAACATGATTAGTCCCGCCATATTTTTTATGTATGTGCCTGTCCCAAGTCAGGAGCCAATTATTCAGTGGTTGTTGTTTGTTTATGTGTTACATATTTGTTTTTCCTTCATTTGTGATATAAATGAGGCCGTTAGTTTTCTCGTTTGAATTGTTTTATATTGTTTTATCGGGACCTTTGGTAGCTGACTACGCGGTATGGGCTTTGCTCATAGTTGAAGGCCGTACGGTGACCTATAGTTGTTATTAATGTCTGTGTCATTTTGGTATCTGGTGGACAGTAGTCTCATTGGCAATCACATTTTCTTTTTTATATATATTTTAGTTTAAAAGTAAGCTAGAATAGTACATTATGATAGTTCCGCAACTAAGCATAATAAAGAAAATCTACAAATACAGTTATACACTTTGAGACGATCATTGTTTACTTTCCATGAGGTGAAACCGAGGTAAGATATTATTAGATTTTGCCGCTACTGATTTCCCTTTCAATTCTTGAATTGATAAAGACTGAATTTTATTTATGTGGATTTTGTGGACTTTTGTTTATTATTTCATACTATGCACGAGTGTGAGTATCTCTAACTAGATGTACAATACTAAAATTTAGAATACTAAAATAGTTAATAATATATGACAAATAGTGTTGCAATCAGTTAACGAAGGGAACATTTCAAAGGTTAAAAACATCAATATACATGATACTCCTCATCATGATCAGTTAAAATTACTGCCCGATTCGTACGTTTGTGCTCTTTGGTAAAGCTGTTAATATATTCAGCTTAGTTTATATTTCCACAGGCATTTAATAAATAATCATTTACAAAATGAATTGTACAGGCATTATTTAAACTTTTATAAACAAGATCAAATGGAAAGAATAAGGCGTACACTTTCCAAATTATATCAATTGTAAATCATCTATTTTCATACCACGCAAGAGTGACTATTTGATTAAATGTTTCAATCTCTAAAATATTACAGCATCATAGTTTTCATGTGTCGTCTTTATCAGGTCGTTCTAAAGCAATAGTAGTTTTAAACACGGAACCAAATTAACAATACATTAACTCATGTTGGTTACTGGAGTTTGTTGTATATTTTTTGTAAAGAAATTATCAAAGAAGCTCGAGATCCAAAATAAGTGGAACGCTGTATAGCAGTTTTATTAGGTTCCGAAATCAACTAAACGGACCCACATCAATTGAACGGTTTGAAGCTTATTTCCTAAAGCTTGAAGCCACTTATATATTTCAAATTTGTCGTTTAAATAGTCACGATTAAAAGTAATGTGTAAGGCTCAAGGAAGAAAATCGAATTAAAACGAAAGCATGTGCATTTTTGCTTCAACACTTATTTAACGTAAAAATCTTTGAAAAGCAAGTATGAAACTCTCTAGCAGACCAAAACGTCGACGGATAAATTCAAACCATATCATTTAATTGTTTTAGAAATATGAATGTAACATTATGCGTGTTTTCTGGAATGCGAAATCCTGAATATAAGATTGAAAGCAATGATCCAGATTTCGAAACAATTAAAGCAGCATTACCAAAGCCGGGGAGCTTACAACTTCCGTCAGGTAAGTGTCTTTTTTTAAACCATAGCGTTGTCAGTTTGTTTTCGACTAATGGGTTTGAATGTACCTTTTGTATCTTTCGCCCCTCTTTTATGGAGAAATATATGTAGGAAAATATACGAATTGACATTGTAGTATGTTAAAAAGTAAAAATCACAAAAATACTGAACTCCGTGGAAAATTCCAAACTAAATTTAAGTTCCTAATCAAATGGAAAAATCAAAAGCCCAACCACATACAATGAATGTAGAACAACTTTCACATTCCTGACTTGGTACAGGCATTCTGCGTATGTAGAAAATTGGGGATCAAACCTGTGTTTTTTTCTCAATATACTCTGAATAATTTCAACCAATGTATGTGAATGTTCGGCTATTATTTACCAAGAAGTTATCATATTTGTGTTGACATGAATTATCAGTAGTATGTTCATTTTCTGTTGATTTACTGGTAGTATGTTAAAATATTTTAACTTTTTTTGAATTTTTGATCCTCAATGCTCTTCAACTTTGTATTTATTTGGCTTTTTAACTATTTTGATCTGAGCGTCACTGATGAGTCTTATGTAGACGAAACGCGCGTCTGGCGTATAAAATTATAATCCTGTTATTTTGATAACTATTAAACGCTGTGCAAGATGTGTCTATCATATGTTACGATTGCTGAATTTAGTATTACCTTTCTTAATGTTAAATAATTACACAATGTAATGCTCATCAACGTCATATTACTTCTATTTGATTTGAGGGCCATTGGTGAATCTTATGAAGACGAATCGTGAGTTTGGCGTACATTATGATTAGCCTGGTATTTTAGGAATATACTTAGGTGACGGTTTGGATTTTTTGTAAAATGTTCGGGCTCCTTTTTGCTTTGCCTACGATACTACGTAATTTTTTTTAATATTATGACTTCAATAGTACATAAAGTGTCATTTAACCAAATGAATGTAGATTCTAGATTTTATTTCTTCCAATTTGAAACCCAAAAACTACCAATGCAAAAATGAGGTAAAAGTCCGACTCGTTAATTTCCAAAATTAAAACGAAACACATATCTTGAAACAGAGATCCATAACCTAAAAATACTCAAAGCTTATTTTGTTCCTTAACTAATGCTCTTCTGCCTTATAGTATCAATTTTAACTTCTAGATTTATTTTTATTTTTTTCTTTATGAGTTGTCTCATCCGTGTAATATTAACTGTATTTTCTTTTTCTTTCCAGTTCTTGGATATCAAGGATATCTAATTAACATCATGGGTACTGGCAAATCGAACATTTCGCCGTGTTATTCTTCGATAGCAATTCCATGTCGATTTAATCCAGAACTGGAAAAAATGCTGTTTAACAAAGGCCCGTTTGGTGACACCTTGAGGAAATGGGTATTTGGTGCACTTGAATCGTAATCTGAAATGATCACAAAGTTAATAGGACACATTCAATGTCCATTTATTCAAAGTATATAAACAGTTGACATTTTGCTTAACCATTATCTTTTGATATGTTTTGACAATTTTTCAATGTTTTTTTTCTACATTCAAGTATACAGTGATGGGTACATATTTACCTATATATACAATAAGGAGTTGTTGGTTAATGTGACATCCATCCATCGATGAGACAGCACAAAACCAAAATGCAGTAATATACATGATATATCAATGTAGGTTTCGAAAATATTGAAATATGCCTTCTCGCCCAGACTAAAAGAAAGTTGTAAATCGATTTAAAAGAGGATATCATGATTCTGCCAACAAAGAGAAAAAAGAAAAAGAGAAGAGAAAAAGAAACAAAAAAGAAACAAAAAAAAGAAGAAAAAAAGAAAGAAAGAAAAAAAGACACATATCCATCGAAGTTCATATGTAGTGGACGTGTGAGCAATAGTGTATGCTATCGTCTTATCTTAAAATGTTATAACGTAACAAGTGAGTGTTTTTCAATAGAAGTATATAGTTTTCTAATTTTTTTAAATTGAAATAATTTGTTAACCTGCTATTAATCACTGTTACTTCTGTTATATTATTTTTATATTTTTAGTCAGAATGTATTGTTTATTTTTAGCTTACCTGGCCCAAAGGTGTCCGTCGTCCGTCGTCCGTTGTCGTCGTCCGTCGTCCGTTGTCGTCGTCCGTCGTTAACTTTTACAAAAATCTTTTCCTCTGAAACTACTGGGCCAAATTAAACCAAACTTGGCCACAATCATCATTGGGGTATCTAGTTTAAAAATGCAGTTTTTGGCGTATAACTCAAAAATCAAAGCATTAAGAGCAAATCTGACATGGAGTTCAATTGTTTATCAGGTCACGATCTATCTGCCTTGAAAATTTCAGATGAATCGAACAACCCGTTTTAGGGTTGCTGCCCCTGAATTGGTAATTTTAAGGAAATTTTCTGTTTTTGGTTATAATCTTGAATAATATTATAGATAAAGATAAACAGTGAACAGCAATAATGTTCAGCAAAGTAAGATTTACAAATAAGTCAAACGACCGATATGGTCAGTTGACCCCTTTAGGAGTTATTGCCCTTTATAGTAATTTTTGTACATTTTTCATAAATTTTTGTAGATTTTTAGAAAATATTTTCCACTGTAATTACTGGGCCAAGTTCATTATAGATAGAGATAATAGCAACAAGAATGTTCGGTAAAGTAAGATCTATAAACACACCACCATCATCAAAACACAATTTTGTTATGAATTTATCTGTGTCCATTGTTTAATATGCACATAGACCCAGGTGAGCGACACAGGGTCTTGAGAGCCTCTAGTTCTTCGTAATACAGGAAATAAAAGTGAAATAACTATTTTTTTATTATTTCTCTTCCGTACAGGAAACTGTCTTCACTAACTTTATTGAATAGACAAGTATAACTCTAATGATTGTGCATTTTTTTAAGCATAGGAGGGGCCAGGGAATGAATTTTTCAAATACTTGTATGCAAGGTTTCTAATTTGATACCTATTTTGACTTTGAAATTGAGTATTTTATAAATTTAATCATTGTTTCAAAAACGAAATTGGATTAAATTAAAAATTTGTCTGATATAAGAGGCAATGGTCGTCTCATTAATAAATGAAGACGATACACATTAAGGTAAGAACTTAACAAAAAGAATGGAATCGCATGGTAAGACTGGGTGCGTTCACATAGAATGCGTTTCTTGTAATGCATTTACGCAGCACTCAACAGTTAGAAAATAAAATTGAAAATGAACCACAAAATGTTATATCAACTCTTATTCCTGGATTTCTATTGTTGTACATGTGCATATGTATCTTCCATAGATTTGATTTTTAAAAGTTAAAAGGGTGAAATATTATTCCTTCTATGTTTATCCATTGCAACATTCTGCATTTATGTACCATACAATATTGCAAAAATGGGAGGGGGGGGGGGGGGGGTGCCAACAAGTGTGATCAAACTAGAATTTGCCTTTGAGTGTTACCTTTTTAGAAACTGTTACCATTAATCTTTATATTGATCAAATAAAAAGTGGGTGTCTTTCGCCTTATCTTTTTCTGTACGATTTAATCACAAAGGTCGTGCGACAGCTATCTAAAAATTAATTTTGTTTCACACTAACTCTCATATTTGAAAAATCCACAATGGCCAAAATGCGAAACTACACACCAATCTGTGGAGTGCTACCTCATATCCCAACATGCAAATTAACACGCAACCTAACATTCATATGCAGGTATAATGAAACTTTACGATACTTTTTAATCGAACTACTTACTTTCCATTTCGATAAGTAAAACGGGAGAGGGTTAGGTTTTTGCTTATACAAATGAAGTATATACGTATTGATGACTTCTTTTAACAACCGTTGGTATAGTTGATGTGACTCCGGTTAAACGTTTCCAACATTATCTTAACGGTCGTCATTTTCATGTATTTATCACATTGCTTTAATCTGATTTTAAGAAATTCAGAGGCCAAAGATGATTGATGGATTTGTATATTGTACGAATATTATTTTAAAATGCATCATCAGACTGCTCATTCGCTCTTATGACATGCTTGTGGAAAAAAACAACAACGTATAAAAGAGAGACGACATTTACTAAAAAGAACATGCAAGTTCATTTGTTGGACAATCAAAAACACTGAAAACATCGACAATGAAATGGCAAAAAGCACATTAAACGATCAAATGACTAACAACAGTATGTATATAAAACGATAACGATAGAAAATTAAACACTGAGCGACACGAAATCCACCAAAAAACATCGGGGTCTAGCTAAGGCGTTAAAGGGTATGTAGATCATTGCCAACATTAGACACTTTAAGAGCGCTAAAATGTAAAATGTAAGCACAGAAAGAATGCCAACAATAAAGACACACACCATGGGGTAAACAATACAGAAGGGATAGTCAATCATTATCATCTTTGGGAAGCCGAAAATATCTCTCAAAGCTTATTTAAAAAATGGAATTGAAAAACTATTGGCCTTCATTCTTTTTCTAAAAGAAAATAAAAAAATGGTGGAAGTGAACCTAGAAAAAAATGTATGTGTAAGGTCCCTTTCATTGGAAAGATACCTTTTCACGAGTTTTGTCGCATACTTAGTTGTATTCAAATTCGTAGGTTGGAGTGTTCCTGATGTCGTCAATCTGTATAGCCGTATCTGACTAATTGAAGAAATATTCCACAGATACCAATATAGTTGGATGATCTTTAATTTACCTAATTGATATTTTATTATAATATTATTCAAGATACTACGAATTTGCGCATTTGCGCACTTCGTTTTTCATTTGTGCTTTGTAATATTCTGCTTCTCTTTTTTGTCAAATTAACATTATTAATAAAATATACATAAAAATATCTCCTACTAAACGTCAAATGAATGCATTATCCCCAATCAACATTTCACGAATTCTGCATGTCGTTATGCCATTGTTCGTGAGACTATCTTCAATATGATAGCGTTGAATCAAATTGAGATTGAAAATGGGGAATGTGTCAAAGAGACAACAACACGACCATAGAGCAGACAATAGCCGAAGGCCATCAATGGGTTCCTAATGCAGCGAGAAACTCCTACACCTGGAGGCGTCCTTAAGCTGCCCTCTAAACAAATATGTATACTAGTTCAGTGATAATGGACGTCATACTCATTCCGAATTATACACAAGAAACTAAAATTAAAAATCATACAAAACTAACAAAGGCCAGATGCTCCTGACTTGGGACAGGCGCAAAAAGCGGCGAGGTTTAACATGTTTTTGAGATCTCAACCCTCCTCCTCTACTTGTAGCTAATGTAGAAAAAAACAAACGCACAACAATACGCACAGTAAAACTCAGTTTAAGAGAAGTCCGAGTCAAGTTGAAGTTTCTATTCTACGAAAGATAACTGTCGAAGAAATTTAGAAAAATAGATATTTTTACATTTTGAGACTTATATTGTTAACCTGCCTTCAGCATATTGAACTGTACTGAGGTATGTAGTACATGTACACATGTATTTTTAGATGTTATCGATAATAATGTTATTTTTATTACATTTATATATATGAAATTACTTAGTATAGGAATATATAAATGAAAATATAGTCAAGTTTTTGTATATTCTTCAAACATTTTAGCAGTTGTGTTTATTTTGTCAAAAGAAATAGTAAATATGATGATAAATTAGTAGTGGTGTATAACATTGATTGAAGGAACATTCAAAGATGAATATGTAATTAGTTTAGGTTCATTCACATCTATCGTATCTACGAATTTATATACTACTTTTAAATTCGTTATTTCTTTATATGTATTATTGGTTTTTGTGCTGGAATGCGTAAAATTAATTACCGATTCTTTCTGAATTCATATATTTTTTCGCTAAAAGAATCATTAAAAAATACAAAAATCCAATCTAGGGAATTACTTGATGATTACGTTATAGATAATGCATATTTTAAGGTTTTTCTTGTCGTAGAACACACCGAGGGGTGTCAGGATTGATCAAATGAAAGACCAACCGGAGGGAGGTCTTTCTTTTAACAATCCTGACACCCCGAGGTGTGTTCTACGACAAGAAAAACCTTAAAATATGCATTATCTGACTTATATACCGTCAAAAAAATATTAATTTTATTAAGATTTGTAAAATTTAGTATCCTATTTTACCGACAACACTTAAGTGGGATATTCCTTTCTTATGCGTTCATGTTTTAATACGCCCTGTGGCTCATTTAGAATGTGAAATAAAACTCACTAAATAATTTAAAACAAAAGTAATGCGGATGAATACCACGAATAACAACCCGGTGAAGTTAAATGAGAAAGACCTAGAGGATGTCGATACCTTCACTTACCTAGGGGGAATAGTTACAACAAAAGGTGGCTGTGACAATGATATGGACAACAGGTTCAAGAAAGCTAAAGGCCAATTCAGCAGGTTAAGAAAAATATGGAGATCATCGGTACTGTCTTTTAAAACAAAGGTCAGACTATTTAACAGCTTAGTCATATCAGTCCTACTGTATGGATGTGAAACCTGGAAAACAACTGAACAAGACAAAAAGAAATTAAACACCTTTCAAAATAGATGTCTCAGACAGATATTGAAAATAAGATGGCCCAATACAATTTCAAATGAAAACCTCCACATAAGAGCTGGAACAAAGAAGCTAAGCGATGATGTTATAGAACGGCGTTGGAGATGGATTGGCCATGTACTTAGGATGGATGCCAACAGTATATGTTCAGTTGCACTGACATGGAAACCAGAGGGGAAAAGGAAAGTTGGACGTCCCAAAACCACCTGGAGACGGACTGTAGAGACAGAACGAACATCACTTGGATGGAACAGCTGGGCTTCAGCAAGAACAGTAGCTTAAGACCGTGTGAGATGGAAACAATGTATCAGGGCCTTAAATGCCGACCGGCATGAAGAGGATAGGTGAGGTGAAATAATTTAGTTATAAACCTTTTAAAAATTATTATCCATACACAATACAAATATTACTGTAACTGAATAAAGTAAGACACAAATGTATTGTTACCATCCGATAACGGTGTATGACAAATACAAGACACATTGTAAGTAATTTATTGCACCACTTACCTTATAGAAAAGGAGGATTGGTATGTTTTTTTTCTATTTGTTATGTTTTTTCTATCTCGGAAAAGTGGTTATTTTTTTTAACAATTTTACTTGAATCGAATGAAAAATTCAGAAAGATTGTATTTTGAATAGCAAGTCAATTTTATTAAAAGATAATCAGGATATAAGTCTCGGTTATTGTATAGAAAGGTATATACTATGAAAATTAGAGCGAGGGGCTTTGCCCCAAGCTCTTATTTTCATAATATATACCTTTCTATACAATATCCAATTTAGCACATATTTACAACTTGAGTAATCCTGTAATTAGTCTATTGATATGTTTTGGCTGACTGGATGTAGCTCATTTACGTAGTTTTGTAAATCTACTCACTATAATATCATTGTAAAAATGGGATTTCAAAAGGCCCTTGACTTTAGAATGTAAAGAAGGTAGCTGCTGGTGTAAGTATGTTTTTTGATATGAACGAAGCGTTGTTTTACTATATATGTACTTATTTACATGGTAAGATGACAAAATGAATTGACCAAGAGCAGACAATTCTTAAATTGCAGTGAAAGCTTTACATTCTTGAAAATATTTTTTTTTGTTTCACATAAAACCTAAAACTATCACAAACAGTTGGATCCCCCTCCCACATCTTTGGTTGAAACACCTTTTAAAAATGGCTAGATCTGCCCCTGGTATGTATCCGTAGGTAGTCTAGTGGATAGTTTATATGCATGAAATATTTGTCACTGGACATTAGGCAACCAATTATCGACCAATTTATGACTAAATATATCAAATTGCTTTATTAATAATTTCCTTTCAAAAGATTCATGGTTGACTCTTTTTGTGTACAAAGTAATTGCATGGAAGATAAAGGATTACACATTTAAGATTTGGTTGTACTTTAATCAAGTTATAAAGCACCATTATTATTACTCTTTATTTAAATGAAAGAAACTTTTTTAATTGTCAAAACAAAATTTAGATCAAAAGATTGATTAGTAGGATGTTAAAAATCTGTTTGAAAACTAATTACAAACTATTTAGTTAAATTTGGAACACATCATTTATTTCAAAATAGCCAGTAGCAATTTTTGTTCTAATATCTTGATTACAATACAATGAACTCTTACCCTGGTGGTCATTCATGCGTAGTTACTTAGTACACGGAAAAAGTATGTACTATGAAAATTAGGAGGCAAATTCAAGCAATTTGATTGGACGAGAAGTTGTAAGTATGTGCTAATTATATACCCTCCAGTCCGCACCCGACCCTTTCGTGAGTTACGTTAATGTTATTCAATAGAATATAAGATTATCTTATTAGTTGATCATTTGATAGAGAAAAAGGTATACATAAATTTTAAATAGTTAAGAACTGACACGAAGACGAATATAAATACATGTAGGTCACAGTATGGTTTCCTATTCAGTGTGTATCGTTCTGAACATGCATGAAATCTTTACCACTGGACGTTAAGCAAGCAACCAAAAATCAATCAACCTATTCAGTTTGACTTAATAAGATTTTCAAAATCGTACACACGAATATGTTAAATCTGGATTTATTTTATGAAAGTCTACATTAAAATTTATCTGACATATATGATAACGTTTCTTTATTGTAGCGATAAATTAACGAAACTTCACGTACTTCACGTTATTTGTTTCTAAAATTAAAATGCGGGACTACAATGACGGTTTCTACACCTATCATCGATTGAACTTTAAAAAATAAATTTCCAAATCGGCAACAAAAAACTGTTAGACGAATTAAGTTTTGAAGTAAATCATAGATTGCATCATGTGCATGTTTATCAAGGAAAATAATGACCTCACACAGGTCATTTTTTTATGCCTTTGAGCATATTTCAATGAAACATGGTATCGTCCGGGTTGATTCTGAAAAAGAATGACCTGTCGTTCTGAAAGAAAATAACTCGATATAGGTATATAATTATAGTTATATCATTAAAATATGTAATGTTTCATTTATATATATTCTATTAAATATTCTCCGTGGACAAAGGATAACTAAAACACATGGACATTTAGGCTAATGTTGTTAGGATAGCATATTGTAAAACAGTATATAGTGCAAGACAGATTATTTCAATGTGTTAAAATTAGAATTTGAAAAAAAATGATAAAAAATGCAATTTTACTTCAAGACCATTGTCAGGAAACAACTGCCAACATTATGTTTCAAAGAAAGAGTCATTGCTCTTGAATTTATGAACTACAAAAACGAATACTTAAGCTGATATATTATTCGTAGAATATAAAATTAAATAACGAAAATAACATTTTCCGACTTTATGTGGAATCATATTGCTGTTGATTTTAAATTGTTCTACATATATGTCACAATAATAAATATTTAATATTTTTGCAACTCACATTAAAATATACTTTTTTATATGCAAAAATAATTCAGATCATATTGTTTTTCTTCAGCAATGAAATATATGAAAATAACATTGTGTGTATTTTCTGGAATGCCAGATCCGGAATATATGATCCATAGCAAAGATCCCGATAACAAAAGAATTGAAGGCCTGCTACCTACGGCAGGTAGTTTTCAACTTCCGTCTGGTAAATATTGTTTATATGATCCACATGTCTATGTCTGCCCCCCCCCCACACACACACACATTTTGCCTTTTTATGAACTTTTTATAAAATCCTTTTTACAAAAGACCATATATTGGTTATATTGGTTTCATATATCATACAAGTTAAATCATCAACAGTAATACAGAATAAATCGAAAAACAAAAATATTGAATCTGATACAAAAGCTTTAAACGAGTAATTTATGAACATCAGAATACGCTTTTCATATCGCGGGCATCTCCTTGGTGCTTATTTTACATTGATTTGAATATTAAAAATGGGTTAACGTGTTTAACTTCATTTTGTTATTTTCAATGATGATTAAAGATCACCTACGTTTGGAAAACATATACTATACCGGTTTATTTACTCTTTAGTTTATGCTTTCTATCTTTCCAGTGCTAGGCTATATTGGATATGTTGTTGAGATGAAACGGCCTTCCCTTTTAGCGTGCTGTTCATGCTATTCTAGGATAAAAATGTAATATACAAATGGAACAATTACTGTTTGATAAAGGCAAATTCGATGAAGGCTTGCGAACAATAGTGTTTAGTAAACAGGATCAAGTACCTAAATAAACTCTAAGAACTAGAGGACAATCATAATCATTTTAAGATGTAATTGTGGATGCGAGCATGTATTGTTAGAATGTGCAGACTATGCAGATTTGCGAACAGTATAGTTAAAGTAGAAAGTTTTTTTAATAATTTGTGTAATGAGGAACAAATTTAGTTTATGTTTCATGACGATACAATTTACTATTTCACAGCCAGAATCGTCCATGAAGTACTTGTAAAGAAAACGTGTATTTTATACTCGTAATGACTGAATATATGATGTGTTATGCTAGGTATGTTGATATATGTTATATATGAAATATACATGACGCCCGACAAGCAAAATCGACCCTTATGGCAAAAATTATGTATTATAAGATTTTATATTACGTCAACAGAAAATACTAATGCCAATCCAATGTAAAAAATTTGACAACGATCGTTTGAAAACTAGTTGAGAAATTTTAATTTTAATAACATATACAAATTTGTTCTAACGTAAATACAAATCAGTATAACGTTGGAATAATGTACTTGACGTCGATTTAAGTTTCAGTTGACATTCAAAAGTTTACTCTTCTCCTGGTGCTTGACAAAATGCAGCCTGATATTCCTTTCTAGCATATGGACGGACTTTTGAATATAGATATTCATGCCTGGTACGTGAAAGTCCGGCTGCAGGAATAACTTCAGGACGATCCAACGGATCGAACTCTTCTAAGGGACGGCGAAGAATGTTTATTTCTTTTTCAATCCCAACGCATTTTTCTTTAACGATAACAATACCCGGTTTGTCATGACGGAAGACGAAATGATGATACTTTCTGATACCTGGAACAGGTTTAAACAACGCAGATAAAAAAGATTTCTAATCTCTCCATTGCCAGGTTATTTCATTGTTTTCTTGGTTATCTTTTATATCTGGGCGTTATGTATTCGGGTTTAGTTTTCTGTAATTAGTTAATACTTCAGTTTCTTTATGTATATCTCTTTCATATTCATTTGATAAAATTTACTGTTTGCAATAGCATGAATTGTTCTATATAATAAAAATGTTCTTATCCCGGGCATAAAAACAATGCCGTATTTGGCGAAACCTTTTCAACTTTTTATCTCCAGTGCTGTACAACTTTGTACTTTTTTCACTTTCGATCTTGGCGTATTGAATTTTAAACCTGATGCTTTTTGTTATCTATTAATCATGTTTTTCTTTGTCTAATATGTTCTCCTATTTATTTGTATTGTAGTTCTGAAATATTATGTTGTCATTTCAATGTTATATTTAACTTTGCCATTAAAGTGCGAGGTTTGGCATGCCACAAAACCAGGTTCAACCCACCACTTTTATTCCCCTTTAAAAGTGTCCTGTGCCAAGTCAGGAAGATGGCCATTGTTATATTATTGTTCGTTTCTGAGTGTGTGTTGCATTTTAACGTTGAGTCGTTTGTGTTTTCTCTTATTTTTGAGATATTGAGATCAGACGTGGCACGGTACTTGTCTATCCCAAATTCATGTATTTGGTTTTCTTGTTATATTTGTTATTCTCGTGGTGTTTTGTCTGATGCTTGGTCCGTTTCTGTGTGTGTTATGTCGTTGTTCTCCTCTTATATTTAATGCGTTTCCCTCGGTTTTAGTTTGTTACCCCGATTTTGTTTTTTGTCCCTGGATTTATGAGTTTTGAACAGCGGTATACTACTGTTGCCTTTATTTATACTGAACAACTTCATTTGATGATGATGATTTTCGGAATATGTCCGCTAAATGAGAAACAGTATCACAGTTTGATCGGCGGAACAGTTTTTTTAGCTTGACCAAATCCAGCGTCTACCAAACATTTTGTATGACCAGGAAACTGCATCATTAGGCTTATTTTCTGATGTTGTCCAGTTAGCACACGCCAAGCAAGATAACCAGTCATATATCGATTTTTGTTTTCTCCAACAATAAAACAACAAGTATTAAACTACTTTTATTTGTTGGGTGTAAAATATATTTACGCTTCATTAAATTGGTAGTTTTATTTTCAATTTAATTCCTCTAAATTGCTTAGTTTTATCTTAATTAGAACAAATGTATTGAATAGCATGATCACCAAATACTCCCATAGCACTTTCGGTTTTTCATGAGGTTCGTGTTGCTCAATATTCAAAATTTAAATTGCAAGACGAAGAATTTCTTTTTTTTTAAATGGAACATATTAATTTTTTAAGTTGTGTTGTTTTATATTCTTTGTATCGGGGTCTTTTATAGCCGACTGTGCGGTATGGAGTTTTCTCATTGTTGAAGTACGTGTGTTGTCCTATAAATTCTTACATCCACTTTATTTGAACTTCAATGGATAGTTGTCTTATTTACATTCATACCACATCTCCTAATTATCCGATCGCAAACAATTTTGAGGTCGTATATTGCTAATTGGTATTATTTTTATATTGGTTAAGAGTTTAAAAATAAAAAAAATCAATGTACTGAAATATAAGTGAAAGTAACGTACCTGAACAATTATCACAATGGATTCCACATTCAGACTCATTCAGACCATAACACTCAACAGCATGGTCAAACATGGAAATTGTTGCGTTTGGACCCTTTGTATCGGCACAACTTTTAATATTCCCTCATCTTCATCAACCAAATAGTTATACTGTTTCCGTTTTCCTTCAATGCATACCCCAAAAACTTTAACCTTTCTAGATCTTTCTACCGGATAAAAAATACAGTTGACCGACTTGATCGGTATGATGTGGCAAACTAATACTTTGAGCAAAATCAATTGTATAGTGAACATTCTTTAAAACCTGTCCTTGATTATAGTTACTAAACTCGTCGCGCGATTTTGACAACCATCCGTTGTACAGCTCTCGTTCTCTACTTGCAGCTTCAATATGGGATATGTAATTTTGGGATGTTTCAATTTTGTCCTCCTCGGTTTGTGCTAGAGTGACAGATTCTCGTAACCTTTTACAAGTATTACACACATCAGAATGTAAAGACGCGAATCGTATGTGCGGACAGCAAGACGACCGGACATTTTTGAATGTTGTTAAGTGGACACTTCTAGTTCCATCTGCCTGACATGCTGATATATATGTGTCAAACACAGACTGTTTTGATTCACACGTAGGTAACAAAACATGAGGTTCTGAGTCATGTCTGTTAGGTGGGGCAGCTTGTGGTAAACCATGCAGACGAGCATAATATTTCAAGTATTGTACTATATTTGAAATTTCCTCAAATGAAAATGCATTTTTCGGACGTCTATTGCAATTTCCATGTTTTCGTGGAGCAATACCATTAGTATTCATGTGTTTGAGCAAAGAATTTAAATAGGACTCTCCAATATCATGAGTAAGAAGAAATACATCGCGACAAACCTCTCTGTCGTCAAAGGTATAAGTATATCTAGTTCGCTTTCGCTCTCCATATCTGTTAGGTGGGGCAGCTTGTGGTAAACCATGCAGACGAGCATAATATTTCAAGTATTGTACTATATTTGAAATTTCCTCAAATGAAAATGCATTTTTCGGACGTCTATTGCAATTTCCATGTTTTCGTGGAGCAATACCATTAGTATTCATGTGTTTGAGCAAAGACTTTAAATAGGACTCTCCAATATCATGAGTAAGAAGAAATAAATCGCGACAAACCTCTCTGTCGTCAAAGGTATAAGTATATCTAGTTCGCTTTCGCTCTCCATATCTTGAACGGGATTTATCGACTCCTTTTGATTTCAATTTACCCATTAAGTACATGTCTTTACCTTCTTTTGGTAGTTCACGCATAGAAAGTATGTGAGTTATTATTTCATCTTGTTCAAATTGGTTTATACATTTTGCAAGACAACCACAATCTCCAGTTATTTTGGCCATATTCAAATCTTCATTGTTTATACATATATTATCTCCATTTTGATGTTGAACGAAAGCTGCAGCTGCTTGTGCAATTTCATCAGTCTCGGATATATGTTCGACAGGTTCTGTGTCTTCAAGTTCTTGTTTTCATTATCATTAATATTATCATTGTATTCATCATTGAAGTTATTTGGTGGTACATGTAGATATTCCCGATAAATTTCATCTAAATCCTGCAATAAACATTTATTCATTTTAAAAGTGTTTACCAAACAAACAAAAATGTAAGCTAAATTAAATTATTATATACGAAAAATAACAGATGAACACTTTTTTCTCTAACTAAGAACAATGCCAATGTATCTCTTGTGCAAATTCTCAATCTGTTCATGTTCGTCATCAATATCGACTACTTGTATGGATTATAATAAAACGTTTCGCCTAGATATCCCTTATAAGAACATT
Organism: Mytilus edulis; assembly: GCF_963676685.1. Lineage (NCBI taxonomy): Eukaryota > Metazoa > Mollusca > Bivalvia > Mytilida > Mytilidae > Mytilus > Mytilus edulis. The sequence goes on along the minus strand of NC_092356.1, from coordinate 73,043,630 downwards.
TGTAAATCTGAATAACAACAAAATTATTTGATGTGGCCTGACTTTACATTTGTTAAGCTTCACTGGTTTCAATTATTTATTGCCCCGTCTTTAAAGATTATTTTATTATTTCCAGCATCATATTGATCAAAATCAAAATACGACATTATATTTTGTGAGTTTCTGTTTTTACATAGCGTAAACAAATACCATTGAAAGTGTATGATATGATTGTAAACCCGATCTTATCGGGCGCATTTTATAAAAGCCAATATTTGTTTTAATGCCGTACGGTTATCTATGTTAGCTTTCGTCCTCTTCATTTGAACTTTGGTGGATAGTTGTCTCATTTGCAATCAAACCACATCTTCGTATTTGTATATAGAGGAAATAAATCTGTAATTTTTTATGACCACGCATATGTTATCCAGTGGACACGAGTTCATTCGAGCCTTTGCTTACACGTCTTGTGATACAAACAAAATGTTTGGTTTTGATCCAGTGTGTATACTGCTTTATTTCAGCTCAAAGTTTATTCTCTCGTTATATAGTAACAGAACTGAGTCTGTGTTTTAACATTATTAGGAAAAGTCTCTTCTTATAAATGTATCAGTAAATAGTGCTTGTATTATGGTTACGATGACTGATTTTACTGGGAGGAATATTTTTAATATGCAGTAAAAAAAAAAAGTGTTTTAAAGTTATTATTAAAAGTATCTTTCGAATGAAACTATTTTTAAACGGTTTACCCGTATTTTGTCGAAAATAAAATGTTTTCTTTTAGCGCAAATGTAAGATTATTTGGGCGCCAAATCAAAGCGCCTGGTCTTACAAATAGTTTTAAAGAGCTTTACTACGGGTGTTACATTAAATGACTTTGATTCATTTAAAACACTAACTTCAATTAAAAATGTGTCTGTTTAGTAGTCGTGGTATCACCTTTTGCACTTTATAGACCAGAGTATTTATTTTAAACAAAATTAGATAATTGTTAGTCAAAATATATCCCTAATCTCTTTTATTCATAATCAATAAAAAGTTTTTGAACTGTGATTTATGACTGCTATATATAAAACATATATTTGACAACATTGTAACAGTGATCAACCAGCTGAAATAGTCTCGTGTATAAATCCAGAATTGTTCTTCAAACAATTTTCGAATCGGCACAACCCTCTATCATTACGTAATTCTAATAACTTGTGTTCTGATGGTTTGTCTTCCTTTCTTTGTTGGTTTGATTATGAAGGGCCTATATAGAACACAGACTGTTCATCTTATGTAGGGGAATCACTCAGTGGGTAGTGCATTACTCAAAGTATTACTTGAAGAATAAAGGAATTAGTGACCGAAAGAAACGATTCGAAAAAGTAAAGTTTGCATACTTGCAGAAAAAGTAAAGGAAAAACATTAATAGCAACAACACTTATTCTTTTAGTTTATTGACATTTTTTTTTATTTCATTTTTTTCATGTGTCCCGATACATCATTGCAGCCCCTTATCACTTTGATAATGAGTGACCGGCCCTCTTGGTGATTCGACTTAACTTCAAAAGGGTAAAACATTATGAACTGATATTTATTTGTGCACATTTTATATAATAACAGTTTAAGATGCACTGCAAACCTTGTGATATTATAAAATACTTGCAGAATGTTTTCATGAAATCGATTTATTATTTTTCTAATGCAGAAGTAAATGATTATTATCATCCGATAACGGATTTTGCATATAATACATACCTCAATTTCCATTATTGTAAAGTACAATACATGTAGTTCTTTCTTTTAGAGCGTGGTTAAAAAGACGAAAACATTCAGACAGGCCTTCTTCTCTGCCATATTGGATTTCTTTAAGCAAACGCTCTCGTGAAATTAGCCATGCACAAATTCCCGCCATAGCATGCATTATTTCCCGCCATATGTTAAATCATTTTTTGTGTTCATACAACAATTTGGACGTATCAAAAATAGAATAGTAATCTAGCTTTGGAAAATAACTAATAGTGTTTTTTCGTAAATATTTCAGATTTGTCATTGTTTATATATAGTATAGAAGAAAATACATTTAATGTATTGCAACATTTAGATATCGTGGTACTATGAGACAAACTTTGTGTTTCTTTTCTTTTGTTTGTTTGGTATTTTTGTTTGTTTTAATATTTGTACTTTTAAAAAACAAAAAAGACATATACATTGGACACACAAACAAGAAGATGAAAGGTTTTAAATGAACTTTATCACAAAATTCAAATCATTCTGTTTAAATTTCGGATCGTAAATAATACGGTATTTTTACAGAAAGAATGTACCATTAGACACACGCATTAGAACGTCAAGTAAACAATATCTCAATTCCAACGTGAAATTTATCGGTTTGTCGTACGTTACCTTCTAGCGTTAACTACCGATATCGACGTCAAATGCGATAAGGTTTGTTTTTGCTTGACGGGCGTCACATGTATTCGCATGACTCTTTTTATTATATTGTGTTTTATACTAAATTTTTGTTTTTAGAAGTGAGACTTTAATAAAGTATTTGTTATTAATTATAATGTTTTTTTTAATGAATCATCATAGACATGTATTGCGCCTTTTGTGTTTTCTCATAAAGTACTGCATATTTTCTTAATCTAATTGCCCAGTATTGTGTTCTCACCTCCACAAAATGTCATTATCAAAGCATTGGAAAAGTTGATTTTGTTGTGCGTAGAAAAGACTCAAACCCCGTTGTATATATTTAGGAAAACCTTATTTCCAGTTTGTGATAAATGAGTTCCATCTCTTCTGTATGAAGACACTTCACTTACCCTAATATTCTCATGACAAACAGCTTTACCCCTTTTTCTATTACAAATTTTTGACGTTAACGTAGGATACAACATTTGACATTTTCTATAAAACCCTTCCTTGTCAATTCTAAAACTGTCAAATCATTATCTCTACAGTGAATAATTATAAAATTAGGAGAAGGTAAAACTCTTCTTTTCACATCCAGTACGGAATCCAAATTTTTAAACTGTAAACCAGGTTGAACTTGTAGCTTGTTAGCATTTTGTAACTAGAAAAATTGCAACCTAATATAGCGAGAATAAGCATGCGATTTCCTAATTTCCTAATTACCTCTTCTGAGACCCCCAGAAAGTGCTCTTATCAAGATCATAGATTTATTTGTACTAGCATTAATTTCATAACTTGTTGGCATCTGGTAATGATTGTGTGTATAGTAATGAAACTCAAAATCGTTAACATTTCAAGTAAATTAACTAAATCTTCTAATATCCTTTAAAACATTGTACAGATATGTATGCAAAAGCAATACTGACAATTCCCAGCAATTGTATCGATTCAATGTAGAAAAATAAAACATGAAACATGTGTGCGTTCCATAGAGGTGTACAAGGTTTAGCCAAATAATCCTCTTCTGACATATATGTAAAACTCATTAGTTAACCATCATTGACCATGCTGTCTGAATATATTCAAGGCAGTAAGATTATGTTTTTATTGACATTCTACGAAAGACAACTGTAATACAAACTGAAATTACGCACATTTACACTTTGAGATGACCTTTGTTTACGTACCAGAGGCAGAAATAGAAGTAAGTATTTAGTTCACTTTCATCATTAATGTAGATATCAATGAAATTATTTTTATCAGGGTACAGATTATAATTATCAAGATGATATGTATTCTAAAGCAGGCGTCTGACTGACCTCAAATTACATCGTTTAAAATTATAAATATATCATGTGTTATTTTATATCGTTTTATACACATAAACATAAAACATAGAAGGAGCATGTCAAAGATGAAAGAATAATTTTACGAACTATATTGAACAATAAAAAACCAACAAAAATCCATCAATTAATCAACCAATCATAACTAAAAGAGGAAGACGGAAACGGAGAATAAAAACCCTTTTATTAGAATCTGTTAACATTATACTCCATTGATATTTTATAAATTCATGGAGTGTTTTGAATATATACAGATGGAAAACCTATTCAGGCTTTGCGTTGCCTTGACAGTATTTACCTATGGGTTATATGAATCAATTTAAAGCTTTATAACTAAGAACTCATATCAACCTTTTTTTTTAAATACTTTTTTTTTTATATAAGCCGATGTATTTTAGCAACTTATTTTTAAATGCAAAACAGTAGTAGTATTCAGGAATTTTAGAAATATTCAGTTAAGATAACAAGTATTGAGATTTTTACTTATTCTTCTATAATTATTTAAAGTCATTTTTATCCAAGTAAATGAAGTTTGAAGTTATGTTCCTTTTTATACGAACTTGTGTATATTTGTTTTAACAAGTAAAGCGCTTAGAGTAATTAAAAAAAAAACCGAAAACTGCAAGAGAAACAAATTAAGTAGCCTCGACAGGCTAGAGTAATCGTTTTCTGCTACAATTTAATGGGCCATAAGCAAAGCGAATCTTAACTCTATAAAACATCACAATTGGTGGACTTCTAAATAAGAAGACTATTCTGGTATATAAAGATCGAAAACATTGCGCTAGTTAGTGTAGACAGACACACCATATCAATCATCATATTTGTAATGGTGACCGTAAAAAAATTGTAATTTCTCTTTCAGCACTAGTAATTTCTCCTAATAATGATGCGCGCAATTCATCATCCCACATTAGTTTTTGTTTTATTTTACGCATTTATAAGACAATCTTTATGTTCGTATGAGCAGAACATGGTTCTTCCTAATAATTAAGTTTTTTTTGGTGTAATAAGATCTTTTGAATGAAGTCAATGTAATGGGAACATTTGAACATTGACGTCTTTACACTAAATCCATTGGATGTTGGATGTCAGATCTGTTCCTAGTGTCTTTTTTGTCGGGATGTACAAGTACCCGGCCACGTCCACTTGTTTGTATGTCAAACTGATGATTTAAACCTTTTTCAACTGATTTTTATAGTTCATTCTTATGTTGTACTGTTATACCACTGTCCAAGGTTATGGAGAGGGTGGGGAGACCGCTAACATGTTTATCCCCGCCACAAGTATGTGCCTGTCCCAAGTCAGGAGCCTGTAATTCAGTGGTTGTCGTTTGTTTATGTGTTACATATTTGTTTTTCGTTCATTTTTTTATATAAATAAGGCCGTTAGTTTTCTCGTTTGAATTGTTTTACATTGTCTTATCGGGGCAATTTATATCTGACTATGCGGTATGGGCTTTGCTCATTGTTGAAGGCCGTACGGTGACCTATAGTTGTTAATGTCTGTGTCATTTTGGTCTTTTGTGGACAGTTGTCTCATTGGCAATTACACCACATCTTTTTTTCATATGTACAAGCGTAACGTAGTAATACATATTTGTAAACGCAATATAATATGAGAAATGGGAAGTTGACAATTGAAAAGTTTAAATTAATTTGTATATCTGTAAATGTCTGTTTTGCATTATATAGAGTATAAAATGAAAGAATTATTAATATTATCATACACAGTTTTGGATATATCTTCTTTTTTTTATATTTAGCTTCAAGCATTTCCGAGAAAACTCGATCATTATACAATTGGCTTTGTCAGCAGAATTACGAATGAAACTTTTTTCATTGCACACATTTTATTTTGCACAATTAAAGCAAATAACTTATAATTACTCTCGAATACACAAACGAATAATTCAGATCATTTCTATCTTTTCTTAGAAATGGAATATATGAAAGTATTGTTGTGTATGTTTTCTGGAATGCCAGATCCTGAATATAATATTGAAAGTAAAGATCCTGATTACAATAGAATCAAATCCATGTTACCAGAGGAAGGTAGTGTCCATCTACATTCTGGTAATTTTTTTTTAACATGACATTTAAGTAAGTAAAACATGATGAACAGTGACCAATTGGACATTTGCAAAATTCGAGATAAACTAACTACACAATGGCTCAAATTCATAGACTACGAAGAGACAAATTAATCCACAAAACATTACATAAAAAACTTTCTACTTTAGTATGTAAAATTTATGTTTAGAATTTTTTTTTTCGGATGTTCAGATTCCTTGAGTGGTTTTCTTAATATATAGGGTAAACTATTTTGCCCAATATCACCAACTTTTAATAAGAGACTTCAATGGCTCATAAAGGTCATCGAATTCAATAAAACGAAAAAGAAAATGACCTGATTTATAACAAAACAATAATCGAAAAACAAATAAGATTAACTGTAACCAACGGTAACCGCGGAATAACATGCATCTGACTGATACATACACAAGTATACATGGGGTTCAACATGACAATGAGAGCTAAACTAATTTGTTAACCTAGAATAATGGTGTAACAAAGTTACATAAGAACAGTCTTTAAAACAGTTAAAAATGGCTTGATTCAAATTCAAGTGAACCAAACAAAAACAAAAATGGAAAAAAACCAAAAGAAGTTCCGATCCATGAGTACTTGCAGTGAAAGAAACCAGTCTTAAGTATCAATCAGTACACATCCAAACGATTTAGCGGAAAGACGTCATGTCCGACAGCGAAACACATGACGTTGTATGATATCGACATGATGTAAGACAATACTTTTCGTAATTCTAAAGCAATGCATAAATTAATATATTTTAACATATCATAAACAAATGAATTAACAATGATTCCATCGCACTGTACGTGCTTTACAACCAGCATGTAAAGCTTACTTGGAAACCAAATCAATCGATGAATTAATTGAGGAAACGTTTATTTTTTATGGAAACGAAATCCTAGAACTTTTTTACATATTATATTGTATGTATATAATCTACTAGCCGTATCGATATATTGTGTAAGGGGAGTTAACTATGTATATAATATACTAGTCGTATCGATATCTTTTGTAAGGGGAGATTACTATGTATATAATCTACAAGTGACATCGATATCTTGTTTAAGGGGATATAACTATGTATATAATCTACTAGTCGTATCGATATCTTGTGTATAAAGGGGAGTTAACTATGTATATAATATACTAGTCGTATCGATATCTTTTGTAAGGGGAGATTACTATGTATATAATCTACTAGTCGCATCGATATCTTGTGTAAGGGGAGATAACTATGTATATAATCTACTAGTCGCATCGATATCTCGTGTAAGGGGAGATAACTATGTATATAATCTACTTGTCGCATCGATATCTTGTGTAAGGGGATATAACTATGGATGTAATCTACAAGTCGCATCGATATCTTGTTTCAGCTCTTGGATATCGAGGTTATATGATTTTTATCATGCCACCTGGTAAAAAGAAAATAAAGGAACGCTTGTCTATGATTGAAGTTCCGCGTGGATATAATCCAGATCTTGAAAACTTGCTGTTTAACAAGGGTGAATTTGATGAGGAATTAAGGAATATGGTATATGGTGATCAAGATCCAAGATCGGGCCAAGATCCAAGATCGGGATTCGACCAGGAGTCAAAGAGACACTTACATAGAGACATATAGTATATATCTATTACATAAAAACAAATCTTTTTAAAAACATTTTTTCCTTTATCTTTATTTTTTGTACTACTTTGAATAGCTGTTTTCAATTTTCATCAATAAATTACATTTTTACTGCTCTTCTTTGTAAGTTTCCTTATTGGACAGTAGTAATCTATTGTCCACTTAAACATGACATAATTCATCCATGAGCCTTTCTACACATGTATTATAGCATTACGTTGCCTTTTAATACAATATTATACATGTTATATGCACCTGCTCCTATTGGGCAGTGATTTATGTTGCTGTCGTTTAATTGATCATCGTTCATCTACAACATATTATCAACAAATAACTTAGTTTAAGTCGGTATATAGTAGTTTCAAAGTTAGCTAGAATAGTACATATGAAAGTTTCTGCAGCCATGCATAATAACGAAAATCTATAAATAAAGTTATACACTTTGAGACGATCATTGTTTACTTTCCATGAGGTGAAATCGAGGTAATTGATAGTGTTAATTTTATTAATGTGGATTTTGTGGAGTTTTGTTTAATATTTCTTACTATAAAAGAGTTGTGTATCTCTAACTAGATGTACAATACTAAATTGTTGAATTGCTAAAATAGTAAATAATATATGACAAATAGTGGTGCAATCAGTTAACGAAGGGAGCATTTCAAAGGTTAAAACATCAATATACATGCAACATCCTCGTCATGATCAGCAAAACATCTGACTTAATATAACACTACTGTTCGATTCGTAAATTTGTGCTTTTAGGTAACGCTGTTTATATATTTTCATAATTATTTAATAAATAATATTTTACAATATGGATTGTACAGGCATTATGTAATATTAAAACTTTATAAATAAGTTCAATATCATGTTCAAATAGAAATAATTAGTCGTGCGCCTTGATAATATATACTTTCCCATTTATTGAATTTTATCATAACACTCCTCTGATATTTAATGTGTACATCAGCCATTTATATTAACTCACCTGGCCGAAAGGCACAGTGAGCTTTTCTCATCACTTGGCGTCCGGCGTCCGGCGTCGTCCGTCGTCGTCCGGCGTCGTCCTGCGTTAACTTTTACAAAAATCTTCTCCTCTGAATCTACTGGGCCAAATTTAACCAAACTTGGCCACAATCATCATTGGGGTATCTAGTTTAAAAAATGTGTCCGGTGACCCGGCCAATCAACCAAGATGGCCGTCATGGCTAAAAATAGAACATAGGGGTAAAATGCAGTTTTTGGCATATAACTCAAAAACTAAAGCATTTAGAGCAAATCGGACGGGGGTAATATTGTTCATCAGGTCAAGATCTATCTGCCCTGAAATTTTCAGATGAATCGGACATTTCGTTGTTGGGTTGATGCCCCTGAACTGGTAATTTTAAGGAAATTCTGCTGTTTTTGGTTATTATCTTGAATATTATTATAGATAGAGATAAACTGTAAACAGCAATAATGTTCATCAAAGTAAGATCTACAAATAAGTCTTCATGACCAAAATGGTCAGTTGACCACTTTAGGAGTTATTGCCCTTTATAGTCAATTTTTAACCATTTTTCGTAAATCTTAGTTATCTTTTAGAAAAATCTTCTCCTCTGAAACTACTGGGCCAAATTTTACCAAACTTAACCATAATCATGATTGGGGTATCTAGTTAAAAAATGTGTCTGGTGACCCGCCTGATCAACCAAAATGGCCACCATGGCTAAAAATAGAACATAGGGGTAAAATGCAGTTTTTGGCTTATAACTCAAAAACCAAAGCATTAAGAGCAAATCTGACGTGGGTAATATTGTTCATCAGGTCAAGATCTATCTGCCCTGAAATTTTCAGATGAATCAGACATTTCGTTGTTGGGTTTCTGCCCCTGAAATGGTAATTTTAAGGAAATTTTGCTGTTTTTGGTTATAATCTTGAATATTATTATAGATAGAGATAAACTGTAAACAGCAATAATGTTCAGCAAAGTAAGATCTACAAATAAGTCAACATGACCGAAATGGTCAGTTGACCCCTTAAGGAGTTATTGTCCTTTATAGTCTATTTTCAACCCTTTTTCGTAAATCTTAGTAATCTTTTACAAAAATCTTCTCCTCTGAAACTTTTAGGCCAAATTTAACCAAACTTGGCCACAAGCATCATTGGGGTATCTAGTTTAAAAAATGTGTCTGGTGACCCGGCCAATCAACCAAGATGGCCGCCATGGCTAAAAATAGAACATAGGGGTAAAATGCAGTTTTTGGCTTATAACTCAAAAACCAAAGCATTTAGAGCAAATCTGACGCTTTCGTTGTTGGGTTGATGCCCCTGAACTGGTAATTTTAAGGAAATTCTGCTGTTTTTGGTTATTATCTTAAATATTATTATAGATAGAGATAAACTGTAAACAGCAATAATGTTCAGCAAAGTAAGATCTACAAATAAGTCAACATGACCGAGATGGTCAATTGACCCCTTAAGGAGTTATTGCCCTTTATAGTAAATTTTTAACCATTTTTCGTAAATCTTAGTAATCTTTTAGAAAAATCTTCTCCTCTGAAACTACTGGGCCAAATTTTACCAAACTTGGCCATAATCATCATTGGGGTATCTAGTTAAAAAATGTGTCTGGTGCCCCGCCTGACCAACCAAGATGGCCGCCATGGCTAAAAATAGAACATAGGGGTAAAATGCAGTTTTTGGCTGATAACCCAAAAAACCAAAGCATTTAGAGCAAATCTGACATGGGGTAATACTGTTCATCAGGTCAAGATCTATCTGCCCTGAAATTTTCAGATGAATCGGACATTTCGTTGTTGGGTGTCTGCCCCTGAAATGGTAATTTTAAGGAAATTTGGCTGTTTTTGGTTATTATCTTGAATATTATTATAGATAGAGATAAACTGTAAACAGCAATAATGTTCAGCAAAGTAAGATCTACAAATAAGTCAACATGACCGAAATGGTCAATTGACCCCTTAAGGAGTTATTGTCCTTTATAGTCTATTTTTAACCCTTTTTCGTAAATCTTAGTAATCTTTTACAAAAATCTTCTCCTCTGAAACTACTGGGCTAAATTAATCCAAACTTGGCCACAATCATCTTTGGGGTATGTAATTTAAAAAATGTGCCCGGTGACCCGGCCATCCAACCAAGATAGCTGCCACGGCTAAATATAGAACATAGGGGTAAAATGCAGTTTTTGGCTTATAACTCAAAAATCAAAGCATTTAGAGCAAATCTGACTGAGTTAAATTGTTTCTCATGTCAAGATCTATCTGCCCTGAAATTTTCAGATTGACCCAACAACCGGTTGTTGGGTTGCTGCCCCTAAATTGGTAATTTTAAGGAAATTTTGCCGTTTTTTGTTATTATCTTGAATATTATTATAGATAGAGATAAACTGTAAACAGCAATAATGTACAGCAAAGTAAGACCTAAAAATAAGTAAACATGACCAAAATGGTCAATTAACCCCCTAAGGAGTTATTGTCCTTTATAGTCAATTTTTAACAATTTTCATAAAACATTTTGCACTGAAACTACTTTGCCAAGATCATTATAGATAGAGATAATTGTAAGCAGCAAGAATGTTCAGTAAAGTAAGATGTACAAACACATCACCATCACCAAAACACAATTTTGTCATGAATCCATCTGCTTCCTTTGTTTAATATTCACATATACCAAGGTGGGCGACACAGGCTCTTTAGAGCCTCTAGTTTCACTCACGATTGATTACTTAATTAAGTGTATCAATTTCTAAAATACCACAGCATCATAGTTTTCATGTGTCTTCTATATCATATCGTTCTAATACAAAAGTAGTTTATTAATAAGTTTGAACAAAATTAACAGTACATAAGGAAGTACTAGTCCCAGACTGGAATTAACTCATTTTTGGAGTTCGTACCAGCCCAGTAGTTAGCATTCTGTGTTGACTTGAGTTATCATTGATATTTTCATAATTACAAACTGTTAACAAAACTTTGAATTTTTACCTTAGCTGTATTTGACCAAATCTAGAGGAATTTTCGGTCTCCAATGCTCTTCAACTTCGTACTTCGTTTGGCCCTTGAAACACTTTTTCCTTCGAACGTCACTGATGAGTCTTTTGTAGACGAAACGCGCGTCTGGCGTATATATAAAATTTTAATCCTGGTATCTATGATGAGTTTATTTGCATTGTTTTTTTTTTAAATTATTAAAAAGAGCCCGAGATTCAAGAAAAGCGGAACACTGCTTAGCGTTTTAAATATAAGTATATATCTACACTAATTGTACTTTACCTATTAAACATGATTATACAAATATTCTATTTAAAAAAAAACAATATTTAGACATGCAACATTTTATAATTAGTAAAGTATTTTTTTATGTAGTCCGGATTTGTTTTCTCTAAATCTATTTATGACTTTTGAACAGTGGTATACTACTGTTGTCTTTATTTAATGTGACTTTCATACAGTCACATGTCGATAAATGAACCAATACAATACCGTAGTTTTCATTCTAAATTCATAACGCTAAGAATCGAAATCATCTGAAGGGACCCACATCAACTGAACGGTATAAAATTTATTTTTAGAATTATGAAGTGTAAAATTAAGCGTGTTTTCTGGAAACCGAATTCTGAATATAAGATTGGAAGCAATGATCCAGATTTCGAAACAATCAAACCAGCATTACCAAAGCCAGGGAGCTTACAGCTTCCTTCTGGTAAGTATTCATTTTAACCATAGCGTTGTCAGTTTATTTTCGACTTATGAGTTTGAATGTCCCTTTTGAATCTTTCGCCGTTCTTTTACGGACAAATCTATGTAGGAAAATACATGAACTGCCATTGTAGTGTCTTCAAAAGTAAAATCACAAAAATACTAAACTCCGAGGAAAATTCAAAACGGAAAGTTCCTAATCAAATGGACAAATCAAAAGCTCAAACAAATCATACGAATGGATAACAACTTTCATATTCCTGACTTAGTACATGTTTTTTACCTAGTATGTAGAAAATGATGGATTAAACCTGTTTTTTCCCAATATACTCTGAGTGATTACAACCACTGTATGTGAACGTTTGGTTATTGTCGGGATGTACAAGTACCCGGCCACGTCCACTTGTTTGTATGTCAAACTGATGATTTAAACCTTTATCATCCAAGAAGTAAGCACAAACTATCAGTGGGATGTTAATTTTCTGTTGAGTTACTATTAATATGTTAAAATATTCCAAACGCTGTGTAAGATGTGTCTATCCTAGGTAACGATTACTGAATTTTATATAACCTTTATTAACGTCAATATTTACACAAAGCATTAATCAACTCATGATACTTGTATTTAATTTTGTGTCGCAATTGTTTTTTAATTTGAGTGTCATTGGTGAATCTTATGAAGACAAATCTTTTGGAGTACATTATTTTTAGCCTGGTATTTCATTGATGTACCTAGGTGAGTTTTTTTTAGAATTCTTGTCAAATGTTCTGGCTGCCCTTTGCCTTGTTTACGATACTGGATAAAATGTTATAATATTTTGACTTCTATAGCCCATAAAAGGTCATTTAACCAAATGTATGCAGATTTCAGATTTCTTTTCTTCCGATTTGAGAGCCAAATAATACCAACACAAAAATGAGGTAAAAGTCCGATTCATTCGTTTCCAAAATTAAAAAAATATATAATTGATCTCGAAACAGATCTCCATAACCTATAAATACTCCTAGCTTATGTTGATAATGCTCTTCTGACTTATAGTATCAATTTTAACTTCTAGATTTTTTTAATTTCCTCTTTAAGAGCGTTATATTAACTGCATGTTCTCTCTTTCCAGTGCTTGGATATCAAGGATATATAATTAACATCATGAGTACTGGCAAATCGAACAATTCGCCGTGTTATTCCTCAATAGAAATTCCATGTCGATTTAATCCAGAACTGGAAAAAATGCTGTTTCACAAAGGCCTCTTTGGTGACACCTTGAGGACACGAGTATTTGGTGCACTTGATTCGTGATCTGAAATGATCTCAAAGTTTATAGGACACATTTAATGTCCATTTATTCAAAGTATATAAACAGTTGACATTTTGCTAAACCATGATCTTTCGATATGTTGTACATTGATTGGGTGCGGCAACTTATTATGTTAAGACTTGAAAAGGGAGAGTGATTTTATGAACATTGATTTGGTAATTTAAAGCAAAAGCGTATGGCAAAGAATTCTATCATTGCAGATACTGGGAGGGCGCGGAGTCATAATATATCATGGAACATCGGTTGAAATTAAAAAAAATATATATTCGTCTGGCAAATAATAATATAGAATTATTGAAGTTCACCTATGCGATCTCATACTAGTTCTTTTACATGTTTTATAAGCTGATATAATTACAAGTCAAAGATTTACAACACATGGCATTCTTGACCTTGCAACACATTCAAAACAAATTCTTTTCTCTGGGTCAGAATTGATGTCACTCACAGCATGTATTCCGAGGATTTATCAATGCAATACGGCAGATAAGAAACATGTGTGACCATAACAAATTAATACACAATGATCTGTCCATTTTCAAAGTGGTCTATATGATAACGTCTAAATAGATGCTTTATCAATTGACCGTATTGAATTATTACAGCACAAAAAAAGTCAAGGAAATAAAACAAATATTCTTTTATTTTTAATGTCTAAACTTAATCATTATGCATGCAAATGAAAATTAAATAAGACGTATCACGAAAGACTGGAATATATTGCAGTTTGAAGAAAAATGTAAACACAGGTTCAAAGTTTAGCAACCATGCCGATAGTATCTATTGATGAAAGATCATGAAAACATTAGATGTAAAGTATGACATATATTGTTTCTCGAGATGAGTGACCTTCAAGATCTTGGTGTTTGTGGTGCATTATTGTTTCTCAAGATGAGTAACTGTCAAGATCTCGGTGCTTGTGGTGCAGTATTGTATCTCAAGATGAGTGACTGTCAAGATCTCGGTGATTGTGGTGCAGTATTGTATCTCAAGATGAGTGACTGTCAAAATCTCAATGCTTGTGGTCCCCCTTGAGAGGGAAAAATTGGTTGATTATATATAATGAATCACTGAAGCATGACTTGAGCCCCCCTCCCCCTTTCCCTCTAGTAAACATTCAATGGACCCCTTATGAAATTTCAGGATCTGCCACTGATTCCAGAATCATGTTTGATTCTCGACTGGACAAACTTCCCGTAATTCTACAATAATAATTATTAGACTTGAAGTTTTTCAACCAATTATTGAAAAAATGTAAGATCACAACAATAGATTATAGTGATCTCCGAGGAAAATTCAAATCAGAAAGTCCCCAATGAAAGGTTTTGGATGTCCAAATTTTGTAAGCGTGTTTATTTATTAGTTCAGGAGGGAATTAATAATTTGAAAATGCTGTAATTAGATAAACGTATTTTTTGTAGATGATGTCTTACCAAAAAAGCCATGTCTTTAAAGTACATCTCGGGTAAAAAGAATAAATATGCCTATGGTGTCCAAGCTTGACCGATTGAAATAATAAGAGGTGAGTATTGAAATATACACCATTGTTTTTTTCACATAAAAGTGTGTGAGATTTTGGTCACAATTTTCTTTTAAATTGGCCCTGCATCTTTGTCTACTAAAATCTTTAGGTTTGTTTTTATTAAATTGATTTATTATTTACTATCTGAACTCAAGTTTAAAAAAAACCTGTCATGATAGCTATTGATAAATATTTAAAGAAATAACTATATCATTCATATGACACTAGTGTTCTTTATTTGGGCTGCATAATGAAATTAACCCAGTTATGTAAAAGATAGTACAATATGTTTTTTGTCTGTTGCAGATGCTGTAGTAACAACTTTCGAATGTAAAAATTAGAGACCACAATATGGAACAACAGTACAAGATGTCTAGCAGATGGACTATTTAAAAAAAAATAAAATTAAGTAATCAGATTAATTGTGTTTGTTTAACATTGTAAGGGGCATATGTGGGTAACTTGTTATATAACTACTGTGTTATGTCACAAACATATTTTGAGTGTAAACATAATAGTTATAGGTAAAGCAAGATCATGTCTATTAAGAAAAGTGAAGGCACAAAAATGTATACCAACAGAACTACAAACTACATGTACACCAACCACCAACATATAGTTGTACGACAGTTTTATTACGCATAAAATGGCATTGATGGATATAATAAAGAGTAATAATTTCAGCTGTTAAAAAAGCTCAATTCAACCATTGTTCAACATCCTATTCTCCACATTTTCCACATTAAAAGTTTACCTGGGCACACATCCAACCTATTTTCAACATACACTGATCACAGTATAACAAACATTCGACCTGATTTCAACATACACTGACCACAGAACAACCAACATTCAACCGGATTTCAACATACACTAACCACACTTCAACCAACATTCGACCTGATTTCAACATACACTGACCACAGATCAACCAACATTCGACCTGATTTCAACATACACTAACCACAGAACAACCAACATTCGACCTGATTTCAACATACAACAACCACAATTCAACCACCAATCGACTTGTTTTCAACAAACCTCGACCAAATTTAGACCAAAATTCAACCTATTTTCAACGTTGAAATCTGACGTTGAAACAACGCTATGTTTTCAACGTCATATCAATTTTCAATCCAACACTACTTTTCAACATGAATTCAACGTTGAAATCTGACGTTTATTCAATGCTGATTCAACGTTGTTGTGTCTGCTGGGGAAATACGACACTACAGAAACACAACTTAAAAATGTAACACACAAAGAAACGAACTATAATATAACAATGGATTTGGTGTTTGAATTGATTAAAATTGTCGTTTCGGGGCCTTTTTAAGCTGCCTATGTGGTATGGGCTTAGCTAATTGTTGATGGCCGTACAGTGACCTATAGTTGTTAATTTCTGAGTCATTTGGTCTGTTGTGAATAAGTGTCTCATTGGCAATCATACCACACCTTCTTTTTTATATTCAATTTAAAAAAAACACCTTAAAGGGCATTTAAGTCCATTCGTTTGACAAAGAAAATCACTAACAATATCGACAATGTAATGGCAAAAAAACACATTAAACGATTAAATGACAAAAAACAGTATGTATATAAAACAATAACATTGAAAGTTAAACACTGAACGACACGAGTCCACAAAACGTCGGTAGCGGTCTAAGGCGTTAAAGTGTATGTAGATCCTTCCCCACATTAGACATATTTAGAGCGCAATGAAATAAAATATAAGCACAGAAAGAGAGGCAACAATAAAGAAACATACAGAGGGCCTAACAATACAGAAGGGATAGTCAATCATTATCATATTTGGGTAGCCTAAAACATCTCTCAAAAGCTTATCTGAAAAATGGAATTGAAAAACTGTTGGCCTTCATATTTTTTCTTTGAAAATAAAAAAAAAAGGTGGAAGTGAACCTAGAATAAAATGTATTTGTAAGGTCCCTTTCATTGAAAAGATCCCTTTTACGAGTTTTGTCGCATACTTCGTTGTATTCAAATGCGTAGGTTGGAGTTTTCCTGATGCCGGTCAATCTGTATAGCCGTAAATGACAAATTGAAGAAATATTCCTCAGATACCAGTATAGTTGGATGATCTGTAATTTTCCCAATTAATATTTTGAATATATTTGTAATGGAATATATAAAGCATTGACTTCCATATTATAGAGAAGTGGAACATCCCAATATTGACAACTTTCCTTAACCAAAACGCATTATCTAAATCTAACTATTACGAATTATTCACGATACTACACATTTGCGCACTTCGTTTTTAATTTTAAGACGGACTTGGTACTCTAAATTATGAGTTTGATTGTGCCTTTGTAATTTTCTGCCTCTCTTTTTTTGTCATATTAACATTATTAATGAAAAATACATAGAAATCTCCTACTAAACGTCAAATGAATGCGTTATTCCCAATCAACATTTCTCGAATTCTGCATGTCGTTATGCCTTTGTTCGTTAGACTATCTTTAATATGATAGCATTGAATAAAATTGAGAAAGGAAATGGGAAATGTGTCAAAGAGACAACAACCCGACCATAGAGCAGACAACAGCCAAAGTCCATCAATGGGTCCCCAATGCAGCGAGAAACTCATACACCTTGAGGCGTCCTTCAGCTGCCCCCTAAACATATATGTATACTAGTTCAGTGATAATGGACGTCATACTTATTTCGAATTATACACAAGAAACTAAAATAAAAATCATACAAAACTAACAAAGGCCAGAGGCTCCTGACTTGTGACAGGCGCAAAAATGCAGCGGGGTTAAACATGTTTTTTGAGATCTCAACCCTCCTCCTATACTTTTAGCTAAACCCAAAAAAAGCAAAAAAACGCACAACAATACACACAGTAAAATAAACTCAGTTTAAGAGAAGTCCGAGTCAAGTTGAAGTTTATATTCTACGAAGGACAACTGCCGCAGAAATTTAGAAAAATAGATATTTTACATTTATAGACTTACATTGTTTACTTGCTTTCAGCATGTTGAACTGTACTGAGGTATGTAGTACAAATGTATTATCAAAATTTATCGATAGCAATGTTTTTTTTATTTTGAATATACATAATTTTACAATGCAAATATATTCAAGTTTTTGTATACTCTTCAAACGTTTTAGCAGTTATGTTTTTTTTGTCAAAACAAATAATAAATAGGATGATAAATTAGTATTGGTGTATAATAATGATGAAAGGAACATTTCAAAGATGAATATGTAATTAGTTTAGGTTCATTCACATCTATTGTATCTACGAGTTTATATACTACTTTTAAATTTATTATTGGTATTGCAAAATTTGATGCAGAAATTCAGATATCTAATGTGCATTTCATTTAAAAAAAAACAATTTATCAGAGTATAACTTATGAATATTAATATATTTACAAGTGTAGATTATTTTTTGTTGTTTTTAAATGCTTTAAGATTGGCATTTTAAGGGGAGGTAACTCTTAAACAGTGCATTTTCTGAAGGAATCTGCATGCAATTTTCCTATTTTGTATTTAAGCCGAAAAAAACGTACGGTGACCTTATCTTTTCTTTTGATATTCTCACCGCATTGTCTGAAAGCTATCTTTTCTAATTTATTTTACAATTCTATCATTTTGTTTAGTTTCTAATCCCAAAATGGTGTTTTTTCCTGTATAATCAATACAAAATGTGTCATTTTGTCACAACCTATAGCTTGATAAATGCGCGGTGATCTATGAGGCTCCCACAGGATACCCCCTCAGGTCGCAAGGTCGCTTTTAAATTCGTCGAGAGGTCGTTTTTAAGAGAAATGTACAGGTCGCAGGTTGTTTTTTCCAAACACAGAGGACGGAAGTCAGTCGGAGGTCGTTGTTTTTCCAAATTTTACAGGTCGCAGGTTGTTTTTAAAAGGCCCTCCTCAGGTCGGAAGTCGCCTCTTAAAAGTCTAGAGGTCGCAGCTCGTTTTTTACCCTGCGGGACCCTCATCTATCATTTTTATTATATTTTTGACCATATATCAATAGATACAACGTTTTGGCAAAGTATGAACAAATTCTATCATTTTTATTTTAGACTCCCATACCACCTTCAATGTTTTAACATAAAAATTTGAAAAAAATCAATATTGATAAGAAATGCAGTTTTAATTCAAGATCATTATCAGGAAACTGCTCTTAACATTATTTTTCAAACGGGAGAGTCATTGTTCTTGACTTATATAAACTACATGTTACACTCATAGATATTATAAATATTTTATTATTTTGCAACTTACATTAAAATATACCTTTTTATAGGTAAACACAATTCAGTTCATATCTATTTTCTTCAGCAATGAAATATATGAAAATAACATTGTGTGTATTTTCTGGAATGCCAGATCCGGAATATATGATTCATAGCAAAGATCCAGATTACAAAAGAATTGAAGGCATGCTACCTAGGGCAGGTAGTTTTCAACTTCCGTCTGGTAAATATCGTTTATATGATCCACATTTCCACGTCTCCCTTCAAACACTTTTTTTTTTTAACTTTTTATGAACTATTTAGAATAATGACACCTTATGTAAGAATCCTGTGTTTTGATTGGTTGATAGCCAGTGTATTTTTCACCAATTTTCTGTTATCAAATGAATAACGTTAATTTTTTAACGCCGCCGGGGTATTTGCAAAAAGGATATGCCTTTTTTACCCTCTTTGCCGTGGTATTTGCAAAAAATACTCAATCCGACTGGACGCTTGTAACGTCATGATCATCAATGCGTTTTTCAACATTAACACTCGGTGTAATTAAAAAGATATAGGATGTTCTTGAGGGGTATTTGCGAAAAATACCAGTCTTGAGAATGAATTTCCCTTGACTTACGGCTCGTGAAATTTTACATTCTCTCGGCTGTTATTTTTCGCAAATACCCCTCCTAAACATGATATATCTGTGCAATATATTTTAACAAACGACCATATATTGGTTACATACATCATATAAGTTAAATCATCAACATTAATACAGAAGGAA